>NC_064633.1:421574396-422204623 GCF_023864275.1 Schistocerca cancellata
CAGATGTGTCTTTATGAATAAAATGTTTTCTTTCAGAAGAAACTAAAGAGATCACTGGGTCCCAAGCCTTTTTCAGTTGAAAGCTGTCATCCCAATTTGTAAGAATTTGTGCTAGATGCATTTCCATAGATTTTTTAATTACTGATTCCCAAAAGGATCTCGCTGGGGCCAAGATTTCTGTGGCAGAATAATCCATAGAGTGCCTTGTGGTAATACAACGCTCAGCTATGGCCAAGTTACTGGGCTGCAAAAGACGAGTGTGATGCTCACGTTCAATGCACATTTTGTGTACTGTGAGTATCGTCTTGCCACACTGGCAAGGAATTTTGTACATCCCAGCAAACTGCAGACCCAGCTCATCCTCTACCAAAACCAGAAGGGCACTAATCTTTGTCAGCGGCCAGAAGATTATCGGTACTTGAATTTGATGTTTCCTTAGGATGCTCCCTACTTTAGATGAAAGGTTGCTGATGTATGGAAGGAACGTCCTGGACTTGAATAGCTCCTTATCTTCTTGATCTTGTGGGTGGTCACGTTTCTTCCTCATTAGCAACCCTACTAATGTAATGTGGAAAGTAACCATTATCTTCAAACACCAACCCCTGTAGATGTAATAGCTCCTTTGAAAGGCTGTGTGCATCAGGAAAAAACATGAGTCTATTGCACGTATGTACTAAGGATGCGAGTAATTTGTGAAGGGTGATTCGACACTTGCTGATAAAGTTTCGTATGTGTGGGCTAATGGTAGACAGAATGCCCTAATGACCCTTCCATTCTCATTGTAACCAAGACGTCCAAAAATGGTAAGCAGTCATCCTCCTCTATTTCCATCATATACTGATGTTGTTGTGTACTAATTCAGCTTTTGCAAGAAGCGTAACAGTTAATCTTCACCAAGTGGCCTCACTACAAAAGCGTCATTTACTTATCACCAGAAGACTCTCCGATTAATTTCTACTGAATCAAATGCCCTTTCCTCAAAATCTTCCATTAAAAAAAAAGTTTGCTACAAGAGTGGAGAGAGGACTGCCCATGGCAACAAGATCAATCTGCTCACAATATTCAGTGTTAAATAAAAAGTAGGTTGAGGAAAACACATGATGATAATGTGCTGTTATAACAGCTGTGAACTTATTGCTAATGTGTGACAAAGTGTTCATAAGAGGAACCTTAGTGAAAACTGAGATGAGATCAAAGCTCACCAGCAAATCAGTTTCATTGAGTTGACATGACTTCAGTCCATTGATAAAGTCAGCAGAGTTGCAAACATGTTGCACACACTTCCCCACAAAAGATCTTAGTAGACAGGCAAGGTGTATCACTAAGTCGTATGTGGGGGCATCAATATAACTGACAACTGGTCATAACGGGACTTCTTTTTCGTGAATCTTCAGAAGACTATATAACCTGGGTGGCACAGATTCTCTAGGCCACTTCTTGCAGAATAGAAGGAGAATTCAGCAGTTCTGATGTTTTCCTTTCCACTTTCCCTGCAGGGTCTTTGTCAGTCTTCCATTACATTTGTTCACTCAGCAAGTTATAAATCTTCTGTTAGAAAATGTAATGTGGCAACAGCATGGTGGCATTTCCCTTATCTGCTGGTAAGACCACTGTGTGAGGATCTTCTTGTAGCTTTCATAGTGCTGTTCTTTCCGTGACTAGAATGTTGCTCTTCTGAGTTGGAGCTTTTGTGAGTGCACGATAAGTTTCATCTTATTTCTTCTGCAGCATCTCTAGAAAGAGGTCTAACAGCTTGCTCAACAGCACTAATTCAATCAAACAGAAGCAGGATTCACAGCATAGGGTTGAAGTTCAAGGCTTTCCCAAGCACAGACAGTTTTACATGTCCAAAACCTTATCTGTTAAATTGATCACAGATAATTGATGAGTATCTCCTTGCGGTAATGTTGCTGATATCCATGCAAACTTAAAAAACTGTCTTGAAGTAGACACCTTATGCATCCAGTCCAACTTTGCCCAAATTATGCCGTCGACCCACTCCCAGGAAAGTGATTGCAGGCTCAATGTGTTCTCCATATGCATATAAAACAGCTGTTTTGATATGGCGTCCAATTCATGGCAAGTAAAATGGATCCCTTCCTTTACTAGTGCTCGGCTCACCTTTTGTGTAATAAGTTTGCAGGAGCAGTCTGGGTAAAAATGTCTCAGTATAGAAAACTTTAAAATAAGGCCATTGTCCCAACACTTGAGTAAAAAACACAGAGAACCTAACAATCATTCTCGCTTATTGTGTAGCTTATCCAATCTCTACATATGTAATGCCATCACCTCCCTGCGAGGTATCTGATGTGAGTCTTGTAGTTTTCGCAGCATACTGAATATTTTATGAAGTTTTGGGCTTGCAGCCAGATCATGTCGACTTCATGGCACAATATTTTGGCTGGGAACCATCCAGCGATCTGCAGGTGAGTGTCCGCCACTGGAGACTGCTAATTCATGGTGTTGGCTTTATAATGAAAACTGGTGTAGAAACTCATGTGCATTGGCAGCTGTTACAGGGGCATCCTCTGTCAAAATCTGTGGCCTCTGCAAATAATGCTCCATCTGTGGCGTGCAGGTGCACATGTAAAGGTGAAACTACATGTCTGCCCTCTTTCGGATTGGGTGCTTGCATCACTAAAAAAATGTCAGATGTTGCCAGTTGTGTCATCATGTATTATATGTTTTCTATCAGAAGATCACTGGGTGCAAAGGCTTATCCAGTTAAAAGCTGCTGATATGATTTATAAGATTTTGTGCTAATTATATTTCCACAGATTCTTTAATTCCAAAATTCCAAAAGGATCTTGCCAGGGCCAAGGTTTTTGTGGCAGAATAATCCATAGAGTGTCCTGTTGTAATACAATGCTCAGTTACGGCTGACTTACTGGGCTGCAAAAGATGAGTGTGGCACTCATGTTCAACACACATTTCGTGTACTGCACATATTGTCTGACCTATGTACACTTTGCTACTTCGGCAAGGAATTTTGTATGTCCTGGTCTCCTGCAGACCCAGCTCATCCTTTACCAAAACAAGAAGGGCACTAATCTTTACCGAGCGAGGTGGCGCAGTGGTTAGACACTGGACTCGCATTCGGGAGGACAATGGTTCAATCCCGCGTCCGGCCATCCTGATTTAGGTTTTCTGTGATTTCCCTAAATCACTCCAGGCAAATGCCAGGATGGTTCCTCTGAGAGGGCGCGGCCAACTTCCTTCCCTAATCCAATGAGACCGATGACCGAGCTGTCTGGTCTCCTTCCCCAAACAACCAACCAACCACTAATCTTTGACAGTGGCAAGAAGATTGTTTTAACTTGATGTTTCCTTAGAATGCTGCCTACTTTAGATAAAAGGTTGCCGACGTATGGAAGGAATGCCCTGGACTTGAACAGCTCCTTGATGCTGTGGCTGGTCATGTTTCTGCCTCATTAGCACCCTAATAGTCGGAAGTGGAAAATAACCATTATGTTCTAGCTCATTTGTAAGGCTGTGTCCATCAGGAAAAACATGAGACCATTGCACCAACATTCTAAGGACGCCAGTAGTTTGTGAAGAGTGATGGTAGCTCAACACCTGCAGATAAAATTCCATATGTATGGGCTTATGGTAGACAGAATGCCCTAATGAACCATCTGCTCTCCTAGTAACCAAGATGTCAAAAAATGGAAAGCAAACATCCTTCTCTATTTCCATCATAAACTGATGTTCTTGTGGATTGAATTCAGATATTGCAAGAAGCGTGACAGTTCTTCTTCACCATGGGGCTACACTACAAAAGTGTCATCTAAATATTGCCAGAAGACTTTCGGTTTAAGTTCTGCTGAATCAATTGCCCTTTCCTCAATGTCTTCCACAAAAAGTTGGTTACCAGAGGGGATAGAGGACTGCTCATGGAAACACCATCAGTCTGCTCAAAATATTTGTTGTTAAATAAAATGTAGGCCACGAAAAGGACGCGATGCAAAAGTTCTGTTATATCAGCTGCGAACTCATTGCTAATGAGTGACAAAGAGTCCATAAGAGGAACCTTAGTGAAATCTGAGCTGACATAAAGCTCACTAGCAAGTTAGTTTCACTGAGTTGAAGTGACTTCAGTCTATTGACAAAGTCAGCAGAGTTGCAAAGAATAAACATTTAACATTCGAAGCATGCTGAGTGTGGCTATGGCCAACATAGAAACTTTTTTCCAGGAGACCCCTCACGGTTCCACACCACTTCCACTGATCCAGTCTGTCACCACATTTTTGCCTGCAGATGAGAACTGGGTCACCAGTGAAGAAGTAAATGGGCTATTTTCACTGCTTTCAAGTCCATCACATTGTGTTCCAGCTTTTGCTGTCAAACCCACACACTAAGTTGTGGATGTAGGCTCAGGTGATGCTAATTGATTACATACATGATTACGTAATAACACATTTGTTTCTGAAGGTGGTTAGACAAACAAACTTGTAAAGTAATGTCTGAATGTTCACATGCCATGGTCGTGTGAGGGCAGTAAATAGCTCGATCACAGATCCTGGAGGGTGCACATTCCTCAGTGATTGAATGCGTAGTATGACTACACAGCCACAGAGAGACAGAGGTTGCATGTCTGTCTGAACACACAAATTCTCTCTTGGCTCACTGGGCACTGTTTAATTCATGGAAGCAATGGAATGAAGCAAATGATCGGTGCCTGTTAAGATGCATGAATGCGATGGAGGCGAGCATGTGTTGTACACGACCAATGTTATCCATGGCTGACAGAATCTGCAATCAGTGTAAACGTCCACATGTCATAGAGGTCTAGCTTATACTGGCTTTCACTTCATCTCTTTCATGCTAGTGGGCACTGTAACATAGCCAAAAGTTGGCCTAAGGAGAAATTCTGCACTTTTGTGTGAGTACTGGCATGCTGCCAACTGTGCAATTCTGAGGTATGGCTGCCAATGATCCTGTGGTATGGCTGAATATGTCAGAATATTAAGCCTGATCATTACTATGTGAAGCTTATGAACAAAATCTCTGTGGGTTATATGACTGAATAATGGTTCAGACCACACCAACATCAGTGGTAAATAGTATTCAGTATTTAACTTTATTATTTTAGAAATGTTTCTCAATCTTGCTGCTGTCTAAAGAAATTATTTATTCATCTTTATACATTCAAGGTTCCTCTCACAATGATATAGGAATTATCAAGGTAATAGCTCAAAATATACAACACACAGATTAACATGCTTTATGAGGATAGGACAGACAGTCTATGATTCACCAGGTGGTTGGCAGTAACCTTGATTAAGAAACCAACCCGACATTTGCCTCAGTCATTCAGTAAAACCACAATCAGGACAGCCAGACAGAGCCTTGAATATGAGGTCAGTATATTAACAGCTGCATTGCCTCATTCTGTTGGTCCCTGCTGTACAATGGTCCTTAATTTACATGTATACAGAAATTCTGAATGAAATATGTTTCCACTGCCAAGAGAGCAATGTGTGAAGCCTCCAGTGACTACCACAGGAAAATATTGTCAAATGATTTTTCACAAAATCCAAAGAAATTCTGGACATGTGTAAAGGCTGTTAGTAGCCCTAGCAAAACAGAGAGTAACTGAAATTGAGTGTAGCAAAACAAAAGCTGGAATGCTTAACTCTGTTTTCAAATGTTCCTTTACAAAGGAAAACCCAGGAGAATTGCCCCAATTTAATTTCTGTACCACTGAAAAGATGAGTGAAATAAGTATTAGTGACAGTGGTGTTGAGAAACACCTGAAATTGTTAAAACTGGACAAAGCTCCAGGGCCCGATGGAATCCTATCAGGTTCTATACTGAATTTGCAACTGAGTTGCCCCCTCTTCTAACTATAATCTATTGTAGGTCCCTCGTACAAAAAACAATGCCCAGTTCTTGGAAAAAAGCACAGGTCACACCCATATACAAGAAGTGTAGTAGATGCGATCCTCAAAACTACCATCCAGTATCCTTGACATCGATTTGTTGTAGAATCTTAGAAGATAGTCTGAGCTCAAACATAAAGAGGGTATCTTGAAGAGAAAGACCTTCTCAATGCCAAACAGCATCGATTTTGAAAACACAGAACATTCGAAACCCCACCCGCACTTTTCTCACATAACATACTGAAAGCTTTGGATCAAGGCAGCCAAATAGACGTAGGGTTTCTTGATTTCTGAAAAGTGTTTGACTCAGAACCACACCTAAGCTTATTGTCAAAAGAATGATCGTAAGGGGTATAAAGTGAAATTTGTGACTGGATTGAGGACTTTTAGGTGGGGAGGACGCAGCATGTTAACTTGGATGTAGAGTCATCATCAGATGTAGAAGTAACTTTGCATGTGTCCCAGGGAAGCGTGTTGGGACCCTTGCTGTTCATGTTGTACATCAATGACCTTGCAGACAATATTAATAATAACCTCAGACTTTTTGCAGATGAAGCAGTTATCTATGATGAGTACTGCCTGAATGAAGCTGTGTAAATATTCAGTCAGATCTCGATAAGCTTTCAAAGTGGTGCAAAGATGCTTCAGATGTTCAGAAATGTAAAACCATGCCCTTCACAAAACAAAAAAAATGTAGTATACTATGACTATAATATCAGTGAGTCACTGTTGAAATCAGCCAACTCATACAAATATCTGGGTGTAACACTATGTAGGGATATGAAATGGAATGATCACATAGATTCAGGTGTAGATACAACAGGTGGTAGACTTCAGTTCATTGAAAGAATACTGGAAAGCACAATCAGTCTGCAAAGGGGTTTGCTTACAAATCACTAGTGCAACCAGTCATAGAATATTGCTCAAGTGTGTGGGAACCGTACCAGATAGGAGTATCAGGGGATATAAAACATATACAGAGAAGGGCAGCATGAATGGTCACAGGTTTGTTTGATCTGTGGTAGAGTATCACAGAGATACTGAAAGAACTGAACTGGAAGAGTCTTGAACACAGGTGTAAAGTGCCTTGAGAAAGTCTATTAACAAAGTTTCAAGAACCAGCTTTTACTGCTGACTCTAGGAATTTACTATATTTCCCTATGTATTGCTCACATAAGGATTGTGAGGATGAGATTAGAATAATTACTGCATGCAAAGAGGCATTCAGACAATCATTCTTCCCATGCTCCATACATGAACGGAACAGGAAGAAATCCTAATAACTGGTACAGTGGGACGTACCCTCTTGCATGCACCTCATGGTGCTTTGCATACTATAGATGTAGATGTGGGTAATTTGTTCCAGCCAACTCATTATATACAGCATACTTTGCATTAAAGGACACTCAATGGTGATTCCTGGACTGTTAAGATGTTTATGTGCCCCCCCCCCCCCCCCCAACCCTTCACAAAGTTGACTCATGCCTGCACATATGGAAAACTGGGGCATCTTCTCGCATGATGAGTGAGATGTTGAACACAGAAGAATGACAAGACACAATTATCATGAATGTTACATATTGATACACGATTTTCTTGTCAAAGTAGCAAGTGCGATCATGTACTGAAATGCAACTGCGTGTTGTAGTTATCAACTCTCATTACTACCCACTACTTTTGAGTCCTCTTAGTAATCTTTAATTAGCAGAAGTAGTAGTATAGTAATAGTAGAATTGCGTAGTATGCATTGCTTATTATACGAGCAAAGTTGGCACTCGGCGTGTTGTCTTATGGGAGCGACTGTACATGCCTTTATGGTCGCCCCAACATTCACAGCGCTGAGTGTCAACTTAGTTTGCGGATTCAGTATACAGAATAGTTTGGCTACCTTTTTAAACAGATGAATTTTAATAGTCTCTTTCATTTACTTTGGCGATTTGTTATTCATTTTTGCTACCTGATATATTATTTTTGGTTTTTTGTTTGTTTCCGTGGGTAAATGCTGTTCCATGATTATGTGTAGAATTATTGGTGAAATACATAGTAACGTTTTCCCTGATGTGTACCACATATTGATGGGATAGACGTACCGGTACTCACTTGGCACAGTAAGAATGCCCAATAGCTGTTTACCATGAGACCGACTACTACTTTATTCTCTTATTATTATTCTTTCAGTCATTTTTTGTAGTTTAAAACTGTGACCATGTTTTGTGTCCTCACCTCTCAATAAGTATGTTTGGTTGTTTGCATCTGTTACCTTACGGTGAAAACAAGCGCTGAGACTCTGTGTAGGGAAAACGAATTTTAAATTTAGCGGCTATTGACTCATTCGCTTGTCACGACCTTGGTGAAGTCAACATGGCAGCAGTGGCAGAGATGAAATCATTTTGCTGAAGCGCAAGAAGTTACTGCGACAGTTGATGTTTCGTCAACACAATAATTGTGGAATGACATGAGATCGGGGTCGTTGTACAGCGTTGAAAAAAAAATAGCAAAATGCACGACTATCATGTTATCCCGTGGATTTCATTAGTTTGTGATGTTTTGTGGATGAGTGAAGAAAATAGAATCGCCGATGTTCTTCGTTAATTGACGCATGCAATGCACATGTAGTTCGTACACACGAAGCGCTGGATTTGTCAGCAGCGCGCAAAAGCAGGAACGGAGAACTATCATGCGTAACTTTACGAGACAAGGAAGGAAGAGATGACATAACCTCCACACTCGAATGTGTTTTCGTTGAAGTTATAACCATGGCGTAACGTTTGTGCGCAAAGGAAAGGTGTAAATTAACTTTTATAGTCCGTGCCGTTTGTTTGTGTGTTCCCACTCAAAAAAACTATGATAATCAAGTGCCTGAAGTTATGCTTCTAAAAAACTCATATGTGATAAGTGTTTTTTTCTGCTGTACTGAACGTTTAAATCAGTGTTGTACTTAATTTTATTGTTTTATTGAATAACGATGGATGAGAAAAGAATTGCCGATTACTTCGTGGTAGCCGGGTTACCTGAAAATCCTGAGCCATTGGAGGAATTTTCTCATGACAGTGCACATCTGAAATCGAACTACAATCAGCCACCAATAACAGATATCACTGTATATTTTCCAACCCTTGGAGAAAGTGTGCCACCAGAATATACTGTCCTGAGCAGAACACCAACAGGTAACTTACAAATTGGCTTGTAAACCAAACTTAACATTAGATTTGTAAAGGAAAGGGATCATCCTTCCAGGTGCACTTTTTGTATGCTTTTGAAAGGCATCTGATAACAAACATTGCCAAGGCAACGCGCTGTACTTGAGATATGTATGATAGTTGTTTGAGATGTTGAAGCAAATACCTATTAAGGCCCCCTAGAACCAACAACAAGTATTTCATACACTCCTGAAATTATTAAATATTGCAAATTATTAACCATATATTTGATAGAGAGTATGTACGTGATTCCACATGTACTGTATATATTATTGGGATACTGTCCACAGAGAAAGCATAGTGACCCCTGTAAGCTATTGTAAACAACTACAATAACTGACCTTTAACAGGTTTGTATGGGATAGTACAATTGGCCTCTCCACTCTCTTCCAAAAAATTGTGGTTGTAGGGACTTCCTGATTTACAGTATAGGCCCTAGCTCAGTTATCAATTGAGAAAAACTTTACAACAATTTTGTGGATTATCTGACAGATTCTGTTTTGAGAAACCACTGCATTTGACTCCTCAGCATCCTTGTTAGAAAGTTCTTCTTTTTCCATTCTTGACTAATAGTTGAAACTGTCTTTGAACACACTGTACTCACAATCCAGTCGCTGTTATGACTTGATTTCTTGTATTGCGGAATATGACATGTTCCTGTTATAACAAGTATGTGACACTGTTGGCGCAATGCACTCATCGATTGGCTTACACAATTGCAAGATTTATAACTGAATAGGGGCCACTAGAGAAGTAGACTTGTTTGTGGAAGTAAATCAACTTACACTGTACAATTTAAAAGAAAATATAAGGGGATAGACAAGTCATATGTTTTGTATATTATATTCCTTACTATATTCACTGATATTGCTTTACATTAGTTTTTAATAAAATGATGACTGAAGCAACACACACATTTTATTACGCTGACAGAAAATAGACCTATATATCTGTTAACAGAACATTCATAGATGCATTGGCAAAGAACAAAAAGAGGATAGAAGCTTTTGAAATGTGTTTCTACAGAAGAAAGCCTAAGGTTAAATGGTTAGATGATGTAAATAATGAAGAGGTACTGAGTCGAATCAGGGAGAAATGAAATTTGTATCATAGTCATACTAAAGAATCAATAGCTTAAGGAACATTAAGAAATAGTTAACACTGATAAATAGTTAACTGAAGAAGTGTTGAGGGGTACAAATCGTAAAGGGAGATAGAGGCTTGATGGCAGTAAGTAGGTTCAAATGGATGTAGGTCGCAGTAGTTATGCACAAATAAGGACTTGCCTAGGACAGAATAGCATTGAGCACTGCGTTAAACCAGTCTTCACACCAAAGTTGATTACAAAAACAACAAAAAAGATGATAACAACAACAAAACTGACCATCAATTATGAAACATGCAAGATAGGGGAAGTACGTAACTCTTACTGAACAAAAGGCTGCTTTCTTTGTTAGATTCTTGACTATACTGGAATCATATTCTACATTGACACTTTCAGATACATATCACTAAGGGTAATCTGTATCATTAAATAATCATCAATGAAAACAATGCACAATTATTATGGTTATATTCTAAAAACTGTATATTAGTCTACTGTAGGTAAGGTATATTGAAATAAATATTTACTACTACTAATATGTACTTTACATGAAACAGATTTCCATGAAAAACAGTTGAGATAAATGATGCAGCAACTAGTGAGCCGTGATCCACATCTCTTTTATTATTCTGTGTTATATATGATGATTATCTCAGATATACATATTGTAACAATGAATGTTGCAAGTGATTAATCTGTTTCAGAGATTAGTTAACAACGCGATACCATGCCAATCAACCGATGACCTCATTAAAGTGACTGTGATACAAGCTTTAAGAAATGGTCAGAGGTTGACATCACTAACAGCACAAAAAATTAACAAAATAAAATCCAACAAACTAATGGGGTTCTTGTTGTTAATGTTGTCTGATATATTTAAAACTTAGAAACAACCTGTGGGGAAAATTGGGGTTTTGATCACACATGTTAATGTAACTATTGAGTATGTAGTAGGCCTATTTATAAAATGAAAGGTAGCCATGACACATTTGTTGGCTTCAATAATTCCAAACCAAATCATCACCTGACAAGCAATCCTAAGCTGTGGGCTATGCTATAGCTTATTCTGTCACCATAAAAATTGACAAAAACAGCTTTTTATTGTGACTCGTTTGTTAGCTTCCCCAACTTTCATCCAAACTATCACCCTTGACCCTAACCTTGATCTCAGACTGTAGTACTGTTCAGTTTGTCACTGGAACCTTATAAAAAGTACCATACATAAAATGGCGGTCCATATCCACTAAACCTATATAGGTCTAATAGGCAAAACTGTTTAAGCCATCACCCACAAGACATAAATGTCCATATCACTATCGATTTTTTTGCCAGTAGTTGTGATATCACACCAATGCCTTTATCTGAGACATACCCCAGTGCAATGCATGCAACAACTGCAAATGCAAGGACACAACACTGGGGGGTAATCACTTGTCGGCACTGGTCCTCTGTGGCAAGCATCCCTGGACACCTTTGAATGAAGTATAGAGGAGAAAAAATATATGCCATGCTGGAGCCACACTTGAAGAGACGCACTCCAGCCCACCCACCAGCACCACTGGAATGATTTTCCAGAAAAGCGAGTCGGCCGCCATGGCGGTCGCGACCTCTCATGCTGTCAACAGAAAATCCAACACGGTTTGCCGCAAAGCAACATCTGGTGTGAACACAAGAGCTTCTTGCCACTCGAACTCTGGACCAGGTCCCACCCTTAGCTGCAAATATGGATCAGCATTGGCATGCTGGTCAGTGGAGCATTACCAAATGTCGTAAGAATACTTACTGAGAGGGAGGGCCACTGCTGCAACCAATGGGCAGTCCTATCCAGCAGTTTGGAATGAGGGCCAAATAAGGAAACCAACGGCTTGTGGTCAGTGATGAGAAGGAACCTCGCCCCATACAGCAAGATGTGGAACTTTTTGACCCCGATAATAATAGGTAGTGCCTCCTTTTCCACCAGTGAGTAGTTTTGTTGTGAAGCAGATAGTGTCTTCAAAGCGTAAGCAATGGACTGTACAATGCTGTCTCGGTTCTGATGGGCAGGACAGAACCAGTGCCATACTGGGATGCATCACAGACCGGAGTCAAAGGCTTATCTGGCATAAAAGAAGTCAGGCAGGGAGCAGAGCACTTATGCTTCTTGAGAGACTGAAAAGCCAGTTTACAATTTGCAGACCAGATAAGCTTAACGCCCTTCTGGTTAAGCCAGTTAAGAAGCTGGCCTGGGGAGTGAACTGAGCATAATATGAAATATTAGCAAAAAACGACCGTGTCTCCTTCAGGTTCTTGGGCACTGGTAGGTTGACAATGGCCTTGAAAGGGGCCTTCCATTGGGATGAGACTGTCTTTACTGAACACATGACTTAAAAATTGCTCCTCTGGGTAGAACAATTGCACTTTCCCAGCTTTCAACAAAGGCCATTATCCAGGAGGCGCTGGAAAACCAGCTGTCGTTTCCATAAATGCTCTTCCCGATTAGGCCCCATGACCCAGGTGTCATTAAGGGAATTGACACAATAGGGAATGTCTTGAACCAACAGTTTCAAATATCATTGTTAAATTCCCAATGCAGGCGAGATTCTAAAAGACAAGCTATTAAACTGATAAAGTGCGAAGGGTGTCTTGAGGACCAAGAAAGTCCAAGAAACTGCATCCAATGGCAACCGCAGGTAAGCCCTCCCCCTGACAACTTCACCAACAAGTCTGCATGCCATGGATTTGGATAAGAATCTGCGACACATCATGCATTGACTGTCTGTTTAAAATTGCGCAAAGGCGCACGGTGCTGTCAGGCTTCTGAATTGCCACCATAGGAGTGGTCCACTGTCTCAGTGAAGTAGGCGAAATGACATTCTTGTCCTGTCAAAGGAACAAGTCAGTCTTTACCTTGTTGTGCATGACGAATGGAATGGGGTGGAGGTGACAATTTTGGGACTGCCAACAGCTTAAGAGAACACGTCTTTAAATTTTCTGCGGTACCAAAGATACTGTCGAACAATGGACTATAGCACCAAGTAAGAAGTTCAAATCAGTCACAGGGTTGGACTGAGACGCTAAATGCACTTTGTCCATGACCTGAAAGCTGAAAATGGTAAAGGTATCGAGCCCAAAGATATTTTGCACCGATGGTGAGTTGACCACAAACAATGTAAGGTGCCATTCCACATTCTTGTAAGGCTCAGACATGGAGAATTGCTCTTGCAAGAGAATGCACTGTTTACTGTAAGACACATCCTGATGAAGTATCCAATTCATTTCTGGGCACCACAAGATCCTCTACGTATCCAAATTAATGAGGCTGATTCACTCTTGTGTCTATCTGAAATTCAACCTGCCACTCGTTCACATTGAACATTGGCAAAACACAAACGGCTACCACATGTAGGGCCTCAGAGGTAGCCCCAGAGTCCAATGAAAACACCGGGGCATTCGATGACTGACTCATGGCCCATCAACTGTCCCAAACAATTTCCAAATGGCTTAGCAAACAGCATACAAAAACGAACCATAATTATCCTCCCAACTTTGTACAAAAACAAATTTTCCCTGCCTTATCTTTTCAGTCTCTCACCACCTCCAAAGTCCCACCATCCAACCACAGTGGAGAATTCCCTGTGTAACTCAGTACGATCCAGGACTGGAGCAACTAAATTACATTCTCCGTGAGAGTTTTGACTATCTCTCATCGTGCCCTGAAATGAGAAGTGTCCTGTCCACTATCCTTCCCATCCCTACCACAGTAGTAGTCCACCATCTACATAACCTATACAATATACTTGTCCAACTCTACACAACCCCTGCTCCCAACCCCTTATCTCATGTCTCATACCCCTGTAATAGACATAGGTGCAAGACCTGTCCCATACATCCTCCCGCCACCACCTATTCTAGTCCAATCACAAACATCACCTATCTCATCAAAGGCAGGGCTACCTGTGAAACCGATCATGTGATCTACAAGCTAAGCTGCAACCACTGTACTACATTCTATGTGGGCACGACAACCAACAAGCTGCCTGTCCGCATGAATAGTAACTGACAAACTGCGACCAAGAAGCAAGTGGACTATCCTATTGCTGAGCACACTGCCAAACATGACATCCTTCATTTCACTGACTGCTTCACAACCTGTGCCGTATAGATCCTTCCCTCCAACACCAGCTTTTCTGAATTGCGCTAGTGGGAACTTACCCTGCAATACAGCCTACATTCCCATAACCGTCCTGGCCTCAACATTCATTAGTCATTGTCCTCTCCCATCTATCCCCTTTTCTCTGTTCCTATTCCAGCACTACACAGCCCTCATTCCACCATTGCAACCAGTATTTTTTCTTCTCTCCTTTTCCACTATCCCCCGCCCCTCCTCACCTCTCTGCTGCCCTCCGTCTAACCTCCCAACTGCACATAACTGTCCTACCCTCCTTCTACCTCATCCGTATGCACTCCCCAACAGCACATCACTGTCCGCCACCCCTACCCTACTTTCCCTCCCTCCCCCCACTCTAGCCTCCTCCTTTCCCCCACCCAGTCACTACTCCCATCATGCACTGGTGCTACAGCTTGCATTGTGGCCTCAGTTGCCTGAGACTGCAGTCATGTATGTGTGAGTTGCATTTGTGAGAGTATGTATGTATATATCTGTGTGTCTGTCGTCTAATTTCGACCGACGCCTTACTGGCTGATAGCTTTATTTGCGACAGTCTTTTTGTGCTATCTGCGACTCAGTATCTCTGATGTATGGGGAATATAATATTTTAATTCTTGTGTTTGTTTCCTTATTTTTTTGTAGGCTCATATGTTGCAAATTAAATCATGTTGTTCTACCTGCTCTCCATCTCTCATATCACTTCTACAATACATTAAACCATTATATGTTTGTTTCTTTTCTAAGTCATAAGCTGGTAGCTCTGGTAAGAGGAGGCAGGGCTTGTCTCATAAGTCAATGTGCTACACGCCAATCGCAAGATTCTGTTTGTGGTGTAATCCACACAGGTACCAACCAAACGTGTGCAATCAGTAGAACATTTCAACTGATGAGGTTTTTCAGAAATAAAAACAAAATGCATAGCGAGTGTCTTTCTTATACCATATCCCCTTGGATTTTTGTTAAGTAGGCTTATAATGATTCCGCATTAAACAAACCCATGATGAATCGTGCAGTACTTCTCTGAATCCCCCCCCCCCCCACACACACTCAGTCTCCCTCCCTCCCTCCCTTCCCCCTCCCCCCCCCCTCCCCCCCTCTCTCGCTCTCTCCATAATTCAAATTTGTAACAGTCTGAGACCAAAGAACAATACTTAGATATGGTTATTTATTATTATTATTATTATTATTATTATTATTATTATCATCATCATCATCATTGATATTGATATTATTTATTTACTCATCCTTAGACCATACAGAGCAACAGTGTCAAATATGTCAGATATTACAGAAGTAATACATACATATATAAAACGAAAATCAAGTAGGATAGGATTAGGTGAGGATAGGGCAGGAAGTCTGCCATTGAATAGTAAATGGGACCATCCCAGCATTTACCTCAGCAACTTTAGAAAACCCCTATTAGGATGGCTGGATGGGGAATAAACCTGTCTCCTCCTGAATGCGAGTCTAGGGCATAAAGACTGACATAGCCACTCTCTCTCTCTCTCTCTCTCTCTCTCTCTCTCTCTCTCTCTCTCTGTACATGAAATTGGAAGGGGAATACAAATACATGGTCAGCATTAAGTTTGCAACATGCACTAGAAGTAAATCAGTGATGTAACTAGAATGTGAAACCTTGATGTAAAACACTTCTGAAGAAATAAAAACACATGAACATGCTATTTAACCGTGCTGAAACATATAACACACACAAATGTGCTGCAACTATATCCATCACAACCAATCCAATACCAGATTCCTTCTCTGAGGTGTGTTGCACAGCATCTGAAACAAGGGAAACAGAAAACCAACAGCAGAAACATTATTTTGCAAAGACAAATACAGCATAGATGGGACATCAGTTAACAGACTCAAAAGAACTCAACAATAAATGAGGGCCTAGTATTCCTGTAAGCTACTGTATTCACTTACATTGTAGAAACACTTCTAAAAAAGAACTAATTTAAACTGCTCTAAAAGTAGTTTCCTTCCCCAATCTCTTTATGGAATTTGGAAGTGCATTATAAATAATGACACCAAAGTGGCTCAATGCCAATCTTACTTATTCTGTAAACAGGGATTCACAGTTACAAGTATTGTAACTGTTTTAATCGCAGTTGGTTAGTAGGCCGCTGAGTCTAGTTATTGTCATCAACACACATTTGTAGAGGCACAAGGAGGATACAGTAAACAAACACAACTTTTTAAATAAGGGCTTGCAGTGAGCCATAGCATAGCTACACTATATAATCAAAAGTATCTCTAAATGACTTAAAAGTTTGTAGCACCCTCCATTGGTAATGCTGCAATTCAGTATGGTGTTGGCCCACCCTTGGCCTTAATGACAGCTTCCGCTCTCGCAGGCACATATTCAGTCAGATGCTGGAAGGTTTCATGGGGAACGGCAGTCCATTCTTCATGGATTGCTGCACTGAGGAGAGGTATCAAGATGTTGGTCGGTGTGGCCTGGCGCGAGGCCGGCATTCCAAAACACCCCAAAGATGTTCTATAGGATTCAGGTCAGGACTCTGTGCAGGCCAGTCCATTACAGGGATGTTATGGTCGTGTAACTACAGTGCCATGCATTATGCAATCGCCATCCCTGAATTGGTCTTCAACATTGGGAAGCCAGAAGGTGCTCGAAACCTCAGTGTGGGCCTGTGCTGTGATAGTGCCACACAAAACAATAAGGGGTGCAAGCCCCTTCCACGAAAAACACAACCACACCATAACACCACTGCATCCAAATTTTACTGTTGGCACTGCACACACTGGCAGATGACGTTCACAGGACATTCACCATACCCACACCCTTCCATCAGATGATCACATTGTGTACCATGAATTGTCACCCCCACACAACATTTTCAATTTATGTTTTTTAATATTGAATTTGAACAGACCTTCAGCCGGTAATGACAGCACCACCTAGTTAGCCTTTTTTTCACCGATGTCGAAATACTAATCTTGAAATTAATACCGAGGCGTCATTTGGCATTTACCAGCATGATGTGTGGCTTATGAACAGCCGCTTGAACACGAAATCCAAATTTTCCCACCTCCCACCTAACTATCATAGTACTTGCAGTGGATCCTGTTGCAGTTTGGAATTCCTGTGTGATGGTCTGGATAGATGTCTGCCTATTACACATTACGACTCTCTTGAACTGTCAGCGGTCTCTGTCGGTCAACAGATGAGGTCAGCCTCTACGCTTTTGTGCTGTACATGTTCCTTCATGTTTCCACTTCACTATCACATTGGAAAAAGTGGATGTTTGGGATGTTTAGGAGTGTGAAAATCTCGCGTACAGACGTATGATACAAGTGATACCCAATCACCTGACCACATTCAAAACCTGTGAGTTCTGCGGAGCGCCCTATTCTGCTCTCTCATGATGGCTGTTGAGGTCACTGATATGGAGTACCTGGCAATAGGTGGCAGCACAATGCACCTAATATGAAAAATGTATGTTTTTGGGGGTGTCCGGATACTTTTGATTACATAGTGTATGTGACAAGATTCAAGCAGCCGTTTTCTGTAATGTAAAAATTTCATTTAATCATCCATTAACTTTACCCCAGAAAACTATTCCATAAGCTACAAAGGACTGGCAGTAACCAAATGAGCCATTCTAGCACCATCTGAAGAGCAAAATTTAGAAATAATTCTCAGAGCAAAACATGCAGACTGAGTCTCGAGGAGAGTTTGGTTACAAGGTCTTTCCAGTTTAAGTCTTGATCAATATTGATTCAGCTTTTCAATTGTGTGTGTGTGTGTGTGTGTGTGTGTGTGTGTGTGTGTGTGTGTGAGTGAGTGAGTGAGTGAAGGGTCAGCAGCCTGTTGAAGGAGTTGAGGACTTGATGAGTT
Organism: Schistocerca cancellata; assembly: GCF_023864275.1. Classification (NCBI taxonomy): domain Eukaryota; kingdom Metazoa; phylum Arthropoda; class Insecta; order Orthoptera; family Acrididae; genus Schistocerca; species Schistocerca cancellata. Next base: position 421,592,602 of record NC_064633.1, read on the forward strand.
GTTGTGGACAAAGATTCCTTAATATTGCTCACTATTACACTAGTGTCATCTGCAAATGTCAACTCAGCTGCAGTTTCTGAGATGTGTTTGTCATTTATATAAATAAAGAGCAGGCTACCTTGCAGTACATTTTCTTTGCATCAGATAATAATATGACTTTATGATTAGAATGAGCTGATGTGAGTTCCATAATCTCTGATCTGCTATGCAAATATAATTGAAACCACTTGTTTTCAACCCATTTTAGCCCCTTTACTTCCAACATTGCAAAAAGTGTTTCATGAGTAACAGAATAAATGCTCTAGGAAGATGTAAATTATTGATGACACTTGATTTTGAAACCAATAATCATGATTTTTAAAAATAAAATAACAAACAAATTACAGAACTGAATCTAGATCTTTATTTTACACCCTTAAATTGTATTATGTTTTCTTTTAAGTAAAACACTTGCATACAGAGGACACTACATGACATCGAAGGAAAGCCTTCGTGGAATGTGAGGGAGCTTGGTGCGACATTGAATGCCGCAATTTTCGTCCTAGAACAAAATTTCAGAAACTGCTTGAAACTGACAATATTGGCTAACATAGTAGGTAGGGATATTTAAAAAAATTGTTTTTAACAAAATGGTGGCACTCTGAAATAAGAGTCTATTTTTTGACAAAACAGTTGCTATAAGAACGAGCACCGAAAATCTGAATTGAAATATATTGCAAAATTCCTGCTTACTACAATAGAAAAATTGTTGACTTGCCAGTTACAAAAATGTATACTGTAATTACATGTATGTTTTATGAGTTATAGCTCCCACAAACTTGAAAAATGTTGTTAAAAAAGCATTTATAAGTTTGAACTCATGTTTTTTAATATTGAAATTGAACAGACCTTCAGTCGTCAATGGTGGCACCACCCAGTTAGCCTTTTTTTCACCAATGTCGAAACACACTTATCTTGAAATTAATATTGATTTACTGGCTTCTGCTTACCAGTTGAAGCATTTTTTGCACAATTAAGAGTACTTTTTGAAATTTTCTATACATTTGCTTGTTATTTTCAAGTACTCACATTTTACTTCATATAAAAGACAAGTGAAATGACATGTTATGCAGAAATGAGAAAAGCATGTGCTTTCAGACTGTTTACCGTAAATGAATTGTTATGAAGAGAAATCTTGTTGAGAATAGTATTTTAGTTGATACTAATATTCACTGTGACACCATCCGAAGCTAACAGAACCCCTATGTCATCAGTAACTATTATAGTATTACATCAGTTGTATTCGAGCTCTTTGATGCACCGGACTACCATGCAGTAAACAGCAGTTTTAACATATTTTAATATTTATGGCACACTTTATGTGAATAAATCTTAAAAACACTCTCTCTAAGGAACATTTTAATCCATTAAAAAATTATGCCTAGTAAAGTAAATTCTACCCTTGTGTATCCCCTTAATTCCTACAACACTGTCCGCAGCTCATGGTTGTGCGGTAGCGTTCTCGCTTCCCACGCCCGGGTTCGATTCCCGGTGGGGTCAGGGATTTTCTCTGCCTCGTGATGACTGGGTGTTGTGTGATGTCCTTAGGTTAGTTAGGTTTAAGTAGTTCTAAGTTCTAGGGGACTGATGACCATAGATGTTAAGTCCCACAGTGCTCAGAGCCATTTGAACCTACAACAATATTGTTTTATCCAAGTTTCTCAGTATTTCATCTGTGTAATCCATGATCACTGTTTCTGTACTTCTATCTGCTTGAAAGCCGTGATGTTTATTATTCAGTGGACTGTGGTTGTTTAATTTCCTGTTGGTTTTTTGTTTAATTAATCTCTTAATTGCTTTAGAGACTGCCAGTAAGAGTGAAATGGGTCTATTGTTTTCAACTGTATGCCTATTACCACTCTCGAATAAAGGTATCGCTTGCAAGATTTTTATTCTGTGGGAAAACACTCAGTGAATGATAAATTAACAATGTGAGCCAAGGGCTTTGCAGTTTGTGAAGCAGTTATGTGTTGTAAATGACACCTGTACATCATCTATATTGTCTGACAGTTTGCATTTGAGGCTTTTAATCTCCTTCACTACCTCATGTTCACTAGTTGGAATGCAACTCATGCCATGTGCAGATATACAGTACCTAAGTTTACCCTATTTTGCTAAATTTAAGCTGGGTGTTTGGCAAACATTTACAAAGTAATCTTGTACGTAACTTGGCAGATATTTCTTTGCCAATAGTGGTATTACCAACATTGTTAGTGTAATTTTCTGCTCTTCATATATTTTCCCTCTTTTGCTTTTTACAGTATCCTATATTGATTTTGATTTATTGCCAAACATTCTTATTGTACTATAGTTTTTAAGTAGTTTTTCATTTGCAGTTACCAGCCGATATATTTTCTTGAATGTCTGTACCTATGCCATAAACTGGGGTTCTTTAGATCATTTAATTTGAGAACTGAGCATTTTTTAAAGTCCTACAAAAAAACTTAATGTCTGATATAATCCAGCAACTAGATTTAGAGACCTGACATGAATGGGCTCTGATTAGTCAGACTTGTCCCTGAATATTGAAGAGAAGCATCATAGGCATTGTTAGTACTTGACTGTGAAAACACTTCCAACCAGGATTCATTACTTAGACCTTCAACAAAAAATACAATTTTCCATAGAAAATTTTTTTCTTTAAATAGAAGTACATTCCTTTCTTTTATAGACATAGCTGGAATTGTAAGGATGAGACCATTATGATCAGATAGCCTTAGGTCAGTATGAAGTCGGGCCCATTTACATTCTGCCAACATTGTCCAAGGCTTTGGAATACAAAGTTCACAAACAGCTTACTAATTATTTAATATCTTATGGCATTTTAGATGAATAGCAGTCTGGTTTCTGGCAAAATTGTAGCATGAAGACTGTTCATATAAAAGTGATGGATGAACTGGAATAACATGCAACTATTAAGTGCTTTTTAGATACTCTTCTAATTGTATGTTAATTGTATACAACTATACTCTCCCAATGCAGATATCATCTATACATTTACGGCCTTCATTTATATGATGTAAGTGCAAGTCCAACAAACCTGTCCACAACTATCCAGCAAGTAAATGCTGATTTACTTGCCCTACCAGAGCAGGCACAGAACATGGGTTTGAAACTTAACCCATCTAAAATTCAAGCAATCTTAGTCACCCACAAAAGACTTATTACCCCTCAGTTCAGAGAATCTCTTCCACAATTAATGCTGAATTGCACAGAAATAACCTTTTTTTCTTCTGCAAAGAACTTAAGGATAATTCTAGAACATCACTTAGACTAGATTGAACACAAAACTGCAGTCTGTAAGGTGTCAGCATCACATCACTCTCTACTGAAATATAAAAATCATTTCCTTTTGAGCTTAGAAAAGCTCTTAGAAAGTCTAATACTCCCATTACTAGATATTCTCCAAGGACTTTCGTACAAAAACTCACACAGGCCAGAACTGGCAATTAATGCTTTTGTACAATACAGTAGTGATATATGCTTTTTTGACCATATGACTCTTGCCGACGAACAACTGCTACAGGTGTATGCTGATAAGTAGAGAGACTATCATACTTTATTTGCTCTATTCTCTTTTCAGTCATTGCACTCCCTCTTATTTGCGTACACTCGTATACTACTACACTCATTCTCATCAAAGTAATATCCTTTCTATATCAGGAACACAATTTTGGAACAATTTTCCTCAAAATATAAGAAATTAAACCCCTTTCAAACTTCAAAACACAGCTAATGGTACACCTTTCATCACAATAGCCATATCTCCCAATGTCTGTGCAGCTCACTCTCACCAGTTCCTCTCCCCCACAACTTTTCTCTACAGCGTGTTGGCAGAGCTCTCTATTTATATTCTGTTCTTTCCTTAAGGGCAGTGTCGTTGTAATTTCAATATTCTCCTCTTTCTTTATCCCTTACACTTCTGATAATACTAAACATGCCTTTAATAATACTAAACATGGCTTCAGGTGCATTAAGTTAACCTATACCATTCTAAGGGCCCTTTACCACTATTCTTCTTTTTCTTCTTCTTCTTTTTATTTCTTCTTATTGTTGTTGTTTTGAAAGGTTTGTGATATATTTGGTACCAGTATGTGTTGTTCCTGGCCAGGTGGAAGAGAGGCCCTTGGGTCCCGGTTAGGCTAAATAAGCAATAAATAAATAAATATTTTCTATCTCTGTGTTGTCCACATTTGAACATATGTTGTCTGTAAGATTTGTGATGGTATTTGTTATTCTTGTGGGCTGTTTATGAAAGGGAACATGCTGGAACTGTGCAACACATTAAGAAACAGTTTTTTGGTGTAGAATAATTCACGAGATTTATGTTGAAGTCCTCACAGACAATTATTGTAGCTTTTTCATTAAACATAATATTCACCAGAGACTCCACCTTATTAAAGAAGGTTTCTAAGTCCTCACAAGGTGCTTTATACAGTGCCATATTTGTTATATTACTCATGTCACCTTGCTATTGAACAGCAGCAGCTTCAAAACTCTTTTCAGTACTCAGTGCTTCATCTACCTCACACCCTTTTTTTAATTCCATGTCAGATTTAAGAAAAGTACAAACTCCTGCACTTTTGACATCATGTCTACAAAACTGACTCTCCAGATTATAATGATTAATATTAACAATACCCAGTTCAAAATCTCTGCACCAGTGAGTGCTCCATATTGTGTATACAGTCAATATTGGCATCATTGACTGCAACTTCAAAGTCAAACAATTTCTTTCTCGGACTCTGGAAATTATAGCTTAAAATATGAAAATTTCTAGAATAGAGACTGGTAACAGTTGTACTCACACTTTGCTGTGTCATACCTGATGCTACTTTTTTTGGTGGGGGAGGGGGGGGGGATATACCAAAACTCCTTGAGCACTAAAGGTTGAATGAATGCTTTGTAAGTAGTCTTTATTGTGAGTGAACAACCTGAGGATAATTCCGGTAAAACTCAGTCTGGAATTAGCTTTCCCCATGGCAGTCAAGAGCAGTTTTATTTTTGTCATTATAAGAAACAGAATTAATAGCTGCACAAATTGAATTACTGGATACATATACCTTCAAATCTGTTCACAGGTTTCTCAGCAGACTTGAATCATGGAAGCTTACGCAGTCCTGAAGTTTACCTGTGCTATCGTAGAGGAAGAGACAAGCCACCTCTTGTGGATGTCGGGCAAGTTTTTTGATTTGTTATATTTTGTAAACTGTTCTATTTATTGACAGTTAGTTATTAATGTTGGCACATGTTTGAGTTTTAACATGTATGCCAACAGTTCGCAAGATTATTCTTACAAGCAAAATTTATTTTGTAAGTTCATTCTTTGTTTGCCAGATGGAGCAGTAGAAGACAAACATACTTGTATGTGCATATTAAAACTGGCTTTAAAATGCAGTACTGAGATTATTATAGCATTTGGTAACTGTTCTGTAAATGTATAACGCATGGACACTGTTGCTAATTATTGTCAGAGCACTTGTTTAACAATAATGCAAATTCTTGTATGGAACAATACATAAAATAAGGGAAAGACAGCCACTCACCTTTAGTGGACTGATATGTGGCACAAGTGTGCTTGCATATGCATCCTCTCTTTTTCTGGAAACACACACACACACACACACACACACACACACACACACACACTAACTCTACCGCATCCTACCCTCAATGTATTTGTGTACTGTGACATTGCTGTTGTTGTTGTGGTCTTCAGTCCTGAGACTGGTTTGATGCAGCTCTCCATGCTACTCTATCCTGTGCAAGCTTCTTCATCTCCCAGTACCTACTGCATCCTACATCCTTCTGAATCTGCTTAGTGTATTCATCTCTTGGTCTCCCCCTACGATTTTTACCCTCCACGCTGCCCTCCAATACTAAATTGGTGATCCCTTGATGCCTCAGAACATGTCCTACCAACCGATCCCTTCTTCTGGTCAAGTTGTGCCACAAACTTCTCTTCTCCCCAATCCTATTCAATACTTCCTCATTAGTTATGTGATCTACCCATCTAATCTTCAGCATTCTTCTGTAGCACCACATTTCAAAAGCTTCTATTCTCTTCTTGTCCAAACTATTTACCGTCCATGTTTCACTTCCATACATGGCTACACTCCATACAAATACTTTCAGAAATGACTTCCTGACACTTAAATCTATACTCGATGTTAACAAATTTCTCTTCTTCAGAAACGCTTTCCTTGCCATTGCCAGTCTACATTTTATATCCTCTCTACTTCGACCATCATCAGTTATTTTGCTCCCCAAATAGCAAAACTCCTTTACTACTTTAAGTGTCTCATTTCCTAATCTAATACCCTCAACATCACCCGACTTAATTCGACTACATTCCATTATCCTCGTTTTGCTTTTGTTGATGTTCATCTTATATCCTCCTTTCAAGACACTGTCCATTCCGTTCAACTGCTCTTCCAAGTCCTTTGCTGTCTCTGACAGAATTACAATGTCATCGGCGAACCTCAAAGTTTTTATTTCTTCTCCATGGATTTTAATACCTACTCCGAATTTTTCTTTTGTTTCCTTTACTGCTTGCTCAATATACAGATTGAATAACATCGGGGAGAGGCTACAACCCTGTCCCACTCCCTTCCCAACCACTGCTTCCCTTTCATGTCCCTCGACTCTTATAACTGCCATCTGGTTTCTGTACAAATTGTAAATGACCTTTCGCTCCCTGTATTTTACCCCTGCCACCTTTAGAATTTGAAAGAGAGTATTCCAGTCAACATTGTCAAAAGCTTTCTCTAAGTCTACAAATGCTAGAAACGTAGGTTTGCCTTTCCTTAATCTTTCTTCTAAGATAAGTCGTAAGGTCAGTATTGCCTCACGTGTTCCAGTATTTCTACGGAATCCAAACTGATCTTCCACGAGGTCGGCTTCTACTAGTTTTTCCATTCGTCTGTAAAGAATTCGTGTTAGTATTTTGCAGCTGTGGCTTATTAAACTGATTGTTCGGTAATTTTCACATCTGTCAACACCTGCTTTCTTTGGGATTGGAATTATTATATTCTTCTTGAAGTCTGAGGGTATTTCGCCTGTTTCATACATCTTGCTCACCAGATGGTAGAGTTTTGTCAGGACTGGCTCTCCCAAGGCCATCAGTAGTTCCAATGGAATGTTGTCTACTCCAGGGGCCTTGTTTCGACTCAGGTCTTTCAGTCCTCTGTCAAACTCTTCACGCAGTATCGTATCTCCCATTTCATCTTCATCTACATCCTCTTCCATTTCCATAGTATTGTCCTCAAGTACATCGCCCTTGTATAGACCCTCTATATACTCCTTCCACCTTTCTGCCTTCCCTTCTTTGCTTAGAACTGGGTTTCCATCTGAGCTCTTGATGTTCATACAAGTGGTTCTCTTATCTCCAAAGGTCTCTTTAATTTTCCTGTAGGCAGTATCTATCTTACCCCTATTGACATAAGCCTCTACATCCTTGCATTTGTCCTCTAGCCATCCCTGCTTAGCCATTTTGCACTTCCTGTCGATCTCATTTTTAAGACGTTTGTAATCCTTTTTGCCTGCTTCATTTACTGCATTTTTATATTTTCTCCTTTCATCAATTAAATTCAATATTTCTTCTGTTACCCAAGGATTTCTACTAGCCCTCGTCTTTTTACCTACTTGATCCTCTGCTGCCTTCACTACTTCATCCCTCAAAGCTACCCATTCTTCTTCTACTGTATTTCTTTCCCCCATTCCTGTCAATTGTTCCCTTATGCTCTTCCTGAAACTCTGTGCAACCTCTGGTTCCTTCAGTTTATCCAGGTCCCATCTCCTTAAATTCCCACCTTTTTGCAGTTTCTTCAGTTTTAATCTACAGGTCATAACCAATAGATTGTGGTCAGAGTCCACATCTGCCCCTGGAAATGTCTTACAATTTAAAACCTGGTTCCTAAATCTCTGTCTTACCATTATATAATCTATCTGATACCTTTTAGTATCTCCAGGGTTCTTCCATGTATACAACCTTCTATCATGATTCTTAAACTTCTACCAGGCGGCTTCCTCTTTCATTTCTTAGCCCCAATCCATATTCACCTACTACGTTTCCTTCTCTCCCTTTTCCTACACTCGAATTCCAGTCACCCATGACTATTAAATTTTCGTCTCCCTTCACTATCTGAATAATTCCTTTTATTTCATCATACATTTCTTCAATTTCTTCGTCATCTGCAGAGCTAGTTGGCATATAAACTTGTACTACTGTAGTAGGTGTGGGCTGCGTATCTATCTTGGCCACAATTATGCGTTCACTATGCTGTTTGTAGTAGCTTACCCGCATTCCTATTTTCCTATTCATTATTAAACCTACTCCTGCATTACCCCTATTTGACTTTGTGTTTATAACCCTGTAGTCACCTGACCAGAAGTCTTGTTCCTCCTGCCACCGAACTTCACTAATTCCTACTATATCTAACTTTAACCTATCCATTTCCCTTTTTAAATTTTCTAACCTGCCTGCCCGATTAAGTGATCTGACATTCCACGCTCCGATCCGTAGAACGCCAGTTTTCTTTCTCCTGATAACGACGTCCTCTTGAGTAGTCCCCGCCCGGAGATCCGAATGGGGGACTATTTTACCTCCAGAATATTTTACCCAAGAGGACGCCATCATCATTTAATCATACAGTAAAGCTGCATGCCCTCGGGAAAAATTACGGCTGTAGTTTCCCCTTGCTTTCAGCTGTTCGCAGTACCAGCACAGCAAGGCCATTTTGGTTATTGTTACAAGGCCAGATCAGTCAGTCATCCAGACTGTTCCCCTTGCAACTACTGAAAAGGCTGCTGCCCCTCTTCAGGAACCACACGTTTGTCTGGCCTCTCAACAGATACCCCTCCGTTGTGGTTGTACCTACGGTACGGCTATCTGTATCGCTGAGGCACACAAGCCTCCCCACCAACGGCAAGGGCCATGGTGCATGGGGGGGGGGGGGGGGGGGGTAACATTGCTATACATACAGAATTATTGCAATGGTTGCATCTGTCAATACACATTATCATGCTAAGAATCATCTGAATGTCAGATATTCGCTTGCTAACGAGATAAAGTAAAATCCTGTGACACTTCTTGGTAACACAGAAATACACTATAGACCATTAACAAAGGTAATCATTAGGATTATGGAATATACCATCTTACTGACTTTACAGGAAAAAGTTGAAATCTTCAACATCTGTGAGGGAAGAAAATCTCAAGTGTACAAGATATAGCAGTGCATTGTGAATTGAGTAAAACACAGATCACTGATATTTCAAGGAATATGAGTGACATCTTTAAATTATGGGTTGGAAATGAAAATCTTTCTGCTAAGCATTCATTTTCCAGTACACGGGGGTTGATAGTGGGTAACGTAACATTTCAGTCTCTAAATTGCATTTACATACCAAGAAAAGACATTGTAATGTATGAAGGTCAAGAGAAATGAAACACATTTCTACATCTACATTCACATCTATGTAGATACTCTGCAAACCATCATACCGTGCATGGCGGAAGGTACCTTATACTACTCTCCTCCTGTTCCTGCTGCTGCTGCTGCTGCTACTACTACTACTACTACTACTACTGCTGCTGCTGCTGCTGCTGCTGCTGCTACTACTACACGTCATTTTCTTTCCTGTTCCACTTACTAACAGAGCAAGGGAAAGATGACTATAAAAACCTCCATACGAGTCCCAATTTCTCACATCTTATCTTTGTGGTCCTTACACGAAATGTGCATTTGTGGCAGTAGAATCATTCTGCAGTCGACCTCAAATTCCAGTTGTCTAAATTTCCATAATAATGCCTTGCAAAAAAGAGGATCATCTTTCTTCAAGGAATTCCTATGTGTGTTCACAAAGCATGTCTGTAATACTTGCTAACTGGTCGAACCTGCATATAACAAATCTAGCAGCATGCTTCTGAATTGCTTCCATGTTTTCTTTTAATCTGACATATTTGAACAGCATTCAAGAATGGGTCACATTAGTGTCGTGTACATTGTCCCCTTTATGGATGAGCTGCATTTTCCCAAAATTCTCCCAATAAAATGAAGTCGAGCATTTCCCTTCCCTACTACCAACCTCACATGCTCATTCCATTTAATACTGCATTGCAGCGCTACACCTAGATATTTAATTGCTGTGACTGTGTCCAGCTAATGCTGGCTCAAACATTACAGTATTGTTTTTCGTACTCATCCACATCATCTAGCATTTTCTACATTTAGAGCATGCTGCCGTTCATCACACGAACTGACAGGGGGATGTCACGGGGGGAAAATTCATGAAAATTTTACCAATATATAGCACTGTAAGTGTCTTAAAATAAATGGGGTTGGCTACATATGGCAGATGAATTGCAATATGACGGCTGTGGTTTGAGTTGCACATTACACCATCTGTACTGTTCAGTGTGTGTGACTGCGCAAGTTAAGCCATCAGCAGTTGTGGCACTGTTAGGTAGCAAAGCCCATCCACCATGGCAAGATCTTACCATGCTGCATGGGGAAAGTGGGTTTTTAACCGCCCTGGGACCAAAAACAATATAAAAAGCAAAATGGCATTGATTTCTAATTGTCACAAGACTGATGCGAGACTGTTCAGTATGCTGTCCACCATTTTCTGCAACAAGTTGAAATAGAGAAACAGCATGTTCCACAACAGATCAGTGTGTCTCGGGGGTCATGTTCCAAATGTGTTGTGCAATGCATGCCTCCAGTTCAACTACATTCATAATTGGAGCACTGAACACTACACCTTCCAGATAATCCCAGAACCAGAAGTCACATGGATTAAGATTAGGTGACCTGGACAGCCAAGCTGTAGGGAAATGATGGCTGATAATTGTAGCATATCCAAAATTATTCTGCAGTATCTGTCTCACTGGCTGTGCAATGTGTGGGGAACATCATCTTGCTTAAAAATGAGCCTACACCCCTGCTATGGAAGGGTTGGAATGACATTGGTGCGTAAAAGACCCTCATAGTGTTTACTAGTGGTGGTGCAGGTAACTGGACCTGCAGGATTCATCTCCTTGGAAAAATATGGCCCTATGATAAAGGATGCTATCATCCCGCACCACACAGTCATCTTTGCAGAATGAAAGATTACCAGTTGATATGCATATGGATTTTTCATTGCCTATCTTCAGCAATTCTGCATATTGACAAGTACTTGAAGATGGAAATGAGCTTTGACTGTCCGCAGATTGTTCCATGGCTGTTCGTTTTCCACTTCCTTGCGAGTAAGAAACTCTAGAGGGAACATTTGTCTCAGTAGCAGGTCATCAGGAAGCAATTCCTGAACATGGATAATTGTGTGTGGATAGCAATACCAGATGTTTTGTAAGATTATATTTCATAGGATTGAATGCAGGCATGCCTAACGTCCGGGCAGTTTCTCATGCACTGCATGTTTGCACACCACTTCTTGACACCTCCAGTAATGCTGTGGCCACATCTTTGACTGATGTCTGATCCACTGCTTTCCCCCCTTTGCCACATTGCACTTCAAAAGAACCTATCTTCATGAATTTTGTAGTCATTTTCTCCATATCCTTAGCAGATACTGGACCAATGCTTTTTTCATACCCTTGAGTGTCTGGAACTTTTGCAGGGCAGGCACGTAGTCATCATTTTTGTAAAAGGGCTATATTAGCAATGTGTGATCCTTCATGGAGACAGTAATGTTGGGCATCTTGGATGCAAACTGAGAACTGCACATCTGTTGGTGTGTGTATTATGACACAGTCGAATTTATTTATTTATTTATTTATTTATTTCCCTCTGTGATGTTTCCCTTGTGTCAGTAATATGCTGTTCAAATTTGATGTCATTCTGAGCAGTGGCTCTCTTTCTGTTTTAATTGTGGGAACCTAGTATTGATGATGTAATTTATATTACAGTGTGACAACATGTGACTTTATAAATGCAAAGCTTTTATGTGATATGATTCGTTCAAAATGGGTTACATCACTGTGTATCTCACTTTCATTTTTAGTGACAAGTTGACAGTTTTATTATCTGACATCAACATTTTCATGCATACATAATGTGATGCTCTAAATACTTTTAAGCAAATGCGTGACATTTTATAATGTGTGTGTTGTCATTAACATTTACATCAGTTAACAGATTTTTGGCAGTTTAATCTTGTAATGCTACTTATGTAGTTTTTCAGTTTCGTCCACTACAACCTGATGATGGTCAATCGACTAGAAATGATTTTTCAAATAAAGAATTTTATCAGAAGCTCAATCAGAACATTTCTCAGAGATAAGCTAGGTCTTTTCTTCAGAGCCATAACCAGTAAGACAATGTTCTTAAAATGTAACAAGTGTGTGGGAGGAAAAATTTCAAAAAGAAGACTTACATCACACTGTGTATCAGCAAGACTGATGAATTTCAGAAACATGTTGTTAGAGGCAAGATTTCTAGACATAAGAAGCTACTGGCATTTTCTGTGACTTGTCAAAAGCCTTTGACTGTGTGAACCACAACATCCTCTTAAGTAAATTAGAATATTATGATGTCACCGGCAATGCTGCGAAAGGGTTTGAGTCTTATCTATCCAACAGGAAACAAAGGGTGTCATTGTAAAATACCTGTGCAGTAAGCAGTCAGTCTTCATCTGACTGTGAATTAATTACATGTCGTGTTCTTCAAGGTTCCATCTTGGGCCCTTCTTCCCCCCCCCCCCCCCCCCCCCCCCCCCCATGTGTACATTAATGACCTCTCATCTGTTACATTGCCAGATGCTAAGTTTGTTTTGTTTGCAGATGATACAAACGTTGCAATAAGTAGCAAGTCAAGTACAGGTTTAGAAATAGTTGCTAATCAAATTTTTACTGACATTAATAAGTGGTTTAAAGGTAATTCACTGTCATTAAACTTTCAGAATCTGTAAGAGATTTCCTTCCAGCATGAGTATAACATATGAAGGCATGCAGATCGAAGAGGTTGGCAGTGTTAAATTCCAGGGATTACAACTCAATAATAAATTCAATTGGGAAGGGCATACCACAGAATTGCTTAAGCACGTAAACAAGTCTGTATTTGCCGTGAGAATGATGTCAGATATATACTTTGCTTACTTTCGTTCTATTATGTCATATGGGATTATATTCTGGGGCAACTCATCAAACCAAGCAAAAGTTTTTAAGGTGCAAAATCGTGTGATAAGAATCATTTGTGGTGTAAATTAAAGAACATCTTGTAGAAACCATTCAGGGAACTTTGTATTCTATCCACTGCTTCTCAGTATATTTATTCCTTAATGTAATTTGTTGCAAGTAACACATCCCTATTTCCAACTAGTAGCTCAATACATAGTATCAATACTTGGAATAAGAATAATCTACATAATGACGTAAAATCACTTACCTTGGTCCAAAAAGGGGTCCAATATTCAGGAACACATGTTTTCAATAAATTACCAGCAACCATTAAAAACTTGGTTTCAGATAAAGCACAGTTTAAGCAGAGTTTGAAAGACACTTTGATGGGCAACTCCTTCTACTCCATAGATGAATATCTTAACAGAGACTGTTAAGCCAGCTTAAGTAGAAATATCTGTTAGATTTCTGTTTTGACTACACTTGGTCACAACAGTCAAGATTAGGTATTTTGTGTAGGATAAATAATGCATAACAGTGTTTCATTCTGACAGTGTGTTAATTCTGTAAATATTAGCTGTTCCAGTTTACTGCATTGTATTAACCTGTTTCGACTATCTCCTGACAAATGACCAGAGTAGTAAGTATTATATTCAAATGTTTTAGGTTTTTATGTTATACTTTCTGACATGTCCCGCACCCACGAGAATCATCTCATTTTTTGGGTCTATGGAACGAAAACTGAATCTAATCTAATCTTAAGGGGATTCATTTGGGTAAATTGAACAAGGAATAGAATTCAAACTGCTGTGCCTGAGTGAGAAGAGCAATAATGACTGAGTGGTTGTTGGTATTTAATAAAAAAAATTTTAAAAAAAGAGGAGGCAAAAATAGGAAAGTGATCTGGTTTTTGGACAATGCTACATCACACTGAAATGTCACAAAAATGAATGTGTAACTTTTCTTTTTGACACCGAATAGTATTTTGGGCTACTAAACCCAGGATCGGAAGATTATAAACAGTTTTGAAGTTTTGTATAGATAAAAAGTACTGAGACAATTAATTGTTTCAAATGGACACCCTTGACTCTGTTGATGAACTAGCAAAATATATTAAGGGATGGATGCAACTCTATGGATATCTTCTGCCTTGAGGCATGTTTTTTGTTTTGCTAGCCATCAGTTACTTAATAAAAAAGCTCAGTTTAACTGGAATAACATCCTACTGTCAGTATAAATAGTAGTGTTAAGAACATGATGTCAACCATGATTTCAGGATTTACTCTGTGTGAATGTAAGAATGATGTCATTACTGACAGTGCATTGTATGCAGATGTGTTAACAGATATCAGTGAATTTTATCTTCTTTATGAAGAGTATAGTAACAAAGGTGATCCAAAGAGAAAGTTAAGGCATTACTTTTCAGAATGGACAGATGATGAGGGAGTCAGTTTAGCATCTGAACTTTAATGAATGCATATTGAAATGATTATTGTAAAGATCTTTAAGATTTAAAAAAAGGTAGATGGTTATTTAGGCCAATCTAGCTTCAGATAGAACCTCCAGAGAGTGATAGAGCATTATGAAAGCAGTAATTTAACCAAAAAGTTATACTACTGCCAGGACTGTGTGTCCTTGTTTGAATTTTGTGTGTACTTCCTTTTTTTAGTTTTAAGTGTAAAAATGCTTTCGTATTTTACTCCCTGAATGTTAGAAACAACTATACAATAAAAGAAAAGAAAATGTGTTCATAAAGTAGAAAAGTATGCTATTCCTGTTGTATAACATCGCACAATTTTTTTAAATGTGCATTTATATACATGCTCCACTAGTCACAATACAGTGCATGGTGGAGGGTACTTTGTACCAGCACTAGTCATTCCCTTTCCTGTTCCATTATCAAATGAAGCAAGTGAAAAACAGCTGTCTGTATCAGCTTTTCCAACTTTGCCCCATGGGCCCTGAGTATCCCTCATCATGCTAGTGGGCAGGCACAGGTAATGAAGGGTACTTGTAAAATAGTCTTATTGCAAGCGTGCTGCTTGGCCACCCCGTCCACTGCACTTGGCCAGTTCAGCATAATTCAACCAGCTGGGAGAGCCCAGTCTACATAATTCAGTATGAGCTTTAATTTCTCTTATCTTGTCTTACGCAAAACAAAATCGTGGTGTCAGTAGAATCGTTCTACAGTCTTTAGCAAATGCTAATTCTCTAAAGCTTCTCAATAGATTTTCGCAAAAAGTATGTCTTCCCTCCAGGGATCACTTTTTCATTTCAGCTAAGCAGTTTCCTAATATTTGTGTATCGATCGAATCAACCGGTGACAAATCTATCAGCACGTCGCTGAATTACTTTGATGTCTTTCTTTAATTTTACTTTTGGGATCTCAAACACTCTAGAAGTACTCAGGGATGGGTCATACAACTATTCAGTATGCAGTCTCCTTTATAGAAGAGGTATACTTTCCTAGAGTTCTCCCAATAAATGTTCTATACTTGTTCCATTTCTTGTTGCTTTACCACTTTATGCCTAAGTATTTAATAGATGTGACTCTTTCAAGCAGCACACCACAAACAATAAAGGATGGTTTTTGTGACTCATCTGCACTAACTTAAGGTTTTACCTACAGTTATACACGTCTACCTCAAGCTGCCATTCATCGCAACAAATAGAAATACCATTCAAGTCATCCTGTATCCTCCTATAGTCACTCAACTGTGGCACTTTCCTACATATTACAGAGTCATTATCTAGCAGTGGCAGAGCATTCGTATATGGAGGACAAGAGGAGTCCTGTCGCAGTCCCCTCAGGCACCCCAGATGATACCCTCGATTCTGATCAAAACTCATCGTCCAAGACAATGTATCAATTAAAAAAAAAAAAAAAAAATCCTGAAATATCACTCCTGGTGCATACTTCTGATTGTGTACAATAAAAGCACAGTATACAATCAAATCACAGGGAGGGAAATTTTCCAAACTAATAGCCACTGAACATAAAGTGAAATCAATACAAACAATAGCAACAGAAAACTGGGCTTGACCAGCTTCTACATCAACAACCAGTCAATGGAAAATTGACCACGAAACACTGAGTGACCATATTGAACATCAGTGACATTTGCAATGTCAACATTCATATTATAGTCAGTTGTTCCACATCTAAGACAGTTGCATAAATAACAGAACACCAATGAGACACATGGTGCACATGATGGCAAAGCATCTTGGCAAATGAGTAATAGCACCATAGTGGTTATATATATAGTAAAGCATAACTGGATGACGTAAGTCACAAATAATGGACTTCAAATAATTTCAGACTCCATGTGAGCCTTTATCCCATTACCTGATTACTAAGAAATGAGAGGAACCCAGAGGAAAAAAATATTTGGAAAGTCTTAGAGCCATTCAGTTTTCTGAGTGGACTGGAGTTAGTGCATGGGGTGTAGCAGCAAGTGTGTGGTTCTGGAGTCATCAGCAGGGGTTCTTGATGTCTGCAGTGATGAAGAGAAAACTGTGTTTAAGTCAAAGAAAATTGTACAGTAGGGTCCAACCTATTGATGCTGTGCAGTTGTTAACGACACTGACCTCATATTCCGAAGACAGAGCTTGTTCTATCAGGCTATCCTGATTCATCATGATTATCCTGAGTCACTTCAGGAAGATGCTAGGATGGTTCCTTCATCAAGGCCACAGCCACCCACCTGTACTCTTAAAGCTTGCTTATATATTTTTGATGTATGTATATCTTTGAGTTATTTGTGTTCGTTGTATTGTGAAGACAAATCTATCATTGGATGAAAATCTGTGGGCATATTCTATACGCATAGTTTTTATTTCTTCTCCCTGAACTTCAGTTCCCTTTACAAATCTCTCTGTAATTTCCTTTACTGCTTACGGATGAAATAGATTGAGTACCTTCAGGGATAGGCCAGAACCCTGTCCTCCAGTCGATCGATTGGGTTGGGGCACACAATTATTTCAATTACACTGTTATTTCTGAAACAAAAAGCACTGCTTACAACCAATATTCTGCAAAACATGTGTAATATTTTTGCATACTTCTCAATAAATCATCAGAAAAAAAGGATCTGCTGCAGCAAAACATGACCAGCTATCAGTACAGCATGATTTACAAATGGTTCTGCAAAACCATGTAATGTAAAATTAATATCTGAATAAAGAAAACCCACTGATGATGGCACGGATGCTCTGAAATATGTTTGAATTGCAGTGTTTTGCATAAGAGGCAGTCCCTGTATTCAATAATTTTAACTGCAAACATGGTAGAAGCAAGAGCTGTAAGTCTAAATGATGAATATATACAGAGTAGAAAAAATCTGTACCTAACTTTCAGAACTGTTACTTCATTCATCAGGGATGAGTGATGGGTAGGGTGTGGGAGGTCTGAAAGGAGGGGTATGTTACTCAAACCCCAGGATGATGACGACTTCCCTGATCTAAGGAGGAGAGAAAATATGGATCCTTCGTCATGTGGCAGACTATCAGTTGAACTGCACACTAGAGACCAGAAATTAGTAATGCCACTGGTGTTCATGTCTGAGGTGGGAGTCACAATTCCCCCCCCCCCCCCCCCCCCCAACGCTTTTTTTTTTTTTTTTGCAAATGTGTAGTATTTATTATATGGTACACCAGTGAAAACCATTTTAATTAAGTATAAATACGTATCTGTCTGTATTCTTCATGTGATTATTTTTGTTTCTATTTTAACAGTGTAATGTATGAAGGGAAGGAGCGCATTATGGCTGATTCAGAACCAATAGTCACTACTCCTGGTGGAAGAATAGCAAATGTGAACAACTCTGGGGCTAAGACATTTGTCACCTTCAGACGTGCTTCAGCCAGCATGCCATGCAATGAGCTTGTTGTGACGGACATATGTGTCATACTCACCAATAAAGGCGAAACAGCACCTCATGCCTTCTGTATGATCAATAGAAACCTTAACAAGGGAATGGTAAGTTCTACCATAAAATAACTATCTTTTCCAGTGTCATTCATTGCCATAAATTATTGTATATTTTTGTTTCCAGGTTGGTTCTGATGTATTTTTATGTTACAAAAAGTCAATGAACAGAGCAACATCAATATCATATAAGCCAGGTATGTTTGTAATTGATTGATCTCTTTTGTATTTGATTTTCTGATTTCCAGGACTCTGTAGATCAGTTAGTAGATGATAAGATCTCTGTATTGTTAGTTTTTTACACAAAACTTTTTAAGTACATGCCAGAATAATGTTCAGAATGTTTACTGTGTAAACATCCTGTTCACTTTTTTCATATCAGACTTTTTTCATTTAGTTACAACTTCCTATTGAGCCTTATTACCTCTTATACCCTGAGGAAATAAAGCATTAACAGACACTATTTTAACATAAAAAATTACACTTCTTATGTTCTGTGTATTTAATCATGAACTGGCTTTCATCTCCTTACACCATTGTCAGATAACAACTGCCTAAGAAACCACAAGCCAAATAAATAAACAAAATTTGTAGAACATTAGTAAGGTTTTTCCTTTTTAATGATGTTGTCATGTTCATTCATTCAGTCACTCATGGACTATTTTATAACACCTCTGCGTTATTTGTGGCATGGCTGATTTTGGAAAGTATTGCATATCATAAGGCTGCTATGTTTTTGACTTTTACATAATTTGTGGCAATAGTTATATGACCTCTATTGCTGTGCTTTATGAAAAATTTAGTACCATTTTCAGTGACAAAGAAAGAATCAAAATGATTTTGTGTACTTTAACATGGCATTAGTTATTGAAAGACACAAAACATGGGTAGTAAATGCTGAGTAATATGCATTCTGGGTTTTAGTCTCCAGTCTTCTTTTGTTTGCACAAATCTCATTTTGCTGCATTCTTAGAAGCAGTGAAGAAATTTCCACAGCACAAGTTGGTGCTGTTCACATCTTGTGCCATTCTCATTTGTGAAGATTTCTTCATGAGTTTTAGTCTATGAACTGAAATTAAAATGGGTTAGAAATTAATACAGTGCATTAAAAAATGAATGTTATTTTATTTTTATATATTTACACATAATTTGGTATGTGAAATACTTTAAAACATGATGTTCTGTGGCAATAATATGTACTGTTCAGTAGATTTTCAGTTGTGCAATCACTTTACATTTTGAATAACTTTCCTTGTACTGGGTGGGGCACAGCAATTTGCTTATTTAGAAATTCAGTTAAAATATAATCTAGATGTATATTTAATTCTTTGAACAGCATCAAGAACAACATTTAAAGTTTATGTTTACGTAGGTTTAAACATTATATCAAGCAGATGGCATCCATTATTATCAATACGTTGTGTTAATTGAATGAGGAGTTTTGTGCAACTTTTTCTAGCATATCAAGAGATGTGTTGGTGACAGCTTGACAAATGTTGTTCTTCAGATGGGCCAGGGCCCAAAGACGATTGTTGTAAACAAGTGATTTTGAATATCCCCATAGAAAATAGTGGACATAACAGTCAGAAGCCAACAAAACTACCTGTTTTGTTCTCTTCAAACTACTAAGGACCAATTATTCCAACTTGAAATAGTGCACGCCAAACAATTGATTGTTTTGAATGTAGGGGATGCTGATGAAGTTATCTGGGGGAGGAGGTGTATCAGGGCTCCAGTAGCACATGTTCAACTTATTTACAGATCCCAAAAGATGTAACTGAACCTCATCACTGGAGAAAACAAATGTCCCCTGAGGCATGCCGAGAAGCAACCCCCATGCATATGTTTGAGCAACAAAATCACGTGGATTAAGTTTCTACAGCACAGCCTACTTGTAGGGATGAAATTTTAGTTCTTCATGAAAGATTTGCATCACAGATCAAGCAGACAATTCAACAGCAGCTGCATGTTCCCAGGCAGAGGCTTGAGGGAATCGCAAAACAGGAAGCCTTACTTTTCATTGGGGTGATGCTGCTGTTTGTAGAAGCCCACCAGTTTTCCTGAAGTTGTTTACATTTGAAACAATTGACTTCTGCCACAAACATGACCATGGGGCACATTATTGAACTTCATGTATCTTTTCAAGGATTCCAATCTATGAATTTACTTTTACAAATGTGTCATGAGGAATGTGCAGCCCATTACAGTGTCTCTCTTCCTCTTCCATTTTGTCATCTGCTTGTTCCACCATGACATTGCGATTTCTGTCTTCCGTTTTTCTTTTGCTGACAACATTGTTAATCTTTCTTGTTAGTTTGTCAACCATATCTTGTCTAGTGTACCAGACGTGAAGGTAGACACAATTACTTTTCCGAGAAAGTTGTGTCCAAGTGTGTCAAGATTTTAACTACCATAATTTGTGTTTCTACAAGTTCAGATAAAAATGTCTCATATATTCAACAAATTTGATGCCTAAACTGCCATGTTTTGAGGGAATAAACCGTCTCCATCAGAAGTTTCGTTTCCAGATCCACAGAGTATTGTCAGTAGCAGTTCCTCTTTCTGGCACGCAAACTTTTACATCTCAGATGCTGTGTTTTCAGTTGCACTTTGAAGAGGTTTTTTTTTTTTTTTCTCTCAGAGTGTCTAAGGGGTAACAGGGTGTATTGTTTGCAGAATGAAGGAACTTCAGCAAAAGACGAAATGATGATATCAACAGTTCTTTGGTATTTCTACTGTACCATTGTAGTAGAATCTTGTGATCCGACATTGAAGGCTCTTGGTGATGTATTGCTCCAGGAACTGGCGACACACTCTGATACATTGTCAAACTGGACTATGTACCACAGTATGGAGTCATTTCCTGGAAGAAGGCCAGAAAGTTGGGTCAGAAGATTACGTTAGAATGATACAGTACCACCAATACTCAAGAACTTTTAATGTCGTTAACAACAAAAGAATAGCGCATAAAATGATCCACTCTTAGAAAATTACAGTTATTGTTCTGACTTGTAAGAATTTCATGAACCATGAACAAAATTAGTCAATGCCTTCACTTTATCAGTCACTGTATTATGTTGATATGCTAATTGCAAAATAATCTTGCTGCTGATTGGGATGAGATACTGGGTACTGATGCACAAATACTGGGTACTGATGTACGCATACAGGTCATGCATAGAAAGTAATGTGTTACATTGTTTTGTGATGCGATTATACATCACAGAGTGCTCAGAACAGTTGGGAGGGGACCTTAGCCTTCCAGCGGTAGGTCACTTACAATGGAGAAAACTTTGTAGTAATGCTTTTCAATAAAGTTTTATGTGAATTCAAAGAAGACAGTGCTGGAAACTTTTGGAATGCTTAACAGGGTTGCCACAGGTTCTGGAAATCAGAGAAATCATGGAATTTCAAACACATCAGGGAAATACAAGGGAAATTTGGAAAAAAAAACACTGGAAAAATCTCGTTTTTGTCTCGGTGGATGAAATGGTTTGTTTACTGAGGTGTCGTGCATCGTCATTGGCTGGGTGCAACTGAGTATGTTTGCCACTTCCCTACTCCCTCATTACTACCGCTTTTCCCCTTCCTACTATTCCCCTCAGCTTGCAGTCAGTGCTGTCACCACTTCTTGCTGCTAGCCTAGCAGCTGCCGATGAGAGGCACGGAGGCATGAGGAGTGGTTTGTTTTATCTGATTCTCAGAGACAGTGGATGCAGCAGCTGGAGATGGTGGTCATGTGTGCATGAGTTGTGTCTGAGTGATTGTGTGAATTTGTGTGTGCCTTTCTGGCAAAAGCTATGGCTGAAAATTTCGTTGTGAGAGTGTGGTTGTGTTTTCTACATGCCTGTATGTGGCTCTGCAATCATTTTTTAGTGAGTTGCTACCCATCCTCATTATTATTGATTCTCAGGGTATTTGAACAAGTTATCTGTTGCATTGGTTGATCACCATGGTCTCATTTCAACAACATGCTGTCTGTGGCTTGCAAATAGCTGGCCACACAAGTGGATTCCCGCCACAGGCCAAAACCGCAGGCTGTTTCTGTAGGAATCTGTAATGAATCGGGTCTTTCGATGAAGTCATTCGATTCCCGCTAATGTGAAGACTGTGCCCATTGGATCTAATCTCACCGATCTGCTCACAGGCTGGGTCAATGTGTGTGGTATAATGCAGTAGATTTTCATGGTTTGTCCATAGACCCAGGACTGTGGTGCTCCTCAGCAAGCCAGAGGCCATGGGCGATGGATTTCAGGAATTAAGACTGTCTCACCATAAGTACGTCGTACAGTGTGGCGTTTTATAGAAATTTTATTTGTTCTAGGGCATTTTGGCACTTCAAAAGTGGATTATATGTTAGAAAGTATGAACGATAAGAAGAAGAAAATTGTCAGTCCCTGGCAGCTTGTATGCTATGCATTCATATACTTCTTGAAAGAAAAATCACACAATACCTGTAAAATAATAGATATAACACAGTGGGTAATAACTGATGATAATGAAGATACTAGAACCAACATTTTATTAGCGGTCACCCATAGTGTTGGTTTACACAGTTCTTCTCCCCCACCTCCGCTGCCCCCCTTCTCTATACTTCTTTCAAAAGGCCTACTTTTTTCTGAGGTTATTTTTGAAATCAGTGAAGGTATTTTAAATCTGCCTTTCAACTCCAAGGAAATGCATGTTTTTGCCACCAAATGTGTTTCGTTTTATTGAAATAAAATAATGCCAGTGGTTGTAATTAAACACACATGCCATTTGGCTTGCTTTCTCCATCTAAAGCAGTTCATTACAAAAGATGTTGATGTTAGCATTTAAGGTTTTTGCTCACATAGAAAACGCCATCTGCTTGCAATTTAGAGTTTTTTCTCGTTTGCGCTATTGTTTCTTGCACTGTAGCTGCAAAGGCAGATTGTCAACTTACATTTTAATTTACCCTTGAGACCTAAAAATTTGTCAGGGAAAAACACTAAAACTTGTCTGGAAATCAGAGAAATATCAGGGAATTTCACTTGGGGAAACTTGTGGCAACCCTGGCTTAAGGACACCTTTGGGGTGATTGTCTTTCCAGATCATAGTCAGACAAGTGGCACAAGAGGTTTAGAGTAGGTCAGTAGGAGCTAGCTGACGAGGCCTGCGCAGGATGCCTGTCAACATCGCAAATGGATGATCATTAGATTTATGTGAACCTGTTGCTGAACTCAGACTGTCAAATGAGTGTTCACTTGCTGTTGGAATTATTGTACATGTTAAAAACTGTTTTTTATTTTTATGAGATTGTATCTGTAGACTTGGCCTTGCAGAAGATTTGCCCTTCATGGATACTACATGACAATGCAGCAGCCCACACTGCCTTTGTTTGCACAACCTGCCTGATCTGTACTGATTTGTCAATGGTGCTGCAGCCACTTTACAATCCTAACATGGCTCCTGTGGACATTTTTTTTTTCTTTTCATTTCCTTATTTGAAAACTGACATCAAAGGAAAGCATCTTGAGTTGATGGCCAGTATGCAAGTTACTTTGACGGCTTCCCCGAAGAGCATCCTGATTCATGAGTTACAGAAAGCTAATGATGCATGGAAAGAATTTGAAGTTGTTTGAACCTATCTGAGAATTTTTTATAACACACACACACACACACACACACACACACACACACACACAGAGAGAGAGAGAGAGAGAGAGAGAGAGAGAGAGAGAGAGAGAGAGAGAGAGATATTATTTTCTGGTCAAACCCTGTAAGTTCGTTTGCTTAGCTATTGTTTTGCTCAAAGATTCAGCAATAAAATACTCATAAATTCATCCCATAATTTTTTGTTAGTCGCTCATTTGTGCCATTTTTAGCAGTACATAAAAACTAAGAATGATATTAATTACTACACACTGAAATAGGTACTGATGGCTGTCATAATGCTCTGCTATCAATAGATTGTTCCAAATTCCTGCCCCTTTTATTACCCGCACTGTTCGTGTCTTGCCAACTATCACAGCTGCTGTCATTAAAGCTTTTATCTGCAGCCTTTTTTGTAGTAACTGACAAATGACTCCTCTTCATCAATACAAGACATCATTCAGTAGCAAAGGCTACAGCAAACAATTTGACTGCCATTTGCCAATAATTGTCAAAGTTCACTCCTGACAGTACCAACGGAACCAGTCATGTTGACTGACCAGAACTACCATCGTCTAACAGCACAATGTTCTTGGTTGTTGTTGTTGTTGTTCTTGTGGCAGTGGCGGTGGCGGTCTTCTTGGTCTTGGTCTTCAGGCTGAAGATTGGTTTGATACAACTCTTCACACTAGTCTCTTCTGTATAAGTTTCGTCACCTCTGAATAGCTACTGCTGACTACCTCCATTTGAATCTACATACTGTACTCTTCCCTAGGTCTCCATCTGCAATTTTTACCCCTCACACTTCCCTCCATTATTAAACCAACAGTTCTTTTAGTAAAGTTGTGCCAGGATTTTTTGTTCTCCAATTCGATTCAGTAACTTCTTAGTAGTTATTTGGTCTACCCATTGCTTCTTCAGGATTCATCTGTAGCCATATTTCAATAGCTTCTAATCTCTTTTTGCCTGATGTAAGCTCTCCCTTAATAATTCTAAATAAAACTACCTTGTTCTTTAGCCTTAGGAATGCAGAATCAGACTTTGAAGGAACATGACATACATCATACCACTACAAATAATGGAAAATAAAATGTCTGTGGTGTGTATGTAATTATTTACTGCAAAAATTAATCATAAATGATGGAAAGGTCTTGTGTAATAAAATATTTTTCTCATTTACTTAGTTTATTCAACTTCCAAGAATAGAAACCCACCTAACCATATCTCACTCATTCACATTGATGAAAACTGACAAGTACAAAGCCATTCACTCCAGAAACCACAGGTTTTTCAGTGTTCGTATATCAATTAATTACACCCCTCAGTGCAATTATTAAACATATTAGTCTTTAAATTCACATATTTTTACATCCTGACTCTTGCACCAGATGCCACTCCACTGACTCCATCCCACAACTCACTTCACACATTTGCTACCGATCAGAATTGTTGACATAACCTGACATTGCTCTGACCATCAGAAAAGATGTGAAATGAGGAAAGTTTTACAAGCCAAGGCTCGTCAACTGGTGCATGCTGTTAGATTAGATTAGATTAGATTAATTATTCATTCCATAGACCCATAAAAGAGGGAATGTTCCTGGGTGTGGAACATGTCAGATAAACACATTACAGAAATGTAATTAGAAAAACTTGAGTTTCATTAATTTTAATGATCCTCAGTCAATAAACAGTAAAATTATGTACATGAATGAAATTTCAACTTCTAATATTTACAGGTTTAATACTTACATCTGCTTTCATTAAATCCATCATTCAGACATTTGCTAGTTTCTTGGCTATTACAACCAAGTGTTGTCAAAATTAAATTATTCATTTCAGGGATCCTCAGTTAAGAACAGTCAGATTATGTACAAGATTTAAAATTAAACTTCCACTATTTACAGTCTTAAGACTTACCTCTGCTTTCCATACATCCATCATTCACACAGTAGGTAGTTACTTGGCTGTTACAACCAAGTATTGTCAAAAATTGAAGTATAATAAATTTTCATTAAAATGGTCTACTGCACTTGTTGAGAAACTAATGGATGGAATAGAAGGAGTTGGCCACCAAAAATTCTTTTAAATTATGTTTAAATTGTGCCTTGTCTGAAACTAAACTCTTAATGGTTGCTGGTAACTTATTGAAAATATGCATTGCTGAATACTGGACTCCTTTCTGGGCAAGAGTAAGTGATTTTAAATCTTTATGTATATTGTTCTTATTCCTAGTATTGATACTATGTGCTAAGCAGTTAGTTGGGAAAAGAGATGTATTATTTACAACAAACTTCATTAAGGAATAAATATACTGTGAAGCTGTGGTTAACATGTCCAATTTTTTGAATAGGTTTCTACATGATGTTCTTGGATTTACACTACTCATTACTCTTATTATACGCTTCTGTACTCTAAAAATGTTTTCTCTGTTTGTGGAGTTACCCCAAAATATGATACCATATGACATAATGGAGTGAAAATAAGCAAAATATGCCAGTTTTTTTTTATATTTATATCTCCTATGTCGGACATCATTCACATTGCAAATACAGACTTGTTTAGGTGCTATAGCAGTTCGTTAGTATGTTTCTCCCAACTGAATTTATTATCAAGTTGTAATCCCAAGAATTTTACACTCTCGACTTCTCCTATTTCCATGTCATCATATTTTATACACACACCAGAAGAAAATCTATTGGAAGTTCTGAACTGCATATAGTGGGTCTTTTCAAAGTTTAATGACAGTGAATTGGCTATGAACCACTTATTGTCAGTAAAAATTTGATTAGCTGCCCTTTCCAAATTTATATTTGATTTACTGTTTATTGCAGTGTTTGTGTCATCTGGAAATAAGAAAAACTTGGCATCTGGTAATGTAACAGATGACAGGTCATTAATATACACAAGAAACAGTGGTGGACCTAGTATGGAACCTTGGGGAACACCACATGTAATTTCCTCCCCAGTCAGATGATGTCTGATTGCCTGCTGCTGAAGTGTTGCGTAATGACACCCTTTGTTTTCTATTAGTAAGATATGACTGAAACCACTTTGCAGCACTACCAGTGACGCCATAATATTTTAATTTACTTAAAATAATGCTGTGATTCACACAGTCAAACACCTTTGACAGGTCAGAGAATATGCCAGTTGCCTCTAATTTGTTGTCCAATGAATTAAGGACATTTTCGCTGTAAGTGTAAATAGCTTTCTCAATATCACAACCCTTAAGAAACACAAACTGTGACTTTGACAGTATGTTATTTTCACTAAGGTGCTTACATAGACGCTTGAACATAACCTTTTCAAAGATTTTTGAAAAAGCTGGCAAAAGTGAGATCGATCGGTAATTTGACAGCATTTCTTTGTCCCCTTTCTTGTGGAGAGGTATAACTTCAGCATATTTAAGCCAGTCCAGGAATCTTCCTGTGACCAGTGATTGATTACACAAATTTCTTAAGATACAACTAAGCTCACATGAACACTATTTTATTAACTTTGTTGATATGTTAAGACACTATCCATTCCTTTCAGCTGCTCCTCCAGATCCTTTGCTGTCTCTGAAAGAATTACACTGTCATCAACAAATTTTGGAGTTTTTATTTTTTCTTCCTGAACTTAAATTACAAATGTCTCCTTGGGTTCCTTTACTATTTGCTCAGTGTACAGATTGAATAACATTGGGGAGAGGCTGCAAACCTGTCTCACTCCCTTCTTAACTCCTACTTCCCTTTCAGACCCTTTGATTCTGGTTTCTGTACAAGTTATAAATAACTTATTGTAGCCAGTATTGTATCCTTACTTCCTTCAAAATTTCAAATAGTCCAGTCAGGAGTGTCAAAAGCTTTCTATAAATCTACAAATGTTATAAGCGTAGGTTTGCCTTTCTTCAACCTACCTTCTGAGACAAGTCACAGAGTCAGTATTGCCTCACATTTTCCTAATTTTCCTATATTTCTCCCCAAACTGATCTTACACTGTGGTTGCTTCTACCAGTTTTTCCATTGTTCTGTAAATAATTCGTGTTAGTGTTTTGCAACCATGACATATTAAACTGACGATCTGGCAGTGTTCACACCTGTCAGCATCTTCCTTCTGTGAAACTGGAGTTACTACATTCTCCTTGAAGTCTGAGGGTACTTTGCGTGTCTCATTTATCTTGCATATCAGATGGAATAATTCTGTCATGGCTTTCTCTCTTAGTAATACTGAGGAAATGTCATCTACTCCAGGGGGTCTTGTTTACATTTAGGTCTGACAGTGCTCTGTGAAATTAGTATTGATATAAGCCATTATTCTCTTTAGCTGCAAACCCCAGAAGGCAGTGGTCAGACACGTATTGAACACACTGTAAACAGACAGACATTTATATATCAGTCGTACCCACTTACAGTGTTAAATGCTTTGTCCAACAGGAAATAACATCCTTACACTTTTCTGTTTCTGGTATGCTGCCATCAGTCTCTATAGAGTTAACCCGAACTCCACCAAGAAAAATTTGAGCCTGTTGAGGGATATTTTTTGAGCCTTTTGTTATAAGGGAACTGTGGTTTCTGGTAGCCAATATGTATTTTGTGTATGGGTTCACTGAATCCAATGGAAGAGATGATGGTATGCTGTGCTGTGCCTTCAGCAAAGGCAAACACATCATAGTAGTTTTGCATCTATATGTTGATGCCTATGAGAAACCTTACAGATTTTTCAGTGTTATGAAGGTATTTTCTCAAACAAATCTAATTAAGGCCATGGACTATATAAATGATAATTATAGTATCTTAAACATAGCTGCGCAACAGCAACGGTTCCACGTAATAAGACTAAAAACAGCCGACCAGTTGCAATGGATAAAGTAATCTTTACCTAGGTTTTGACAGATTTAAATCTGTCTTCTTCAGAAGGTGGCAGTATTACATTAATATGGAATGATGTATCATCGTCGTTTTTACAAATATCTGCATAGATCCATTAGTCCAAATTAAAATATAGCCCTGAAAATAGGGTTTGTCATGTAAATAAAAATTAGTACATGGATGTTGCAGAGCTCACAAGCGAGTCGCTAAATATTACCTGGCAAAATTCAATTCTACTTCACACTTCACTCTTATCTCTTGGTACCTTATTTGATCCCCTAGAGTCCTCCACTACTTTTCCACTTCTATGCTTTCAGTAGACCTCATATTTATGTATAACGTAATATACCATACCTTTCTTTATTCTATGCTTGTCCCACTGTCCTACAAATCATCAGAACAAATATTTCACTGATATTCCTAAATAATTATTACCATTAGTTCCTCCCTGGTTTATGCTCATTAGTTCTTCTATAGTTTCTACTCTCCTTCATTTCTCACACTTCCTTGTGCAATAGAGAACCATCTCTGTTCTTATACCTGTGTATAAATACATAAGAAGCATCAAAAGAAAAAAAAGGGATGATGCATAACAGTCATATATCAACCCTACAATATGTGCATCTACCCAGATGTACATATGTCTTTATTCGCCTTTGACCCTTGGCGGATCTGAAATCGCTTTTTTCTAACCTGTAATTTTCATGTTTGTGACTAAGTGTAATTTTGTGTGTATGTCAATGTGTGTTCGTGCAGCCTGATTCTTCGGCCTACATATTTGAAATAAGTTGAAGGTTATAGGAAACCATAGAAAGTAAGGAGGACTTCAGCGATAGAAGTGTGTGCATATGGAAAGAGGGAAAGATAGGCCAGTACTCAATAGAGAAGTAAGAAAGGAAAAAATAGAAACGGTTGCTAAGATCAAAGATGTGAAAGAAGATAGCCCCAAAGACAGGAAAACCCTTCCCACCTCCCTTCCCCAGGATCTCTACTTCGCCGGTACTTGAGTGAGAAGTTGGAGGAGGTATGATGTTAAATGTCTCCTGCAAATGGACATTCTCACCTTCACCTTTGAAGTCCCCTAAGAAAGATCTTAGCAATTCTTATGGAACGTTAAATGGTGAAGAAGAATCAGTTACACTTGTCTGCAAGGGTTGTTTGAAAGGTGTGGTGTATTTGTAGTGTTAGTCATGTTTGTACCTTCACTATCCACCCTTTCCAAAAGTGATATAAACCCTCCCGTTTACTTTACATCTCACAAAAGGTATAAAATTATTCTATAAAAATAAAAAAAATTATACACTATGATAACATAATTGTTTAGTCATTCAGTTTATACTATTTTTCATACACACATAAAGTACCCCGTTCAGTTTATGATGTCTAGATATTACTTTGCTTGAATAGTACCATGGTATTACCTTTATACTAGTACTATTTTCTATTAATTTCATTCCATGTAAAGATCACTGTTTATCCATGATTCTCTTAAATAGCTCTCAATCTTGTAATAATATCTGGTTTTCTAATTACTTATATTATAGGATACTTTAAGAATTCAAGAATAGATTATAGAATAGTTGAAGGATTGAAGGGAATTCAGTGTAGGGAAACTAATGTGGAAGTAACACCAAAAACAACTCGGGAACCGACGGTCGTCACTTCACCTGTTAACACAGAATGTTAACGTCCCTGGGGAACAAATGTGTCTCCGCCCGGATCCCATGGATCTGACATTAACCTCTCTCGATTACTTATGGACCCATACTTCTCGTTAAATTTTGTGTGAAAGTCTCCCCACAACAAAACAGTTACCATTTTACTGGGAAACACAACATTAAGTAAAGTTATCCTATGTTCTAATCTGCCCTGCACAAGTTTGAATTCTTTCCATGAGTTGTCCATAACCTTGTTAGTATCATTAGATTTGGAAAAAGCAACAGTCGCAACATTTCCGAATGTTATACTCTCGGTAACTTTTCGATCTATAATTAGCTCAAAAGGTTCCACCAGACTACTTACATTTATAGTGCCAAAATTGACTATTTTTTCTTTGAAATTTTGGACATCTCGAGTAGTAACAGCTCATATCCTAACACCTGGAATTTTTGATTGAATAATCAATATTAATTTCTTAGGTCAATCTTTAGCCTCTTTCAAGATATTCATTTCTTGGTCGGGCGATACCTGGCAATTAGTCCTGTCACGGTAGCCACATTGTAACATTTTCAGGACGACCGGAGACTGTATGGTACTGGGGAGCAAGACTCACATGTCTCTCACGGGTGATTTACGTATTGTGTGCAGCCGATCTCCTTCTCAGGACAGATGGCTGTGTCAATCTTCACAATGCTTCTTAGAAGATTTCGTGCTGGTTAGGGAAATGATACTGAACTACTTCCCTACTTTTAAAATGATTTCTTACTCTCAGAATATTTTCTTATAAACTTCGCTATATTTTCTTCTTCACAATAAAACAACTACACAAGTTTCGCAAGCACATTCAAGTCTCGCAAATCAACCCGTCTGGAAAACATTAGTACTTAACATATACCATTACAGACACTTTTGGTTTTAATAACCCTTCTCAAAACATTTCTTGCTCCTATCAAGTCAGTCAAACGACAGAGTATATGAGTCTCTAGATAAAACGTATTTAATTTGTTCCCAACAGTCACTACTATTTCACTGCCAAAGAGTAGCCCTTGATTACTCCTTGTACTGGATGTACAGCTTTCAAGGCGTGCGCGGTCACCACTTGTCAGCGCCGATAGACCACCACAACTTTAGTCATCTCGTAACACACGCCCGTCCTGCACACACATAAACCGTGGTGCAGTAGACATGTTTCCACTCTCACACACTCATCCTTAAAATACCATGTGTTCGAGATGGTGAAATACGAGTGTGTCTAGAATTTAGCCCGAAATTCTCGAGGCACTACACTATGTATGCACAATACGTTAACATTTATTTCCGTTCAAGGTCAACTGGCAGAAACTGGATCATTCACCAGTCTTCTGCAGTTCCTTCTTCAAATCAGTACTGTCTTGTAGCATTGTTACTTTTTTTATAGACAACTGCATCAACTGCAAACAGTCCGGGAGAGCTTCCCACACTTTCTACTAAACCATTCATCTACTGTGAAACACATCTCTTGCACTGAACAAGTGACCATAGCTCCTATGGTATGCATTTTAGACCTCATGTTTGCCAGACCTTCTCTCCATACTGTCTCCTTCCAAAATATGGATTCCTGCCATATCCCTGAATATTCCTGTCATATCTCTGAATACAGACCCAGTAGAGAAGTAATCACCATAACTGTTACATTTATCCCACTTTGAGACAAGAGAGTCAATGCCAAAAATATTTGTGGTTGCCATGGAACAATGATTGTACCCAAGTGTGCACCTCTTCGTCCTAAGCAACTCGACACCCACGAATGCCTTTCTTCAGGGCTCCAAAAATATGGAAATCGGGGGGGGGGGGGGGGGGGGGGGGGGGGGGGATAGGACTGTATGGAGAATGTGTGTAAGGGCTTCCCAGCGAAACTCCTGCTCCTTAGTTGAAACAAAAGGCACACTAGCTTTGGGAAAGTCATAATGACCTTTTTCTTTGATTGCAAGAACACACTGTTCATTAACTTTCTGGAACACAGCTCTACAATTAATGCATGGTGATATTTGGGCACTTTCGCATAAATGGAAGCACTGCATCAAATCCAAACACCCGGCACTGTTGACAGAAAGCATCATTCTGTTGCAGAATCATGCCCACCCACATGTTGCCAAATTATTGAGACTACACTGTAGAAGTTTCACTGGGAAGCCCTTACACCTCATCCATACAGTCCAGATCTTCCCCATGCAAATTCCGTTCTGAAGAACAACATTCAGGGCAGTTGATTTGCTTTGGATGAAGAGTTGCATGCCTGGGTGCAATCCTTGTTCCATATGTAACTGCTAACTTTTTTCCCATGAAGGCTTTTTTCACAGTGGGATAAATGTATTGACAGTTATGGCAGTTACTTCTGAAATAATAAACAATTTACTTACTTTTTGCCAACTGCCTCGTTTTCATTTGATGGCCCCAGATATATATTTGTTGTTCTTGAGAGTTGCACTGAAATGGATTAGACTGTAAAGTGGAGTGAAACTGATGTTCTTTTTCAGGTATTTTGTCTCGATATCCATATGCAGATCGTCGAGATTTTCCATTCCCTCCATCTGTGCCATTGTTCTGCTTACCTATGGGCTCTACAATAGAATGTTGGCCAGTTTCAGCAACTCAACCACGGCCTGTTTTCTCTACATTTGTGCTTACAGTTTCAGATGCAGCTGAAAAGGTTAGTCAGAATTTCTGAGGTTTTCTAGATAAAGTATGTTTTAATGGAGTGTGTTGGAATATCTTGTAGCATCGTGCAAGAGTTGAAAAGGGTTGATGTAGCAGTGAGAAAGAACAAACATTTCACAATTATAACACTTTTTCTTCCATGAAGAGTCCTCTAACAGCAGAGGTCTGCAAATATGAGTACATAGACGTTTCTTGTGTTTCAGGTGTATGGATCAGCAGTAACTTTCTATGAAAGAATTCCTAAGGATGCACTTTCTTCAAAACAACAGGAAGAACTGGAGTTGAATGATGGTGATCAGAAAACTGTGAATATCAATAAATGTATCTGTCTTCTATCACATTGGCCATTCTTTGATACATTTGAAAAATTTCTTGGGTACCTTTACAACATGTCATGTGAAGGTTCTCACAATGTACCCATTGAGAGGTAAGTTCTGGTTAGACATTGACTTCAAATTACATTAAATACACTATAAAGAAAAAATACATTTGAATGTTCTTTTTTTGTTTGAAAATTATACCTGATAACAGATGACAAAAAAAATTACCAGTCTAAAACAGAAAATGTTCAGTCTGAAGTATATGTTAAGTTTCAAAAGTGCTGCTTCACATTACTAATCACTAATGGCATACACTCAGTACAGTACTGCATCAAACACTTAGTAACATATTTGTATACCATTGTCCCATAATAGAATGGACCAAAGTGATAAGCAGAGTAACTCATTTGTAAAATCCTGTGCTTTTCCCTTGACAGTTATTATTATGTGTCATACTACAATTATTTACATGCCATGTTTAGGGTGTACATGCCCCCCAAGCAACTGAGAAATTTGGGAAAAACCTGGGAATTTTTTCACCTGGGAGAAAATTGGAAAAACCCAGAAATTTTTTAGAATTTCGGGAATTTTACATTGCTTAAGTTTTCAGTTAAATTTTTATAATTTTGACTGGTGAGAACTGATACTCCAACAAAGAATTTTACTTTAACCTGCTATTGCAGAATAATACTTAGCGATAAAACACAAACAAATGAACAACACAAAAATAAAACTTACATTGCAAAGAAAATGCGTCATTTGCACTAATGAAGCATAATGCATGCAAAATGTCTGCCAGTAGCAATAAAGACTATGCAATGCTATGTAATAACAAACTGCTTTTGATGAGTGTGATGTCACAACAGTTTAAATTAGGTTCATTTGAGCAGTTGCCAGTGGGCTCATGCCTATGCTCAGAGCTGCAGTCACTTATGAACAGCCCCTTCTCCCACTTTCGGCTACTGGAAGTGTCACTAGCAGCTGTATAAGCAGTATCATCAAGCAAGCAGATGTTAGCTAGAAAAATTTTCCTGGTGTGCTTAAGCTGCCAGGTTTGCGTGTGCACAGAATATTCTGGGTTGTAGTGGGGGTGGGTGGGGTGTGTTTATGTTTTGCGATTTTGCTATTTTCTTTCCATTTACAGCTCTTGCTTCAAATGAAAACAAAATTGTGTTCTGTGACTGGGAGCTATCTAGTAATTTAAAATACATTCACATAATTACAGAAGACCAAAATATGTTATTAGTTTCAGGTTACTGAATTTATTTTATTCCACATTCTTGGCAATCAAGCAGTAATCCCCTTGCAGAACAATGAAGCTATTTTTGTCGTTTTGCTAAAGAAATGTGGCTTTCAGTAATCTTTTCCTCAGAGCTAGTCAGTTTATTTGAAACAAAGTGTTTCATTCCACACTATTGGCTAGTTTCAACTGTTCACTCAATTGGTAATGCAGGTTTTCATTTCTGCCACATATGACATTATGCCATAATAAAGAACCAAACATGAAATAATACAGTACTGGCACTTCAAGGAAATTGGGATCGCGAAGACATACTGAAAAGGTTAAGGCCGGGTAGGGACCTACTCTATTGTGAATCAGACATACGAATGTGCACTTGCCGAATTATTCATTTTAGTATTGTTTATGAAATTTTGATGCTCTTGGAGTATTCTATGATGTCTTGTTTCCTGTATGACATAATGTAATATGACATAATGTAGTCTAGTTTTGAAATGAGTATGTGCCAAGGACTGCTTTCTTATTTTGCATTTGTAATCTAGATAGGATATGATAAAACAGTTGCCCTAAGGACAATAACTCTGTATGTACCCTACAAACAACATGCCACAGTGCTGAACAGTGTCACATGATGCCCCAGTACACAGAAAAAATGCAATGAAAGGCATATGAGCAGAGTAAACATCAAGCACTGGCTACCTATGTCATTGTAGCTGCACATATGCAGTAGCGCCTGTTTTCTGGCTCTCACTGGCAGATGCGAATAGTGGTTTGAGAAGTGTTATTTTCAAAGTAAATTTCCTTTTATGCGAGGTTAATTATGTTGCATGTAAGGACCAGCCACTTAGATAAATTTCAGGCCCAGAAGAGCCACTATTTAAAATTATACTGGCTCTTTTGCGTTTGATACATCTTAAAGGGTAACACATCCAAAAAAGACCAGTATTATATGTGGAAGCTTAATTTTTCTTGTAGCTGTACTGTGTGTATATTAATATCAACCATTAACTTTTCCTATTTGTGTGTTTGTGCTACTAAACAGTGATGTTGCTATTGGTGGCAGAATACATCATTTATCTGTATTATGAAAAGGAAAGTTGCTACTCAGCATATAGCAGAGATGCTGAATCACAGATAGCCACAACAAAAAGACTGTCACAAATAAAGGTTTCAGCAGTAAGGCCTTCATCAAAAATAGACAACACATGCGCAAATGCAAACACAACTCTCTCACATGACTGCAGTCTTGGGCAATTGAAACCACACTGAGAGCAGCAGCATTGGAGACTAGCTTGCTGTGTTTTGTGGGATTCGTATTTATACTTTTACAATATGAAAATATGCAGCGTACATGTTGTTGCGCATAAAAGTTCTTTCCAATATCCATTGTTTCTTTGCTGGGTTTTGGTTCCTAAATCACCCCCCTGCGGGTCCGGGGGTTAGAATAGGCCTGATGTATCCCTGCCTTTCATAAGAGGTGACTAAAAGGAGTCTCGCACTATTTGACCCTGTAAGTTCAGGTCCCATTTTATGGTTTGACCTGCCACTTTCCAAAGTCTACAGAAGTACAGGCCATTTGGGGAAGGACGCCTTACATGGTGCATGAGTTATCTATAGTGCCCTTAGATTTGATCTCCTGAACCTCTTGTCATGACTTTGAATCTCCACCTGCAATTCAACTACTTGGGCGAGGACACTTTCCGGGGTATGTCATCTTCTTCCATTGCCTCCTGTCCTCATTCGCCCCCATGACAATATTGGATTCCTCTGCACCCAATATCCAGCACAGTAGCCAGTCTGTTGTGGTGGGGCCATCATGTACCCATTTGCGGGTAGTCCCCTGGCAGCACAGGGCTCGCACTGCTGATGCCTGAGCTGTAAACTCCACATGTATGCCAAGGAGTAGATGCCTGTCTTCCTAGGACATCAGGACTCCCGGCAATGGCCATCATCCCAGGTGGCCTTTGCTGTGGTTGGGTGGTGCCCATGGGGAAAGCCCATGGGTGGAGTGGGTGGCATCAGGGCAGATGACCCACAATGAAGCAGACTAAATCATCTCTTGCTGGTGACCGTACGGCACCAGTAGTCTTTAAGAAGGGCAAGATCGAGTACAATGCTGACAGATATGGCCCTAAATCGTTTCCCTCCCTTGCTACACCATGGAAGGAACATAGTGCTACAAAAAGAAGAGAGCCATATTTGCCTTGGTATTTAGTCTGTAGCAGAATGGATGGGGACTCCTTTCTACCTACTAAGCCTCAATTTTTTGTTGAACATCTTGACAATAAGTTTGGGAAAGTGACAGTGCTGTCCAAGCAGTGCATTCTTGATTCAGACAACATCCTCAGCCCAATCCCGGGTGCTACTCACTTATGACCGGCTGGCTGTATTCCTGTTTCCATCACTCCACATAAAAGCCTCAATATGGTCCAGGGGATTCTTTTCCATTGCGACCTCCTCTTGCAATCTGACGACGAGCTCCGTGCCAATCTAGAACGGCGGGGTATTCAATTCATCCTGCGCATTTACTGGAGACCCAAAGGCAATAGTGTTGCTACCACTGCCTTCATCTTGGCCTTTGAGGGCGATTCAATGCCTGCAAAGGTCAGGGTGATGGTTTACCACTGTGACTTTAAACCATATGTCTCTCCCCCTATACAGTGCTTT
This sequence comes from Schistocerca cancellata, assembly GCF_023864275.1. Taxonomy (NCBI): domain Eukaryota; kingdom Metazoa; phylum Arthropoda; class Insecta; order Orthoptera; family Acrididae; genus Schistocerca; species Schistocerca cancellata. Next base: position 421,629,740 of record NC_064633.1, read on the forward strand.
AAGTGCTGGAAACTCGGGCACACGTCATCCCGCTGCTCTTCCAGCACCACATGTTGAGAATGCAGACGTCTGCTGCATCCAGATACTCCATGCAGGGGACATTGGTCCCCTCCTTCCAGCCAGAGAAACACCAGGCTACTCTCATGTGAAAGGGGTCCCTTGGGACCCTTTCTCCCAAGGTCTATACTAATACCACAGCAGACACTTGCCACAGTGGCTAAAGGAGCCAAAAGCTGCTGGACGAAGAGCTTCACAGTCTTCCTCTGTGCCTAAAGCTACTTTGAAGGCAAGCAAACAAAGCAGTCTGCTAAGAAAAAGGACCCTCCAGTGGCCCTAACACCACCGCTCCCTATCAATTCTGCACCTTCGGATGAGGTGGAGATCTCAGCGTCCCCTGAGGACCTGGATCTCACTGATGAATGGCTCATCCACAATAGGAATGGATACAAATACTCAGTTGGTGGCAGGAGGTGACCCTCAGGTGTACCCTGCCTCCTTGCATGCTTCATGCCTTCCCAGCCTCATGATAACGTTGTCCTCCAGTGGAATTGCTGCAGTTTTTTCCACCTCCTGGCTGGGCTATGGCAACTGTTAAGCTTTACACCTGCTTTCTGCATTGCCCTCCAGGAAACCTGTTTCCCAGCAAGGTGGACCCCTGCCCTCTGCAGCTATTGGGGATATGGCAAGAACCGTAGTGACTATAATAGAGTGTCAAGTGGAGTTTGTGTCTATGTTCTAAACTCAGTATGCAGTGAACCTGTGCCCCTTCAAACCCCTCTTGAAGCTGGGGCTGTCAGGATAAGGACAGCGCAAGAAATAACAGTCTGCAACATGTATCTTCCTACAGATGGTGCAGTACCCCTGAACGCATTGGTTGCACTGATTCATCAACTTCCCAAACCTTTCCTACTTTGGCAGATTTTGATGCCCATAACCCCTTGGGGGTTGGCACCATGCTTACTGGCTGAGGTAGAGTTGTCAAAACTTTCTTGCCTCAACTTGACCTCTGCCCCTTAAATACTGCCCCCCCCCCCCCCACACACACACAATTCAGTGTGGCTCGTGGTACTTAATCGGCCATTGATTTATCCCTCTGCAGCCTAGGACTTCTCCCATCTGTCCACTGGAGAGCCCGCAATGACTTGTGTGGTAGTGACCACTTTCCCATCTTCCTTTCACTCCCCTAGCACCATTCCCCCAGACATCTACCAAGATGGGCTTTAAGCAAGGCAGGCTGGGAAGCTTTCACCTCTGCTGTCACCATTGAATCTCCCCCACATGGTACCATCAATGTGATAGTTGAGCAGTTCACTAGAATGATCATTTCTGTGGTGTAAAACGCGATCCCTTGTTCTTTATGGTGCACCCAGCGAAAATCAGTATCTTCATGGTCGCTGCAAATCACTGAGGATATTAAAGAGCATCTGTGAGCTCTACAGTGACATAAGCGTCACCTTCCCTAGAGCACCTAATAGATTTTAAATGGCTCCGTATGGCTCCATACATGCATTTGCCAGCTCATAAAAAGATGGAAACAGGAATGGTGGGAGAGGTACGTCTTGACCATTGGGTGCCATACATCACCGTCCCAAGTCTGGACGAAGATAAGACGTGTTTATGGGTACCAGACCCCGACAGTTGCCCCTGGCATTAACATCAATGGTGTTTATCTACCGACGCAAATGGAATTGCTGAGCACTTTGCTGAGCACTATGCTCAAGCCTCCATGTCTGAAAAATATCCCCCAGCATTTCTCACCCTCAAATGGTGGATGGAAAGGAAAGACCTCTCGTTCACTGAATGTCACAGTGCACTCTATGATGCTCCATTTACTAAGTGGGAACTCCTCAGCATCCTTGCACATTGCCCCAACACAGCTCCTGGGCCAGATTGGATCCATAGTCAGATGATCCAACATCTATCTCTTGTTCGACTACAAGCGACATCTCCTAATCATCTTCAGCCAGATCTGATGCGATGGTGTCTTTCCGTCGCAATGGTGAGAGAGCACAATAATTCCAGTGTTCAAACCTGGCAAATACCCACTTGATGTGGATAGCTATGGCCCATCAGCCTGACCAATGTCCTTTGTGAGCTGTTAAAACGTATGGTAAGTCAGCCGGTGTGTTGGATCCTGGAGTCACGTGGCCTACTGGCTCTATGCCAGGGTGGTTTCTGCCAGGGTCGCTCTACCACTGATTATCTAGTTTCCCTCGAGTATGCCATCCGAACAGTGTTTTCCAGATGCCAACACTTGGTTGCCATCTTTTTTTATTTCCAAAAAGCTTACAACACAACCCGGTGACATCATATCCTTGCCACATTATGTGAATGGGGTCTGCGGGGCCCACTCTCGATTCTTATCCAAAATTTCCCCTCGTTCCATACTTTCCATGTCCAAGTTGGTGCCTCCCATAGTTCCCCCCATATCCAAGAGAATGGGGTCCCGCAGGGCTCTGTATTGAGTGTCTCTCTATTTTTAGTGGCCATTAATGGTCTAGCAGCAACTGTCGGGCCATCTGTCTCACCTTCTCTGTATGTAGACCACTTCTGCATTTCATACTGCTCCTCCAATATGGGTGTTGCTGAGCAGTGCTAACAGGCAGCCATTCACAAGGCACAGTCATGGGCTCTAGCCCACAGCTTCCAGTTTTCAGCTGCGAAGTCATGTGTCTTGCACTTCTGTCAGTGGTGTACCATTCATCCGAACCAAAACTTTACCTTAATGATGATACACTCATTGTAGTGGAGACATATCGATTCTTAGGAATGGTTTTTGACGCCCGATTAACATTGCTTCCTCATCTTCGTCAGCTGAAGCAGAAGTGCTGGCAGCACCTCAAGGCCCTCTGCTGCCTGGCAACACCAACTGGGGTGCAGTTTGTTCTATGCTGCTGCAGCTCTACATAGCCCTTGTTCAATCCTATGTTGACTCTGGGAGTCTGCTTTATGGTTCGGTGGCGCCCTCAGCATTGCGTTTACTCGTCCCAGTGCACCACTGTGGAGTTCGGATGGTAATGGGAGCTTTTAGGATGAGTCCGGTGACCAGCGTCCTGGTGAAGGCCGGAGTCCCTCCATTGAAGGTTAGGCATGCGCAACTGCTCGCCAGTTATGTTGCTCACATTTGTAGTTCTCTTGAGCATCTGAATTACTGTCTCCTTTTCCCACCCACGGCAGTTCATCTCCTGCATCGGAGGCCCAGGTCAGGGTTTACGATTGCGGTTCACGTCCGATCTCTTCTGTCTAAAGGGAGTCCTTGCCTTTACCACCTGTATTTATTTATTTATTTATTTACATGTCAAGTTCTGTAGGACCAAATTGAGGAGCAAATCTCCAGTGTCATGGAATGTGTCAGTACATGAAATTACATCATAAAAGTAATAACCGTTAAAAATAAATGTTCATGAACCTGAAAAAAGTCAGTCCATAAGTTTAAGTAAACGCTATCAGCAATACAATAAGAATCAGCTTAATTTTTGAAGGAACTCCTCGACAGAATAGAAGGAGAATAGAAGGAGTTTCGATTTGAAAGCTCGTGGATTACTGCTAAGATTTTTGAATTCGAGTGGCAGCTTATTGAAAATGGATGCAGCAGTATACTGCACACCTTTTTGCACAAGAGTTAAGGAAGTACGATCCAAATGTAGGTTTGATTTCTGCCGAGTATTAACCGAGTGAACAATGCTTATTCTTGGGAATAAACTAATATTGGTAACAATAAATGACAATAAGGAATATACATATTGAGAGGCCAATGTCAAAATACCCAGACTTGTGAACAGAGGTCGACAAGAGGTTTGTGAACTCACACCACCTATTGCCTGAACCGCCCGTTTCTGAGCCAAAAATATCTTTTTAGAATGGGAAGAGTTACCCCATAATATAATACCATACGAAACAAGCGAATGAAAATTAGCAAAGTAGACTATTTTTTGTGTCGAACAATCACTCACTTCTGATACTGTTCGAATAGTAAAAATGGCAGTATTAAGTCTTTGAACAAGATCCTGAATGTGGGCTTTCCACGACAGCTTACTATCTATCTGAACACCTAGAAATTTGAACTGTTCATTTTCACTAATCATATGCCCGTTCTGTGAAATTAAAACACCAGGTTTTGTTGAACTGTGTGTTAGAAACTGTAAAAACTGAGTCTTACTGTGATTTAGTGTTAGTTTAGTTTCTACAAGACATTAGCTGAGGTCATGTACTGTACTATTTGAAACCGAGCCAATGTTGCACACAACATCCTTTACTACCAAGCTAGTGTCATCAGCAAACAGAAATATTTTAGAATTACCTGTAATACTAGAGGGCATATCATTTATATAAATAAGGAATAGGAGTGGCCCCAACACTGATTCCTGGGGCAATGTGAATAATGCCCTTTTGCTGCCTGTTGCCAAAGTAAGAGGTGAACCAATTGTGAGCTACTCCCCGTATTCCGTAATGGTCCAACTTTTGGAGCAATATTTTTTGATCAACCCAATCAAATGCCTTAGTTAAATCAAAAAATATGCCAAGCATTCAAAACCTTTTGTTTAGCCCATCCAGTACCTCACAGAGAAAAGAGAATATAGCATTTTCAGTTGTGAAACGACTTCTAAAGCCGAACTGTACATTTTATAGCAAATCGTGTGATATAAAATGATCAATTAACCTTACATACACAACCTTTTCAATAACTTTTGCAAACACTGATGGTATAAAAATAGGTCTAAAATATCTACATTGTCCCTTTCTCACTTTTTATGAAATGGCTTTACTACTGAGTACTTCAATCACTCAGGAAACTGACCATTCCTAAAGGAAAAATTACAAATATGTGCAGCACAGTACTTTAACATTCTGCTAAACACTCCATCATAACTATGAGTCCTTAGTCTTCAGTGATTTAATTATTGACTCAATCTCCCTCTTGTCTGTATCACAGAGGAGTATTTCAGACATCAATCTCGGAAAGGCTTTTGCCAAGTAAGTTATATGATTTCCTGTAGAAACTAATTTTTTATTTAATTCACCAGCAATGCTCAGAAAATGATTGTTAAATACTGTACATATATCTGATTTATCAGTAACAGTAATATTTTTACTGCGAACTGACTTTATATCGTCGACCTTGTGCTGCTGACCAGGCACTTCCTTCACAACTGACCATATGGTTTTAATTTTATCCTCTGAACTAGCTATCCTATTTGCGTACCACATACTCTTTGCCTTCCAAATAACATTTTAAGCACCTTACAGTACTGTTTGTAATGGGCTATTGTAGCTTGATTGTGACTACTTCTAACATTTTGATATAATTCCTGCTTTGTTCTACATGATATCCTTATCTCACTAGTTAGTCACCCCGGGCAGCCCATTGCTACTAGTACCCCGTTTAGAATGTTCTAGTGGAAAGCAACTTTCGAAGAGCATGAGAAATGTATTAAGGAAAGCATTGTATTTATCATCTATGTTATTGGCACTATAAACATCCTGCCACTCTTGTTCCTTGATGAGGTTTAAAAAACTCTCTATTGCTGTTGGATTAACTTTCCTACATAGTTTGTAATTAAATATGACATTGGTTTGAGTACAAAAGCCTTTTAGTGTTAAAATTTGTGCATCATGATCTGAAAGGCCATTCATACTTTTACTAACAGAATGCCCATCTAGTAATGAAGAATGAATAAAAATATTGTCTATGGCTGTGCTACTGTTCCACTGCACCTGAGTTGGAAAAAATACAATCTGCATCAGATCATATGAATTTAGATATATCAACATCCTTTTTTTTTGCACCATCATATACAAAATTTATGTTGAAGTCACCACATATAACTAGTTTCTGGTACTTCCCAAAAAGTGAATCAAGAACCCACTCTAGCTTGAGCAGAAATGCTCTGAAGTCGAAGGTAGGGGACCTACAAATAACAACAATTAGAAGCTTAGTTTCACTAACACTCGAGGTCCATTCACATACACCTCCATGGTGTACACCTAGGCCATAGATCCACCTGGACCTTTCACATGGTTCTAAGGTCTCAGTTAACCCCACGGCTCTCCGCTGTCACTTCCTCTCAGTTCTTGACATGTACCGGGACCATGAAGTGGTCTGATGGTCACGTTGGTTCCGCGTATGTTCTTGGAGGACGTATTGAACAGCTCTCCTTGCCAGATGGCTGTAGTCTTTTCACTGCAGAGTTGGCAGCCATTTCTCGTGCTCTTGAGTGCATCCACTCATGCCCTGGCAAGTCATTTCTTCTCTGTACTGACTCCTTGAGCAGCCTACAAGCAATCGACCAGCGCTACTCCTGCCATCCTTTGGTAGCAACCATCCAGGAGTCCATCTACACCCTGGAATGGTCCAGTCATTCTATGGTGTTTGTGTGGACCCCAGGCCATGCCAGAATCCCAGGAAATGAACGTGCCAACAGGCTACACTGAAACCGCTTCTGGAGATTGGCATCACCGTAACTGACCTGCGATAATTATTACGCTGCACGGTTTTTCAGCTTTGGGAGGCGGAATGGCATAATCTCAGTACACACAACAAACTGCATGCCATTAAGGAGACTGAGAGTGTGTGGAGTCCTCCATGTGGGTCTCTTGCATGGGCTCTGCCGGCTCCATATTGGCCATACATGGCTACCTCCTCTGTCACGAGGACCCATCTCGCTATCACTGTGGCTCACATATGACTGTCGTCTGCATCTTGCTGGACTACCCACCTTTAGCCCCTCTGCAGCGGACTTTTAACCTTCCCAGCACCCTATGTTCAGTGTTGGGCGACAGTGCCTCAACAGCAGATTTAGTTTTATGTTTTATTTGTGATGGGGGTTTTTATCGTACCATCTAAGGGTGGACATTTAGCCTTCTCTCCGAGTCCACCACCCTCCCTCTGTTTTAACTCTGTCGCACTTTTTTTGCATTTGTTTGTCTTGGTGGTCGTCTTTTCCCTACATGTGTTCATTTCGCCTTGTCTTTTTGGGTTGGACATTTTAATGTGTTGCAAAGTGGCTGGCTCATCCTCTTTTATTATTGTAATCAGCCAGCCCAGACCATATGCTCTATGGTTTTAATACCTTCTTCTACTTTTCCTTGTGGTGTAAGTTTTCCCCATTTTTTGTTCGTTCCATTCGTTTTCTTTTTGGGTGTGGTTCCCCATTCCTTTTCCCCCTTTTATTTTCTCAAACATACTTTGGGTTTTTTTTGTACCTTGAGCTTTGCTTGCGTCAGGAATAAGGGACTGATGACCCTTTATACCCCAAACAAACCAACAAATCAACCAACCAACCAACCAACCAACCAGTCATTTCATAAATGGCTGGGAAGTTTTAAGCTGCTGAGTAAAAATTTTAACATTCAAAAGATTGATACATTTTACAATTCCGAGGGGAAGTATACTATCACTTGAACATGGAAAAATGTATTTTCACCTGGGAAAATGTATATTTTTAGCCAGAAAAATTTGTATTTTCACCCAGGAAAAGTATATTTTTAACTGGTAAATCCACAGAAAACCCAGAAATTTTTTTTCTTCTGTTGGAAACAGACAAAAATAAGGAAGGGCAATCACTCAACGTCAGCAGACTGATTGGTGTCGCATGGAGAAATGTAACTGATCAGAAACTCACACTGACTCTTACATTGTCAGCTGTTTTGTAGTCAGTCTCTCACTCACTCACTGACACACACACACACACACACACACACACACACACACACACAAATTACACTGTCTGTTAAAAAGCAGTTTCGGAAGCAGTGGGGGTAGAGGAGTTTGGCAACTGGAATTGAAGGGTAATTGTAGGGAAGTAGTGGGTAGCAGCAGAGTAGTCAGAAAGCTGTTATTGAATTGTCAGTCTCAAAATGAGAATAAGTTACAATAAACATTATGGAACTGCAAGAGATATGAGAAAGGAAATAGCACGGAGTTTGGCATAAGAAACCTCAGGATTATTCCTGGAATAACATTTTGCTACTCTCTGCTAAAGTATATGCTACAGTGGACATTTGTGACAAGCTAAAATTGTGTGGAAAACTGGGACTTAAACCCAGATGCCCTACTTTCAGCGGGGATAAATATAAATGGGACAGTAACTGTACAAAGTGATGGAAAAAATGAGCAATGTGGTAGATGTAAGAAGGTAGACAGCAGACATTGAGTGTATATTCTGGTCAGCCAAGGCAGATGATCTGTCTGTGGAATGTTATAAGTAGTTGTGCATGGCCCAGTGAGGGTGCAGAGCCTGTGCACTGGCAAGGGCAGGCTGGCTAAGATGTGGTGCACATATGCTGGTGGGGGCTGGCCAGTGACAATGCAGAACAGACGGGCAGGCAGTTCAGTGACAGCATCCAGACCACTAAAGGTGACAAGTCGACGGGTAGCCAAGTCTTGCGGTGAAACTTCCACGTACAGGAGATGCAAGGAAACACGAGGCAGTCAGAGAGAGGCAAGAGGAAGGACAGCCAAGGGTGGCAATGGGGAGTGGGTGGCTCCAAGCAGGGTCACACCAAAGGCAGAGCAACAGAAGACCCATCAGGAGGAGATAGGCCTGGTGCTGTGCAAACAGAAAAAAGATGGGTCATGGCATCAACGGAGGGAGCAAGAAAGACTGTGGAATGGACAGACACCAAGAGTGCCAGAACGCATTAGCAGCTTGGACGAAAAGGTTCACTGACTGAGCCAGCAACAGTGCTGGAGACAGTGGCGGTGGCCACAGGGAGGGCAGTGAGAATGAAACAAGCACCAGAATCAGTGGAACCACGTAGTGCAGAGGTGCTGCATAGGGCAGTGTTGGGGCCATATCGGGCTGTATCAGGCCAGGTCTGGAGGTGTCAGAGTGGATGGAGGCACCACATCATGAGGCCTAGAGGAGACAGAGGCACTGGATGGGAGTAGGAGTCAAAAGTGCCGTGATGGACGAGTCCGAGGTAGCAACATAGGACACAAGTGCGCAAGAGGTGGAATGGGCAGGGCAGGAGGCAGGTGGCCAAGAACAGGGTGAGCAGGTGAGAAGTAACAGGAAGTGCTGAATTGCTAAGCATGTAGCAGAAGCTGTGTTGTCGTGGCTTTGTCAAGTGGTGATGGCACCCCCAAGAAGTACTGAAGCGAAAGAGTGTTTTTCTAGTTGAAAAGAAGCAACTGCTGGTCCTGCCACTGGACAAGTTGCATAAGTAAATGTTCTAACACAGAAGAAGCCATGGGGAAAGAGTAAGTGTAAAGAGACCTGAAGAGCATTAGAAGAACATGTGTGGAAGCACACAAATACTGAGAGAAAGGGACCTGGTTGAGCACAGATACTGGAATGAAGTTCCAAAGACAAGGGTGTCCTGAAAAGTTTACCCTTGCCGCCCACTAAAGTATCCGTTGTGAGATGGTGCTCAGAGAAAACTTAAAGTTACCCGAGTAGCATTGACCAATGGAAGTTTATTTCTATGAAGAATCACAGGAAATATTAACATCAGAAAGCCTATTCTCTATGACAAAAATGTAAAAATTTTCTTGACCTGATGGAAGAATTGTCACTCTATCAAACACAGTCCCAGGAAGATGCGACAGAAAGCACACAGTTTGTCACCATAGGTTACACTTCCGTAGGCTTGGTAGGAATTGGTCAGTGTAACAATCAGTTGTTGCAGTGGCCTAGTCCTAGTCCTGATCTTGGTGCGCAGTACCGGAGACTCGTCATACATCAATCAAATTCACGATTGGTTTTAAACTTGGCGTCAGACTCCTATTCTGAATTCTATATTCCAACATAATTGTTGTAAAGGAGTGTGACAATAAAATAAGTTAAATGTTTATTTGACACTACCATAGTGAAACCACAGTCACAGTTCCATGACTGTGGCTTGACTTGTTGTGTCAAATAAACATTTAACTGACATTCATGCTGCAGGTGAGCTGCAGGCAGCTGTCCTATAAAGGCCGCCTGGTGTATGGATACCAGGAAGTGGCTGGCATCACATGCCTTCACAGATGTGAGAAGTGCCAGCTGTGTCCGGTGATCGTAGCACCCTCATTGCTGCAGCTAATGTTTCAGTGCAGTGGAGCAGCGTCAGCTGCAGGCATCTGGCATGGCAGCAATCTGCAGGGCAATGCTGTGTGGCTTGTGTGCTGGGTCATGAGGCACCAGCCTTACACTGCACTGCTCTTCCCTTTTGAGCAATCTCTGTGTGTAAATAGTGGCCATGCATAGGCAACAGCCAAGGACATTCATTCCTCTTCCCTTTGGAGGGATATGGTGAAGCCATCGCTGTGCGTAGATAGCTGCCATGGCAGAGGTGATAGTCAAGGACATAGTAGGAATCAATGCCTTGAGGAATGAATAAGGTCCCAAGATAAGTTTCAGAGGTGATTTAACCAAATTTAAAAAAAAATTCTGATGGAAGATACATGCTGATATGTGACTTCATTAGCCACATTCCTTTATTATTTTATTGCTTTATTAGGTGAGGCGTCAAATATGAACAGAAAATTCATGCTTAATAAGAGAGCACACTGTAGTACAGAACCACAAGATGGGCTGATTGTTTCAACAATATGTGTACAAATAGTTTTATAGTATCAGAATTACCAACAGCAATGATTTTTTTCTTACTTTTTGTCTACATTACAATAAATTCCTTTCTTTTAGATATTTCATATTTTGATACAATGAGTAAAAAAATTATGATAAGCAGTTGTGTGCCATTACTTAATGCATTGTTTATACTTACCTCGATCCTGGAAGACTTTTTTCATTGATTTCCTTATGAGCTGCAGCTTGCCCTGGAATACTGTGTGCCATTCCTAATACATCCCTACAATTTTCATTTCCTCTAACATTTTTCTTCTAATTTCCCATATGAATCTAGAAATGTTGTTATTATCTATAAGCACTTATTTCTTTATTGTTGCTTGCTAAGTAGGAACATATTCTATTTGTATTAATTGAAATATGTTTAGGTACATATCATATTTCTTGGAAGACATTCCATTTCCATCCCCTCAGAGGCCACGAATTCTGATACAACTTTCAGCTTTTGACCGTCTTGTACTGACACAGCCAGAAGATCTTCCACTTCCCAGAAGGTATGGTAGCAGACTTCAGTATTATGATTACTTATTTAATAATATGTTTACTCTTTTGAAAAGCATCACATATTCTTCAACTTAAATATTATTTTTCAGTGGAGCAGGATTTAGAGAACTTTTGATGAGCCTGGGACCTGATAATTGCCTTCTTGTTTTGCTCTTGGCACTAACAGAACAGAAACTTTTGGTGCATTCTCTTAGGCCTGATGTATTAACAGCAGTAGCTGAAGCAATTTCTATGGTATGTGCTATGCAATTTCATTTGCAGTCTTGTGCTAAATAATTGTAAAATATATAAGTAGGATATTCTTTTGTTTCTTTTCTTGCTAACATTACTACCTTCTCACTTTTTTTTACAGATAATTTTTCCTTTCAAGTGGCAGTGTCCATATATACCTCTTTGTCCACTTGGTTTGGCAGAAGTTCTTCATGCTCCACTTCCATTCCTTATTGGAGTGGATTCAAGATTTTTTGATCTCTACGATCCACCAGTAGATGTTAATTGTGTTGACCTTGATACTGTCAGCATATCAGTGTAAGTTGGATATGTTAATGTTGTTGTATGATGATGATTTAACTCATGTGTGCTCATAGACTGAAGCTGTGTAGTGCATCAGAGAGACTAGTGTAGATAACCGTACTCTCCTGTAAACTGATTTAAATGTAATATCTTAATCACGGAGATGGTCCTGTTTCAGTGACATGCATATATGCAGTAAAACATAAAAGACAACTCACCACTATGTAGTTACAAGACTGTTTTAGAGGAAGGTGATAACCCCTTAATGACAGTCCACAGGCCATTGGATTAACCCATATACACTTCTTCTGTGGCATGTACTGCTTGTGTGCCATTAGCATACTGTGTTGCAACAGCTGCAGGATTGAAGTGCCATCTGTTTGTGGCATGTCATATGCATCTAGATGGTAGATAAGAGGTATGCATTCTCATTTTAAGTTGTGCAAGATGTCTGACAATGTGCGGGCTCACCCATTGCAGAGGGACAGGGAGAGGGATGATGGGTATCGTGGCCTGTAAAGCTGGGTCTTCCAAATGTGGGTAGCTGCTACCTTGATGCCCAGAAGTGAATGGGCCTCTTAGGCCACAGGGAATGGTGCTGATTTGGCTGCTGAGATAGCTGCTGGCAGCTTGATTTTAATCATCAGTCACTCTGTGTTACATTAAATAGTAGTTGGTGTTCAGGGTTACATGGAGTGAGGTGGGGTTTACTACAGTTGGTGTTTTTATGATGGTAGGACCTGCAGTTGCGGTTGCAGTGTGCCCCATAAATGTGTCAGGTAGTTGGTATGGTGGCTGCCTTTAGCAGCGACAAAATGTTTCTGTTGTCCTCTTTGGCCAACGGTTGTGGAGAGTGTATCTTTCCTTTCTTCTGCCTAAAAGTGTGGGGTCACACATTGCCATTGACACAGTATTTCCTAGGGATGGACTGAGTTAGGGCTCCATGATGTTAACCAAAGCAGAACTATCAGTTCTCAACTGATCTTTTTTTCCATTTATTGCTTAGGATTAATGTTTTGATTGACAACTGTGTGACGGTCTTCTATATCTGCTGTTTAAATATTCTGACCATTGGTTTGGTTCTCTTTTTGATTGGGAGTGGAATAGAGAAACAATCAGATGCTCACTTTGTTTTACTGACAGAAATCCTAGGTCTGGTAAGCCATGGGACATGGTCATTTTTCTGCAACAAGGGCTTGCAGTCTCCTAGGTTGACAGAGATATTTACCAATAGCTTGGTAATAACCTCCATGTTTGTGGAACCATCCTGATAATATAGAGAAAATGTGGTAGTGTGTCTGTGTAAGTGAACTATATAGGCTGCAAAAATGGGCCAGGAATGTTCACCTGTGCTCTCTTGCCACAGGAAAGGTTTTTGTGACACTACAGTCTGAGCAGGGTGATGTGACCTTTTGTGTCAGTGTCAGTGATAGGCCATTAGGGCTGCCGACGGGCTAATAGCTTCATGCAGGCTATTCTTCAGTTGATTGGGTGCAAGGGACAGAGAACACAGGTCGAGCATCTTGTGAGTGACACACACACACAGAGGCAGAGAGAGAGAGAGAGAGAGAGAGAGAGAGAGAGAGAGAGAGAGAGAGAGAGAGAGTTAATGTATCACAAATGTAAACAGTTTGGATGCACAGTTGTACTTACAGGAAACAGCCTGCTGAAGTAATGCTGAAACTTCACAATCTCACTAAAACCCAATTATCAACTTTGTAAACAACAGTCTTCACTATCTGGTCATGCTTTGTCTTTCTTGCATCAGCTTTCTCGTTCATGTGTTCTTGGACTTGATGATATAATTCTTCTCTCGAAAACCCATAATTCTTCTCTCGAAAACCCATCTCTCAGTGGAAAATTTATAAGCTGTCCAAAAATGCTAGGAGGCTTTTTATCCAACAGAACAGTTGAAGGTGACTTTCTGCACTCTTCTGGGGATATCATATTGATAAGTCTCAAAGTCTGATAACTTTTCATGCCACTTGATGTGCTGTTTCCCAAAATACACAAAATAAACAACCAACTTCACATGTTACATGCTTCACTGGATTGAAAGCTTGTCTGTTGGGAGAAATAGGAATATGCTTCATGTTACTGTCTTCCATAGGTTTCTTCCATAATTTTATTTACACTATGGACCATTATCACCAATAATGTACTGAGGCTGAATAACATTTACAGAATAGTCATCTTCTAATTTCTTAAGCATAAAATAGTAATATTTTAAATATATTGAGAAAAATTCCATACAAAATTTACTCTGTAGCGTGGAAGTGCTCAGTACAAGTCAATTGAAAACATCTCACCTGGTTTACGTGAGATTATATACATTAGTCCTTTGTGCTGCTCTGTTGACACTTTAGTTATTTTGGCATGCATTGTATGTCTTCAAAATTGTGCTGAGTCTGTTCACCATGTTGTTAAAGATACAATACATTTGCATGGTACAAAACTGGCAAAGCTGTTGTGTATATATAGTACCTTGCAAGATCATCAGTAGCATGTCGTGGTATACAGACTCTCCATTGATCAAAATTAGTGTTACATTTTTGAAACAATATTTCCTTGCTCTTCCAGATTATAACTTATAATTTTTGTCTCATTCAGATCACCGTATTCATCCACTTCCAGCTTGTCATCTGCATCTTGCTAACATATGATATTCTGCAACATTTTTCGAACAAACTTTTCTCCCTCAACAAGTCTGATAAAATTTACACATGTATCTTTCTGCATAGGGTGGGCTGTGTTTAACACTATTGCATCTCCAGAAAGCCAGGATAATGTTTCTGGTATGACTTTAATCTGTCCAGGTACATATCTTGTTTCAAAGTCAGGTTCTTGTATTGCTTAGCATATGACAGAAATGGGCACAAGATGTCAGCTCACTAGAAAGATAGCACTTTGTGGTCAACCATTACTGTTGTATCCTTTCCCAAGAGATAAAATGAGAAATTATCAATTCCCGTGACGAGAACTAATGCTTTTCTCTGTATGCTTTTTCTAAAACACAGTTAACTGTCGACTAGCAAACGCTGGTGTTTCATACCTCTGTTGGCATAACATCTGATACAATTGTACACCTATAATATAATCACGGGAGTCTGCTCCTAAATAAAAATCCAGTGACAAATTTGGATGATGCAATAATTTTTGCATCACCCAATTTAGTTTTTTTAAGATCAAAAGCTTCATGCTGTTGGCCCCACATCCACAAAGTTCTGTATTTAATAATCAACACTTTGGTACAGTGAATTTTCCAACACATCCATTTCGTCCGTATCTGGTACAATTGGTTGCAACAATAATGCTGTGATAACCACTGATGCTGTATGAGGAATGGATGTTCAAAGAAGCCGTTTCAAATTCTTTAAAAGTTTCACATTTTTCTGGTGCTTTACTGCCCCATACATGAGCTCCATCTATTAAATAGCTAACTCACTCCGTCTTCAGGCCATGAGTGGCCTGCCGGGGCCATCCAACCGCCATGTCATCCTCAAAGGAGGATGCGGATAGGAGGGGCGTGGGGTGAGCACACCGCTCGGCTGGTCGTTATGATGGTATTCTTGAACAAAGCTGCTACTATTCGGTCAAGTAGCTCCTCAGTTGGCATCATGAGGCTGAGTGCACCCCGAAAAATGGCAACAGCGCATGGCGGCTGGATGGTCACCCATCCAAGTGCCAGCCACGCCCAACAGTGCGTAAATTTGGTGATCTCACAGTAACCGGTGTATCCACTGCGGCAAGGCCGTTGCCTATTAAATAGCTAACATGTATGACAATTTTTCATCTTTCTGGGCATATTTAAATGGAAAGAATTTTGGAATTATTTGTTGAAAACCACTGGATGGATGCCATGAAGTGTTTTAAATTGCTGAAATCTTCTCAGGTTAAAACTGTGATCCATGATAATATGAGGTGGTGTAATGATATGTACACTGTTCCATTCTTTGAATGGGTATCAGCCTCCTCCTTCAAAATTTTGTGGTCAGGTTTTGCTGTATTGTTGATGCATTTGTGTACCACTTCATTAATGTTATTACCGTATTTACTCGAATCTAAGACGCACTCGAATCTAAGCCGCACCCGAAAAATGAGACTCGAAATCGAGGAAAAAAATTTTCCCGAATCTAAGCCGCACCTGAAATTTGAGACTCAAAATTCAAGGGGAGAGAAAAGTTTTAGGCCGCACCTCCAAATCAAAACAAAGTTGGTCCATTGTAATATGAGACACAATTTAGGTCGAATGAATGACGATACAGCTACAGGAGTTTGGTTCGAGTCGTAAGCTTAACAGTTAAGTTTTACCAGGTAGCCATTGCTATACGTCAGGCGCTCCGTCCGTATTTATACGGGTACCCTTCCTTTTCACGTGCTTCGTCTGGTTTGAATCGATTGCTTATTTTGCTTGGATCTGATAAGTGCCGTTTTCTTTGTTATAGGTGTTAACGTCACTCTGAGCTGAAAATGCATTACTGTACTGTGTCATGCATTGTCTGTCTCATTCTGATAGTGCGTGTTTACGGCCTGTCGCCGCGCGCGGCATGGCTTGCTTTTGTGCGCGCTACCGCCGCTTACAATTAAAAAAAAAAAAGAAAAGAGAGGAATCGTCTCACTAGCGAAAGAATGGCAAGAGACTGCTATTTGTTGTTACTTACACTGCTTTCTTTGATAATGATCAACAAGAACCAAATAATAGACTGCATATGATAGAATATGTTCTGAACGAGAGTTAGGCGAAAATTTTTCTCCGTTTGAAAATCTTTGCGGCCGCTTCTCTAGTACGCCAAATTCTGCACAGGAATTAGTCATCTTAGATTTAAAAATCTAATCAGTTGCCGTGCATAATTTCTGACTGTATCACTATTAGGCATAAGAAAAATACGAATGTAAACATGACACGATACGTATATTCTTCCGCGTTTGCTGTTGTCTCACTCTAGTTTCGTAGTTTATTAGGCAGATAGGATTTAAATGAAATAGCAGCAAACACGAAAGAATACGTGGCATAATGTTTACATTCATATTATTCTTATGGTGAAGAGAATACTGCATGTGATTCACATTTCATCAGGTTCCTATTAGCAACCACCTCTTCTCACAGGTAGTAAAAAATTCAACACGTAGAGTTGGCCATATTAACAAACATCCCAAACATCCCAAACAGTCTTGCCAGTCGGATTTTCGTAGTACATTGAAATTCTGCTACATTCGAAGATGAACAATACGGAATTTGTATTTACTTCGTTGGATAATGTACGAAAATGCAGTGGTCGAAACTCGGGACGGAGAAAAAAGCTCGTCTTCCACCTTTTTTTTTTTTTTTTTTTTTTTTTTACTGACGCAGAGATTTTGGCGCCAGTATTTATCTTTGTGCCTACAAAGCATCCCCTTGTAGCGCTACATATATTTGACGGCAGAAGTTAGTTGTGGCGGCACCTACCAACATTTTTCAGAACTTCCGCTTGCTTTGCACTCGATTCTAAGCCGCAGGCGGTTTTTTGGATTACAAAAACCGGAAAAAAAGTGCGGCTTAGATTCGAGTAAATACGGTAGGTTTTGTTTCAAGCTCTGTACACCACCAAGCAGTTTCATTGCAGCATTCGCATAATCGGTGCACTTTTGCTTTCTGGTTGCAGTTCCATGATTGTACTGTCAGACCAAATCGGAAGTTCCAGCTAGAGGCTTTTTTCATTAATCTATTGCTCTTTGAACTGTGTTTATACTGTGATTTCACTCTAATGATTATCACATTTACTCTGCAATTCCACCTTGAGCACATCGTGCTTTTGTGAAATTAAATCAACAAGTTAGCTTTTTGTATTTCTTAATTCTGCTTGTACTCCCTGTACAAGATTATTTCTTGGCGGATTTCCTTATTTAAACTGTGGAGCAATACAAGTAATGCCTGATTATGTCTTCAGATTCAGTTTCCGGTTGTGTAGCCAAGACTGTTGTTGCCAAATTCACGTTATCATTATCACTGATTTGATTGCTTTCAAAATTTTCTGTACTTTTTTTTCTGGCTCAGGATAATTAAATACATTTCATAGAAATTCAGATTCACTGTTCTCTGTACCATTAGCCATTGTGTATCCGCTTCACTTAAGTTCGACAAAGTTAGCAATGGTTCCTAAATATATCTAATGAAATTTAAAATTTACCATCTTATGACCCACTGCTACACATTTTGGGGACATAATGTAATGACCCGGCCTGTTCCGGGCTGCTGTCTGTCAGGATGGGCAAGAGAAATAGTGATGGAGAAAGCAGAATCATGCCAGGGCATGCAGTTAAACAGTTATACAGGGTGTATATGACCCAAGAAATCTGGGAAAGACCTGGGAATTTTTCATTGTTCTAGTTTCAGTAAAATTTTTGTAATTTTGACTGGTAAGTATTGATTCTCTAGCAAGGAATGCTACTGTATCCTGCTAATGGAGAATAATACTGCAGCAGTAAAACATAAATGATAGGGAAAAAATAAATCTTTAGTTGCAAAGGAAGTGCGCCATTTACAACAAGAAAACACTGTGGAGGCAAAAGCATCTGCAAACAGCAAAAATATGTCAAAGGGCTTAGGGCAAAGACTATGTAATACTTCGTGACAATAAACTCCTTTCTATGAGCGTGACGTCACTACTGTTTACAGTAGGTTCATTTGAGCAGTTGCCAGCAGGCTCATGCGCATGCGCAGTTGACTTGCATATGAGCAATACCTTCTCCCGCCTCCGGCTTCTTGAAGTGTGGCTGTTAGCTGTATCGGCAGTAGCAGCAAGCAGCCAAATGCTAACGAGAAAAATTTTTCTCGCGCGCTGTAGCTGCCAGATTCGCACATGCACAGAGTTGTAGTCGGGAGGGTGGTAGTCTCCACGTGACCAATGTTTGCGTTAAGTGATATCGCTCTTCCCTCTTTGCTTATAGCCCCCACATCAAATGAAAACAAAATGAATTTTCGTGGCCAGAAGCTATCAAGTGAGTTAAAATACATTCACATAATTACAGAAGGCAAAAGTATATTATTAGTTTGTTTTCTGATTTTATTCTATTTCCAAGTTTTTAGCAGTCAAGCATTAATCACTTTGCAGAACAGTGAAGTTATTGTTGTCAATTTGCTAAAGAAATTTGGCTTTATTCATCTTTCCTGCTGAGGGAATCAATTTATTTGAAACGAAGTGATTCATTCCACACTATTGGCTAGTTTCAATTGTTCGCTGAATTTCAAGTGCATGTTTTCATCTTATGCCATAATAAAGAACCAAACAGGAGATAGTACATACTGCTACTCGAAGAAAATTTACGTCCCAAAAACCACACAGAAAATCTTAATATCAGGTGGGACCTACTTCATTGTGAATCTGGACAAACCAATGTGCACTTCTGGCCAAATTATGCATTTTAGTATAGTTTACAAAATTCTGATGCTCTTGGAGTATCCTCTGAAGTCTGGTTTCTTTTATGGCGTAATGTAATATCTCTTTATGCTTTATACATACAAACAAGTGGGCTTCGTACATCACTGCAGCTGTGCACGCACCACTTTTCTAGCTCTTTGTGGCAACTGCTAAATCAAACCTATTTCTCACAGTCTCAGGATAGTATTGCAAATGGTGGTTTGAAAAGCATTACTTTCAAAGTAAATTTCCTTTTACGCAAGATGAATTATGTTACGTGTGAGAAAGTGGGATGAATTTCTTAAATCACATAGCATTTGACTCTCGTTTAAAACTGAATACTTTGAGGACCAGCCACATAGAAGAATTTCAAGCCCAGAAGACCAGACATTTACGTCATTATTTTAAATTTACTGGCACATTTGTGTGACATACCTTGTAGCTTATTAATCTTTGAGACCAATATTGTATGTGTAAGCTTAGATTTTCTTGTTGCTACATTATGTATATTAATGTAAACCATTAACTTTTCCTCTTTGTGTATGATGATGACGATGACGATGATGATGACGATGATGATGACGATGATGATGACGATGATGATGACGATGATGATGACGACGATGATGACGACGACGATGATGACGACGATGATGACGACGACGATGATGACGATGACGATGACGATGATGATGACGATGACGTTTGGTTTGTGGGGCGCTCAACTGCGCAGTTATCAGCACCTGTACAATTTTCAACCTTTGCTCAGTCCAGTCTCGCCACTTTCATCAATGATGATGAAAAAACGTTCCACAGTTGTTATGCCACAGGTAGTACATACCTTGTGGTGCAACTGGATGAATTAATCAGCAGACAGGTTGCAAACCGATCTTCATCGCACAGTTTTAGCTGTGGCTTATCTGAAACTCAAAACCCCATTATTCTCACCACTTAAAGATGCAGACAGAATGGTGGCACAACTAAATGCTTGAGAGCCCCTAAGTTCAAATATTTATAACCTTACAGCTGTGCTTGTGACATAGTCCTACTGGTGGTGGTGGGGGGGGGGGGGGGTTAGGTTTGTCATGTAGTTGTTCCGTCAGCTTTTCCTAGCTTGCTCTGCCCTGAGTAAAGGTTGTTAGAGTTCCTCAGTAGCACACAGGTACTCTGAGTTACAAAGTGTTACTTAACTGCTGGTCACACTGTGTTAGTGGCACCAGGCACCTCAGCCATGACTAGTGTCACAAACCCCGTGTCTGTGGAGTGTTTTGATGTAATGTCAACAATAGCATATCAGCCACATTGGCCTATCTTGTCTGGCCATGGCTGGAAAAAATTTTTAAAAATTTACAAATTGTGCACCAAACTTTTTCGGAACACAGCAGTACTAACCGTATAACTGCCATCATCTGCATCTGCCACTGCCAAAGACTGGATGTTGCCCAGGCATGCAACTCTATGTTGTAAGTTCCTCCCCTGTTATACTCTCACTGAATATGATTTTTGTCCTCCTCCTAATGTGCAAGTTGCTTAGGCAGTGAGCTTGTAAACTTTATGGTAGGTTTTTGGTGATATTATTTTATGAGCTTTAGGCCGTAGTCCAAGACACATTTCTCTGCCTAACATATCATCTACTAGTGGCTGTAACAATTCAGAAAACTATTACAGTCTCAAACAAGTTCAAAAAGCTGAACTGTTTATACGTTTCCAGACTACAGTTGGTTCATGAGATCATCAGGCCACTGCCTAAGGTCACAGAGTCCATTGATGTGTGTGTTATTGAGCTTTATTTGATTTTAAGGTCTACAATTTGTCTAAATTCACTCCTTATTATATTCAGTTAAAGTTGTTTTTTAATTTCTGTGGCATCTCTGTACATCCTTACATAGTAATGATTCAATCGTGATAAAACCATGGTATGATAATTCCATGGTCCCAATGCATCCTACATCTGCATCTACACACAAATACCGAGTGAGGTGGCACAGTGATAGCACACTGGACTCGATTCGGGAGGACGACGGCTCAATCCCGCGTCTGGCCATCCTGATTTAGGTTTTCCGTGATTTCCCTAAATCACTCCAAGCTAATGCTGGGATGGTTCCTTTGAAAGGGCACGGCCGACTTCCTTCCCCATCCTTCCCTAATCCTATGAGACCGAAGACCTCGCTGTTTGGTCGCTTCCCCCAAACAATCCAATCCAATCCAATCTACACACAAATACACATACATACTCCACAAGCCACTATAAGATGCGTGGCAGAGGGTACCCTTACCACTACTAGTCATTTCCTTTCCTGTTCCATTCACAAAATACAGGAAGGAAAAAAAATGGCTGTCTGTATTCTTCCATACAAGTCCTAATTTCTCTTACCCTCATGATCCTCATGCAAAATGTACATTGGCAGCAGTAGAATTCAGTCTGCAGTCAACCTCAAATTCCGGTTCTCTAAATTTTCTCAATACTGCTCCTCGAAGAGATTGTTGTCTTCCCTCCAGTGATTCCCATTTGACTTCACGAAGCATCTCATAATAAATGCATGTTGTTTGAACCTACTGGTAACAAATCTAGCAGCTTGTCTCTGAATTGCTTCGATGCCTTCCTTTAAACCGAGCAGGAGCGGATCCCAAACACTTGAACAGTACTCAACAATTGGTCACAGTAGTGACCCATATCCAGTCTCCTTTACAGATGAACACTTCCCTAAAATTCTCCCAGTAAATCAAAGTCAGCCATTCACCTTCTCTACTACAATCCTTACATGCTCATTCCATTTCCTATTGCTTTGCAGCATTACACCTAGATATGTAAATGATTTGATAGTGTCAAGCAGTACACTACTAATGTTACATTCAAACATTATGAGTTTGTTTGTCCTACTCATCTGTATTAACTTAAATTTTTCTACATGTAGAACTAGTTGCCATTCGTCACAGAAACTTGAAATTTTGTCTGTTATACTCAGTGCAGACACATTCCTGTACACCAGAGCATCATCACTCAGCAAACAACCGCAAATTGCTGCTCAACCTGTCAAGCAGTTCATTTATATACATAGAAAATAACAGTGGTCCTATCATACTTCCCTGGGGCACACCTGATGATACCCTTGTCTCTGATGAACACTGACTGCCTAGGACCACTTATTGAGTTCTGTTACTGAAGAAGTCTTTGAGTCACTCACGAATCTGAGAACCATTGTTCAGCTATTGCTCATATATCCATGTTGCCCAGACAATATTTCTTTTGATTCTTAAAGCAAGTGTTAATGCTTCTTTTTGTAGTTCCTGTTTACACTTGACTGCATATGCAAGGGATTTTAGTACTCCAGCTGTGGCAAGCAGTAGATGTAGGTTATTTGTAGTGTCCAAATGTTCACACCTCCTTCTTGCAGGTTTAAACATTGTGTCAATACAAAGTCTTCCAAGAACTCTGCTGTGACCAATTTTATGGAAGGAAAAATTTCCCTTTAGATGGTTCATTCTCATTAGAATCTTCAGATTTTTTAGGGTTTAGTGACCTGTTTATCTCTGTCACAGTAGCCATTTCTTCTGAAGGCTGCTCATCCACCAAGAACTGTGGCTCACACATTCTCTAATCCTGCTCCACTAGTGTTCTGGTAACTCCTCTTTTCTATTTGTGATGGACCATACTAAGAGAATCTATGAGCTACCGTACTTGGAGGGTACATTTGATCATTTAAAAACTGCCTTCAGAAGAAAGAGCTATTGTGACAAAAAATAAATAGGGCAATACGTCTTAAAAGATCTGGAGAGTTTAATGAAAGAGAAACAACTAAAGGGAAAGTCTTCCTCCCATTCATAAAACCAGTTAAGAGCTCACATCGGCAGATTACTTGGAAAACATTGTATTGATACAATGTTTAAACCTGCAAGGAAGGTGCGTGAATATTTGCAGAAGACCTACACCCTCAGGTTGCCACAGCCAGAGAATATAAAATCCCTTTCACAAGGGACCAAGTGTGTGCATATGAGCAACCCAAAGCAGCATTAATGCCTGCCTTAAGGAACACAAGCCATTGTTATCTGGGCAACACAGATAAATCAAAGTAGCAAAACATGCGCTGGTACCAGGAAACCACCAAATTCATTTTTCTGAGACCATGGTTTTATCAGGATCAAATAATTACTATGCTTGGATATACAGAGAGGCCATAGAAAATCAAAAACACAAAAACAACTTTAATAGAAAATAATAAGGACTGAGGTTAGACAAGTTGTGAGCCATAGTACTAAACAAAGCTCCATAACGCATGTCGGTGCAACCCAGCAGCCTGACATACAGGGTGTTTCAAAAATGACCGGTATATTTGAAACGGCAATAAAAACTAAACGAGCAGCGATAGAAATACACCGTTTGTTGCAATATGCTTGGGACAACAGTACATTTTCAGGCGGACAAACTTTCGAAATTACAGTAGTTACAATTTTCGACAACAGATGGCGCTGCAAGTGATGTGAAAGATATAGAAGACAACGCAGTCTGTGGGTGCGCCACTCTGTACGTCGTCTTTCTGCTGTAAGCGTGTGCTGTTCACAACGTGCAAGTGTGCTGTAGACAACATGGTTTATTCCTTAGAACAGAGGATTTTTCTGGTGTTAGAATTCCACCGCCTAGAACACAGTGTTGTTGCAACAAGACGAAGTTTTCAACGGAGGTTTAATGTAACCAAAGGACCGAAAAGCGATACAATAAAGGATCTGTTTGAAAAATTTCAATGGACTGGGAACGTGACGGATGAACGTGCTGGAAAGGTAGGGCGACCGCGTATGGCAACCACAGAGGGCAACGCACAGCTAGTGCAGCAGGTGATCCAACAGCGGCCTCGGGTTTCTGTTCGCCGTGTTGCAGCTGCGGTCCAAATGACGCCAACGTCCATGTATCGTCTCATGCGCCAGAGTTTACACCTCTATCCACACAAAATTCAAACGCGGCAACCCCTCAGCGCCGCTACCATTGCTGCACGAGAGACATTCGCTAACGATATAGTGCACAGGATTGATGACGGTGATATGCATGTGGGCAGCATTTGGTTTACTGACGAAGCTTATTTTTACCTGGACGGCTTCGTCAATAAACAGAACTGGCGCATATGGGGAACCGAAAAGCCCCATGTTGCAGTCCCATCGTCCCTGCATCCTCAAAAAGTACTGGTCTGGGCCGCCATTTCTTCCAAAGGAATCATTGGCCCATTTTTCAGATCCGAAACGATTACTGCATCACGCTATCTGGACATTCTTCGTGAATTTGTGGCGGTACAAACTGCCTTAGACGACACTGCAAACACCTCGTGGTTTATGCAAGATGGTGCCCGGCCACATCGCACGGCCGACGTCTTTAATTTCCTGAATGAATATTTCGATGATCGTGTGATTGCTTTGGGCTATCCGAAACATACAGGAGGCGGCGTGGATTGGCCTCCCTATTCGCCAGACATGAACCCCTGTGACGTCTTTCTGTGGGGACACTTGAAAGACCAGGTGTACCGCCAGAATCCAGAAACAATTGAACAGCTGAAGCAATACATCTCATCTGCATGTGAAGCCATTCCGCCAGACACGTTGTCAAAGGTCTCGGGTAATTTCATTCAGAGACTACGCCATATTATTGCTACGCATGGTGGATATGTGGAAAATATCGTACTATAGAGTTTCCCAGACCGCAGCGCCATCTGTTGTTGAAAATTGTAACTACTGTAATTTTGAAAGTTTGTCTGCCTGAAAATGTACTGTTGTCCCAAGCATATTGCAACAAACGGTGTATTTCTATCGCTGCTCGTTTAGTTTTTATTGCCGTTTCAAATATACCGGTCATTTTTGAAACACCCTGTATAAACTCTTCAGCGTACTGAGGTCGCTTGATGTTGTAACTACTTTCTGAGTTGTTATAGTTGCTGACAATGTCTGCAGCACTGGGAGATGAAATGTTAGGCAGAGAAAAATAGCTTGGATGAGAATCAAATGCCCATAAAACAAATATCACAAAAAACACAAATACTGGCTGTGAAAACCTGCATTGCATCATTTATTGGTAGGATCCAAGTTCACAGAAACTCTGACAGTTGCACGCTAACACGTTAAGTCGACCAAAGCAGAACAAAGAATACATTTAGTTTATCGGTTCCACAAAACATCTGTCTTGACAGTTATTGATTTCTTATGACCATGGGCCATTACCAGACAGCCAGCCCTGCATGTAAAATATAAAGCATAGTATTCAGTAAACGTTATACACCAGTGTGGCCTACTAGACACGCATCCACATAGGGGCTTACTCTCATGCATACTACTGTGTAACACTCACAGCACACGCTCCGAATCAGGCCCGTTTTTTAGACCAGACACAAAGAGCAATTCATGCTCACATTCACACAGCAGTATACAGTTCAGAAAAGTCATCGAAAATTGTCTTCGAAGTAGCATTACAAAGTGTCATGATTTCTGGCAGCACTTAATGTCAGTCTCTTATACTTCTATAAGACTAAATGATTTTCAGTGTTTATTATGACTTCTGGCAGCACTGAATGGCAATCTCTTATACTTCTATAAGGCTAAATGATTTTCAATGTTTATTATCCAATAGTTACTGAAAATAAGCAGATGTTTGATAATAGTTATCAGGTCATGATTCAGATATGAATCTATTATTGATTGAACATTAATTGTAGATCAAAGAGACTAGTTTGTAAATTACGACTGCCAAGTGTATGTGCCAGCTAGCTCAATAGATGATGATGAAGAGATTGAAAAAAATTCTGGTGAGATAAAAGAGATGATTCAGATATTTAAGGGTGAGGTAAAGTAATTATGATGGGAGACTGGAATACAATGATAGGAAAAGGAAAAATAGTAGGTGAATATGGTCTTTGGGAAAGAAATGAAAGAGGAAGCTACCTGGTAGAATTTTACTTACAGCATAATTTAATCATCGCTGATACTTGGTTTAAGAATCATGAAAGAAGGTTGTGTTCATGGAAGAGATGTGGAGACACTGGAAGGTTTCAGATTGATTATATAATGCTAAGTCAGAGCTTTTGGAACCATATTTTAAACTTGTAAGAAATCTCCAGGGGCAATTGTGAACTTGTTCCACAATTTATTCGTTGAACTGTAGATTGAAACTTAAGAGCCTGCAAAAAGGTAGTAAATTAAGGAGATTGGACCTGGATAATTTGAGAGAACCAGAGGTTGTTGAGAGTTTCAGAAGAAACATTAGGTAATGATGTACTGCAACAGGGGAAAGGAATACAGTAGAAGATGAGTGGTTAGCTTTGAGAAATAAAATAATGAAGGCGCCAGAGGATCAAATTGGTAAAAAGATGAGGCCTAGTAGAAATCCTGGGACGTCACAAAAGTATTTAATTTAAATGGTGAAAGGAGATAATATAAAAATGTAGCAAATGAAGAAGGCAAAAGAAAATACAAACTTCTAAAAATTAGATTGACTTGGAAGCAGAAAATGATTAAGAAGCAATGGGTAGAAGATAAATTTAAGGGTATAGAAGCATATATATCTACGGGAAAGATAGATACAGCCTGCAGGGATATTAAAGACACATTTGGAAAAAAAGGAAAGAAGCTATATGAATATCAAGAGCTCAGGTTGAAAACCAGTACCAAGCAAGGAAGGGAAAGCTCAAAGGTGGAAGAAATGTAAGGAGGACTATACAATGGAAATTTAATTGAAGGCAATAATATAAAAAGAGAAGAAGATATAGATGAAAATGAGTTAGGAGATATGATACTGTGAGAAGAATTTGACAGAGCACTGAAAGACTGAAATTGAAACAAGAATAAATGACATTTTCTCAGAACTGCTGATAGCCTTGGGGGAGCTAGCCATAACAAACCTATTCCATATGTGAAATAAGATGTGTGAGACAGACAAAATACCCTCAGAATATAATAATTCTAGTTGTAAAGAAAGCAGCTGGTAACAAGTGTGAATATTACCAAACTATCAGTTTAATAAGTACTGATGTGAATTATTTATGGAAGAATGGAAAACTGGTAGGAGCCAAACCTGAGGGAGATCAGTTAGGATGCCAGAGAAATTAGGAACACACAAGGCAGACTAACCTCATGGCTATAGTAAAATACAGGGTGCAGAAGGTTATATTCAACTAGTACAGAAACCAGACGGATGTTATAAGAGATGAAGGACATGAAAGGAGAGTAGTGGTTGAGAAGGGAGTGAGATAGTGTTGTAATGTATCCCCAATGTTGTTGTTCAATAATCTGTATATCGAGCAAGCAGTAAAAGAAACCAAAGAAAAATTTTCACATCGGATAATGCTGCAGGAATTAGGTTAGGAAATGAGACACTAAAATTATTAGAAGAATTTTGATATTTGTGTAGTAAAATAGCTGATTATGAGGAAACAGAGAGGATAAAAAGTGTAGACTGACAGTGGCAAGAAAATCATTTCTGAAGAAGGGAAATATGGTAACACTGAATATAGATTTAAGTGTTAGCAAAACTTTTCTGGACCATTATCTGAAGTGTAGCCCTGTACAGAATGAAATGTGGAAAATAAACAGTTCAGACAAGAAGAGAATAGAGACTTTTGAATTGAGATGCTACAGAAGAATACTGAAGATCGGATGGGTAGATCATATAGTCAACGAAACTGAATAGAATTGGAGAGAAAAGAAAATTGTGGCATAACTTTACTAAAAGAGGGAATCAGTTAATAGGACGCATTCTGAGGCATCATTCAAGTTTGAGAGAAGAAGCCTTGATGACAGCTTCCACTCTCGCAGGCCTCCATTCAATCAGGTGTTGGAAGGTTTCGTGGGGAATGGCAGCCCATTCTTTACGGAGTGCTGCACTGAGGAGAGGTATCGATGTCAGTCGGTGAGGCCTGGCACAAAGTTGGTGCTCCAAACCATCCCAAAGGTGTTCTATAGGATTCAGGTCAGGACTCTGTGCAGGCCAGTCCATTACAGAGATTTTATTGTCATGTAACCACTTAGCCACAGGCCGTGCATTATGAACAGTTGCTCGATCGAGTTGAAAGATGCAGTCGCCATCCCTGAATTGCCCTTCAATAGTGCGAAGCAAGAAGGTGCTTAAAACATCAGTGTAGTCCTGTGCTGTGATAGTGCCATGCAAAATGACAAGGGGTGCAAGCCCCCTCCATGAAAAACATGACCACACCACACCACACCATACCACCACCACCGCCACCAAATCTTACTGTTGACACTACACATGCTGACAGGTGACGTTCACTGGGCATTCACCATACCCACACCTTGCCATCGGATTGCCATATTGTGTACCGTGATTTGTCACTCCACAAAACATTTTTCCACTGTTCAATTGTCCAATGTTTACGCTCCTTACACTAAGCAAGGTGTTGTTTGGCATTTACCAGCATGACGTGTGGCTTATGAGCAGCTGTTCGACCATGAAATCCAAGTTTTCTCACCTCCTGCCTAACTGTCGTAGTGGATCCTGATGCAGTTTGGAATTCCTGTGTGATGGTCTGAATAGTTGTCTGCCTATTACACATTATGACCCTCTTCAACTGTTGGCGGTCTCCGTCAGTCAACAGACGGGGTCAACCTGTACACTTTTGTACTGTACATATACCTTCACATTTCCACTTCGCTATCACATCAGAAACAGTGGACCTAGGGATGTTTAGGAGTGTGGAAATCTTGCGTACAGACATATGACACAAGTGACACCCAATCACCTGACCACGTTCGAAGTCCATGAGTTCCTCAGAGTGCCCCATTCTGCTTTCTCAAGATGTCTAATGACTTCTGAGGTCGCTGATATGGAATACCTGGCAGTAGGTGGTAGCAAAATGCACCTAATTGAAAAACTTAAGTTTTTGGGGGTGTTCGGATACTTTTGATCACATAGTGTAGGGAGCCTTAGTTATTCAGAGATGAAGAGGCTAGCAAGGATAGAGTAACGCGGAGAGCTGCATCAAACTGGTCTTTGAACTACAGACCCCAACATAACTAGCAGAGTAACCCCAAACCCAATTGATTTTACACTTAAATACAGAATTGCCTAGATCACATATGTATATAAATATTTTACGTGTTTTGGTACCAGCAATAGTCAGAATTACAAGAAATCGTTGAGTCACATAATGTACAAGGACTTGGTATATGACTTAGTAAATGGGTTTCAGTTACAGTTGGTGTCAAGGGATGTCAATGACAGTGTCTCTCAGTACTTGTCAATTAGGAGAAGGCAGCATACAAGTACTGAACTGATATACTGTGGTAGTGAACCAATGTAATTTTTTATTTTCTATTGACAGTTATAACAATACTATGTGAACCATCAATAAGCAGCTCTGTTTCTATCACATTTAGCTCCAGCCATCACTATTTGCCCTATCCCAAGGGCTCTTTAAATCAGTAGGTTTTCTAATTCCATGCACATGAAGTTGGTCAGATGTTTAATCATGTGGCCATAGAACCTAGGTTTCATGCTCATGGTAAGAAATAATAATAATTATTTTTGTGCTGATCAGTGTATTCATTATGTTTTCTGTTTTTTTTCTTTATTTCAGAGAAGTGCTGTCAAATTGGTAAAGAAAATTTGTGACCATTTACAAATGCAAATTTCTGGCACAACATGGTTTTTTGACAGTTGAACCTCAAAAGAGTGACTTATGATATCTTTTTCTGTGCTTTCATTGTACAGTAACATAAGCAAAAGGATCTTGTTGTTAATATGTTTTTAGATACACTAACTGGACCATTAATCTCTTATTGTCACTATGACAATTCATTATTTATGGAACTTTCAGTACGGTATTGATGTTCTTGCTTGTAATATAGCTTTGATCACTCAGTGTGTGTTATGTGGATATTCTTAAATTATGCATGCTGAAACCTAGGGGAATTCTGTGTAAAGGACTATAACTCCAGAGTCAGTTCATTTTACATTCAAGAAAAGTTCCATCACTAATTACACTGTTCTACAAAAAAAACCTTTTTTTCTATTTCTGATAAAAAATATTGTGATCCTAGTTGTATTTTGAGCGCTGAATTGAAAACTGTTTTTGGTTTTTTTCTGTCAGGGATAGTTTATGAGTAATCGCAATTTTATTTATCTTTTCAGTTTCTGATATAGTGCAGCAAACGTGAGGTGAAATTCGACAAACAAATGCACACCTTTATGATGTTATAAGTTCATCACATTAATGGAGGGTGGAATCTAACATATAACACAGTAACCTTTGTGTATACACTTTGAAGCATTTATTTGACATGAGAAATTACAGAAAATTGACAAACAATGAGCCACTGCCTTGTAATGCACATCACTTTTTTCTCTTGTATTGTGAATCTTTCTTCTCTCGAATGATATTCCAGCAATAATCTGCTAACATAGAAGGTACCAACTTCCCTTCATAGCGCCTTTCTATGGTAGAAATGTCTTTATGGAATCTTTCCCCATGTTCATCCGATACGTCACTACAACTCTCTGTGATGTAGTCCAGATGAGAGTCCATCATATGTACTTTCAAAGACATATTGCACCCCAAATCCTGATATGCTTTGATCATATCCTTCTCCATTGCTTTGTAGTTAGTAGCTCTTCTTCTTCCGAGGAAGTTTTCCGACACCATCTCGAAACAGTCCCATGCGGTTTTTTCTTTATCAGTTAAACATGCTTCAAAATTTGCATCTTTCTGCAGCTCCCTGATTTGTGGGCCCACAAATACACCTTCCTTTATTTTTGCAGCTGAAAGACGAAGAATTTTGTGGCTAGATATGCAAACCCACAGCCTGTTGGATCCATGGCCTTCACGAATTGTTTCATCAGGCCAAGTTTGATGTGAAGCGATGGAAGTAGTATATATTCAGGAGCTACCAGACTTTCACGTTGTACATTCTTTTCACCGACTTTCCATCTTCGCCTAGGCCATTTCTTTTTTACGTAGAGAGAATTTCGGTCTCAACTATCTCACTCGCAAAGAAAACAGGCATACTTTGTGTAGCCTTGTTGCATTCCCAGTACCATAGCAATTACCTTGAAATCTGCACATATTTTCCATTTGTGTTCATTGTATTTTAATGAATTTAGCATCCTTTGTACGAATTCGTAATTCTCTTTTGTCAAACTAGCGTAAGCTACTGGAACAGAGGATATTTTATTTCCGTTATGGAGCAAAACACCCTTCAGACTTGTTTTCGATGCATCTATGAAAAGTCTCCACTCCTGTGAAATATAAGTGAAGTTCAGCACTTTCATCAGGCCAGGAACGTCATTGCAAAATGTCAGTGCTTCGTCAGTTGAAAAATAAGAAAGAAAGGCATGTTCTCTGTGCCTGAACACACTGATTTTAGTACTTTGGTGCAGTAGATTATACTCTTGTAATCTTGAACCAAGCAGCTGTTCCTTTTGTTTACTTAGTCCTAGATCACATACTAAATCATTTAAATCTGCCTGTGTTAACAATTGTGGCGATGACTCACTTGTGCAGTGATATAAAGGATCATCATCTGTGATTTCTTCAGTACTACTTATTTCACTGTCACTCGGAATTTGACCTCGAGCTCTTGAAGGTATTGGAAGGTTGTCGGAATGCTGCATTGGCATTCTCGCTGAAGGCAGATCTGGGTAAACAATGTGCCTCTTCAACTTTTTGTTTGTAAAACCCTGAATTTTTGTTAGACAGAAATAACAATCAGTAACATGGTCTTTAAGCTCCCTCCACACCATGGGAACAGCAAACAATGCCACATTCCCTTTACTTTTCCACCACTGAATTAGTTTGCAGTAA
Organism: Schistocerca cancellata; assembly: GCF_023864275.1. Lineage (NCBI taxonomy): Eukaryota > Metazoa > Arthropoda > Insecta > Orthoptera > Acrididae > Schistocerca > Schistocerca cancellata. Next base: position 421,661,510 of record NC_064633.1, read on the forward strand.
CATGTAGCACAGCAGAAATGTGGTGCCCATTCTTTATCTTGGTCTTCTACCTCTACTCCAAAGTAATGTTTGTATGCTTTCTTTATGACTGAAGAAATTTTCTTCCTATTTCTGGCAAAAGTGAACTTCCCACAGATGTAGCAGAAGTTGTCCGGCTTATATCGACATCCACGACGACATGGCATTTCTGCAAATTTAAAAATACCACTTTGGTAATACACCTGTATCAAATTAATAGTAGGGAACTAGAGGAATGCTGATGTGTAAAGACAAGCAGTCGTTTTACCTTCAGCACCAGGCTCAATCAATTTACACACAGGAACTAAAAAATTCAATCATGCTCGGAAATATGACAGACAGTTACTTGTCAGCCAAAACACCCACTCGTTAAGACTGACATAAATTGCGGCTAACACCACTGTTGTAAACTCGATGCACCTGCCCCTAGTAGGCGTGAAGCTTTACTGCCGAGGCAGCGACCAGCTGTCACCGTTCGAGTTAATGAGATGTTTCAGGTGGTCTTAATGACATAGGTGTGGCGGGGGATAACCTAATGATGTCTGATTCTTCCCACCTGCTGTTGCACAAGAAATTATCACGTTCTATCACTACATGATGCGGCAACATACCCGTATTTCTCTATAACGTCTCTGTGTTTTCCATGAATTGTGAATATACATATATATACATATTACATAAAAAGTATCCCTGACAACGATATTTTGTTTACATATTTGAATTTTCCATGGTAAAATGGTCTAGAAGCACATACTTTAATATCAGAAATAGAACCCATGTCGAACAGTGTTATTGGCTGTTGCAAGGAATTTTGCCAGCTGATCTTGTATCTTCTGTAACTTTTCAAATATATTTCAAGTGGATCTTTAAGTTTTGTGCTCATGGCTGCAACAACTTATCAAAATAAGCCACTTTGTAAATAATATGTAGGAAAGTGTACTGATTATTCCATTATCTTTCAGTAATTTCATAACAAAGTGATTAATAAAATCAGTGCCAGTATAGTTTGCAACTGTAAGATTGTTGAATGTTAGACTACTAAAATCTTGGAAATTACAGCTGTGAAGATAGAAGAAGCCTCAGTACAAAGCTGCTCCCAAAGAAACCAGCCAGGATATTGCGGAACAGCCTTGAGAATTTGCAACAGAAAGTGATGTTGCACATAAGAACTGTGAACAGTTTGGCTCAAGATACATCAAAAGAAAGTAACATTGATAGAGATTTCCAACTAAAGAGGAAGGAGGTAATATAAGAATATAACAGTATGATAAGTCATTTATAATTGTTAATATGACATTCTGCTGTTCATCATTATAATAGAAAGCAACTGAAAGTGACGGCTGAATGAATTTATATTAGAGATGCTTTTTCATATCATCAAGCAAACTTCTGTTGGATCTGTTACATTTTATTGTGGTGGGTGGGACTTGGAGATAGGTCTAGAGCATGTCTTGGGGGCAGATGAGAGGACTGGAATAAAATTTTTGTTTGTCATCCTGATGCTGAGTTTGTCCATTTCACCATACTTGATTAACATTAATTACTAGGGACTTGAAAATGTAACATCTATTTTTGGCAAACTTTGCATGTTTTTGACAGTAGTCTCATCTATTTTTTCTGAAATTTGCATCTATTTGTGCCAAAATGTACATCTGTTTTTGGCAAAATTTGCATCACTGTTGGGTGAAATTTGCACCAATTTTAGGTGAAGTCACATCTGCTTTTGGTGAAATTCCCTGAGTGCTACAGTCATTGTGGAAGGATTTCCACACACTAAAACTATTTCTTTGTGTTTATCTGCTTTTTTGCACTTGACATGTGATTTGCTCTCATCACTCACCATTATCTTGGTACAGATTGTTTTGGACTCAGCTCCACTAAAGTGTAATTGTTCTTATTACTGCATCAACAACTCAGATAGGAGATGGGGTACTTGTGGAAATAAGGCTGTGAGGGTTGGTCCTGAGTCCTACTTGGATAATTCAGTCGGTTGAGCACTTGCTCGCGAAAGGCAAAGATCCTGAGTTGGAGTATCGATCCAGCACACTGTTTGAATCTGTCAGGAAGTTTCATAACACACTCACTTCACTGCAGAGCAAAAACTTCATTTTACAAACTTTCTCCAGGCTGTGGCTAAGCCATGTCTCTGCAATATTTTTTCTTCCAGGAGTGCTAGTCCCACAAATTTCGCAGGAGAACTTCTGTGAAGTTTGGAAGGTAGGAGATAAGACACTGGCGAAAGTAAAGCTGTAAGGATGAGTCGTAAATCATGCTTGGGTAGCTCAGTTGGTGAGCGCCTTCCAGCGAAAGGCAAAGGTCCTGAGTTCGAGTCTTGGTCCTGCACACAGTTTTAATTTGCCAAGAAGTGTCAACACATTTGTCTTTTGGCTCCATGTATGAGAAAAATATTGGTAATTGCTTGGAACACATGCATATTCCTTGCTTTATCAGATTTACAATGTAAGGGGTAAGTATGGCCTGCAGTTGTTCCTCAACTACGGTGTTCATTGTAAATGCACTGAGTTCTTCAACCTCAGCATGTAAATCAATGCATGCAGGCCTGAATCTGTATACCCTCAGCTGCCATCTTCTGATGGCATAGGGACACACTAATTTAAAGACATCAATGTCTCTTAATTTGAAGACACCATTGCCTCATTCAAGGAGTTAGTTAGTTACTTGCATGTTCTATGGATCATAGTTGCAATCTCTTGCTGTAATATGGAATGTGTCAATTTGTTTATTGACAAAAACCTGACCATTTACATTATTGATATTTACATTTATGGTAAGCTTTTTATTACTTCGGTGGTTTATTTTTTTATTTTATTTATTTATTTATTTCTTTTTGTATATATTTTTTGTATTTTTGTCCCCCCTCCCTATGCCTATGTATTTGGACACTCTCTCTCTCTCTCTCTCTCTCTCTCTCTCTCTCTCTCTCTCTCTCTCTCTCTCTCTCCCTCTCTCATGGTTTCATTTTGTGTTTAAAATTAATTTTACTATCTACTACATTTCGCATAGTAAATCAAACAATGGAGTATCCATGATAGAACGTAACATTATTATAAAAAGGAAAGTTGCTACTTACCATATAGTGGAGATGCTGAGTCTCAAATAGGATGAAAAGACTGTCACAAATAAAGCTTTCTTCCATTAAGGCCTTTGTCAACAATAGATGAGACACACACACACACACACACACACACACACACACACACACACATATGACTGCAGTCTCAGACAACTGAAACCACATTGCGAGCAGCAGCACCAGTGCATGATGGGAGTGGGTTGGGGGTAAGGAGGAGGCTGCGATGGGGAGGGGGGAGAGATAGTATGGTGGGGGTAGCGGACATTAAAGTCCTGCAAGTTAGATGGAGGGCAGGAGGGAGGGGAGTGGGGGGAAGTAGCAGAAAAGGAGAGAAGTAAAAAGACTGGATGTGATGGTGGAATGACAGCTGTGTAGTGCTGGAATGGGAACAGGGAAGGGGCTGGATGGGTGAGAACAGTGAATAACGAAGGTTGGGGCCAGGAGGGTTATGGGAATGTAGGAGGTATTGCAGGCAAAGTTCCCGTCTGCACAATTCAGAGAAGCTGGTGTTCGTGAGAAGGATCCATATGGAACAGGCTGTGAAACAGTCATTGAAATGAAGAACATCATTTTTGGCAGTGTGTTCAGCAACAGGGTGGTCTACTTGTTTCATTTGGCCACAGTTTGTGGCCAGTGGGCTGGACATTTCTCATGAGAAATGTCCTACCCACTATCCTTCCCACCCTTCCCACAGTTGTATTCTGCTGTCCACCAAACCTACACAATATACTCATCCATCCTTACACAACCCCTGCTTCCAACCCCTTACCACATGGCTCATACCCTGTAATAGACCTAGATGCAAGACCTGTTCCATACATCCTCCCACCACCACCTGTTCCAGTCTGCCACTAACAGCAGCTATCCCATCAGAGGCAGGGCGACCTGTGAAACCAATCATGTGATGTACAAGCTGAGCTGCAACCACTGTGCTGCATTCTATGTGGGCATGACAACCAACAAGTTGTCTGTCTGTATGAATGGCCACTGACAAACTGTGGCCAAGAAACAAGTGGACCACCCTGTTGGTGAACACGCTGCCAAACATGATATCCTTCATTTCATTGACTGCTTCACAGTCTGTGCCATATGGATCCTTCCCACCATCAGCAGCTTTTCTGAATTGCGCAGGTGGGAACTTTCCCTGCAATACATCGTATGTTTCTGTAACCCTCCTGGCCTCATCCTTCATTAGTTGTTGTCTTCACCTATTCAGCCCCTTCTCTGTTCCCATTCTAGCACTACACAGCTGTCATTCCACCATCATACCCAATCTTTTTACTTCTCTCCTTTTCCGCTATTCCCCTCCCCACCTCTCCCTTGCCCTCCATCTAACCTGCAGCACTTCACTATGCACTATCCCCACCATACTATCCTTCCCCAGCCTTGTCCCAGCGTCCTCCTTACCCCACCCAGTCGCCACTCCAATAATGCACTGGTGCTGCTGCTTGCATTGTGGCTTCAGTTGTTTGAAACTGCAGTCGTGTGTGTGAGTTGTGTTCGTGTGTGTGTGTGTGTGTGTGTGTGTGTGTGTTGTTGATGAAGGCCTTAATGGCTGATAGAGTTATTTGTGACAGTCTTTTTGTTGTGCCTATCTGCAACTCAGCATCTCCGCTATATGGTGAGTAGCAACTTTCCTTTTCATAATATTGTTACGTATTTCATAGTAGAGATATTTATAATTTAATACTTCACTCATTTCTGTGCCAGTATAAGGCTGTGTGATGGATTGTGTAATTCATTTCTTCCTCTAGCATCACATTTATTAATCTTGCTGTTTTCGGAGTGTGACTGATTGTTTATGACAAATTTCATTGTTGTTGTTGTGGTCGTCAGTCCTGAGACTGGTTTGATGCAGCTCTTCATGCTACTCTATCCTGTGCAAGCTTCTTCATCTCCCAGTACTTACTGCAACCTACATCCTTCTGAATCTGCTTAGTGTATACATCTATTGGTCTCCCTCTACGATTTTTACCCTCCACGTTGCCCTCCAATACTAAATTGGTGATCCCTCGATGTCTCGGAACATGTCCTACCAACTGATCCCTTCTTTTAGTCAAGTTGTACCACAAACTCCTCTTCTCCCCAGTTCTATTCAATACCTCCTCATTAGTTATGTGATCTCCCCATCTAATCTTCAGCATTCTTCTGTAGCACCACATTTCGAAAGCTTCTATTCTCTTCTTGTCCAAACTATTTATCGTCCATGTTTCACGTCCATGCATGGCTACACTCCGTACAAATACTTTCAGGAACGACTTTCTGACACTTAAATCTATACTCATTGTTTCTTCAGAAACGCTTTCCTTGCCATTGCCAGTCTACATTTTATATCCTCTCTACTTCGACTATCATCAACTGTTTTGCTCCCCAAACTTCAAAACTCCTTTACTACTTTAAGTGTCTTATTTCATTTCCTAATATAATTCCCTCAGCATCACCTGACTTAATTTGACTACATTTCATTATCTTCATTTTGCTTTTGTTGATGTTCATCTTATATCCTCCTTTCAAGACACTGTCCATTCCGTTCAAAAAAGAGTGTATTCCAGTCAACATTGTCAAAAGCTTTCTCTAAGTCTACAAATGCTAGTAACGTAGGTTTGTCTTTCCTCAGTCTATTTTCTAAGATAAGTTGTAGGGTCAGTATTGACTCACGTGTTCCAACACTTCTATGGAATCCAAACTTGTCTTCCCCAAGGTCGGCTTCTACCAGTTTTTCCATTCGTCTGTAAAGAATTCGCGTTAGTATTTTGCAGCCACGACTTATTAAACTGATAGTTCGGTAATTTTCACATCTGTCAACACCCGCTTTCTTTGGGATTTTAATTATTATATTCTTCTTGAAGTCTGAGGGTATTTTACCTTTGTCATACATCTTGCTCACCAAATGGTAGGAATAGCTCTCCCAAGGCTGTCAGTAGTTCTAATGGAATGTTGTGTACTCCCGGGGCCTCGTTTCGACTTACGTCTTTCAGTGCTCTGTCAAACTCTTCACGCAGTATCATTCCTATTTCATCTTCATCTACACCCTCTTCCGTTTCCATAATATTGTCCTCAAGTAAATCGCCCTTGTATAGACCCTCTATATACTCCTTCCACCTTTCTGCTTTCCCTTTTTTGCTTGGAACTGGGTTTCCATCAAAGCTCTTGATATTCATACTAGTGGTTCTCCTTTCTCCAAAGGTCTCTCTAATTTTCCTGTAGGCAGTATCTATCTTACCTCTAGTGATATGCGCCTCTACATCCTTACACTTGTCCTCTAGCCATACCTGCTTAGCCATTTTGCACTTCCTGTCGCTCACATTTTTGTGACATTTGTATTCCTTTTTGCCTGCTTCATTTACTGCATTTTTATGTTTTCTCCTTTCATCAATTAAATTCAATATTTCTTCTGTTACCCAGGATTTCTACTAGCCCTCGTCTTTTTACCTACTTGATCCCCTGCTGCCTTCACTACTTCATCCCTCAGAGCTACCCATTCTTCTTCTACTGTATTTCTTTCCCCCATTCCTGTCAATTGTTCCCTTATGCTCTCCCTGAAACTCTCTACAACCTCTGGTTCTTTCAGTTTATCCAGGTCCCATCTCCTTAAATTTCCACCTTTTTGCAGTTTCTTCAGTTTTAATCAACAGTTCATAAACAATAGATTGTGGTCAGAGTCCACACCTGCCCCTGGAAATGTCTTACAATTTAAAACCTGGTTCCTAAATCTCTGTCTTACCATTATATAATCTATCTGATACCTTCTATTATCTCCAGGTTTCTTCCGTGTATTCAACTTTCTTTCATGATTCTTGAACCAAGTGTTAGCTATGATTAAGTTATGCTCTGTGCAAAATTCTACTAGGCGGCTTCCTCTTTCATTTCTTACCCCCAATCCATATTCACCTACTATGTTTCCTTCTCTTCCTTTTCCTACTATTGAATTCCAGTCACCCATGACTATTACATTTTCATCTCCCTTCACTATCTGAATAATTTCTTTTATCTCATCATACTTTTCTTCAATTTCTTCATCATCTGCAGAGCTAGTTGGCATATAAACTTGTACTACTGTAGTAGGCATGTGCTTCGTGTCTATCTTGGCCACAATGAGGTGTTCACTATGCTGTTTGTAGTAGCTTACCCGCACTCCTTTTTTTTTTTTTTTTTTTCTTTTCATAAGCAAGTAAATGTTCAGTGAAACTGATGTCAGTATACCCAACTGTTGAAACAGTTGTGTACAAGCATATCTAAGTTGGACATTACATATTGCCCTGCCAATCAGTAACAAGTCCAAATCCAAAAGCAGATTGTCAGTGAAATACAACACTCACAACTGGAAGCATCCTCATTATAAGAGACTACAGCACCCTGGATCTAGATCTCGTCAGTTGTCATCTGTGTGGCTGTGCTGGCATATCCTTATGTTCTGGTCATGTTGTTACATCCGGTTCACTATTATGAGCATCGAGGATAGTCCCTCCCATCAGTTTTACAATTGTCAAATGGGTCTCAGTACCCTGGAACCTCCCCCATTGTTGATCTGCACCTCTGAACAGTAGTAAGGCTTCATATGGAGGATGTGGATGATGTGTCTGCATTTTCATCTTCTTCATGAAGGGACATAATCCTCGACTTCATTTGCGATGTCCAACGAACAACACAGGTTATGATATGACCCAAAGTAGTGCTTTAGTAACTTTTCTCATAGTCCCACTTTCCACAAAGGCATAAAAATCCATACCAACTAACCCAGGCTGTATCTTACTGGCTGGTACTTGGCTTTGCATTATTACAGTCTTTCTCCTTAAACATCCAGGGTCAGTACATGTGCTAGCTGCTATGTTTCTTCAGTCCTGGTGATCAGATGTTTCACATAGTCATCCTGAGTATCATCCAGTTGGAATGGAAGCAGCGTATCCATTTTATTTTCAGCCATGCAACCATGAGTAGAGTGAATGAATGATGTGAAGCCTGTAGTGTGGTACTTCGCTGTGTTGTATGTGAATGTAACAGCATGCAGTATTGTTCGACATCAGTGTACATCAAGAGCATATCTGCCAACATCTTATTAAAATGTACAGTGATGCCATTCATTTGTGGGTGTTAGGCAGTTGTCATGCTGTGGGTAGTGTTGCAACATGAAATTATCCCTGATATTAATTTCAACTGGAAAACTTTTCCACCAGCAGAGATCATCATATGGGGTGCTTCTTGCTCTAAATGCCCTCTTCCACATCTTTGTTGACAGCACAGTTAGTGAGGCTGTCAGTGCAGTCTGTTATCCATCAATTCCCATTTGTTGACTTCGGTAACCTCACCAAGACGTCAGTTCTAATTCGGTGGAATTGTGTCGCTGCAGATGGTTTGGTACCAGATGCCCCAGAGATGACTGTGGCACCTCCTTCCGTCATTGGCATTCCTTACAGTGCCTCACATAGTGTCTAATGTTGGAGACCTGGCCAGTGTTGTCTGCATCTGATTTGCTGTAGAGTCTTCATAAATCTCAATCTGATTTGCTCTAGAGTCTTCATAAATCTCTGGTGACCATATATTGGAGTACCATGGAAATACTTCAGGATTGTTGACTGCAGATGAGATGGGATGACTAGCAGTTGTTCCCACCCATTGAGTCATAGTTCATCATATACATCATTCGATTTATAATTAGAATTCTCCTTTGGTCAGTTCTTCATTCTTCAAGGCTTCTATGGTTTTCAGCAATGCTGTATCTTCCCTGTGTTCAGCAGCAATGCCATTTATTACAGTGATGACTGAGATTTCATCCCGGCTTCCGTGTTCTGTCAAGGAATTCCTTGAAAGATGATTGCCAGCATCTCCAATGGGGTACTCCTTCCAACTCATCCCCCCCCCCCCCACCCCTCAGAGGGGGATGCACCCTGCACCCGCCTCAGGTCACACCTCCTGAACACCTGACAGAGGGACCAATTGGCAACTTGAGGTCCATTCTGTCAGACATTTTGCCAATCATACCTAGAATATCTTTTCGTCACCCTCCCAATCTCCACAATATCCTTGTCAGACCCTGTACTCCTTCACTCCTATCCCTATGACTGTCCCCACTGTAAGTCTTGCCCAATGCGCCCTTGTAACAGACTAAACGTGTACTATCAAAGGGAGAGCCACATGTGAAATGATATATGTCATATACCAGCTGTTATCTAAACACTGTTTGGCCTTTTGCTTTGGCATGACCGCCACCAAGTCATCAGTTAGGATGAATCGGCATAAGCAGAGGATGTGTACTGGCAATTCACAATATCCTGTTGTAGAGAGTGTTCTACAACATGACAGTCATGACCTTGGTGCCTCTTTCAGCACTTGTCATCTGATTTTCTGTCCCAGACACCTGTTTCTCAGACCTCCGCTGGTGGGAACTGAACTCGTGCATGATGCTTTGGAAGTATTCTCTTTCTTACATTTTACCTTATCTTGCATCTTTAAGTTCTCATGTTTTCAAATCTTATCTGTGCAGTCCCCAACAATCAGTCTTTCCTTCTCATCCATCCATTAAGTCTCCCCTGACCCGGGGTTCTGGTTGACTTTTCAAAATTCTACCGCTTTTCTGAAACCCTACCAGTTCTTTTCCTTCATTCGTCTTCCTTCCCCGTTAACCCTTGTGCCAGGAGGAGGAGCCACTGGCTCAGGAAGCTTACAAAGTTTAATACGTTCTATATGTGTGTTTTCTTCTGCCTTTGGTGAGTCAATTTTTTATCTATCCAATTACATTATATTCTCAAAAATAGAATAAATGAGAAGTAATATTTCTAGGATAATTACAGCAATACATTGTATAGAAATAAAAATAAGACATACCAATTTTTAAAAACTCAGTACACTGTATCTTTGCAGGTCACACGTACAATTATACCATGACAAGAGCTTCCAGTAAGGCCTTTCAGTAAGGCAGCATGCCTTAAATAACACTCTGTGGCTCTTAGTTGGTATTAAAAGCAATAGGACTTGACAATGTTAATTTTCACTGAACATGTACAAATTAAATAAAGAAAAAAAGTGGAATTGTCAAAATAAAATTCAAAATATTATCTACAAATTGGGCATACAGTTATTTCATAAAAAATAATGTACAAAAATAATGACTAGGACTTGTTATGTTAAAAATTCAAATTTGTCACATATTAAGTGTACGGTTACTTCACAAAAACTAAAATGGACAATTTTGTTGATTAAACATTTTAACATATAGCTATAACAGTATACAAGGCACAGCTTAATGCATCTTTACACTACTATAAGGTACATAAACCTATATTACAACCTCTCTTTATTTTCGTAGGTTGAGGATGTAAAATGTAATGGGTTTATATTAAAATACATAGAAATGTATTGACATGTAAAGAACTATAGGCTTTGGTACTGTCACCATCTGGTGGCTGTTGTGTTTACTTCCGCCATTGACACTTCAAACTTGGCTATATCTGCCTCAGTCCATGGAAGATGCACACACAATGGACAACAGGCAAGCACCACTACTTCGCTAGTAAGTCTCAGAAAATGTCAGAATTCCAGTTCAGTCTGAAATCATTTTGTTCATTGAGCACATGCTGTGGTTCTTCCTTGCCATGAACAAAGCTCTCCATTTCTTCTAGTATGTCTAGGGTGTAGCCTTTAGATGCCTTGTATAAAATTTCTAAATTATCTTGCAAATGGCCTGTTTTATTTCAAACGATCACCGAGGACATTCTTGTTTTGATCATATGTGTGCTCTCTAAGTTCCGGCCATTTTAGGCAACATAAAATTTATTGCAGTCATGACAGTTTATTTTATAAACACCAGAATCCATGAATTTATTGCATAATGCCAATACTCTAGTGTCATATTGTTCCCAAGGCCCCTTTCATGCAAAAGCCTATGTTCACTGTTTCTTTTTTAAAGCAATGCATGATTTATTCAGAGTGTGCACCAATATATGTCATTACCACATACTTCCTATCATGAACATCCTTTTTACAGTCATTAGTCCCCTTTTCTCCCCCCTCAGCTTGTACATTTTCCTCGTGTCATTTTCTTTATATCTGTTGGCCCTTGCCACTTGCGTGATTATCCTGAGTTCTTTCTTGATTTCATTACTTTTTTGTGGTAGCTTAAGTTCTATAGTGCCCCCTGGTGCAGGGTGGGGCAGCTATGAGCCAGAATGATGTGAGCAGGAGGTGTAGGCAAAGTGGAAGCCCAAGAGATCGCAGAGAAAAGCTGCTGCAAATGTAACAATTTCTTTTATTGACATGTCTGGGCTGCTTGATACAGCAGGTCAGCGGCCGACTGGTAGCTAAATTCTGCTAGGCTGGCTGTCTGCGCATCCTGCGATGCTGCCACGGTACTGCAGAGTACCGACAGACTCATTGTGTACAGTGGCCATACTGTCCCCGTGCCAGTGGCCTGCATTCTCAATGTTGCTGCATCCACTCCAGCCCCTGGTGATGCATGGCTGTGTCAATGTGGAGGATGCACATCACATGGAGATGCTCATCCCACAGTGTCAAGATCTGGTGCACAGAGTTGCCCTGCCATGGCCGCAAACTGTTGCCTTCTACTGGTAGGTCCATGTGGCATTCTCGTCCTGCACAGCCCTGCGATGATGGTTGGGATGTGAGACTCAGAATAATTGTATTACAAAAATGACCAGTACTTATAGTTGGCAGTGCCATGCTTGTTGTGCCACTACCAATTACTTATTCTAAAATACTACTGCCACTGTCTGTGTAGAAATCTGCCTTACCCCTTGCTGCACTAGTTTGTGCTGTACCATAGAGTTCTTTGTTTTCAGCAAGCTGACCTGGCTCCCAACATTGCGTTGACCTTTATTACAGTGACAACATCCCACTCACCTGTTGTCTGTGCTGCTGCAATACATCACTCAGGCTGACACTAATATGTCCATATATGATTGTGTCACTACAGGTGCTGTGGGTGGCTGATTTAAAATAAGCCCATTCCTGTCAATTTGGATGGCTAGAGATGACTTTCATAATTGTATCTGTGTCTATCGGTATTTTGAATACTGAAAATAAATGTCTCTTGTGATGGTTAGATCCAAATATTTTATAGTACAGTCTTTTTTTAACTCTACCATTAATTTAATTTTTTGTGAATTGCACTCATCTCTACGGCTATACTGTAAACCTCATCCTTATCACATTTATAAAGTTACATTAACCTCTACATTGCATAGTGTTATAACTATACATTAAAATGTTTTAGCAATATAATTGTCCATTTGAATTTTTACATATTGACTTTTATGAAATGGCCATATGCCCAATATGTGATGTAAATTTGAATTTTTAACATGACAAGTCTTATTCATTGTTTTTACAGATTATTTTTTATGAAATAACTGTATGCTCAGTTGTTGGACATTATTTTGAATTTTACCACGACAATTTTTACTTTTTATCTTGTGTTTAATTTGTGGACATTAATTGAATTTTAACATTGTCAAGTCCTTTAATACCACCTATTGTCGACAAGAGTATTATTTGAGGCAGGCTGCCTCACTGAACAGCATTAGTCATGGTACAATTGTACATGTGGACTGACGAGATGCAGTATATTGAGTTTTTTAAAAGTGGTAAGTCTTAATTTTGTTTCTACTCATTCATTGCACCATATTAAGGTTGTCGTCTGCACAGAAATGGGTGCACATTGCTGCAACCACAATTTTTAATCACTTTTCCAGTGATACAAAATGTCTGACAGACAGCAGAGTAAGATTTGAAAGTAAACTGAAAAAATGTCATCTTGAACTCACATCTGTATGTCTTCTTTTTTATGGAAAGAAAAGGGAAAAAAGCCCTTGTCGGTGATCAGCATGTAGGCATATTTATAAAAAATTTGTGATGTAAATATAAAATGATTCGTACCATATCATAACAATTTATCCTGCAAATGATCCATGTAACATGAATCTAGCTAACTAGTACACAATTGAAGACTACTTAGAGAACTCAGAGTAGTGGTTAATAATGAAGGGGAGTGATTACAATACCCTGCCACATTACAATATGTGGTCATATCATGTTTGCATGTTTTTGAACTGTTTATTTTCATTGTGTTGTGATAACAAATCCTATATCATTTTAAGATGACCCCTGTACACATAAACAAAAGTAAATAAGAAGACAGAATTGTGACTACAGCCAACTAGCAAAGACTCACAGAATAGAACTGTACAGTCAGTATGTTATCTGAACTGTTTACTTTTGCACAGTTTCATAGCTTCCTGCACTTTTTTCAAAGAAAGCTGCCACTCCACAATACATTTCAAAGAAAGCTGCCACTCCACAATACAGTCATATTGTTGGTCGTAGCTAGCCTTTTCTGTGCTCAGGTGCTGCCTTTGACTAGAATGCAATGGTTTGTGTTGTAATATTTTCATTACGCATGTTATTAACTTTAAAGATTACAAACACAATATCAGAGATCCAAGGTGGTTGACAGAAAAATCTACGTCTTTCTTTCTAGGCTGGGATAGATACTACTCCCACTCTGAAATGAGTTAGATATGAATAAAAGTAATTGAGGTGAATGTATTAGTGTTCACATTAGGTATTTCATAATCATATGAAAAATAGAGTACAGAAAAGTAAGTACCTTTATCCTGACATGGAACAAGCCAATAGAACTTGTGCAGGACGAATAAAAAATTATAATATGAGGTCTGTTCAAAACATTATAGAACCTTCTCCACAAAATTTTTCTATGCTTACGTTTTATTTTTGTGCGAGGCCTCATTTTAAATACTCTCCTCCATAATTGATACACTGTTCCCAATGATATTTCCATTTCCGGAAGCATTCATAGTACATCTCTTGTTGGATCATGTGAAGCACTGTCTGTGAATTTTCTTTTATCTCATCCATCATTGTAAATCTTCGTCTTTTCAATGGGATTTCCAACTTTGGCAATAAGAGCCAGGAGCCAGGCCTGGGGGGTACAGAGGATCAGGTAGCACAGTGATATTTTTGTGCGCGTGTGCGTGCGTGCAATAGTCACACACCAACAGGGATGAATGGATGAATGTGCCGGTGTGTTATCATGATGCAAGAGCCATGAACTATCTCACCACATTTCAGGCCATTTTCTTCTCACATTTTCTAACAGGCATCACAACACATCTTGATAGTACCATTAATTAACAATTTGTCCCTGTGGCCTGAATTCATGATGAACTAATCCTTCAACGTCAAAGAAAACTATCAGTGTGGGTTTGACATTTGCTCTGACCTGATGAGCTTTTGTCGTGGAGAACCTTTCCCAACTCATTGTGAAGGTAGAACCTCGGTCACATCATAACTGTAGACTCACGTCTCATCACCATTTATGATTCTCTGGTTCTCATTTGTGTTATCCAAAAGCTTTTCACTTATTGCTAGGCAAAGGTCTTTCTGGCCTTGTCTCATGAGCCGTGGCACAAACTTGTTGGCAACACGATGCATTCCAAGATGCTGTATCAGGATTTCATGACATGATCCATCTGAAATGTTACATTCTTCTGCAATCTCTTGGACATTCAGTCTTCAATTGGAACGCACAATTATGTTGACATTCCTGACATGAGCGTCATCTGTAGACATCAAAGGGCATCCAGCCATTTTGAAACCATGTAAATCATTCATAACATCTAGTACAGCTTAACCACTCATCATGATAGGCTTCCTGCATCATTTAGTATGTCTCTTTAAAGGTTTTCTCGGGTTTCATGCAAAACTTAATGATGAGATGTTGCTCCTCTAACTCTGCCACCTTGAAATTCGCAAACTGTGTGACACAATGTTCTACTCAATACAGCACTGAACAGTAACTAACAGACATACAACAATGAAACTTGTAGTAGTTACACATTAAACACAGGCATGTGCAGGGATGCCAACCGCATTTCGCTCCAACACACCGTTGGCATAAAATTACAAATGTACCGGAATTTTTTGAACAGATTTTGTATATAATATATTTCTTGTATTTGCCTTAATCTTTACAGCATATTCATCAGTTGCTGAACTAGCACTTGAAATTGAAAATTAGGAATAAGTACCTTTAAAAAAAATTCATATTATTGGTATCTTTAAATGTGTGACATATAAGGAGACAATAACACTTTGCCTTTTGTTTCAGCAAACACTAGAGCTGGAAATTCAAGAAGCATTTCTACGTTTTATGGCAACGATATTGAAGGGATATCGTTCATATTTGTTGCCAATTACCAAAGCACCAACTGTGGGAACCACTGACCCTAATTCATTATTTGACCTTCAAGGTAATATAATTACAAATCAGGTGTCATTTGTAACATCATTAAAAACTTGCTCTTAATCTAGTTTCTAACCTACATAAATGACCTTCCAGTGAATTTAGAGGACAGTTCAAAAACTGTAATGTTTGCTGATGTTGCAAGCATACTAATCGAGGGCCCAAACTCAGCTTTAGCAGACATACTTCTGATGATAGTTGAATAGGCCACAAATGGTTCACAGCAATTAGTTTATGCCTCAATCTCACAAAGATTCGTATTATGCAATTTCAAGCAAGCAAACATGACCTGTTAGCATCATAAGTGGACATAATGGCCATACTCTAAATGAAACATTGTGTGCAAAACTCCTAGGGGCACATTGAATATAAGAAATGAGTCAGCACTTGAATAAACTGAACAATTTCAGTCCAGCATGGTATGCCTTTAGATGCATCTCCCATTGTGTTGTCTTATTTTGCGCATTTTCATTCCCTGTTATCTTATGGAATTATTGTGTGAGGCAATGCACTTAAAATAAAGTGTGTGTTCAGCAGATGTAAGCATTAAGAATATCATGTAAAGTAACTAACTTTACATCTTGCCGAAGCCTTTTTAAGGATGTTGGATTTCTTACCCTCAGTTCTCATTACATTTACTCGTTATTGGCTTTTGTTGCTGATGATAAAAATCAATTGGAACTGAATTAATAATAACAACATTCTACTATAAATAGAATACCATAGCCGTACAAGACACAAAAATAGTTTTCATGTAGACTTTTCCTCCTTGTCCATGTTTCAGAATGTAGTTACAGGGTGTATACGACCTAGGACAACTGGGAGATCCAGGAAAAATGCGGGAATTTTTTCATCTGGGAGAAAACCAGGAAAAAGCCGGGAATTTTTTAGAATCCCGGGAATTTTTGGTTGTTTTAGTTTTCAGTTAAATTTTTGTGATTTTGACTGCTAAGAACCGATACTCCAACAAAGGATATTACTGTGTCCAGCTACTGCAGCATTAAAACATTAACGAGAGAGGGGGGGACTTAAATTGCAAAGGAAATGCACCATATAAAAAACACAGTACTCGTACAAGCGTCTGCAAACAGCAAAATGTGCCAAAGGCTTTTGGAAGGCTATGCAATGCTTCATAGGAACAAATTGCCTCCGATGAGCGTGACACCACCACTGTTTATATTAGACTCATTTAATCAGTTACGAGTGGGCTCATGCACACAGGCAGTTCAGTCACGTATGAGTAGTTCCTTCTCCTGCTTGTGGGTACAGAAATGTGGCTATTGGCTGGCAGCAGTTGCAGCAACCAGCCACACGCTACTCGGAAGAATTTTACTGGCGCGCCCAAGCTGCCAGATTCACGCAAGCGCAGCAGGCCCAGATCAAGTGGGGGGTGAGGGCAAACCGTGGTATCTGAACCGGCCGGCAATTTTGGGGGAGGGGGCAAATTCATATTCTTGAGGGGAAAAAACCTTGTTTCACAAAGCACCTACCATCCAGCACACGTGGGTTTATCGATTATTCATATGATTTTGAAACTCACCCCTGCTGGTTTTTGAACACATTCTAAGTTGATTTCTGAATGAATTATATGCTGATTTTTGAATGCGTGCATAGTGTACATGATGTCTCTGCTAGGGGAATCCTCGTCACATCTAGAAATAAATTTTCCTACAGACAAAACGGGACGGAGCTATATGAGCTGAGTGGAATAAAGCCGAACCGTTGAATGCCAACTGGTGCTTGTTTATGTGGTTGATTCGGTTTGCGAATGTTCAGCAAAGTTATAATTACTAGCAAAATCCATAGATTCAGACTACCAGAGTGGAAATAAACGACTAACAGGAATTACAGGTAAGAAAGATTACGCATTATCTTCTCGGTGTACCCAAGAAAGTGAAATTTTTACAGAAAATTTTTGGCCAGATCGCTACACTAGACGGGGGCTATGGTAGTCCCTGGCTGGCAGCCGCTTAATTTCCATTCCGGGAGTAGCACAGAAAACGCATTGTATGAACACGTAATAACAGCTAACAGGAGAATAATTGCTGGTTAACTAAACCGGTGATTGTGGCAGGGTTAGTAAAGTTAACCGGAGAATGAGTTTTGACAGTGGTAGGAATAGTTACAGAATTAGTGATGACAAGACTGTTTGTTAGAACGAGGAAGGAGAAGAAACGGGGACATCACACAAATTATGGAGGAATATGACGATTCCAAATTTATACAAAAATTTAGTTCTTCTATTTTTCGGTCTCATCCATGAGAAACTGGAGTGTATGAATGAAATATGAAACTGTTTCCTAACGTAAAGCTATTTGCTTGTAGTAGGCCAAATAGGTATTTCGTATTGGTACTTCGTGAATTATATTCTGTCGTATTATAAAAATGATTATTATTGCCAAAACAGTCTCGTTTATTTGGTGTGTATTACAGTTGCTGCAATATTAGAAAGGCCTAATTTGTTTTATCCAGCACACAGTGACAAAATAGACGTAATCAGATCGAGAAACCACACCAGTCTGGGTACTATTTGTGTTAACAGCTTTTTCAGTATCTTAGACGACGACATTTGTATTTTTCATGCAGCAAAACGTTTGACGAACTTTGATTAGGTAATAGTTGTTTCACAGAAAGGAAAGCAAGGCTTGTAAAGCTGTAGCCAAATTAGGAAGAAAAATGGCTAGGACCTAAGGATTGAAGAAGTGTGTATTGTCTTGCCTGTCTCTTGTCTTTTACTGGTTTTAGGTATCCTATATTTAATTTTATGTTACACAGATCAAGTTTCTAGCTAATAGACAATAAAGAGTCCAGATTTTCTGAAGAGTTCTTGTTCTGATTACAAATAATCCTACCCTGTATTAATTGCAAGGTTTTCTCTCTCTCTCTCTTTTAGGACATTTTAATTTCTACTGTCCTGGAGAGAAAAAAAAAAAGAAAAAAAAAACACGTTTTAGTTTCACAGAGCGAAATCAAGTGACATGCGGTGTAAGAATGTTGTTTGAAGAGGCGTGGCACTGCACTGCACACTTAAGACCAAATACAGTAGAGCGCCGATTATCCGAACGTTGTTCAACTGAACGACCACTTAACCGAACTGTATATTCGCTCGCACCTGTTACTCTCCCACCGTACCGTCCATCATCCCCCTCACTCTCAGACCAAGTTTTCCACAGAAGTCGCCGCACTGGGCCACCGCTGGCGGAACATTGCTTCTAATGGGGCCTTCGCAAGGCGCTGCTGACCGGCCAAGCCGCCAGTCGCTGTGTTTCAACAATCAGCACACTTCTGTTGGCTTGGCACTGGCAGTAGAAGTAGCGGCAGTATCAAAGCTGTTCACAGCAACAGCTGCGCCAACTTAGAGTTGAGGCGTGCCGCTCCGCGCAGTTTGAAGGATTGCGCGCCCCCAAGAAGAGCTTCTCACGGTGCAAACAGTCATTTTCTGTTCTCTGTTTACTGTACAGTACTTCTTTTTGGCAAATAAACATGTACAGTTCGATTATCCGAACAAACCAGTCCCATGTCCACCAATTACTTTGGATAATCGATGCTCTACTGTAACGTGACTTACATTTCCTCAAAGATGTGTGTTTTATGTATCAGACTCTTCAGAAAGGTGTTCACCACAAAATGAACTTGTTTTTGAAAAGTTCTTATTAATTTTTGATGTTCTAATGCGCAGAGCAGTCTGAGTTAGGGGGACTAGTCTCCACGTGACCCATGTTTACATTTAGTGATTTTTGTGTTTCCTCTTTGTTTACTGCTCTCACGTCCAATGAAAACAAGATGGATTTCTATGGCTCGGAGCTATCAAGTGAATTAAAACAGACCTACCCTCTGCAGGAGACAAACTGCTCAAGAAGTGGGAACCACTGATATCAAAATGTGCCCACACAACACAGACTGATGCAGTTTTTATTTGACAACAGTGTATTGGAAAACAGAGAGAATTTAACAAAGACACATATTGCTTCCATAAAATTTGGGGAAGCTATTGATAATATAGTTGGAAAAAGTTACAGAGAACAACCTGTTCAATATTTACATTGACAATGCAGTTCACAGATGGAATACTTGGATAAATACTGGAGCACAATTAAATTATTTGGTAAAACTAAAATCACTCCCATATGCTGATAATGTTACACAGATTTTTTTCAAGAGAAATTGATTTACAAAAATCCATTCTAGAACTGTGTATGTTAGAATGGCACTTCCAAGGTTTGGGCAGTCATTCCAGCCCCTTAATGACAAGGGCTGGCATGTCACCCAGCCTGGATGTAGTTTTAGGCAGGCTATTTCACACATTCAACTAGGTTAATACCAGGCTGCTACCCACATACCGCCTCAGTTTAGCATTATTTCAAAACATTTAGGAAGCATTCACACACTTTCACATGGGTAAGATTACATGCAGACTGTTGGGGTACACAAATTTGGTTCCCAGTTGGGAAGAGGAGAGGAGTATAAAGGGGTGGCAACATAAAGGGCATCTGGTCATTCTCTCACATTAACAGTGCCAAATCTGATAATAGCTGTGCGACTCCTAGTAGGTATGGGATATAGACAAAAGAAAGAAGAAGAAGAAGATGAGAGGCACAGAATATAACACGAAAATATCTTTTAGTAAACCTAAGTCAATGGCATTTTGCAGAAAATATTCAATGTGAACTAAGGTAGTAGTTAATGAAAAAACAATTAAACAGGTAAAATATTTTAACCATCTTTGATGTAAAATATCACATGAATATACAGAAGTTATGCTGATTAAGTTGAACAGATTTGTAGTTAATGGAATTTATGAAACGGTTGCACTGTCAACATTTTTATGTAGGCGTAAACCACGCTTATGGAAGAAAAGACAAGAAAAACAAATGCAAGGATTATAAATTAGATTTGTCAGAGTAGTGAAGGGATGTAAAAGAATAGATAAAATACAAAATGAAGATATTCTAAAGGAGTTGAAAATTTGGAACATAAAAGATAAATGGAATGAAAACAAAAAGAAATGGAATGAACATCTACAATCAGTGGGTCTAGAGAAACAACTATGTCAGATAAAGAGCTTTAAAACAAAAAGGGACCCTGGAAGACTGAGAAAAAGATTGGAAACTGCAGAAGAAGAAGAAGAAAATTTACAGATTGAGTTTCCATAATGTCTTTCTCTTACGACAATGTTTAGCTTCTTTTATTTCATCACATGTTCTTTCTAACTCTTCACCATCTGTGGAGAGCAAGTTGTCATAAAAATGTATACTGCTGTGGTAGGTGTTGGCATCCTGCCTATTTGGCTACATTAATGCATTCACTATGCTGTTTGTAGTAGCTTATCTGCATTTGTAATTCCTTATTAATGGTTAGACTTATTCCTGCATTACCCCTATTTGGTTTTGTGTTTATAACCCTGTACTCACCTGGCCAGCTGTCCTGTTCCTCCTACCATCGAACTTCACTAATCCATACTATATCTAACTTCAGCGTAATCATTCCCCCTTTTAAATTTTGTAACCTACTTGCCCTATCAAGGGATCTAATATTCCATGCTCCAGCGTGTAGGTTGGAGGTCTGTTTTCCCTGGTGATGTCAGTCCCATCAAGAGATATGAATGTGTGACTATTTAACCTCCGGAATATTTTACCCAAGAAAATTCCATCATCATTTAAGGAAAAATAATGGCTGTAGTTCAGATAGTTAAGGTATAGAAAAATTTAATCGTGATGAGTGAGTGAAGCTCAATTGTAGGAAGAGGATGAGATGGAAAAATAGTAGATGATATGGACAGGGGGAAAGGAATAAAAGAGAAAACCACCTGATAGAATTTTCCAAAGAACGTAATCTAATCATTGTTAACATTTGGTTTAAGAACCATGAAAGACTTTTCTATGTCGGAAACAGACCCTGGAGACACCAGAAGGTTTCAAACTGATTATATAATGGTAAGAGAGAAATTTCAGAACCAGTTTTTAAACTGTGAGACATTTCCAGGGGCAGATGTGGACTCTGGCCGTAGATTAAAACTGAAGACATTGCAAAAAGGTAGGAAATGACGGAGATGGGACCTGGATGAGTTGAAAGAATCAAACGTTGTTGCAAGTTTCAAAGGGGTCATTAGGCAACAATGTACTGAAACAGTGGAAAGGAATACAGTAGAATACGAATAGTAGCTTTGAGGGATGAAATACTGATGGCAGCAGAGGATAAAATAGGTAAAAAGACAGTGCCAAGTAGAATTCCTAGGATATCACAAGACATATTGAATTTAATTGATGAAAGAAGAAAATATAAAAATGCAGCAAATAAATCTGATGAAAGCAAACACAAACACCTAAAAGATAAGATCATCAGGAAGTGCAAAATGGTTAAACAAAAATGGCTGTAGGACAAACGTAAGGAAACATATATCAGTAGGGGAGAGAAAACTTAAGATGCCTTTGGAGAAAAGAGAAACAGCTGTATGAGTATCAAAATCTCAGATGGAACGCCAGTACTAAGCAAAGAAGGGATAGGTGGAAGGACTATATAGAGGGTTTATACTAGGTAAATGAACTTGAAGGTAATAATATAGAAACTGAAGAGGACGTAGACAAAGATGAGATACTGCAAGAAGAATTTGACAGAGCATTGAAGGACCCAAGTCGAAACATGGTCTCTGGAGTAGACAACATTGCATCAGAAGCACTGATATCCTAGGGACAGCCAGCCATGACAGAACTATTCACCTGGTGTGCAAGATATGTGTAACAGACAAAATACCCTCAGACTTCAAGAAGAATGTAATAATTCTAATTCCAAAGAAAGCAGGTGCTGACAGTTATGAATATTACGTCTGTTAGTTTAATAAGTCACGGTTGTAAAATACGGACTCTAATTATTTGCAGAAGAATGGGAAAACTGACATAAGCTGACCTTGGAGATCATCATTTCCGATTCTGGAGAAATGTGGGTACACACAAGGAATACTGACCCCACGGCATACCAGGTGTAGTATGAAACTGGGATTTCCCTAGAGATGATGTTAGTCTCTGTGTAGGGCCCATGAGACCGCATCTGCAGCACCATCTGTTTCCTGTAATGGCTGACAACAAATGTCAACACATAGTAACCCAAGTTCCATACATCTATGTCTGTTTCAAACCTGTAAACACAACAACTTTTGTGCCTACAAACTACTATTTGCAGACAGCGTTGGTTTTCCATTATCATTTGAAGAAAACTGCTGCAGAATTGCATCGAATGCTTGTCGAAGCGTTCGGTGAACATGCTCTTGGGAAACACAGTGTTTCGAGTGGTTGAAAAAATTCAAAAGTGGTGATTTTGACATGAGAAACAATGAGTGCTGGAAACCACTGAAAAAGTTCTAAGACAACAAATTGCAGGCCTTATTGGATAAAGACGATACTCAAACTCAACAGAAACTCGTGGAACAATTGAATGTGATGCAAAAAGCCGTTTCTCTTCAGTTTAAAGCTATGGGAAAGGTGCAGAAAGTGGGAAAATGGGTTCCACATGAACTGAATGAAAGACAGCAAGCAAATCAAAACACCACTTGTGAAATGCTGCTTGCCAGATACAAAGGAAAGTTGTTTCTCCATTGAACAGCGACGTTTGATGAAAAATGGGTATATTTTGAGAATCCTAAGTGGCCTAAATCATGGGTGAATCCAGGCAAACCATTGCCATCCACTGTAAGACCAAATCACTTTGGAAAGAAGACAACTCTCTGTGTATGGTGGGATCAGAAGGATGTCATCTAGTATGCGCTGCTAAAACCTGGTGAAACCATTAGCACTGATCACTACCAACAGGAAATGATCCATTTAAATTGAGTATTATGTGACGAATGACCGAAACATGAAAAAAGGCAACACAAAGTCATATTGCTTCATGATAATGCCCCATAACATACAGCAAAACAGGTCAGGGAAATGATCAAAGTGTTCAGCTGGGAAATACTAGAGCCTGCAGCTTATTCTCATTGACTGGTACGCTTAAAAAAAAAAAAAAAAAAATTTTTTTTTTTTTTTTTTTTTTTTTTTTTTCTCCATGGCATTCATAGCCTGCCAGAGAGGTGGAGAAATGTATAAATAACAATGGAATTTATTTTAAATAAGATATTGTTTATCAGTTTCAAAATACAGACATAATTATTGCAGTCAAATTCCGGCTTCATACTTCTACTCCTGGCAGGTTTGAACATAGGTTAAGGAAAGAAAAACCTATGTTTACAGCTTTTGTAAATTTGGAGAAAATGCTTGACAGTGTCAAGTGGAATACACTTTTTGAAATTCTGAGGGTAGAAGTGGTAAAATACATAGAGCAAAAGAACATATATTACTGGGTTAGATAGAGCAGCAGTCAGCCGTAGAATTAAGTTGCTTTTATATGACATTTTTAGTCACAACACAGATCGTGTACTGTGAAACCAACATATAATTTTATGACAGTAATGGTTGAACTGTGTAAGCATTCACTTGAGCACAAACAACTGCTACAATTCCGCACTGGTATGTAATGTTAACATTAAAAGACAACGATGTGATGGACTTATAACTTTTGTAAATCACATTGTAATATATACTCTTGTATTTGTTTTAGCATTGATAATGATCTGACACAGGTCGAAATCTGATATGTGTTGTGACTATAAATGTCATATTAAAGCAGCTTAATTCTATGACTGATTGCTGCTCTACCTAACCCAATATAACCACAGTCATTGCGTGCCCTCACCCCATGGAGGACAACCTGATCATATATTACTTGTACAGCATTTACAGAGAGTTGAGGGGCATGAAAGAGGAACAGAGATTAAGAAGTGAGTGAGGCAGGGTTGTAGCATATCTGCAATGTTATTCTATCTGTACATTGAGTAAGCAGTAAAGAAAATCAAAGAAAAATTTGGAGAAGGAATTAAAGTTCAGGCAGAAGAAATACAAGCTTGGAGGTTTGCCATTGACATTGTAATTCTGTCAGAGACAGCAAAGAACTTGGAAGAACTGTTGAATGGAATAGAGAGTATCTTGAAAGAAGGATATAAGAGGAATCTAAGCAAATGCAAAACAAGGGTAGAGGAATGTAGTTAAATTAAATCAGGCAATGCTGAGGGGATTAGATAAGGAAACAAGACACTCAGAGAATTAGATGAGTTTTGCTGTTTGGGCAACAAAATAACTGATGATGACCGAAGTAGAGAGGATATAAAATGTAGACTGGCAAAGGCAAGAAAGGCATTTCTGAATAAGAGAAATTAGTTAGTATCAAATATAGATTTAAGTGTTAGGAAGTCTTTTCTGAACGTATTTGTAGCCATGTATGGAAGTGAAACAGTGATCTTAAATCATTGAGACAAGAAGAGATTAGACCTTTTGAAATGTGGTGCTACAGAAGAATTCTGGAGATAGATGAGTAGATCACGTAACTAATGAGGAAGTACTGAATAGAACTGGGGAGCAAAGAAATTTGTAGCACAACTGATGAGAAGAAAGGATCGCCTGATAGGACACATTCTTTGACATCGAAGAATCACCAATTTAGTATTTGAGGGAAGTTTGGAGGGGGAGGGGGTCATTGAAGGAAACAAGGAAACAAATAAAGTAAGCAGATTAGAAGGATGTAGGTTGCAGTAGTTATTCGGAGATGAAGAGGCATGCACAGGATAGAGTGGCATGGAGAATCCCGTCAACCAGTCTTAGGACTGAAGTCCCCAACAACACTGTGTGCCATGATTCGTTCCCCATCCCTGTAGGTTCTCATTTTTGAAGCGGTCTGTTGAACACATTTAATGAATGAATCGTGCAAGTAATAAAATCTCATTGCGTAGTAAGCTGATTCAGAAGATCTGACATTTTTATTGCTGAACAGCGAAAGTGGTGAAAAATATATGAACTTAGCACTATAGTTCAAAGAACATTTTATTATGCTAGTACCAGAGGCATTTACTGAAAATTATGTAGTCTTCAGTGAATACCCTCCAATTACATTATGCAATATCTCTACAAATCTGGTAACGTAACAGTAAGCAAAATTGCACTTTAAGTGAGCAAAATGTAGGATGTTAAGCATCAGCAGCAGACTTAAATCAGTCAAATTGCAAAATCACAGCAGTTGCATTTAGTTATAAATTTCACTGCAGTGTCAGTTAATTTTAAAATGTCCTAAAGCACTGTGGCAAACCCAAAAAGGAGTTTAATAAATTTAGCTCCCCTTATATTTATCACTGCTAATTAGGAGCAATACCAGACAATACCAGTAAACAACAAATGACCACAGTGCAGTATGGAAATGGTAATGGTAAATGCAGCAGTCAGTCTTATTTTAAAAGACAGTAAAACTAGTTTAAAAATACAGGTTGACTCTTAACAAAGAAGACAACAGCAACCAGCCACTTTCTACAGTGCTGTTTATTTAAATAGCGCCATTATTCGTTTCAAACTGACAGGTTCATCTTCAGACAACTGGTTCATGTTGTGATACATTTTACCCTTAGCTTTGGCGTTTTGTTTTCCCAAATGATGAAAATTCTTTGGGGTGGTGGTGCCCTACAAATGAAATAAGATAAACAGTGTCTTTTAAAGTGTAATTTTGCCTCACAATGATTTTAAATGATGTAAACAAATTATTAAAGTAAAGATGTTTTTGGTAACTTAGTTGAAAAATCCACGCTGTTATATTCCAGTGCTGACTGCTTGTGATCATGCAACAGTGATGGCTGTGTGATGCACTTTTTTTACATACGTGAATACACATAATCTTACACATCAAGAAGATTCACCACATGGAAGTGTATATACAAAGATGGCGATAATGCAACAGTAATGATGCCAAAGACTTCCACTCCCACAGATATTTCTATATATACATATATGTGACAGTAGGAATTTACAAATTACTGTTGTTCAATTACTTAAATGAGCAGTCAGTTTGTTATAAAGTGTTACTGCAGTGATATTATGTAAATATTGTGGTATACATTGAAAGCAAAGTAAATGATAAGGGATAGGTGTACATAAATAAATATTACAACTGTGGGCATGTTATGTAACTATTGTGGCATACATCGGCAGCAAAGTATATGATTTGGGTTGGATATACATAAATAAATATTAAATCAATTTTTGACAAAGTAGCACAGTTGAAAAATGTAATTACATAGTTATATTTCAGCCATGTCATCACACTGTGGCTATTGTTGCAGACTACAAGATATTGCATAATTAATCACAAGTGAGTCAATGACACAACAGGGTATAACATTGCCCAGTTTTACAACTGTTATTGTAAGTATATAGACTGGTTGATAATCCATGATGTGGGGATCTTATTCAAATTCCAGATGCACTTTAAACATTCTGCTCTGTTGCACTCAGCTGATTTCATTTGTATAAAGTCCTCCCATCTTCTAATCCAGTGACTTTGGGCTTTTGGATTACCCCAAGTGCAAGCTATTTGGGAATTAAGCAGTATCGTAATAATCTTGAAAATTAATATGAAATTGTTGAAGTGTTACATGCTTTTATTGCCTCCATTTATAAAAGTCGATCATATGTCCTTGAGTTATCAAGCAGCAGAATTACAGAACATATGGTACAGTAACATATCTATATGTTACATTACGTCACAATTTCGTGTACATTAAGATTAATTCCCTCAGTTAATGGTAATGTTGCTATTGCAATAATATCTGTTCAACATTATGCATTTTGTATGGTCTTTTATTCAAAAATTGTAATACCGTCCTTTGTGACATAACCTACTTCATCGAACACTGGTTGCAGACTGTCTGCTCACCTCAAGTAGAAGTATGCCAGCACATCAACATGTTATGGAACAAAAAGCAAAGAGGAACCATTACTTTAAACTGCACAAATTATTGTTCAGGCTGTAGGACATTATCTCAGGGTACCCCGTAAGCTTCCATACTAGACCTAGTCCTGCTTCTATTCTGGACGACTTAGTAGTAAATATCAGTTTCTTATCTTTTTTTGTAGGCAATGATAAATGTTAGTTGAAAATTGAGATGCACAAAAGTTTCCTGAATCAGTGCTCAGTATTAACAACAGCTCAGAAAAATGGTTTCAGTTAAATTCGTTGGATGTGAACACATCTAAAACACACACGATACAATTCAGAACCATATAATCAAAATGCAAGCAGTACTAATAAATATTGGTTCCTTATCAGTTTATTGTAGGCAATGCTTATGTGTTAGTTGAAAACTGAGATGCAGAAAAAAATTCCCGAATCAGTGCTTAGTATTCACAACAGCTCACAAAAATGTGTTTTAGTTAAATTCGTTGGATGTGAACACATCTAAAACACACATGGTACAATTCAGAACCAAATAATCAAATACTATTCACAACAATGACGACATAGAAGAAATTCATAGGACTGAATTTAGACAGACAGACAACAGTACCCAGCAAACAAATAAAGCAACTTTGCATTTTTCATGCAAGTAAGATCAACTGCAAGTAACATGGTCACACAAAAAGGCACATATAGAAGGTACTTAAAAATCTATTTTTAAATGTAGTATTATTTTTTGGGGAAATTATGCTAACATAATATGAGTACTAAACATACCAAAAAAAGTCATTCAGAATATATGCACTGTGGATAACAAAGAACTATATCACCCATTATTTAAAACCCCACAACTATTAACGCTCCCATCACTATATAGCTATGAAATTGTCTTTTTTTTTACACCAGATATGAATTGATTGAGGAAAATCATTTTGTTCATATACATGTCAACAGAAATGAAAAAAAAGTTTATGCTTTGTATCCATCGTCTTAATCTGTATGCCCAGGCTCCTCAAATGAAAGTGTGTAGCTGATTAAAAGGGACCACGTTAATGCAAATGAAGTTAGTTCCACTGAAAATAAAGCTGTATGAAACACCACTACAGAAATAGATGGATTCATGTAGGGTGGACTGATAATAGTATATATCATTTACTTATATATAAATACCATTTTACCCATATATTATTCTTTATTAGTTTAAAAATTATTGTAACTATGATGTAAATTTCTGACGTATCTCCCGTATACAAAGCATACAGTGCAGATTTACATCTTGAGAAGCACAAATTATAATTCACATACTAGTTTGATAAAAACAAATTGTTTTTGTGTACTCATTTATTTGTTTTACAAAATACACACTATTTAAACAGTTTTAAAAAACTTGAACAGTAATTTAACATTAAGAAGTTTCATCAGCTAGCCCCCCTGTCATGATTGCTTCAAAGAGCAGTAGTTATTAATATGAGATGAATCTTCAGTAGAAGTAAGTAGTGCTTCTCCTGTTTTAGAAGTTCGTTTAGCAGCCTTTCTAATGCTGCCCAAGCAGCTACACGCTGCTGGTGCCATCTCTCATATTACTCTGTATGAGGTCTGTCCAATAAATTCCAGAACATTTGTAATTTCATAGCAATGGCGTGTTGGAGCGAAGTGCAGTTGGCATCCCTGGACATGCCTGTATTTAATGTTTAACTGCAGCAAGTTTCATTGTTGTATGTCTGTCTATTGTTCAGTGCTGTATTGAGTAGAGAGCTGAGTCACACAGTTAGCGAATTTTGAGATGACAGACTTAGAGGAGCAACACATCTGCATTAAATTTTGCATGAAACCTGAGAAAACTTTTACAGAGATACACCAAATGGCACAGAAAGCCTACAGTGATGAGTGGTTAAGCTGTAATCGGTCTTACATATGGTTTACACGGTTTCAAAATGGCCGAACAGAAGTTAAAGATGACCCTCATTCAGGGTCCCCTTAAAATCTGTCGTCAATGCTCATGTCAGGAGTCTCAATGAAATTATGCCTGCCAATCGAAGACTGACTGTCAGAGAGGTTGCAGGAAAATATAGCGTTCCAGTTGGATCATTTCATGAATCCAGAGACAGCACCTTGGAATGCATTGTGTTGCCGCCAAGTTCGTCCCACGGCTCATGAGCCAAGACCAGAAAGGCATTGCAATCTATGATGATGAGACATGAGTCTATGTTTATGATGTTGAGGCCAAGGCTCTATCTTCACAGTGGGTTGGGAAAGTTTCTCCAAGACCAAAAAAAATCTCATCACGTCAGGTCAAATGCCAATGCCAAGCTGATAATTTTCTTTGACTATGAAGGATTAGCTCATCAAGAATTCATGCCAGAGGGGCAAACTGTTAATGGATAGTACTATTGGGACGTGTTATGATGCCTGCAAGAAAATGTGAGGAGGAAATGGCATGAAATGTGGTGAGACAGTTCATGGCTCTTGTATCATAATAACACACCCGCACATTCTTCCCCATTGTGCAAGACTGTTGCGCAAAAATGAAGTCACTGTGCCTCCTCATCTCCGAACCCTCCAGGCCTGGCCTCTATGAACTTTTTTTTTTATTTTCAAAGTTGAAAACCCCTTTGAAAGGATGACAATTTGCAATGATAGATCAGATAAAAGAATATTTGCAGACGGCACTTCACGCAATCCAGCAAGTGGCATACCAAGACTGCTTCCAGAAGAAGAAATGGTGTTGGGAGTGGTGTATCAATTGTGGAGGAGTGTATTTCGGAGACCATGCACAATAAGTGAGGTATAAGCACAGAAAAATTTTGTGGACATGGTTCCAGAATTTTTTGAACAGGCCTCTACAGTAAATAAATGCAGCAAGATGTGCAATTTTTGTGGTGGCCAGGCAAATTTTCATAAAGTTAAATTGTATACATATTTCAGAAATTTTATTATCTTGTTTTTATCTGAAATAATTGTTTTCTTTTTAAAGGCTTCCTTCGCTCCAGAGATAAGAATAATCATAAATTTTTCACCTATGTGATGAAAACCCAGATGTTCATACGGTTTATAGAAGAGCGCTCATTCGTTTCGGATATGGATGCAAGTTGGGCATTTTTTGATGAATGTACAGAGAAGGTGACTTTTGTTATTGTATTACTATTAATGGTGTATTGGCTTGTTCACATATGTTTTCATTCCACGTGACCATGATTTTTGTCTATCAACATATTTTCTAAGAGCATCCCTGTAGTTTCTCATTGATTATGGGATCCACAGAGCGTGCTGAAATAATGAATGTACCATCTGTTTCACGTCTGTTTTTCGTTGTGTTAGGTTGATGATGATGGTGAGTGTCGCCTCTTAGAAATGGATGAGTCTCAACATAGTGAACGCACTGTGTTCATTCCACCACCAGAGCCAACTGGATTATCACCAGGAGTGACATATTCATATGAGGTCTGTGTTATTTTGATATTTATTAACTCTGTATATGTTCTGTGTCCTTATTTCATGTGCCATAGATTTAAAAAAGGAATATGTCTCACTTATGAGCAGAAATAAGTGTTTTTAGCCAAGGCTTAGCAGCAACAATCTGGAAGAGACTGAGAATTTTACAGAAATATATTGAGATCAATATCATTTTATAACATACCTGATGGTCATCATATTAATGTTGAAGACCACGATCGCTATACACATTGCCAAGTAATATTGTAATATATTATTTCCTCTTTCAAAGATATATTATGTCTATAAAATGGTTGTATACTGGTTGTGTATGTGACATTGTATTGATAATATAGAATACTCAAGGTAAAAGAAAGGTATTTTAATAACATGATTCTTTTAAATCACGCTAAAGGACTCTTCAATATATTGTATTTATTATTTCAGGCATGTTGTACATTCCCTGAGAGGGCATTCTTCATTTAGTTTTCTTTGTAAATACTAAAAATGGCAAGAAAGTAATACCTTCCATTTAATTAATTTACAAGGAATTTTGGTTAAACCATGGTGAGAACACTGTTTTTGAATACGTTACACCTAAAAATAATCAGTAATTCTGTAGAATCCATGATGCATTCCACAATCTCTCTCAACTTCCCTACAATGAAATTACCTATATGCATGTGACAAAGTTCTCATTCTTCCTGAAAAATGATTTCTTTACATTTACCCAACAGAATTTCTCAGTTCAATGCCTAAGCATCTGTTACACTTTTCTACCAACTACACTGACACCTCCTAACAATATGTGATCCACTGACTCGTCCTAACAGTATGTGTCAATTTGTAACAATCATAAACATTAGAATATGCTGTAGGATTCTGTAAAAAATTAGCATTGGTGATTTTGGTTTGAAATTCAATTGTATCCATTTCTTTACTCTAATATGCACTAGGAAAGGTATTAATTCTGGACAATATTTTGTGGTGTCACCGCCAGACACACACTTGCTAGGTGGTAGCCTTTAAATCGGCCACAGTCCGCTAGTATACGTCGGACCCGCGTGTCGCCACTATCAGTGATTGCAGACTGAGTGCCGCCACATGGCAGGTCTAGTCTAGAGAGACTCCCTAGCACTCGCCCCAGTTGTACAACGATGGTTCACTGTCTACATATGCTCATTTGCAGAGATGACAGTTTAGCATAGCCTTCAGCTATGTCATTTGCTACTACCTAGCAAGGCGCCATATTCAGTTACTATAATTACTATCTTCAAGAATGTATTCTGAACAGATAATATTGTGAATCATGTACCGTCAAGAGCGACATTTGTCATTAATGGATTAAAGTTAAGTATCAAACTAATTACGTCCACTTTCTGAATTTTCATTCCTTGGCATGTTCCAGACCTCATGTCAGTATAGTTCTTCCCTCCTCACGCCAGCCTGCGTGAGCTAAAACACGTGCATTTCGGTCTCCGATTGTAACACGTTGTTGGCTCTTCTGCTAACACTAAATATTTAATATAAAATCTAGTGGGGATTTCAGTAAGTTTTGATACCTTGTTCAGTTTGAGTAGTTCTTATTGTTTTCCATTACTTGGAGTGTTTATTTCAGTGTCAACCATTATAAGATTTTGTGCTGGTTGGACAGTGCCATGGTAGTAGGATCCTCGTGAATGATTGCATATTTAAACGTAGAATTTTGCTTTGTGTCTAGTGTCTTCTGTTTCAAAAACAAACTGGTCTACAAGAGACTGTACGAAAAGTTTTGATACTATAATTCAGTTTTCACAGGACCAGAGCTTTGTAGGGTTTTCCAATAGACAATTAGCCAAGATAAATCTGCAGGTGATCATAGCCCATCTGGAGTAAACCTTCCTAGCCACCCAAGATTCCAAACCCCTTGTCTGGCTCAAGTTCATCGATGAGATCGTCATGATCTGATCCCACGATAAAGGCATTCTATCCTCATACCTCCACATCACCAACACCTTCTCTTGCATCCCTTTCACATGGTCCTTCCAGCCCAGTGTTCCATCTTCTTGATTGTTTCGGACACCACCTCTCTTGGTGTCTCCATAAAAACCTTTGTATCAAGCTCACTAATCGACAAAAGTACCACAATTTTGATAGCTGCCACACCATCCTCAATAAAGAGGCTTACCCATACACTCTTGTTACCAATGGATGATGCATCTGCAGTGATTAATAATCCCTTGTCCTGAATGCTGAAGTATTATCAAAAAATTTGTTAGGGAAGGTTAAACAGGAAGGACAGGGCACTGAGACCCCGGGTGAGAGTGATTACCTGTTATTGGGATGAGGAGGGTGACAGGCATTGACACTCCTGACCCTCCAAATCTAGTCCGCAAATAGATCTCCCATGCCGTATCCAACATGCCAGTATTCCCCTTACCAACTTCATGAACCATTTTCATAGAAGCAACTCCACCCCTACCCCCAACTCCTCAATTACCCAATATCACTCTGGGCTGGAACAACTTAACCATGTCCCTCAACTTTGCTTTGATTACCTATCACACCTGTAAATGAGGAACATCACACCCGTAATCCTTACTACACACCAAAACTGGAATTCTGCTGCCAATGTACAAAGTATCCTGGTCCAGCTTTATGCCACACATACTGCTACCTCCTTGCCACATGCATCATGCTTCTATTTTAAGTCCCAGTTGCAAGATCTGTCCAATGTATCCGCTCGGGACATCCTATTTCAATCCCATCATAAGCATATCTTAGCCTATCAGAGGCAGTGCCAGCTGTGAAACCATTCTCGTCATATACCAGCTTTGCTGTAACTTCTGCACAGCCTTTATACGGGCATTTGTCCTCCCAAATGAATTACCACCACCTTAAAAAGTTTTAATACGGTTTTAATTTAGTATGTTACCTCTTTTACTGTACTCTGGTTGCTTCGTTCTTCGTTGGAACATTGAACTGCACATCAGGGTAAAAGATGCTTCTGTCTACTCAAATAGTTATATGCTTTAAAAGAAATTGCTCTTAGCACAAGTATCTAAATACATTAACAGAAAGTAAAATTCAATTTACTACAATAATTTTCTTTATTGCCAGTTATGCATCAAATTATGTGGCAGTTTAATTGATAATGATTGCAAAGATGAGTTTTGCTATTTGGGCATCAGAATAACTGGTGATGACCAAAGTAGAGAAGATATAAAATGAAGACTGGCAATGGCAAGAAGACATTTCTGAATAAGAGAAATTAGTTAAGATTGAATATAGATTTAAGTGTTAGGAAGTCTGTTTCTGAAGATATTTGGCTGGAATGTAGCCATGTATGGCAGTGAAACATGGATGATAAACAGTTTAGACAAGAAGAGAATAGAAACTTTTGAAATGTGTTGCTGCTGAAGATGGATAGATCACATAACTAATCAGAAGGTACTGAATATAATTTTGCAGAAAAGAAATGTGTGTCCAACCTGACTAGAAGAAGGAATTGGTTGATAGGACACATTCTGAGACATAAGGCATCACCAATTTAGTGTTGGAATGAAGTGTGTGTGTGTGTGTGTGTGTGTGTGTGTGTGTAGGGGGGTGCACAGGACAGAATAGCATGGAGCCACCCCCAAACCAGTTTTTAGACTGAAGAACACAACAACAATGACAACAATTGACAAAATAAAAGTGAAGATAGCTGGGCTCTAAATATTGACTTTAACAGCAGTTCAGCATGACTCACTGAAGATATGGCACACAGTACATGGCTTTGCCTTCAAATGAAATGTCAGTCTGCTGTAAAAGAAATTGCTGTTAAAGACTGGATTACTGTGTGAGATTTTTCACTCTGCAGCAGAGTGTGAGCTGATATGAAACTTCCTGGCAGATTAAAACTGTGCACGGACTGAGACTCAAACTGGGACCTTGAAGGCAAAGGTCCCAGTTCGAGTCTCGGTCCCGCACACAGTTTTAATCTGGATTACTGCGATTATTAAAGGAGGTATTACATATCAAACACCTCAGTGGCTGACTATATTGCTAGAGTTCAAGCATATTTTCACCACTTTTCACAAGTAACGTATTTGGAAGTACAAAAAGGTGATGAAAATACTGATACTTTCTCAGTTTGACAAAATTAACAGAAAAGGTCATTTTCTTGTATGTGGGGGCAAGAAATTTTATTTGGATAAGGCATTTAGACAGGAGAGCTGACAGAAAGGGTGGCTGTTAAGAGGAATGCAGCAAGAAGAAATGTTCTGTGGACTGTCTCTCTTTTAGTATTACAGATTAAACACCTTGCACTACTATCGTTTAAGTGTCCCCTCCCCATCCCATGCCTTCTCACAGAATATCTGATTTGAAATTTTACTGTTGTGAAAATGGTATTTATGTTGTTGTTGACAGTTGTTTTACTAGGTAAATGTACACAACCCAATGGGGTGGTAAAACTATTTCTGCAACATTCTGTTAATTTGAGCAGTGTCGTTTTATTTTTAATCATCTTACTATTTAGCACTTCCAGCTTGACTGATTCGAACAGTAGTTGTTTTAAAATGTACCAGAGCTAGAAAATGCAAATGTTTACAATTGGTGCAAGAAATAACCCAGAAACAACATCAAGTTTAGTGCACACTGCAATGCAGAACTGGAGTCCCCAGTGCTGCTGTCTCCTCAGTGACATCTGGGGCACTGACCAATGTTAGCTGCTAACTGTGGGTGGCCTACCTGTTAAATTCCTACCTGCCTTGGTCTCTCTCTCATAGCCACCAGTCACTTCCCTCCAACTGTCCCTTCTCCTCTTCTACCCCTCCTATCTCCCGTAGTCCACTCCAACAGTTAAAACTACTCACTCTAGTCGAGCTGCATTGCACGTTCATAGTTCTCAACCAAAACGGTGTAGCCATGCAGATGTGTGTGTTTGTCTTCTGTGCTTAATTAGCTCTGAAGGAATACATAACCCAGAAGCGTAGCAAAGTTTTCAATCTTGTTTATGTACCTATCGACACTCAGTATCTCACCTGTACTGAGGTTGCATTGTTAGTTCCATCGACAACAGTTGTACTTTTATACAATTCACATAGCTTTGTGGTTCATTTTCCAAACATCATTAATTTTCTGTTGTCAACAGGGCTTCAATTTGAATCCTTTACTATTCAAACAAAAGGATGTTAAAGGTTTTCTAAATGCAGCACATCGTCTAAGTGGAGGTGCTCCAGGAAGTCCAATGGCTCGGAGAACAAAGCATGAAATTAAGTTGTCACAAAAATTAGCAAGAAAATATTCTTCTTCTCCTGAGCACTGGGCTAAGTACCTTCTGGGAACATGCTTCAGGTATGTTTAATATTGTTATCACTTAAAGGTGCCAGTCAGTGATACTGGTATGGTGAACTGATACTAGCTTTGCATTTAGAAAGTAATATGCTGGCATTTTCGATCAGGAACATCAAGCTCAGAGAGACTTCTTTTCTAGCAGATTAGTTAGAAATGTAAAAGTAATAAAATGTATTTTAATAGTTGTAAATAAGCAAATATTTTTAACTAGTCAGTTAATCATTATAGAATGTGCAACTGAATTAAAGGGTCACTTTTTCAAAAACTTGTAATTGTCTCTCATTCCAATGCACAGGAGTTAGGAAACCTGTTTGACACACCTTATCTTTGGTTTGCCTACTTCCATGTTCTAGAGCAACCGGGAGACTAAATTTGTATCGAAGTTTCTGAAAGGTATATTTTTAAAGTGTGCAACAAAGATAAGCCTGTTGCCGAACGGGGGGGTGTGGGGAGGTTTTAGATGGACCCAATGCCATTTTATTCATGGTTGTGATAATGTAGCGCATGCACGTGTGTGCCCCCCCCCCCCCCCCCCACACACACACACACACACACAATCACACCACAGGAGGGCATGAAACAAAAGTGCTGAAAAAGCATGAGACCCCTCACTGCTTTGGATCATATTCAAATTTCATTAAAGGTTTTGAACAGTGCCTAGTGTTTATGCCTTGTATACCAGAACAAAAACTGCACTCTCACTACATCCCAAAGGAGTCAGATAATGTTCAATGTGGTCACAACTCCGCAATGTCCTTAGAGTAGGACTGAAAGCTCAGTATGGCAGCAGTGTTGAACAGTGTCCTGTTGCTAACCGTACTGCAAGTATCTGGGAATCAACACCCCAAGGGAAGCAGTGGCATAATTGGCACGCTTTATGTCACCCCATGAGGCATTTCTGTATCAATTTTGAGCTTCTGTGTGTCTGAAATGTTCCCCTTGACCACCCGTGAGAAAACTGTGCAATTTCAGTGCTTTGTGTCACTGTTGTGACCCCCCATCACAGAAGCAGCAAAATAATGGGTGAAATGTGTGTAAGTGGGACTTTTATGACCTTCCTGTCATGTGACATGTCCATGGTGGCATTGGGTAGAATTGTGATGAAATTTGGTTCCAGTGTAACATCATTAACCCATCTTAAAGGTCACAAAAACTTCCAAGCTGTGGGCTCTCTCTCTCTCTCTCTCTCTCTCTCTCTCTCTCTCTCTCTCTCTCCCCCCTCTCTCCTTTTCTCTCCTTTTTTTTTATTATGCCTTGTTGTTTGAAGCATCATTGAACCTGTAACCTAAGCTTCAGCTCATTCACGTTGTGTGAAATTTTCAGTATTCTTCCTTCATACAAACTATTAATACTAGAGAAAAAGAACTGAACCTTTATTGTAGGAAATTTAGTATAGTTTAATTTTGTTCTGTGACAAATTTTCACTAGAGGGTGTGATTTTAGAATTATTCATGAAAAATGTATAAAAGTTATATTAATTGTGTTTTGTCGTAGGGACCATTTGAAATAGGTCATATGTCCACATGAAGTTTTTTGTTCAGAATCAAACAATGGAAAATCCAGGATGGAGTGATAGTATTATGAAAGGGATAGGTTTCAGCTCACCATATAGCGGACTTAACATCTGCACTCTGTTCAGAATCACTAATAAGCCCCTCAAAGCATGTATCTTTCCTCCTGACTCGCCCTATTTGTACATATGGTATCTTTCACAGTTCTCTAGACAAATGCATCTTAAGATATGCATTATGGATGGAATCATACTTAGAAATTTTTAAAAAAGTTTCGTAAGTCCCCTTAAATTTGACTAGGTAGATCAGTTAAAAGGTCGGAGGAAGGTGAGGGCATAAGGACCATGTCAAGTTAATCATTGTTATAATCAGCATTATGTTTTTAATATATGTGCAAAGTTTTTTCTCTGTTATCATGATATAGCTGATGAAAAAAGTATGTGTATTGGAAAAGGAATACTAATTCAAAATCCTAAAAAATGATATATGTTTTGAATGTACAACCATTTTCTGGTTGGTGGAAAGCTCACGGGTTTCCAGCCAGTGTCAGTGTGAAAGTATTGCAACATTTCAATGAGTGTCATCCTTGTCATCTTCTGGAAAAGTGTCAAGATATTCGGATGCTGTGATTATACAGGTCAAGTGTCCTCCCCCCCCCCCTCCCCCCTCCCCCTAGCTGTGGGTGGTTGTGTGTTCTCTGGACCCCGGCAGAAAGGGGTTGATGATGCAGTGATGGGGCTAGTAGGTGCTCCATTTGCATCTCTGTGTGGGCATTCTGGTTGTGTCTTGCAGTTGGATGGTACTGGTTGCACTCTTATCATATTGCAACTAATGCCAGATGCCAAGTTGCACTAAGTTGATATCCTTCATCTCTGTTGACAAAATGTCATGAACCGTATTTCAATCGATTACTTTATGATGCTTTCTCAATAGCTAGTTGCTCAGCAGAGCACCTTGGTGTTCTGGAAGTCAAGATGTAGTCTTCCTTGAAGATATGCTCTGCTATCAGTGATTTTTCTGTCTGTCCCAGGGGCACATGCCCGATTTGCTCGTTGCAACATTTCGAAATACAGTGTTGTGTTTTCCCGATGTACTGTTGGCCACATCACGGATGATGCTATACATTCCTGGTACATTCATTTTTAATAAGTTTTTCACAGAGCCTACATGCTCTTTCATCTTCATTGGTTATCAGAAGACAGTTTGCATGTTGGATTTTTTGAATAGTCTTGCAACTTCTTGAGAGAAGTCCCAGGTGCAGAAGGCAAGCATACCTCTTGTCTTGTTCTTCTTCTTACCAGTTTCCAGCATCTTGTCTCTTCTTGAATACCCTATTAATTTGCACTTCTTTGTACCCATTTTTGCAGAATACTTCTTTCAGGTGCTGTAGTTCGTTGAGAAGGTTTTCTTTATCACAGGTGATGTACACTCTAAAAACCATCTTCCAACCACTACTGAAGACGAAAGAGTGGCTGGCCTCTGCAAAAGACCCATTAAAAGTGAATGTAGCAAGAGTATAATCATCACTTGGCAAACACAATGCTGTATTTCGAAAGGCTATGAAGAGCACATCAGGCTTGTGCACCTGGAGCAGACAGAAAACTCAGCAGTATCAGAGCATATCCTCAAGGAAGACCACACCTTGACTTCCAGAATACCAAGGTGCTTTGCCGAAAAGTTGCCTCTTGGGACAATGTCACAAAGGAAGCCATTGAAATACGGGTTCACAACAATCTTGTCAGCAGAGATGAAGAACACCAACTAAGTGTGCATGGAATCCAGCTTTAGCAGTAATAAGACAAGAATGTGACAAACCCATTCAACTTGTAAGACACATCCAGAATGCTCGCAGAAAAATGTGAGTGGAGGTCCCACTGCCTCTACCACTGCAGCCTCACAGCCCTACACACCTGTCAACCAGACAATACATGTCCACCTGTAGCCAGGTGGAGGGGACCACTCTATTGGTGTAAGTATACAGTATCTGCTTATCTCAACAGCTTCTGCATATCTCACTTTATCTCACACTTCACCAGAAGATTATGAGTATGCCATTCATTGAAATGTCGTGGTATTTAAACACTGCCTCCCTGGTGGGTACCCGAGAGCTTTGACCAACAGCCTACATTCTCAGATTTCTGTTTATTTTTATTGTGAACTTGTATCCCTATTGCTTGGCCTTACAGTTGCATTCTGTCCACAGTATCTGGTTCATACACCTACCAAGCTATGTTATGATGTACCGAAGCAAAGCAGCTACTTGTCTACGTACTGCTTATGAGGTCTTAGTAAAAATACAGAAAATGAAGTTGCAGCCTATGGATGAGGTATGTTACAACTTTTTGCAATTGCTAGGCAACTCTTTCATATTCTTCAGAGTCTTTGTCAACAATAAAAAATTGTAAATGTATTTTCATAGTTTTCGGGACTGTTGGTTCGTTACTCAGAGAAGATAAATTGTTAGTCCCCCCCCCCCCCCCCCCCCCCTCTAACACCCCAGAATGAGAAGAACCTTTGCGTGTTCCAACCAGGTGGATACTTCTCATTCTCTGGTCTCTTACACCCACCATTGTGACCTTCCAAATATTTTCTTTCTGTGGATGACAGTAATGGTTTCATAAGCTCAGAACTGGAATTTCACCTTATATACAGAGTATATTAGAAGCAAAATAAAAAGTATACCAATTAAATGTTGTTTAGCTATCAGGGTGATATCAATCAGCATTGTTGCCTTTTCTAATAACTACATTCATTATGAAGACACGAACAGCACTGCATCTTCCTTGAAATAGTTCTCTATATTTTTTATTCAATATACCACATTATGAAGACACGAACAGCACTGCATCTTTCTTGAAATAGTTCTCTATATTTTTTATTCAATATACCACTGTCTGTCTCCTCAATGCCAGTTCAAAAATATATCAGAGTGTACCATCCACAAAAACATGACTATATTAAAAACAGAACACAAAATTCACCTGCACTTCCTGTGTTAGAACACAGTTCAAGTGCTCAGGGTAAAAAACACCACACCAAGGTAATAAAACATCTGTTTGGAAGGTGGGTTCTTGTCAGGATAGTTTTCTCTGTAGAGTTCCTCTTCCTTATAAGGGAACCTCCCCATCGCACCCCCCTCAGATTTAGTTATAAGTTGGCACTGTGGATAGGCCTTGAAAAATTGAACACAAATCAATCAAGAAAACAGGAAGAAGTTGTGTGGAACTATGAAAAAAATAAGCAAAATATACAAACTGAGTAGTCCATGCGAAGATAGGTAACATCAAGGACACTGGGAGTCAAGGTGCGCCGTGATCCAGTGGTTAGCGAGAGCAGCTACGGAACGAGAGGTCCTAGGTTCATGTCTTCCCTCGAGTGAAAAGTTTAATTTTTTATTTTTAGTTTATGTGACAAACTCTTATGTTTCCATCACTTTTTTGGGAGTGATTATCACATCCACAAGAAAACCTAAATCGGGCACGGTAGAAGAATCTTTTTACCCATTCACTAAGTGCACAAGTTAGGTGGGTCGACAACATATTCCTGTCGTGTGACGCACATGCCGTCACCAGTGTCGTATAGAATAT
This sequence comes from Schistocerca cancellata, assembly GCF_023864275.1. Lineage (NCBI taxonomy): Eukaryota > Metazoa > Arthropoda > Insecta > Orthoptera > Acrididae > Schistocerca > Schistocerca cancellata. The sequence continues at coordinate 421,702,550 of NC_064633.1, forward strand.
ATCAGACGTGTTTTCCCGTGGAGGAATCGGTTGACCTATGTCCTTGCAATCAAATGTTTTCGGTTCCCATTGGAGAGGCACGTCCTTTCGTCTACTAATCGCACGGTTTTGCGGTGCGGTCGCAAAACACAGACACTAAACTTATTGCAGTGAACAGAGACGTCAATGAATGAACGGACAGATCATAACTTTGCGAAAATAAAGAAAGTAAAATTTTCAATCGAGGGAAGACTTGAACCAAGGACCCCTCGTTCCGCAGCTACTCACGCTAACCACGGGACCACGGCACTTCTGAGCTCACATGTTCCTTGATGTTGCATGTGTTGCACATGGACTACTCAATTTGTATATTTTACTAATTTTTTTCATGGTTCCACACAACTTCTTCCTGTTTTCTAGATTGATCTGTGTTCAGTTTTTCAAGGCCTATCTACTGTGCCAACTTATAACTAAATCTGAGGGGGGTGCGATGGGGAGGTTCCCTTGTTAGTAACATTACAGCTACCTTCAACCACAATGTTGTAACGATTCAGTTCTTAATTGAGGGCTACCTTAGCTGTACACTATATATCATTCAAATAACGTGTATCTGTATTGTAAATAAAACATTGCAGTTACTGTTCTGTTAATTTACATGCTCCATAGATGAATAGCATTTCTACCTATTTTCCATCGGTGTATGTTGCACTAGCACAAACATTTAACTTAGGATGGTTGACTGAAATACAGGTGTGCACTTTCCTTGTATTTCCATTTGTTTACTGTCAACTGCAACAAGTGGATGGGTTACTTTGCCTGGTTACCTGCACTGTGAACTAGTACAGGAGAGTCAGTAAGTTTTGTGACACATCTTGAATAGGTTTTGATGGAGGAAGTGTATTACTGAATAAAACATATATGGTGCTATTTAAAAAAGACTCATTGCTGTTTATCTCTTCATAACAAAGAAATTTACAAGGAAGGTAATCATGCTGATTAATTTTACCCTGGTAGCTAAACAACATTTTTTTCAAACATTTTGTATTTTGCTTCTGTACAAAAAGTTTTTGGGTGGGGGTGGTCAGATGTTTTATAACTGTTTTACAGGCAACATGTGCTTGTCAAGGTGGAGAAAGATTGTATCATAGAATAGTAAGATGGATGGGAAGAGAAGAGACAATAAAATTGATTACCATAAGTTAAGCCTAACCACCTATGTTAAAAGAGTCATTATTTCTGCTTTTAACAATTTCTTTTTATCACTTTCTGTATTAGTGTATCTCCATTTAAAAATAATTTCCCTAGATTGATCCATTTACTTTCCATTTACCCTATTTTACTCACATAATTGTAAGATGGTATGAAAAGAGAATCTTTCCAATATATCACACAAACCCTGTGTATTGATGTGTTGAGAAATCCAGGATGGTTGTATAGCAGATACATACCGTAAAATATTTTCATCAGTCTGTCTTATCTTTATTGTTCTAACTCTTTTACACTTACTCCCTACAATTTTTATTTGAACCCTCTCAATACCATAAATGTCTGCTTCATTCTGTCTCCGCCCCTCCCCCCCCTCCAACATATACGATTTCCATTCACTGTGTTGACAGCATTGTCACTGTGATAGCTTAAAATTGTTAATAAACACTTGCAGCAGATTTTGTTTTCAGAAATGTTAGTAACTTTGTTTTGAAAATCGTGTGATTTTTATTCACCTGTTCATTTCTTTTGCTTTCCATCTATTCACTGTCTTCAGCTGCCTGAAATCCAAAAACTCCTTGACTTGTTCTACGACTTCAGTCTTAAATACCACTATTTTCTTTCTGATGTATTGGCTATACATTATTTAAGTTCTGTTATAATCGATTCTTGACAGTGGAAGGAAGAAGATAGTTTGCTACTCACCATAAAGATGACATGTTGAGTTGCAGAAAGGTACAGTGAAAAGACTGTTACACACTTAACTTTTCACCAAAGTCTTCCTCAGAAAAGGAAACACATACACATTCATTCTCGGTTCATACACTCTTGACTGCAATCTCTGGCAGCTCAGAGCAGAAGATCAGCTGTCATGTTAAATGGAAGTAGCAATATGGAGGGAGCAGGACAGGGGAAGGGATAGCAGCATACAGGTGGGAGGAAGAGAAGAGCAAACGTGTTTCCTTCATTCTGCAATGTAAACAATGTCAAAACAGTAGTTTAAATTAGCGCAAATTACTAATTTGCTGCAAAAGAAAATTTTCAGTGTATTCGAATCCAGATAACCAGAAAAGACAACATCAAAGCAGAAGTTTGAATTTGTGTAAATTATTGATATTACACACGTGCCCTCTTCGCGAGAGTGCAGATGAGACTGGAATAGGATACAGGATACCAATAAGGGTTGTGATATTACACCTCCCAAAACACCAAACCCTAGTCTGGTTCAGGTTCATTGACAGTATCAACATAATATGCTTGATTTCAGTGGCTGCTTCTCATTCTAGGCCACATGGATCCTCCCCTCCATCACGAGCTTTTCTGAACTGTGCAGTTGTGAGTTATCCTTACAACACATTCTCCATTCTTGAAATTATCCTGGCCTCGGCCTTCGGTAACCTACTACCCCCAACCTTACAGCCAACAGTTTCCATGTGCCATCCCTACTCACAGCCCCACAGCCTTCCGATGCTGTGTCTGGTGGCAGTCTTGTCATGCCTCCTTTTAGTTCCCGCATTCTCTTCTCTCCCGTACCCTGCTATTCCATCTCTTCCTCTTCCCTGCTCCTTTCAGATTGCTGCTTTCATTCCACTTGACAGTTGCATTCTGGTCCGAGCTGTCAGAAATGGCAATCATGTGTGCATGATGTGTGAATGAATGTGTGTGTGTGTGTGTGTGTGTGTGTGTGTGTGTGTGTGTGTGTGTGTTTCTTTGTGTTTTTTTGTGTTTTTCCCTTTCTGAAAAAGGCTTTGGCCAAAAACCCTTTTCTGAAGAAGGCTTTGGCCAAAAGCTAAGTGTGTAACAGCCTTTTGGTTGTGCCTGTCTGCAACCCAACGGGTCATCTTTTACGGTGAGTAGCAATCTATCCTTTTCCATATATTGCTGATATTCAAACCTGGAGTTTCCACATTAATGTCTGCTGTATTAAGTTCTTCCTTTCTTTATGGTAGGTTGCCTGTACTAGAGGCAAACACTACATAATCTTCTGCAAAATAAAGGTGTTTAGGATATGCTAAATTAACCTGCATTCATTTTTCATTTTCCCACTTTCAGGATTTGAAAACTTCCTTCAGGACTGCTTAGAATAGTTTCAGATCCCTGGAATCTTCTTCCATGTCTCCTCCTTTTAATTCTGAATTTTTCACTATCTTAATGAAGTCAAGTGTTGGCTGTAGCATTGAGCATTGACATATATGTATGTTTCCATAGACTAACATAGGTTGAATCAGTGTCGTATTTCTCAAAGGCTGTTAGTGCAGATTTGTTCAAAACTGAATGAAAAGCTCCCTCAAAATCTGCAAATAACAGACAAGAGAAGAGATTTGAATCAGTTGGTCTTTTTCGTAATTTCTTTCATGACCTGCAAATGTTCCATTGTACTTTATCTACTTATAAAGCAAATTTCCTCCATTTTATGATGAAAAACTAATTTTTTTCTGTGTGATTTGATGATAAATTTAGTGAATATCTTGAGCTAGCAGATACAAGGCATATATTATTTAGTTTTTTTATGTCTTGTTTGTCTTCTTGTGAAGTACAATAATTACATCACTGTTACACTTTTAGGTAATTTTCTTTTTCCACAAATATTTTCATTATTGTTTCTAATTTTTTTGCAAGTATTATCCTTAATCCATAATGATATTGACTAGATAATTGATGGAAAATGGAAGGTATTACCAGCTACAAAAAAATCACAAAAAAGAGAAACTCATTCCGTAATTCAAGGCAAGATGAACACACACAATTATTTTGTATTTTGTTGTTAGAAATTTCAGGATGGGGAATTAACAAAAATTAGGAAAGACAACACACACTTTCCCGTAAATGATGGGTGATGCATAGACGCATTTAAAAAAATCAGATCATTGCTCCAGCTTTCAAACTGTTTTTGTTTAACACGCACACACACACACACACACACACACACACACACACACACACACTTATAAACTAAGGTAGTAATGTAAACTTAGAAACTAATGTGATAATGTGATAGTGTACTTTCTGATCTCTTCACTGTGTTTATATGCCACCTACCATTCATCAGCATGTGAATTGCTGTCTTTGTTATTTAATTTTTTTGTATTTATTATATATTAGCAGTATCACTGATAGTTGAAATATGGTTGTGGAGTTAAGGAAGTGTGATTCATAACATTAGACTCACTTTTTACATTTAAATCACGAGAAGCAGAAACTGGTAACTGTTGTACTGATTAATTTATTTGAGTCTTTTTTCCTTTTATGCTTGTTTCAGGTTTGTTACCGTGTGATGATGCAGCTGTGTGGTGTGTACAGCCAACCAGTCCTTGCAGTGAAACTGCTTTTTCAGATGAAACGAAGTGGTATACAGCCAAATGCTATTACATACGGCTTTTATAATAGAGCTGTATTGGAGGCCACTTGGCCCTCAGACTGCACTAATTCTAGTCAGCTGCTGTGGAACAAGTTAAGGTTTGTGCACCTTTGAGGTATAGACTGAGGAATAATGTGAAATACTGGCTGTCATATTCTATGTTTACATATATGTATAATCTGAAATGAGGTCACTGTTTTAGCCGTGATAGTGTGTGGAATGAATAACTGTCGTAAGCCTCCATATGGTATAAGATATCACTAATTTTATCTTGTTTTGTGAGTCATTTGTAGGAGGGAACAATATGATGATGAATGTACACTGCTGTAATTTCAACACTGAATCACACTGTGATGCACAACACCTCTCTTGTAATATTTTGCACTGGTCTTGGCTGAGCATCCCTATGATGCTTTTTCAATTACTAAACAAACGTGTGCTCTGCTCTTCTTTCGATTTTTGCTATTTCTGCCATCAGTCCTACGTGGTAAAGGTACCAGACTGAAAGTACTAGTCAGGTTTTGGTCAAATGAGGGTTTTGTTAGCTACCTCCTTCCTGAGGATTCTTCCAATGAATCTGCCTGCCTCTCCTATTATTATTGTTATGTGGTTGTTCACTTTAAATCACTTCATACGCATGCTAAAATCAAACAGTGGAAACTCCAGGTAGCAATATCAACTACGTAGGAAAAGATAGATTTCTACTTACCATAAAGTAGAGACGTGTCTTCTTTATGGTAAGTAGCATTCTATATTTTCCTGCATTGTTCGTACGTGTGCTTAGATATGTAATGTAAGTGACTGATTCCAGTGAGTGTTTGGCAATGGTAATCAAATAATAATGGATCTTTCTACCTATTAATGTGCAACATGTTACATTTGTTTATGTTGTGAGTTAACCTCCAATCCCAGCACAAGGTGCCAGTGTTATCCCTGCATTTTGTTACAGCTATCCAGCATTGTGATTTCTCTGTATACAACAGTGTTATTCGCTAACACTTCATGGAAATCTGTAGTTATGTGCACACTGTTCACAATCATTGTTGAAAATGGAAATGATCTATGCAGTTTTCCAATTGCTTGGCAAACTTCATTCAATCAGAGCATATAACAGACTGCTGTTAGAAGTGAGGAGAAAGTTCGTTTGCATTCTGTGTGTAAACTCATACGGATGTTCCATCAGGTGCAACTGCCTTTCCTTTGTTGAGCAATTTTAGGTAATTTTCTATCCCACAGTGACTAATCTAAAGATCTGTGAATTTAGTGTTGGTAATATCTTTAAATGGAAGAACCATGGTACAACCTTTGTCAGTGAAACAATTTCAGAAAACATAAATTGGTATTTCAGCCTTCTCTCTGGCATCATCTGTTTCAGTGTGATGATGGATGGTAAGTGACTTAGTAGATGGATTTGATCTGTGTACAATAATAGTATTTTTCCATTGATACTCATCATTTTCTGTGTCAGAGGTAAATATTTTGTTGAGGGCTCAAGCATTTGGAGCTGTATCACATTATTGCAAAGTAGGGTTTATCGATATGTGAGTTGGGGTGGCAATCTATAAAACATAGACATTTAGCGGAGATGCTGAGCCACGATAGGCACAACAAAAAGATTCACACAATTATAGCCATTGGCCATTAATGCCTTTGTCAGCAGTAGGCACACATACACATACATACATACATACATACATACACGCACACACAAACTCACGCAAACACAACTTGCACACACGTCTGCAGTCTCGGAGAACTGAAACTACACTCAGTTCTCCGAGACTGCAGACGTGTGTGCAAGTTGTGTTTGCATGAGTGTGCGCGCGCGTGTGTGTGTGTGTGTGTGTGTGTGTGTGTGTCCACTGTTGACAAAGACCGTAATGGCCAAAAGCTTTAATTATGTGAATCTTTTCGTTGTGCCTATCACGACTCATCATCTCGGCTATATGGTGAGTAGCAACTTTCCTTCTCCGGTATTGTTACATTCCATCCTGAATTTTCCATTGTTTGATAAACATAGACATTTTTCATTCTGGCAAGACATTTTCACAAAACTTCAATCCCAAACTTTCTCCTTCGAACACCAAAATATTTCCTTGACTGACAGCTACGTAGGGAGAAATGACCACTGTAATGAAATAAGATAAATCAGAGCCCACACAGAAAAGGCTGTTTGACAGTGGTACAGTGGACAAGCAGTCTGAAAGTAGTTTTGTTAATCCCCTGCCAAACATTTAATTGTAAACTATAGAGTAATCATGAGCTGTAGAATCCTTGTTCCTGCCACCAACTGTAATCACTTGAGTCTTATAATCTATAGCATGTAAAAGAACACACCGAAGTTGTAGTAGTTATTTGACAGTGTTCAAGAAATGTCTTCACATTAACTTGGCCTTCGCTTCTATTTGCTGTCAGCAGTATTTAACTTTAATGTCATGTGCCCTCATAAAGAAAATCTGTTGTGTGGAGATGCAAGTAAATAATCATGCTTAGTAACCAACAGAGCTACATTGCAATGGAAACCTGAGAAATCCTGTATGTGGTTGTGAGCGGGAAAATAAACAAACTTGTTTGTCGAAAGGTGATAGAATATATCATATGATGATGGAATATATTTAAATTAAAATCATCCACTCCCTTTTCTCTACCTTCATCCCCCTAGCTCACTTAACCATCAATTGTTGAATCTTCACCTCCATTACTACTTTTATTTATTGAATACGTGAGGACAATCTTTTTGAACACCAAATGTTGCCCTGATGAATCTCCTCCATTTTGGATGCCATGGAATATTTTTTAATTACTCTAATTAATATTCACACATGATGTTGATGCCATCAGCACTTTATGCTATTCTGCTTGAAATAAGTTAGCTTTGTCAACCAAATCAACTTCAAAATGAATTAAGGTTGACCAGTTTTGTAATTGACCTCACTTTAGGAGAACAGTGTTCAAGTATTGGAATTAGTCAAATAATATTGCAAGAACAGTTTACAGTATTGTAAAACAGTGCCAGGTTTTTTTTTTTCATTAATAAACAAACCATTTCAATAAAATTCTTATGGATGCATGGCTGTGTCATTATGTAAATAAAAATTCCAGTATTTTGTCCACTGTCATGAGCACACTTCAATGGATGGACCACATACAACATGTCACTACAGTTGCACAGGGTGTCTCAGCACAGCAATCACAAATTTTCAGAAGAGATAGAGGACACCTAGATGATGGAAAATCACAGAGCAATGCATGGTCATAAATGTATTCCTGGCATAGTAGGGATGACATAAAATGCAAGAAAGGAAGGACATTAAAAGGGTGAGAAAACATGTTTATTATGCTTAATACAGCTAAAACACGGGGATGACTTTGGCTGGTGTATGCAGTAGAAGCCTGCAACATCATATGCGTGATCATCGTGACCACACTCGCTGTGAAGCTTCGCTTTGTCTGCCAACACAGTGGAAGTAGGATGGCACCTTACACAAATGTGGAGCTGACAGATATACATCTGGTATATAAACCCGCTCATTGCAGTGAGTGAAGCGCACAGCAGTTTTATGCCTGTTGTTACCCCATGAGGCAAACTCCCTGCCACATGTTCTTTGCACACACAGACAGGAGGTTGTCCAAAAGGGAATCCTTCAATGAAAGGAGACAACAAGGTAAGCAAACACCTGACAATGATGGCCAACGAGGAGACTGTGCTAGGGCTGATACACAACAATCCTGGTGTCAGTACAGGCAGTGTCTGGTGGATCCTGCATGACAACTTCATGTGCCAGTACTACATCCACTGTGCTAGCCCGTTCTTGTTACCCCAACATTTGGCATCTTTCTTCAGGAAGTATTGTTGCAGCTATTGAACAACACACACATTCCCATTGTGAAGTGTTCTGCCATATGGTTGCAGCATGATGGGGCCCCCTACATTACAGTCTTGATGTGCGTCACCATCTGAGTGCAATGTAACATCATCATCGGTCAGCCAGAGTGATCAGGTGCATTGGCCTATGGGATCGGCAGACCTCGCTTACCTTGATTACTTCCTCTAGGGATACACCAAGACATTGGTGTACAATACTCCCCTTCACAGTGCTGAGAACCTCGTTGCGCACATTATGGCAACTGCCGGGGATGTCTGGAACACATCCAGTATTTCCCAGACATTAGGTCTTCCATGCACCAGAGATGTGAAGCATGCAGCATGGTCCAGGGTTGTAATTTTGAATACCTTCTTGGATGATGATCATTGTCCATTATTGTTCTTACTACTCGGTTTCTTCTGTACTACACATAATAAACAATTTTTCTCAGCCTACTCGATTCCTTCTTTTCTTGTGTTTTTATGGCGTCACTAAAGCATTGAGCTGAAACACCCTTTATATGTTCAGAGGGCACATACCTCATAATGTATTACTTGGTCCCTATACCTCCAGTTTTCAGATGACATGGGCACGTTGGCATCCATTTGTTACTGGAATGAGAGGAGATGGAGGAGGAAGATCAGATATTTTATTGTTTAAGGTTTTTACTTTATTTTTTATTATTTGTCATCTGTGAATGAAGCAGCAACTGCTGCCATTATGTAATGATTATTAGGCACATCCTGGTTCCACCTGAAACAGTTCAGCTCTCCCTCAGCCTTGATAGAATGGCACATAATCGCTATAATGAGATCTTACACGTGCTGATGAGACTGCCAATATGATGACAGTTTTATTCATACGATGACATGATCACACACACACACACACACACACACACACACACACACACACACACAGTATAACTGTATTGACAGGGACTCTTGATTGTGGAAGTCTGTGCTCGTACATCAACCAGTCTTCCACATTTATGCATATTTATTTTTCTTAAAACTGGTACCTGTCTTCCATTAAGTTTTCATCTCAGACTTTTCTAATCTTTTGTAATGTGGCAGAGAATTTCTTGGTCCATCTACCATCATTTCATATGTCTACTTCTGTTTCATTCTCATTATGGTCATATTTAGGTCTGTGTTGTGTACCAATAACATGCTACAGTCTGATTAAAATTACTTGTTAGTTTACACATCACACTTTGGAGATTGTTTCCTTCATGCCCAAAGTATTCACTGTTGCCAAAGTGCCACAGCAAATGCTCAGTTCTCTTACAGTACCTTGTCAGACTTGCTTTCTTGATGTGTTTGTCTCCTGAATCCTGGAACTACCCCTTTTATTTTGCATTTCATCAAACATGATAATCTCACACACACACACACACACACACACACACACACACACACACACACACCATTTCAAACAATGCCCAAAATATATCTTTTAAAAAAAGGGAAAAAAACGAAATTCAAGACAACTAAAGTTAGTATCTCTTTGCTTTCCATGTTTTGGGAAGTGACAATATGGACCAAAACAAGAAAAAAAAGTCCAGTAAACATGTGCTCTAAAATGCATACCTTAAGAGCTGCGAGCATGTGTTCATTTGCGGTGCTTTGGAACACAACTCTTATAATGAACAAGTGCTCATAACTTTTAAGGGATGCATTTTAGAGCACATGTTTACTGGACATTTTTTTCTTGTTTTGATCCATATTATCACTTCCCAAAATATGGAAAGCAATGAGCTTGCAGTAGAAGATATTTGCTTCACGGTATGGAAGTCGAAAAATTGCTTGTAGCTCTTAAGACACGCATTTCCGACTCTACCTTTACCTCGACTTTTCTGCTTCTATTATCATGTACTTTCAACTGTATGCCTTTACACCATTAATTATGATACACCCTGTATATAAAGTGTAATAGGTATCCTTCAGAGCAGATAGATCTCTCGTAGATGTGCTGATCTCTCAGTGATTTTCGTGTTTACCTAAGTTTGACATCTCTAGACTTTAAGATTTATGCTGTGATATTGACACTTTTTATTTTCATCAGCATTTATTTACATGATAATATAACTAAAACCAAACCACCTCAAAATCAAATTTATGAATGCAGTTTACGAACACAAAATAACCAATTTGTAGTTTTTTTTTTTTTTTTTTCAGTTAATGTAGGATGACATGCTTCAAAAGTCTGCACATATCACATAAAATTCTTGTTGTGTGTTGGTTCATGTTCACAGAAATTTGAATGAATCAGCCCAAGTCATGGTATGGAAACCAACCCCAAAACATCACAGAACCACCTCTGGCCTGAACTACACCCTTCACACACTGCAGGTTAAACACCTCATTGGGCAGTTAGTGCACTTGATGCCCTGCTTCATTTTAAACAATTCAAAACCATGGTGAAAACCATGTTCTGTAGGATCTCACTTAACACCTCGAGTCAGGTGCTGTTCAGCTTGTGTGTTGTGTGGACCATAGAAGACATGCCACAAAGTTTGCTCAGAAACTGGATGAGATCAGTCTGCATTCACAGACAGCAGAAATTTGTGTAGGATTTCAAACCAGTTGTCCTTAACAAGGCATAACACTTGTTCTTATGTAATGTTATGTGGCATTCCTTGCAGACAAACTAAGCAGCTGTGTTGATCCAACACCAAACTGGGCAACTTCATTTGGGGCTTTGTCAGAGCCATGTCCAAGCACAGTAGCCCCGTTTTGCCATTCTGTCACACCTCCTTCTTGACCCACGCTACTGCACTGATACTGTACAACTGACAGACATATACTCACTGTGTCCCTGCCATGACTTACGTCAATAGTGGAGGCTCACATGTCACCTAGTACCATTTCTACACCAAGTACAATGATTGAAAATGAAAATGGTCATTATGTTATTTTAATAAATATATTGTTCATTGAGTTTATGTAAGTAACAATTGCAGACAGTGTGGCAATAATTTGGAGCACATTTGCTCTGCTGCCTTAAATAACAATAAACAACAAACTGTTTCTATAAACTGAAACCAGATTATACTTCATGATTCATTGTTTTAATTGTATTGTTTTATTTATTTGTGTTAGGAACGTCATTATTGGTGTTGCACTGTTTCGTCGTTCTGGAGCAAGAAGACGTCTTTCAGAGGATGCTGTTTCATTTGCTGATGCCATGGATGGTTTGTCTCACACTTCTGTAGACAGTGGAAACTCTCATGAATATGCACAGGTTCCTCCATCATCTGATTTATCTGAAGTAAAGAGCAAACACATTGGTGGTAAGTCCCAATGCTAAAATATGATAAAAATATAGTATTTCTCTACTTTTGGAGCTGGTGTAGTTTAGAGATTATCTGACGAATGGTATCTGGCTTACATGCTTTTATGGCTATAAATCCTGTACAGTTCATTTCATTTCCAATTTAATTGACGTGAATTGCAGATTGCTAGTGATACCACACCAGATTAGCTGCATGACACACAAACTATCTTCCTGAAACAGCTTATTTGGGGTGGGCCAGAGGTGGTTTAGGTGGTTTCTTCCTTTCTTTCTTTTCTTTTTTTATTTTAATTAAAAAATAGAAAATGAGAAGTGAGTCTTGAGATTTTAGAAGCAGATATTTCGTTCCTCTCTTCAGTTCCTTTCTCTTGACTAGTTATCTTCCTCTGATTGCTTTCCTTCATATTTTTCACTTTTTAGTGTTTGTCACTATTCCCTTAATGTCCTTATTGCCAGAATATGTGGAGCAGTTAAAGAAACCTTTGTGAAATTTGTCATACCCAACATATTGTTATAATTCACTGTTTACATTTTGCTTCTTTGTTTGCAGTTGTTTGTAGTATAAGTGATAGATGAATATTAATACCTACTTCAGAAAAATTAAGCAAAGTTATTAAGAGTGTTAGTTATAAGTGGGAACTGAATAAAATTTTTGTTAATTTCTTCTGTTTTATTTGTCCTGTTTGTAATTACTCTGAGAATCAACACCGAACACCTCATCGTATTCACCATGATTTTGTCTTGCATAAGATTCTGCCGGCCACATTTGTTATGCTATATTTTCAGCAGTACTTGGCAGTGACGATTATTAGGAAGGCATGTGATGGGACTTTTCAAGTATTGGCAGGAACTTCAGACTACATAGCAACAAGGTTGACCCACGTTTGCTTTCAGGTCTTATATCCTTCCTTGGTTATTAAATGAACATCTTTTGCTGACTATACCTTCTGGGCAGCAAATAGTATTCTGTTGCTCACTACGTGCGCAAATTTGTTTTTATGCCAACTTCTGAAGAGGTTAGAAACAAAACTTGGAAGGTGTGTGTTACCTGTTAACAATTTACCTTTTTACCAAATATTTTGTTTTGAATTTTTGTGTATATATATTGCTAAGGTACGAAGTTTTTTTTTCTCAATACTTTTAGGGACCATCCTGATCAGTGGACAGTGTCTCCCTCACACTCCACCTGCCCCACCCTATACTGATATTGTACTGATGGTCTATTTGCATTAATAGATACGTTTCATAACAGCTTTAATAAAACTGTCAGCTGCAGAATAAACTATGGGAAGGAGCCCAATGTATGCAAGTGTTATGTTGGGTTTATTGTGTAAATTGGGTTTTAATCAGTGTAATCCCAATTTGTGGAAGCTCTCCTCCCTCCTCTCCCTCTCCACCCATTTCATCTCTCCATTAGTACTTCCATACATCACTTGTCACTCATTCCCATGCTATTCCATAAAGAATTCCCCTGCCCCCTCCCCTTTTTCAATACTAGCTTTTCTTAATTATATAGTTGGAAACATTCCCTGCAATTGTCCTTCATTCCCGCATCCCTGGCCTCAAATCTCCTCTGCTCGTTGCTCTCAATCTAGCTTCCTTTCTCCATGCCCCAACCTTTCTCCCACCCCTCATCCATCCTCCTGCCTTCACATCAGTCTTTCAGTCCCTCTGCTATTTTTCTACCCCAACTTAGGTCACCCATCATAACCTTTCCACATACTTTTCTTCTTATCTGAGTCCTCTACCTTCCAGTCTCCCTTTTTCATTCAGTATGATTACTGCTGCATATCTAACATGTCCCTCCGTTTACCTACACGTTCCGACCCATTGCATGGTCTCTCCTAACCCCATCCTTTCTATTCCACTCTCCTCATGCAAAATCACTTTTTGCCCTGGTCCCCCCCCCCCCCCCCCTCGGTGTGTGTGTGTGTGTGTGTGTGTGTGTGTGTGTGTGTGTGTGTGTGTGTGTACATGCATCATTGTGTGGAAAGCTCATCTTGTGAAAATCTTCACAGTAAACGGCCAAAAATTATGCTGTACCAATAGAGGTGATATTTTAATTTTAACTAGCGACGATGCATTTGGCACGATTATTTTATGTATCTCCACTTCAGGATGTGATTTTAGTGTATTTTTGCTTCTGATGAAGATATATTTAGATATATCGAAACCGTGGTCAAGGATTTCAACAAATCTTTATCCTGCAACTGTTTGGCTGCTATAATAGAAGTATACCGCAAAGAAAATCATTATATCGACAATGGGAGGCCACAATGTTGGGATTACAGATTTACTTCAAACTTTTTACACCTTTAGAAGACCATTAAAATAACATAATGTGCAAGTTGTAACTTACACTACTCTGGAAAGTCCAAGAAAATTGCAAGAGTAGTTTTACACGTCTGTTATGTAGGTGCCTTGAACATGTACGAGGTGACGGTTCAACTCTCACTCAAATTTAATTTTTAATTCTTTTCTTTTTTTTCGTCACTAGTGATTTTATTTTGTGATATTAGAGACGTAATACAATGAAAAAAAAACATATGTTTGTGTGAAATATTCGTATGAAGTTTCAATTTATGTTTTCCATTTCTGTATGACAAATACTATCCTGCAATGTGTGATGTCGAGAGCACATCCGATGAGTAATTGCATGTGTCCCTTGCCCTTGAAAGTTTAATTACAGATTGTAAAAAGTCAAATAACATATGAAATTCACTACAACTTCATAAAATCCATGTTTTTTGTCCCCCCCCCCCCCCCCCTCCCTCCTCTCCATTATGTCAAGTCTCAAATGTCATATAAATTGCCAGGGTAGTGTGCCTTATTACTTGCACATTGGGAGATGTCAATTCAATTTTAAATTTTTCTCTCTTTTTAAATACCTAACGGTTGTGTGGTTTCCAACCTTTTGTTCCAGTTTGGCAATTTTCTGATTTGAAGCTGCGGAGTAGATGTTTATTTCAAGCATCACTTTCCACTGTATAATTTGTAAGAAAAATTATTCACGTATCTTTGCTTACATATTGCTCGGTATCTTGGAGTACATCCCTTTTTGAGGATGTGTAATTGTTCTTACAGATGACAGTGTTACCGTACCAAACATGTCTTCGTGGTGAAACTTTAATAATGATGTGCTTGAAGTATGGTCTATATCTTAATTAAATAACGTGGCCAGCAATGAAACAAAATCGTTTTAGAAAGAATCCACAAGAAGATAGTTGTATAATGATACCTAAATTCCTTTGTTGTGTTCTTATATATAAAATTTCACAAATACTCGATCCCATTTTCTATCCTTTACTTAACAGTTGCTAAAATATTTGTTTTGTGGAATTTTGTGAACTTCTCCCTGATTTCACTTCTCATTTCAACAACTTCATGAGCATACTTTGTCTCTCCTAGTTTCATCAAGACTGTATAAAGTTGACTACAGATTTGTATTAAATTACATTAATGAATGTGTAATTTTTTTTTTCCTATCTACGTAATTCTGTAGCCCTCAATTCGTTCGAGCAATCAATCATTCATGATAGGAAACACAGTCATAGCTCAGTCACTCCAAAATGATTCTGAAATTTTACTTATTAGAATGAAATCAGGCGATGATTCTTCTTCTCTGCAGGCTCGTGCTTTGCGGCAGTCTGCTAATCTGTACAAATAAAATGCCTCGTAATTTTGGGAGCGTTGTATAATCAGTCAGGAAACCTCAGATCAAGCGGATATTTGGCTTTGATGAAGTTTAACCTTCCGAAGAAGTAATGGAGCTCTTGGATTATTAAATGCAGGTTCGTATCCAGTCTTTCGGAAGTCCCTACTGATTAACAACTACGCAATATATCGATAAATATCATTAATTCCCAAATATCACATACACACCTTTTATTTGTAGGAGCCATCTATATATTTTTCCTTTTAATCGTACAGTTCGTATCAGTTATCTTCTGTGATAAATCTCAATAATCAGATTACAGTTCTTCCAAACCAAGCTCAGGCTAATCGGCACGAAGACAATCTCGGAAGCTCCCTTCTTTTTTTTTTTTCTAACCACCACCAGAGAGAGTACTACAAAGAATACTTATGCGCTCATGGCATAGCTATTGTATGAACTACTTTTCGCATGGATTCTGCGAGTATGAAGATAGAAAATTAGTAAACGTCATTAAAGGGTAGAATTGTATCAGAATAATTCATCGAATATAAAGAGATATTACAATTGCCCCTCGCAGCGAGCAAAGTTAATGATAATACACTTTGCGAGCTAACAGAAAAAAATTTGTTGGGTTGTTTATTCAAAAGAGGAATATTTTGAATTAGTAGAATTTTACTATAGAGAGTATGGGTAACATGTTAAGACAATAAGTTACGAGAATACCTAAGCTGTAGCTTTTACATGTACCGGGGTATACCCGCATCCCGAGTACATAACCAGGGAAGATGTAGATTGGTGTAATTACGAAAAAGGTCTACCCATTTGGGAACTGGCCTTCACAGGGAAACCCTGGAAAACCCGGAAGAATAGACCCCAGCTCAGGTATTAAAGAAGACATGAAAGCCTAAATCCAGTAATTTTGAAATATATAGAAGCTCCATAGATTAGATCAAAGGAAAAGTGCCTCATAGCCAAAAAAAAATTTTACAATATTGCTCAACAAAAATTTTCAAAATTCTTCTTTCGACGATGTAGCCGGCGATCTCGTTGTGAAGTCGATGGAACAGGAACACGGGTACGGACACCAGGTAGGCGACGTACAGCGTCTGGTGGAGGCGGCACGGAGGACAGGCGATGGCTTATGGTACAGAACAGAAGCTGGTAATGTGCCGTAGAAACAGGAAGATGATCTCAGGAACAGATGGTCAGGGACGTGAACATTAAACAGGTTTAAAGTGGAATAAGAAAAGGTTTTGACTGAATAAATCCCTGGAAGAGAGTGGATTAAGGCAACGAAGTCCATATTTCATCGTTGAACTCAAAATCGGAGTGGATTCTTACATTCTTCCATCTGTACTAGACTGGAACATCCATCAGTCCTGACAATTGCGAATTTTTTTGTAGTCCTCAATACCAATTACAACTGCTGATTGTCCAAAATATTGCCAAATAGACTGTGGGCATTTAAATTTTGTTGTAGCTCATATCGAATGTATTCCTCTCAAAAAAGTTTTTAGATCTAATCTTCGGTTTGTTATAGTGCAGGTGGAAGTAGAGCATTGAATCTGTCCGAGGTTTGCTTTCAATTACGAAATTATGGATAGAAGTTAAGTTTACACCTGATGAAAAATTTTAAACATAGGCATATGACACTGACTCCACAAAAGGAATAATTTGAAAAATTTTCATTATTCTTATAATTAATTGATTTATAGATCCACTTGCAAATAAATATTATTAATGATGACGTATGTTCATTTAACAAATCATCCACTCGCAGAATCTTCTTCATCCTCTCATGAACATTTATGGAAATATATTTCAACAATTATGTCCATAATATGAAACACACAAACTGCTGTTCTTAAAATGTTAATTAAAATTCTTAAATTAATTCTCCTGGTAAAGAAGGCACAATGAAAAATCTAAAAATTATAATAATTTTCTCTAGCGCAACCAGAGTGTTTCTTCAATTGTTTGCAGCAGTGACATTATCGACTGTTCCTTCATTTCACAGTTCAATTGTTTTCTCCTGCGAACAGCGCACATCATACACACAGCGTATTTACCTACATCTATTCTTTTCGATTCGGGATATGCCAAGAAGTATGATCCAGGATTTGGTATATTTACAATAACATATGGTCCGGTATAAATAAGATTCCATTTCTTTATGTTCTTCATCAGTTTCGAGGAATGGATGTGTCTCCTCAATAAAACCTTTTCTCCAAGATGAAATGTCTGAATCCGGTGAATCCGTTTATCATATGTCAATTTCCGTTGTATTGCCTTTTTAGTTAAATTGACAAGTGCGAGTCGAATCTTTTCCTCCAATTTTAAATTCTGGTCTTCATATTACAGGTACTATTATTTTATTAATCTCTCTCGCATCCAGAACTAATCTTACGTTGCCTCCAGGTTTTGGAACGACTAAGAGCGGAGAACAATATGGACTAGTTGATGGCTCAATCAAGTTCCATTCTAACATTCTATTTATCTCCCTTTGAACAGATTGTTTTAAACGCCAGGGGATCGGATAGTGCGTGTAACAGTAAGTCTGATGTGGCTTCACTTATTGGTGACAAATGTACCCTTTAATAATTCCTGGTTTCTCACCAAAAATCTCTTCATATGCCTCTAACAAATAATGAAGCTGCTGCCTTTGTTCTCTGGTAAGCTGATTTGATTCACTAGCTTTTATCATTGTTGTTTGGTTAAAGTCCTCCTGTTGTATCAAATCCTTTGAAAGCTCCTTCCAACGACTGTGTGTAGTGTCAATTAATTGAATTATGGCACCGTGACAATATTTCTCATGCACCATTTCCTTTCTATTTAAATCCAGTGCTATCTCTTCTCCATTTAATCTAAATTTAACTATTCCTTCCAAAAAATCAATCTGACAATCATACTCCTGCATACTCCCAATACCAAGAATACAGTCCACTAATAACTTCTCCACTACAAGGAACGTGCATTTTATTGCTACATTCCCCATTTTCATCTCTAATTGTGTTTGTATTTTGACATTGGGAGAGCGTGCTCCAACAGCTCCGATGATTTTGCAGTTCTGTACTGGCAAAATTGGTACCTTCTTCTTCCTAATAATTCTCCGAAAAAGAGCGCCTGAGATGACATTGGCGGAAGCGGCGGTGTCTAATATCACATTCGTTGGAACTTCCTCTATTTCAACAAATACTTCCGATACCAGAACACTCAATTTGTCATTATGACACGTTATTAAATCCTTTGTTAACTCTTCAGTCAACAGCTCACCATCATTATATCTTAACAATTGTAATTTTACTGTTTCGCCCCTAACACATCCCCTGACCGCTCCTCCAGGGCACGATGCGGTCATGTTTAGTTTGACTGACTGTTGGTCCGATTGGTATTTGTCTCTTCAGCTACTTCAGTGATTATCGGTTGTTGTGGTGAATTCTGTCTATGTTGTCTTGCTTGATTCGTGTAATTATTGTTGTTGTTCTGCTGGTGTTGGTAGAACTGTCCTGTGTTGCCATACATTGGATTATATCGATTAAAATTCCTACTGTTCCTAAAATAGCCCCTCGCTGCACCATTACTAAAGTTTCCATTATGGTAATAATTATTGTTTGCATTTTGTCCATTGCTAAGTCTCCTCGGAGAGTGTAGTTGTTTATGATTATTGTTACTGCTACCATTACTGCCATTCCCACTCGAGTTGCAGCTCGGATTCGCTTCTATTGCTCTTCTTTGATATGACATTGCTCTTGCCCTTTTATTGTCCTCCTCAATTATATCAATATGATCAAGCGTAGTCATAAATGAGTCTATATCCTTATCATTTATATATAACAG
The DNA here is from genome assembly GCF_023864275.1 of Schistocerca cancellata. Taxonomy (NCBI): domain Eukaryota; kingdom Metazoa; phylum Arthropoda; class Insecta; order Orthoptera; family Acrididae; genus Schistocerca; species Schistocerca cancellata. The sequence continues at coordinate 421,721,748 of NC_064633.1, forward strand.
TTGATTCCTTATACTGGTGGGTAGTCTGGACTTGAGTATCCTAAGTATATCCGGCAAAGGAATCGGTACATCCCAATACAAAGATTTATTAATGTATTTCTCAAAATATCTCTTTAGAAATATCTCTTTAGAGATATCCTGAAAGGCTCAGGATATAATGCTTCCTGCCTAAGTCTTTCTTGTATTCCAGCAGACCAATATTTTGCTAGAAAAGCCTGCTCAAATTCTTTATAACATTTACAAGAAGATGTTTGTTCGGATGCCCACAATGCTCCAGATCCTTGTATATATCCAGATACAAAACTAATCTTTTGCCATTCTGTCCAAGATCGTGGAAATAGACCTCTGAAACTTCGAATAAAGACTACAGGATGAACATTCTTTTTGTCAGGGTTAAAGATTTGAAATTGTCTCTGTTTAATCATCTTCTCCTCAACGGTACTACAATTCCAAATTTTCCCTGGGGCTATCCGTTATATCGAATCTAACTTGTGACGTTCCAGTTCTGTCTACATCGGATCTTGACGTGGACGGAATGTCACGCGCAGATTGAGAGTTTTGTTTCCTACTTCTCGCTGTTTCTAAATCCTGCTGCGAGAGATTTAGTAATCTTTCGATATTTTCTTTCCAACACGAGAATTCTTCGCCAAGTTGTTCACGAACTTCCTTTAATCCTTTGTTGAAAAAATTCTCCTCGGAACTCTCCGAAATTGACTGTAAAGCTACTTTCACAGTTTCTTCTATCGTTTCCGAAGGAAAATTTTGCCGCTCCAATGTCATTTCTGAAAACTTTCCCGCAAGTACATTCATTCTATGTTCCACTGTCTTCTGTTTTTCCTTCACTTCGTCAAATTGCTTCTTTAGATTATCTTGGGATTCTATAATTTCTGGTATCATAGCTACAGAACACTGTATGTCCTCTTGAGCTTGTATTACTTGAGGAAACAGTTCTACTTGTTTTTGTATCATGTCAATTTTGACGGATACATATTCGGTTAGTTCCGCTTTTAATTTACTATTGTTTTCTTGGCATTGTTGGCGGACCTGCCCAATTTGAGCAATCAGATTCTGTTCGGTCTTTTCTGCCTGTTCTTTTATTTCCTGTGTCTGGGTATTTAATCTCTGATCTAATTTGGTAAAGGTTGCTCTTAATTGATTTTGTAATTCTGTTTGATTTACGGCTAATTGATTTTGTAGTTCATTTTGTATAACGGATAAGTCTCGTTTTACATCCGCTTGGCCTTCGGCTAATAGAGACAACTGTTGCATAATAACAACTAATGTGTCAACAACACTCTGATCAGCTGTTGTATGAATCTTTTCTGAACCAGCAGGATTATTTATATTGCTACCGCTAGCCACAACAGTCTCAGAATTGCTATCCGTGGCCTCTGCTTCTGCGCAAACAGCTGAAGGCTGTTGCACGTCTCATTGCTGATTCAGTGACATTTTAAATGCCACTCTAGTCAATACCATTAAATAACTGTCAATATCAGGTTCTAATCACTAAATACAGTTTCAAATTTACTGTCGTAGACACACTTAACTTTCAAATTACTTCACAGATGGTATAAAGTTCAATGTCAAGATACAAAAATCACACAATATACAGTTCTACAATCTAACTACTATCTGGAAAAAAGTTCTTTCTAAATTGATTTCGAACTATTTTAACTACAGGATAAAAAAATTAGATTTCTCTGGCCTTGTTCTGTAGCCTCGGTGTTGTCCAATAGTTGAAATTGTTTCTTGGTATCAGCAATTTTATACTATGGGCACCGAATCTCTCTTCAGATTAGTTACCTCTCATTCTCGTTGGTTTTCATGAAACAAAAAATACATATATTATATAACAATCCAAGAGAGTCCTGTCACACTAGCGCCACTGTAATTTTTCCTCCTATCTATGTGATTATGTAGCTCTGAATTTGTTCGAGCAATCAATCATTCATGATAGGAAACACAGTCATAGCTCAGTCACTCCAAAATGATTCTGAAATTTTACTTGTTAGAATGAAATCAGGCGATGATTCTTCTTCTCTGCAGGCTCGTGCTTTGCGGCAGTCTGCTAATCTGTACAAATAAAATGCCTCGTAATTTTGGGAACGTTGTATAATCAGTCGGGAAACCTCAGATCAAGCGGATATTTGGCTTTGATGAAGTTTAACCTTCCGAAGAAGTAATGGAGCTCTTGGATTATTAAATGCAGGTTCGTATCCAGTCTTTCGGAAGTCCCTTCTGATTAACAACTATGCAATATATCGATAAATATCATTAATTCCCAAATATCACATACACACCTTTTATTTGAAGGAGCCATCTATATATTTTTCCTTTTAATCGTATAGTTCGTATCAGTTATCTTCTGTGATAAATCTCAATAATCAGATTACAGTTCTTCCAAACCAAGCTCAGGCTAATCGGCACGAAGACAATCTCGGAAGCTCCCTTCTTTTTTTTTTTTTTCTAACCACCACCAGAGAGAGTACTACAAAGAATACTTATGCGCTCATGGCATAGCTATTGTATGAACTACTTTTCGCATGGATTCTGCGAGTATGAAGATAGAAAATTAGTAAACGTCATTAAAGGGTAGAATTGTATCAGAATAATTCATCGAATATAAAGAGATATTACAAATGTATTTAGAGAAAGAGGGTGGGATCCAGTAACTGCCTCCTAAGAATTTTGCTCCATTTATGTATGAGTGATTAATACATTTCATTTCTTTTAATCAGAATTGAGATAATTATTTTTGCTGGACAGACATCTCTGCTCACTACTGTCATTACAAGACTTCATGCTCTGTGGGGTGGAATACTCAGTTGGAAATCATAAACAGTAGAATATTTTGAGCTGTGTAGGTACTTTTCTTATTACTTTTCAGTAGTATGCCATGCTTCCTTCTTCTCTTTATTTTTAATGTAGTTAAGTATTTGGGTGATCACACTATGGATCCTCATCATACTTTGAAGGTACTGAATTTCCACTCTTTTTCAAACACGTGAGAGAATAAGGGGATTTTATGATTTTATTGCCAATGTCCTTATGTATGAACGGTAGCAGGTATTGCAAGACTTGCCATTCATTGACAAGGAATACTGGACTTACGCTTCTAACTTAAAGAAAATGTTATGGTTTGTGCATTTATTGTCAACAATAGGTTACTCTAAGTGTTGCATTTTTGCTACCCCTACCTGCTGTTTCCTTAATTTTGACTTCTTTGATTCATCATGTCCAATGTCTGATCTCACACATCTGTCCGGAGTAGTGAGCAGTGGGCTTAATCTACAAAGCAAGGTAGATGCCAGGAAAAATCATGTTTTTAAATTAATTTGTATCAGCCTGGATGTTTCAAGTTATTTGAAGTCCAGAATAATACTACCTTCTTTTGGATACTACAGAAATGCTAAGCATCCATATACTCTTATATATTGTTTAAGAAGAGTGTATAAGTGAAATTCAGTGGTGAATACTAGGTACAATATCGTTCATATTTCAAATTTCCTGATCAGTTAATTTATCAGCTGGATTGTTTTCTGCATGGCCTTTTTATTGCAGTTTTCATGGATCTCTCATTTCTCTTTGTTCACGATATCTTTCTTACTTTCTAAATATATCAGTCTGAAATGTTATTGCTAGAAGCAGACATATCTGTCATTTACAAAATGTGTGGAGAGGATAAGATATAGTTTACGTCATACTTCTTGCAAGTGCCCTTCATACCCATTGAGATGGTCCCATACTTTAGAATTTTTTTTAAAGTGCGCAAAGAGTAGGAAAGCTGGCCATTAGGTACAGCCAGGAAATTCAACTTTCAGGACTAGCAACAAAACCATGTAAAACGGTACTTGACATTCCTAACTATGATGCCATCACTTCTTTTCAGTTATGCTGTCTGTTCCTAATTGGGAATGATCTTGACTTGACGGTAAGGCATCAGACAGAAACAACAGCAGTAGCCTGTGGTAGTTACTTGAAATGCCATTCTGTAATATGTATCTTACATTAATACAGTGCCTTCAAGCTCCTACTCTTACGAAATTTGTGTTGAGCAACAGTTTTGGGAGGGATATAATGGAAATGATAGATACTTGCTGACAGAAGTAGTGTTTAGGAGGGCAGCACAAGGGGGGGGGGGGGGGGGGGGGATATGTTGGAGAGCGAGTTCAGGTGAGAGAAGACTAGTACACTATAATGTGTTGAGGGAAGTCTGGCATACCCAGTCGACACTAACTGTAGGAATACCATTACTAGGTGTGTTAGCAACGTTGACCCTGTGACAAAGTGAGGTCATAAAAGAAAGAAAAAAAAGTTCATGATGATAATAGGATGAGTGATAAAAGTGGTGAAAAGTGCCATTTGAAAGCTTTTCATAAACCTGAGGTCACATTTAATATTATTCAGATGTAGTTATCTGTGCCAGTGTCATTTGCTGCTGTGAGGTTGAAGCTTGTACCTAGCATCCAATGCTCCGAGAACATCCCTCAGAACATACATACATTGGAGCTAGTGTCCATTAGGAACTGCAATTTGGTGGCAAGTCATGGTGATTGTCAGCTGAGTTAGCGTTGTTGAATAATAGCTCCATACAGCTGTTTGTGTCACTTTGTTACTGCTGAAGGGTTAATAATCACATGGCCTGCTTTGACGGTCATAGAGTAGTCTAAAAAATGCCACAGTATGTGTATTGATCATTGCATCTTCCATTATGCCAGCAATGGCAAAATGTCTCTCTACATGACTGCACACTCAGGCCATAGTGATGCTGCTTTGAAGATGTGAGTGCCACAAACAGTGCAGTTGACTGGTCTTGCATCTAGTACACTAATTTATTGCATGCTTGGATGCAGTTGAGTTTGGCTTCAGAGTATTTCACAGTGGCATACACATATGAAACTTTCTTGATGCTCAAACTTTGTTGCCTGAGTTAACTCGAACTTTTGAAGGTATTCACCAGAATTATGAGGTGGAAGGTAATAGAGACTGCCTGTAACATCATCTCTTATACCACTGAAATAAATATTTTAATTTTGATACCAATATCTGAAGTGATGAATTCTGTACATCCAGACATCAAATTCGAAATGGAAGTAGAAAAGGAGGACAACTTGCCATTTTCAGATGTGTTGGTTGAACCAAAGATAAATAAGTGGCTTGGCAATTCCATATACAAAAAGCAGACACACACAGTTTTGTATTTAAATGAGTTTCCACCATCCTGTCCAGAATAATTCTGTCCAGAGCACTGTAAAATGCAGAGCTCAAGACATTTTGCATTACAATAATCTTCCATCTGAATTAAAATGCTAGAAGTATGTGTTTTGTGGGCAATGGGTACAAACCACACCAGATTAAATCTGTGTTCACTAATAAATAAAGGTCCATATGTGTTCATCCAACAGAAGAAAAAGACAGTCCAACAACATTTCTTCCTTTCAGTTTTGCAACTTTGAGCAAAATACTACTTAGGGTATTCAGAAATTATTGGTATTACATTTTTGTTCACAGAAACCATATACTGAACGAACAGATACAAATTATGTTAGGGATATTCCCCACCAATGTGTCTGCACTTTTGCCATTTTTCTGGCAGCTTCTGTATTCACCTAGCAAACCGTTCTTTGGATGTATTGTGGCACCACTGTTGAAAAACTACATTAAGTTCATAATTGGTGGTGAACCTTGTACCCCACATGACCTCATTCATTCAGGTGAATAGGGCATATTCACTAGGACCCAGATATGGTTGATGTGGAGTATGTGGCACCACAGTAACCCCTAGTTCATGCACAGTGGCAGTAGTCTGGCAACTGACATGCGACTCACATTGTTATGTTGGAGTAGAAAGGCACGACCCCATTTTTTCTGGTAATACTGTTAAATGCATCAACAGAGTTCGCGCAGTGACATGCAGTACCTTTCACTGTTGATGATCATACTGAGAGGGCGCAGTGACATGCAGTACCTTTCACTGTTGATGATCATACTGAGAGGGAGTCAGTCCACCAGCAGTATCTCTTCTTGATCCCAGAACACAATCACCATTTGTTTCTGCTTCATTGTCCCAGCCATTCTTTCTGGGTCTGCATTTAACTTTTGCACCAACTGTTGGCACATCCCCACATGCATCTCTTGCTGCACAGTGGTGAGGGAATGCACCCATTGTGCACACATCATCTTTGTCTTTAAATCTTCATAGATGTTGGTGTGAAGGATTCCCAGTGATATACCTGTTGCCTTCTCTAGTTCATCAAATGTGATTCACCTGTGCTCCGTTTATCAAGTCGTTGATATGTTGGGTGTTGTTTGATTTGTGTGCAGCTGCTGGATACCCAGTGGTTTCACATTTTTTCATCACAATCCCTGCTGTCTCTGCACTCTAATACCAAACAAAATATGGATCTGTGATTTGGTGCACTTTCCCTACAAATGGCTACTAACAACTTGTAGATTCCTGAAGCAGCTACTTGTTCCTTCCAGAGAAACCGTGCTGCCCACCATTACCCACGTTTGTCTGTTTTGATGTCCACCAGCATCCTCACCAGCCGCAACAAATGCTGCTACAATGCACCACCTGTGAGAAGTAAGCTGCTACAGTGCACCACCTGTGAGAAGCAACACCACCATCTGGTGTTGGTAGACGGTACTGCAGTCTTACCTTCACACATATATCAATACACGTTTCAAATTGCTATTATTCAGGAGTTGTAGACGGAGTGACAATCAGTATGCAGCAGTGTTTCCTTTACTACTGGAAATTAAAGAAACAGTGCCTTCAGTAAAACACTGCCGTGGTTTGAGAGGATCTTTTATTTTTAGTGTTCTGTGTGAATTCATTGAAAATTTCGTAAGGCAGGCAATCCATAGTGTGCCTGGTCACTGTTGTGATCATAAGTGTCACACCAAACTAAAAAAAAAAATAGAAAAGTATGTGATAGTGGAACACTGCTGTACAAAAGGACATAAAAATCTCCTCTGAAAATACAGAGATCCTATGTTGTGCCTTATTGTGCTGGGACTCTGTAATAAAAGAACTGGTAGAAATCTGGATGTATTATTCCACCCTATTCAATATACAACGAAATTAAATACTAAACAAATAAAGTATGTTCTAAGTATAAATATTCATCATTTTTGAACAACTTAACCCTTTCACAGCTATGCCTGTGTGCATGTAGATGGTAGTTGCTGCATGTCTCAGGTGCTACACCCAAAAGAATACAGGTTTACTTTTCAATTTCACGCGCCACACTTGTTTTAAATCATTCTTATGTTGCTTTTTCCTAATAAGTACTGTTCTTTGTTCGGTCTAGTTGCATCACTTTAATCTTATAAAAATTCCACTGTTGTACTGTGAAATTCATTATTGCTTTCCCAATGGGGTGTTCCCTGTGCAGCGTTTCCTGCCCACACTTCCCCACGTGCTTTTCTTAATTAAAAAATAATTTATTCACTCTTCAGCCACGATAACTGCAGCCCATCTGTCCTGGCCGGGAATTGTGTTAAGATTATGGCCAGGTGGGCAGGGCCTCTCACCTGATATTGCCGGCTTGACTTATCTCACCTGTGGAAATTCTATGTAATTGTTTTTGTAAAACTGTAGGAAGTAATACATACGAGTTACATTTCTTTTGTATGACTTTACAAAAAGAAAAGAAAGAGGAAAAAAGAATCGACTATGAGAAAGTATGTTTCCGTCACCGTGCACATGTCTTGCACCTGCTTTCCTGGCATTGCAGCGAAAGGGATAATTTTCATAATTACAAACAAAATACTTTTTACTTATCTTCCTCTATCGCTTTGCTTTCTGCTCATTTCTTTGGCAAAGCTTGGATTAGTTATGTGATGAATGAAACACTTTTCTTTGCCATTCTAATTATTTATTAACATCAGATTGACTATTCACAAGACAGCTTCTGGAGAGAAGTGAGACAAATGAAAGACATCTTCAGATGAGTGGCATTGCATCTTTCAAGCTATGTTTCTTTACAGGTCAAAAGCTACAGACAGACACTCTGAACCTGTGTGCAATGCCCATATTTAAAATTTCACATTTCCCATGAGAATTTTCGCAAGGCAAACTTTTTTAGTTACAGCAATTTTATAATCAACACGTTAATTTTTATGAAACTGTATGTTTTAAAAAACCATAGAATTATGGTTACAGAAATATAGTAACTTTTGGAAAAAGAAAATTATTCTTTCAAAAGTGAAGTAAAGAAGGTTTCAATTTAGGTATGTCAAGGTTAATACAAATGACATTCCTCTTGTACAAATTTTAGGCCATACATGGTTTGTAGGTATTGTAATTTTATCAAATTTCTGTAAATAAAATGGCTTTAATGAAACTAACTACACTATTACAATTAGAAAACTGATAACTAAATTCTGAATAGTGAAATGTAATGCGAAACATTTTGAATAAAAGGAGGACTGGAAGAGAAAGAAAGGAAAATACTCAGGAAAAATTTAAGACCACAAAATAACAAAGACAACAACTGGATGAAGAGGAGAAAGAAGTTTTACACAAAAACATAGAAGCGATCACAGATGCAATTATTAAAGAGGGGATTAAAGTTTGCAGTCACATTTACAGAATGAATACCAATAGGATAATGAAGAAAATTTTTAATTTCATTTCCAAATTAAGACACACCATGGGATGGCTGGAAGAGACAAGAAGGTATTTGAGAAAACTTAATGTCACAGAAAACACCTTAAATGACAGGGAACATTTCAAGCTAATGATCATACAGCTAAATTTCATATGCACAACGAGAGCCAAAATGTAAGAAGGTGATGTCAGATAAACAGAGGCAGGCCACCAGCCAGTGCATAAGTAGTTCTGGGAAGATAAGAAGAAAAAGATTTTGCCGGAATCTTGGGTTCTAAGCAGTCTAGAATTGCCTCCCTCCCCGCGGTACACACACACACACACACACACACACACACACACACACACACACAAACCACACTATTTCTGGAACATATTGATTACTTGTTACTTATAAAATAGCAGAAAAGAAATATATAATTTTATTCATTATTTGGGTCATTAGTTCCCCTTTTTATTTTTGACTATTACCTATATTTTAAATAAATGATACGATGCCAAACCATTATTACTATATGTTCAACATACATGTTGAACTAGTTATGGCACTGTTTGTTAAAATAATTACTTATATGTGATTACATTTACTGTGTAGTTCAGATACGAGTTACTATTGAGAATGCCTTATAAACACTGATATAGACTACTACAAAAATCAAAATTTTCCTACCCATTGTTAAAAGTTCATAGTGCATCAGCAAATCAACAGAGATAGTGTCTATAATCTTACTGGAGTGTGGGACAGGTTGTTAGAAATGGGGCCTTCACAAACGATCATAAGTAAAAACTTGATTTCAAGGGGAAGTGGTGAGACTGCAAGCAGTCCACAGTTTTCTCCTTGCCCTGCAAAGCTGCCCTGTTGGATAACAAAGGCTGCACTCGCAACCTTGTCCATTTGCACACGCAAATCTCATTCTTGGTGCTGTCATTCTGTCAATAATAAGCTAAGCCATTATTTTATAAAAAAAAAAAAACACACACACACACACACAGGTCTTGTCCTGGTAGTCAGTAAGTTGCTGATGAAAATATAGTGAATATCTTCCATAGCTTGAGTTTTTATCGCCAGTCATTATGTAGCTTGAACACTGAGAGAGTTTTGTTACAGAGTTTGTCTCCATAAGGGAATTCTTACCTCAGTAGTATTCACGTGATGTATGCTGCAAGGTTTCCTGTGTGAGATGATGAACACATCCAGATGCTATGGCTCATACTCCCAGAAGAAATTTTTCTGCTGCTCTTGAAGTTGCTGATTCTACAATTATTAGTGATTTACCTGTGCTCTTAACTGACACACATTGATTTGATGATAGCAGACCATTGAATATTACAGATTTCGATACTCACATCTTACAGACTTTTGAGACTTGTTTTATGTATGCATGAAAGTTCCATTCTTTCACACAAGTCACAATTTTGTAATGAACAAACATGATTATGCTATAGTAGGTTCACTGATTTATTTGTCAAATTACCTGCTGAAGAGTTTGTGTTGATGTAGACTTGCATTACTGTCTGACCAGGTCAAACACTAGGTGCCCACTGGCAATCCTCTGTAGGTAGTTTGTCACAGTGCTACAGGTAAGTTGTTGGAATGACGTTGCTGGTTCTAGTGTGTGGTTGTTCGGCTGGTGTAGAGACTATCTGCCCTGCCCCCCCTTTTATTATATTGTGGTTATTTCCTGTTTATCATTTATTATTTTATTTTCCTCTCTTTCTTTTGTTCTTTTTATTCTTTAACTGAATTATTCTTTTCTCTTTTAATTGTGTCTTGCTTTGGTAATCCAAGTTTACTTCTCCCTCTGTCCTTTCTGTTATTTTGTACTGAAGCTTGCACCAAGCTTCTTAATTTACTTTATTTTACATCCAGCTCACTCTGACATTTTTTGTTAATCATTGCCTCCCTTCCTCCCTACAAATGGTGGGTCATTGTTGGCAAACACAAGTGCGCGCGTCATTGTTGGCAAACACAAGTGCGCGCAAAAACACACACACACACACACACACACACACACACACACACACACACACTATTACTATTAGGACTCTCTCTCTCTTTCCTCAAATGCCTTTTATCTCCTTGTAGAACAACAACAGCGTAATTAAATTAGACATTCCACTGTGTATTGTGATTCTGTATGTGTCCTCAAAAGGCTTACGAAAATGTAATCTTGAAATATTTGTGGTAGCACTGTAGTTTTGGCAATAATCCTTGGTTGTATGAATGTGGCTGTTCTGTAGTTTTATGCAGTTTTATTTCATTTCATTTCTCTGCACACTAGTTGTTGTTGTACTTTTCTTCTTCGTGCACTGCTGATTCAGTATTGTAGCTGGCTTCTTCTATTGCTTAGGCAACCAGACAGATACTGACACAGGATACAACAGCTCAAGTGTCAGTGTCAATGCACGTGAAGTTCAGCCTGCAGTGACTTCAGATACGCAAACAGAACTTGTTGGTGGTATGTGTAGTTGACTTTGGAAGCTTTTCTGAGTATGTAGCAATATAGTTAATTAACTTGGCATTGCTATTTCTGTTGTAAAATAAATTAACCCTAGTAATATATCAGTGTAAGTAAAATCATGTATAATTTGCTCTGGGTATAAATTTTTTGTCAGTCTGTTTTTGCTGCATTGTATGATATGTCATTATTTGGTCTCTTAATTATAAATTCTTCAGCATGCTTATATTCTTTCTTTTCATTCATTTTATTCATGTGTGATAAACTAATTTAATTGAACCTGTGTGCATTATGCTATCTAATTATTTACTAAGGACAAAATGGGAATGGGGTAGGGGGATAAATTTAAAACAAATTGTAACAACTAAGAATATTACTGTAATGTTCTAATTGTATGTTGTTTTGTATCTCCACATGACTGACTGATGTTTCAGATCAGTATTAGGTAGATATTTGTACTTGCAGACTCATTCTCATAGGTGCTTATGATCTGTTCAGATATCTTTTTTATATAATACTTTGAAAATAAGTGAGATGGATATGGATACATATTTCTTAATTTTCTAAGAACTGATAGGGGAAGTGGTTATGTAGCTTCAGAAAATTTGTTTAAATTACATAAAAGCAATTGTGACATGGGAATTCTAATTTAAGAATTTAGTAGAACATGCAGTTTAAAGCAGTTTTATTTACTCATACAGCTCAAGGTCTGACACAAGGCTTTCTTATTGTCAACATTCAGGCAATGTCTCTGTCAGGTATCTTAACTATAACTTCTCATTTCTGTGGCAGATGAGTAAATGTACAGTGTACTCGTGCTTGTGTTGCTGTTGTTATGATGTCGACTGTGATGGTAGAAGAGAGAGGGTTCAGATGTAAGCTAGCATATATCCAATTCCTATCAAATAGCACCAAGACAGAGGCTTAGTGTTCACAACCCAAGGACATATCACCGTCAATAGTGTTGCATAGTCTCATTTCTTGAGACACTGCAAAAAGGTTTGGAATTTGGAGTCTTTACCTGTATCAGAATAACAAAGTGACTGACAATTGAACATGATAAAATCAAATCAACAGTCACATCAGTGGCTGTAATTGTTGCCCGCAGAGTACTATGACAATAGTGAACAAAACAGAAGGCACAATCAAACTTTGTTCGCTGGTTATTTGTTGCTGTGGTAGCTCTTTTGTGAACCATTGTCATTCACTTTGTTATTGTGATCAGGTCTTTGGCACAAGATCTGGTGATTTCCTAGCAACTCCTTTCCTACCAATGCTGCCCAGATATTGGCAGTGAAAATTTTTTCAGCATTTCAAATTAAAGCAGTTACTTTTGAGTCTTGTGCCACCTCACTGGTGTGCATTAGCTGCTTCAGTTTTAGGAGCAGTTACATATTACAGTCCTCACTTAAGATAGTTATATTGGAGTAGGAATTAAAGTTAGGGAGAAGAAATGCAAACTTTGAAATTTGCCAGTGACATTGTAATGCTGGCAGAAACAGCAAATGACTTGAAAGAGCTGTTAAATGAAATGAAGAGTGTCTTGAAAGGAGGATATAAGATAAACATCAACAAAAGCAAAACAAGGATAATGGAATGTAGTCGTATTAAATCATATAATGCCGAGGGAATTAATTAGGAAAAGAGACACTTAAAGTAGATGAGTTTTGCTATCTGGGACACAAAATAACTGAGGACAGCCAAAGTAGAAAGGATATAAAATGTAGACTGACAACGGCAAGAAAAGCATTTTCGAAGAAGATAAATTTTTAACATTGAATATATGCTTCCCTGCTAAACTATCACAGATTTCGACAAAAGTTTATGGAACATTGGTAAATTTTAACATTTGTCGAAGCGATGGTCACCTTGTGCAACTGGACACTTTCTCTTAAGAATAATAATGAAGAGAATTTTACAGGACAAGTTCAAACTTGAATATTTTGTTAAAACAAAAAAATGTGGTATTTTCAACCTGATTTTGCAAACGACTGTGTTCTATGAAACTTTTCAAACTGTCTTCATTAGAAAGACCATGGATTTAACCACCTAAAAAAGTATGTTTGATTATCCAAAGCGAGCTAACAGTGCTAGATAATTTGAATCAAACTTGTGCAGGAAAACCACGGCATGAAAAAATGTAAAGTTTGGCTTCTCACACCTGTTAGAGTAAACGTATGCTGAACATAAAACTTAATATGCCGTAGCCTGGTAGTACAAGGATGTTGAATACAAAATTTCGCTCACCTACTACTTTGCAAGAAGCTACAAATGCATCAAAAAGATGACAGTTTTTGTGAAAAGGGGAAAATAGTGTATATTCAATACTTCTTTTTAATATTCCATTTTCTGTTATTACTTCAAAACGAGTTGCATCCGAAACAAAGTGTTTTAAACCCCACAAAACAGTGGGTTTAATTTCCAACATGGGCCAAGAATGCTACATAAATTGAGGCAAAATAGTCCTACAAATCACTCTGCAAATGAAAACTTTGGGTTCTTGTATCTTGTTGATTAAAGACATGATAAACATGAAACTTTTCAGACAACAACTTAGTGACATAAGGTTTTCCTAGATAAAATGTCATTCATGTACTGGTTTCTAAATTTCTCAAAATCAGTTAAAACTTAATTTTTGTAAAAATTACAAAAATAGATCACATTCAGTGTGCTTTCTGTGAATCTATTTTATGTAACTGATCTGAAGCTAACCACAGTTGGACAAAGCATGTTTTCAAGCATTCAGAAAATTGCGTCTAATTTTCCGCTGTTCGCTAACATAGCAGAAAATGATGGCAAATTGTAGTAAATGGACTGCAGAAACATGCTACATTGCAGCCACCTGTTGTCCTTGTTTTGTTGCTTGTGGTTTTTATTTTTAAAGTGATGAGTAATATATTTCTATATTGCATTGCTCCATGGTGACATTATCACTAATGGCTGCAGAACATGACCAAGCAACCCCTTTCCAATAGGGTCATGCCTGATAGCCATCCAAAATACCTTATCTGTGATCCTCAAATCTGTAGAAGTATCTCACATAGGTGGCAAGCAAAAAGTAATATAATTTTTTATTTTAAATTTGTCAACTTTGCAGTTTTCATTTAATTTGAAATTTTTGAACCATTTTCTGCTGTTCTTTTTCTGGAAATTGATACTGTCAGCCAGATGATGATATTGTAGGAACAGAACGTGTGGAAACGAGATGTTGTTGTGTTACCCAACAAGCATCTTGTTTCTAGTGCCAATAAAATGAATGAGCTGGGCCTTGAGGATGCATAAATTTTATCAGTGCATCATTTTTTTCAGTTGATCTCAGTAATGTTGCACTGTTCAGAAGTTTAAAATCAAAATTGATATTGCTGTTTGCTTGGCACATACAAGAGATACTCCTACATATTTTAGAATTGGGGATAAGGTATTTATCAAGTGACTTTATAAGCAGACAGACTGTACCACAGCAGGGCTTTAGAACCTAAATTAAGAAATGAAATTGGAGGCTTGGGAACTTGAATGAAGAAACCCACCTAAGGCCGATATTACACAGCTGTCAGACTTGACCCCTATTGCAATGGGGTTGCTGGTTCATGTTCTGCAGCCATTCCTGACAGTTTCACCATGGATCAATGCAATGTAGTGAGATATTGCTTCTCAACTTAAAAATAAAAACCACATGCAACAAAACATGGACAACAGGTGGCCACAGTGTAGCCTATTGCTGTGGTACATTCCATCACATTTGCCATCATTTCCATGTTTGTTAGTGGACATTGGAAAATCACATGTGATTTCCAACTGTGGTTAGTTTGAATTCAGTTTTATAAAACAGATTTACGAAAAGCAAATTGAATATGATCTATTTTTGTAATTTTTACAAAAATCAAGTTTTAACTGATTTTGTGGAAATTTAGAAAGCAGTAAGTGAATGACATTTTATCTGGGAAAACATTATGTTACTAAGTTGTTGTCTCCAAAGTTTCATGTTCATCATGTTTGTAATCAACAAGATATAAAAACTAAAGTTAAAACTTTATTTGCATAGTGATTTTTCCAACCAGTTGGCTCAGTTTACTAAGCATTGTTAACCCATGTTGGAAATTAAATCAACTGTTTTGTGGGGGGGGGGGGGGGCTGAAAATACATTATTTTGGATGAGACTGGTTCTGAAATTGTAATAGAAAATGGAATTTGAAAAACAAGTACCGGATATTCACTGTTTCTACCTTTTCATAAAAATTGTCATATTTTTGATGAATTTGTAGAATATTAAAAAATAGATGAATAAAATTTTGTGTTCCACGTCCTTGTGTTACAGAGCTGTTGTGTATTAATTATCATGTTCAATGTGCATTTACTGTACAAGATACAAGAATCCAAAATTTACATTGTTTTCATGCTGCAGTTTTTGTGGACAACTTTGATTCAAATTATCTAGCATAGTTAATGTGCGTTGGATAATCAAATACACTTTTTAGGTGGTTAAAACAATGGTCTTCCTAATGAACCCAGTTTCAAAAGTTTTATGGAACACAGTGGTTTACAAAATCAGGTTGAAAATACCACATTTTTTGTTCTTACAAAATACTCAAGTTTGCACGGATTTTATTCAGTATGGCAAAGTGTTACATAAATGAAGCTTTATCTTTGAGACCCTTGTGGTGTTAGGTTACTACACACCAAGTTTCACGTTCATCATACCTGTAATCTTTGAGATGTAATCAGCCAAACTTTTAAATTTTTGATGACTTTGTCTAAATTTTTCTGAGTGCATATGTCTGGTAAAATTCTTTTCATTATTATTATTATTATTATTATTAAGAAAATGTGTCTAGTTGTACAAGGTGTTCAAACTTGATTTCTTTCAACAACATATTGCGTGAAACATAACAGCTCAAATCACCAGAAATTAGTGCTTGCTCTGTGTAAAGTCATGCACAGAGTCAAACAAGTGACTATATCTTGGCCAGTATTGCTTTGACACATGTTAAACTTTACCAATATTCATAAGACACATGTTGACATATAATTTCGTCGAAATCCATGATGATCGAGTGGGGAAAATGTTCAAAGTTAGGCTATTTCACATGGAATGACCCAGTAGTTATTCGGAGATGAGTCTTGCATAGGACAGAGTAGCATCAAGAGGTGCATAAAACCAGTCTTTGGACTGAAGACCACTACAACAAACAAATACCCTTCATATCTTTTGTCATGTGATGTTGGAATGTAAATGCAGGAGAAAGAAAAGTGTTGTATACCAAACAGTAGCTATTATACTCTACATATTTTATACAATCAGGAATTCGTAGCAGATATGCAAGTTTGAATGAGAATAGAGCAGTTGGGAAGTGAAGGGGACAGAAATTACTGCTTCAATAATTTTAGCTAGTAGCAAGTAGAAGACTAAATAAAACTGTGCTTAAGCATGAATTCCTTGTATCCCTTTTTTATTACATATTTGTAATTGTAATAAATAGACAAGTGTTCAGAAGATACGCTGTTGAAGTTTTGGCTTGTATATTGCTTACAGATGTTAAATGTGTGAGCAAGGCAAACCCTTCTGACTCAGGCTTCGCACAATTTGACCGCTTCCGCTCACGTCACGGCAGCATTGTGAGACCATCAGGCACTTCCTTGCTTACACCAGTGCGTCCCCTGCATCAACAGCCATGTAAGTTATAATATGTGGCATTTCAACCAGCCACTATAATTGAAAGTTGTTGTTGTTGTAATTGAAAATTGGCAAGAAAGTTGAGTTTCCATTAGTGTATATTCACTATACAACATTTTAAATTGTGGCAATTTTAAATGTGTCTTGTGTGAAATCTGATATACTTTTTGCCATTTCAGAAAAGTCATTGTAAAAAAGGAAAACATGGACCACAGTATGGTCAGATTGACAAATTTTCCCCATTCTTGCAAAAGTTAAAAATGTTTATTATATGCCTTGTAATCCACATGAAACAAAATTTCTCCTAATCGTAAAAACAAGTGAAAATAAACTCTATAACACTTAAGTTACAGGAGTAGATGAGAATGATACTTGGTAAGGGGAAGCTGAGGGAAGTATTTAATCAAAGGTACTGTTAGCTTGTCAAAAATATAGAAGTGCAGAAATGCACTGACAGGCCAAAATATGTTGAACACCTGCTTAATAGCTTGTTGGCCAACCTTTGAAACGTGATACAGCAGCAATTCTGTGAGATACAAATTCAGTATGTCTTTGACAGGTTTCTGGAGATATGTGGCAACCGATATCTATGCACAGGTAACAGGATTCCCATAAATTATGGGCTGGTGGCTTGGGGGTGTGGGGAAGGGGCCCAGTGGTTTCCCAAACATGTTCCATGGGTTCTCATCAGGCGAATTTGGTGACCAAGATATCAACATCAGTTCCTCAAGCCACAGTAGCATAGTTCTAGCCTTGTGGCATGGACACTCATGTATATTACTAAAGGTTTATTACAATAAGGCAAGTATTAAAACTAGAAACTGTTTATATGTATTGAGGTAGAGTAACTCGTGGTGCTCAAATTACCCAGACTACAGTCATCCAGGATTTGAGAATGAGAGCGCTTAATGACTTACAACGAACTTTAAATATAATTTCATATATTTTCCAAACTTTTTCTCTGTGAACCCCGCCCCCCTCCACACACACACACACACACACACACACACACACACACACACACACACACACACACACAAAATAATGAAAGGAAAAAAACGCTTGTTGCTCACTACATTCCGTGCAGTAAAACTTCAGTGTCAGGCATGACATTTTAATTCATTACTGCTTTACTACTTACTCTATTGACAGCACGTTTTGCAGGCAGTATCCATGTATACCACTGAATGTATGCCACATAGTTCAGGAGGTAAAATATTTTACACGAGATTAGTTTTGATAAGTCGGTAAATTTCCATTAAAGAACAGAACATTTTTTATGCATCTTCATGGTTGGTAAGCTTGATTATTCCAAGGATTTATGAAGAATTCTGACAATATACAATGTACAGTTCATTGTTGATGGCTGTCTGAATTGATGAATTGTCAACTGTGATTGACAATGGAGAAAACAGAGTTTCGTGCTGTTATTAAACATTTTCATTTGAAGGGTTGGACTGCCACACAAATCAAAACAGGCTATGATGAATTTCATGTGGGCTCTGCACCATCATTGAAGACCATTTACTTTTGGATTAATGAGTTTAAACTTGGTCGGACAAGCACTGAAGACGAAGGGCACTCCAGCCCTTGAGTTTACGTCATCACAAAGGAAACCATTGACAAAAGCCATGATATGATAGTGGAAGACCGCTGAATGAAAGTTCATGGTATTGCTGAGACTGTAGGCATCTCATCTGAGCAGTACATAATATGCTGCATGGAGAATTGGGTATGAAGAAGCTGTAAGGCCAACTAAAAGCATATCCGAAACAACATTTCATTATGGTGTCTGGCAATGTTAAATTGCAATCAGCAAGACATTTTGCACAGATTTGTGACTGCTGATGAGACCTGGATCTATCATTACCCACCAGATTCAAAATCACAGTTAAAACAATGGACAAAGGTGGGTGAAAGTGCACCAAAAAAGGCAAAGACCATTCTGTCAGCTAGTAAGGTGATGGCTGTACTCTTTTTGGGATCCCCAAGGAATAATCCTCATCGATTACTTTAAAAAGGCAGATCCATAACTGGACCTATTATACTTCAGTACTGGATCATTTGAAACTTGTGTTGGGTGAAAAAAGACCAAGGATGGCACCCAGAAAAGTTCTCTTTCACCATGATAATGCACAATCCCACACGTCAGCAATAACAATGGTGAAAGTGCACGAATGGGCTTTGAATTGGTTCCTCGTCCACCCTATTAACCTGAATTAGCCCCAAGTGACGTCTTCTTGTTCCCTAACCGGAGGCTTTGGCTCACTGGGAAGAAATTTATATCAAATGAGAAAGTGATAGTTGCAGTCAATCAGTGTTTTACAGAGTTGGACAGAACCTATTTTTCCAATGGGATGAAAAAGTTGGAGGATAGATGGACAAAGTGTGTATCCCTCAATGGAGTCTATGCCGAGAAGTAAGACGAGCTGTTTACAAAATCTGATCTACCAAACCGGTCTCATACATAGGTGTTCGCCCCTTTTAAAGAATCATGGCCTGAAGGTTTACTGGTTCTACTAGAAGGTGCAATCACTGTCAGAGGGTGTCCAATAATGTTCACCTGGTCCACAGCTGTCATGACACCACATTTGATTGTTATCACGGGTCCCATGGAAGTTCAGACGAATGAGTGCCCCCCCCCCCCCCCCCAGCATACCTCTGTCCCCACTGGCCTGCATCCACAGCATGCTGCTTGTTTCGAGCAGCTGTTCATCTGGATGATGGTGTAGACACAACTATTATTATGATGTAATAATAATGTTATTCATATAAACAAGAAACACTTTAGTACTGATTCGAGGTCCCAGCTCGATGATCCCATGCCCACTGCAGGCATAATTAACTTTTTTGTTGCATCAATGAAGTAGCATCATAAAGTAAATGAGACTTGAAAAAGGCTCTGTTATAAGAACACATAAGATGAACATGTGGGATAGAAGCAGGGGTGGGAAAAAATTACGATGAGGGGTCTGTATCAGTTGTGAAATGCCTTTGATATGGTTAATCTATTGATCCAGGATCTTTTGTGGCGTTGAACCTAACTTACACTTCTAAAAATGTTTGACTACCAAAAATAACATACGTAAGTGAAACACTGCAAAAATAAATAGAATACTCAAGTTAGAAAGTTGAATAATCAGAATGTGCATAAACAAATAATACCAAGTAAATGAACACTGGAGACTATTTTATAATAAAACTGTTTTCAAGAAAATGGAACTGGTAATAACCACAAAGAAGACACACATTTCATTCTTCAGACATATCACATAATAACTGTGAACTACTGTTTATTGGATACTCACACCGTTTGAGTATACAAAGCACAAATAAAGAAAGTACTGAATTCCAAATGCTATTCCATGAATGTGCCAGTTCAGTCACTGATATTAAGCATGTTGGGATACAATCAGATGTATTATCAAAAAACATCAAAGACACTACATGCAATCTTCCAGAGTGTGTCACAAACGAAATCCTGGCAATGTGTAGTCTGTCAAAAATGACCCATAAGGCAGAGATACAGGGAATGGCCAAAATAATGTGAACACCTGTACTTATTTGGGAATC
Organism: Schistocerca cancellata; assembly: GCF_023864275.1. NCBI lineage: Eukaryota > Metazoa > Arthropoda > Insecta > Orthoptera > Acrididae > Schistocerca > Schistocerca cancellata. The sequence goes on from NC_064633.1 coordinate 421,742,068, forward strand.
ATTTAGTAATAATAAGGGGTTGGACCTCCATTTGCCCGTAATACAGCTGCGACTCTTCTTGGAATACTGGCATATAATGATTGTATAGTCCTCAGTGGCATGTTGTGCCACTCTTTGATCAGAACCTCTTCTAACTCCTGTAGTGAAGAGGAAGGCGGAAATCAGCTCCGCAGTCTGCGCTTCAGTACCACCCGAAAGGGCTCGATAATGTTCAAGTCTGGGAACTGTGTTGGCCAGGGAAGATGCTGCAGTTCAGTTGCATGCTCCTCATACCACGATTGTACTTTCCTGGCTGTGTGAATTGTTGCATTATCGCCCTGAAATATGGCATCATTGTTGGGGAATAACATTTGAAAAATGGGATGCACCTGATGACCCAAAATGTTCACATAATCATTGGATGTAACATGGCCTTTGAGAGTAATGATGGGACCAGCAGAATGCCATTATATGGCTGCCCACACCATCACACTTCCACCTCCACACTTAACTATTGGAATCAAGCAATCAGGATTGCCGGCTTCTTTTGGCGTTCTCCAGGCATAAACCTGGCCCAGTGTTGGAAATAACGAAAACATTGACTCATCGGACCGTATGACATGTTTCTTCTGATCAGCCATCCAGGATTTATGCTCCTGACACTCTGTTTTACACTTCATTGTGTTGGTTGTCATCACTGATGGTTTCAGTATAGCAGCTCACTCTGCCGTCACTTTAACCAATATAGTTTTGTGTTGTTTTTACACAATTCATGTTAGCGTATGTCAATCTCTGTCATTTAGTTTTGATTTGTGCCCACTATTACATTCACACAATGATGTCCTTCCATGTTTTGTGTAGGCTGTCATGCTGTTCAAACAGTTGCTCTTGAAACATTCAGTAAGTTGGCTGTCTTGGTTACTTATGCTCCAGCTAATCAAGCCTCCACATTGTGTCTGCCCTCTTTGGAACTCTGTTAGATCTTTTCACTGCACGTCAACCTCGGGCTCTGAATGCAAATATGAAATGTGCTCTACTCGTAAACAACCTCTACTAATGCCCAGTTGGTACTGAACATGCACAGTCCAGCATGACACGTGCCGTACCTGCATTGTTGACCGTCAAACACAACCACCCCATTACTACCACTGTTCACGTTATTCTGCCTATCCCCTGTATATTTACAGCAAAATTGAACATCGTGAAGTGAAGCAGCTAGTTGTATCTCTGTTTTATTAATGGCAGTTTATTGCGAGGGGTGTGTTGCTTGATGTTGGGTTATGGTGCGGAGCCCTCTGTAGCTAAGCAAATTCCCACAGGCATTAGTTGTGTGTTATCATTAACTCCCGTAGGTATAGTAAATAACACACGTAACTGTGTCATAATTGTAATTCAAAATCCTAGAACTTAAGTTTAGAATAAACACAAATGCTTTCACAATGAAACTGTTGTGTTAAATGTTTTTGATAGTCTTATTGGGTTAATTCTCTTCATTGTCTTTGATTGTGTAACTTTCTACAATTTGCAAAATCAAGTCCAACGTACCACCCTATAAAGAAGTAATGCTGCAAATGTGCTGGGAACATTTAATACAACTGAGGTTAATTGGTTGAAATTTGGGATGCTAGAATGTGGAAGCAGATAAATGTGTGCTCTATTGAAAGAAATGACAGTTATAAAATACTTTTTGTGCTAAAATACATACATTGTTTTACACAGTTGAAAGCAGTGCTGGTCTATTGATGACTGGTTTGTACAATGGACCATCTTTGTCAGAAGAGGAGACGGACGTTTTTGACTCAGCTTTTGGTGGTGACTCCCCTACAGTAGGATCACAGAGGAGACGTGCTCGGAGTGGTAGTTGTTCTGAGTTTGTCTTCAATCTGCGACATCATGGTCAGCCTGCCAGCCCAAAGCCAAACCGAGCTTCTGAGACTGAGGCTTGGAAGCTTCTTAGCAGGTATTGTTGATACATTGCTCATTGCATTAATATGTTAGAAGTATACATAAGAAACAGTTCTTCTTATCAGTTGACACCAGAGCTGGGCAGAAAATCACACAAAAACATTACTATTTGAAACCAAGAAACCTTCTTTTAGTAAAACACTGATGATCGTCACAAGAAACAGTATGAATTCAACATTAAACAGTCCAGTTACTCAGCATAGTCAGTCGAGGGAAACATAACAGAAATTGCCTAAGAGTGAAATCAATAAGGAAATTATTATAGTACGACAATCGAGAACCTTACAATTTAGGAATAGGTGAGACAGCAACAAATCTGAGACAAAATTTGGAATGCCAACCATATGGAAAGGATAGACTGCTACTCACCACACAGAGAAGGCACACAGTGAAAAAGAATGTTAAAAATATTTCAGCTTGTAGACAAAGTCCTTTTTCAGAAGTAGAAAACTCACCCGCATTCACACAGACACACACATGGTAATCTTTTCCAAATGGTATTATGCATCATGTTTGACAGTTTTGTGATTACCGTATTTACTCGAATCTAAGCCGCACTCGAATCTAAGCCGCACTCGAATCTAAGCCGCACCTGAAAAATGAGATTCGAAATAAAGAAAAAAAAATTCCCAAATCTAAGCCGCACCTGAAATTTGAGACTCGATATTCAAGGGGAGAGAAAAGTTTTAGGCCGCACCTCCAAATCGAAACAAAGTTGGTCCATTGTAATATGAGAGACAATTTAGGTCGAATGAATGACGATACAGCTACAGTAGTTTGGTTCGAGTCGTAAGCTTAGCAGTTAAGCTTTACCAGGTAGCCATTGCTATGCGTCAGGCGCTCCGTCATTTATACGGATACCCTTCCTTTTTCACATGCTTCGTCTGGTTTGAATCGATTGCTTATTTTGCTTTGATGTGATAAGTGCCGTTTTCTATGTTATAGGTGTTTACGTCAGTCACTCTAAGCTGAAAATGCATTACTGTACTGTGTCATGAGTTGTTTGTCGCATTCTGATAGTGCGTGTTTACGGCCTGTCGCTGGTCGCTTTTGTGCACGCTACCGCCGCCTTCAATTAAAAAAAAGAGGAATCGTCTCATTAGCGAAACAATGGCAAGAGACTGCTATTTGTAGTTAATTACACCGCTGCTTTCTTTGATAATGATCAACAAGAACCAAATCATAGACTGCGTATGATAGAACATGTTCTGAACGAGAGTTTGGCGAAAATTTTTCTCCGTTTGAAAATCTTTGCAGCCGCTTCTTTAGTTCATCAAATTCTGCACAGAAATTAGTCATCTTAGATTTAAAAATCTAGTCAGTTGCCGTGCTTCATTTCTGATTGTATCACTATTACGCATAAGAGTAATACGAATATAAACATGACACGATACGTATATTCTTCCGCGTTTTCTGTTGTCTCACTCTAGTTTCGTAGTTTATTAGGCAGACAGGATTTAAATGAGATAGAAGCAAACACGAAAGAATACAAGGCAAAATGTTTATAATCGTATTATTCTTATGGTGAAGAGAATACTGCATGTGATTCACATTTCATCAGGTTCCTATTAGCAACCATCTCTTCTCACAGGTAGGAAAAAATTCAGAACGTAGAGTTGGCCATAGTGACAAAAATCCCAGTCTTGCCAGTCGGATTTTCGTAGTACATCGAAATTCTGCTACATCCGAAGATGAACAATACGGAATTTGTATTTACTTCGTTGGATAACGAAAAAAAGCTCGTCTTGCAATTTTTTTTTTTTTTTTTAATTTTATTTACTGACGCTGAGGTTTTGGCGCCAGTATTTATCTTTGTGCCTACATAGGATGCCTGTGTAGCGCTACATATATATGCGACGGCAGAAGTTAGTTGTGGCGGCACTTACCAACATTTTTCAGAACTTCCGCTTGCTTTGCACTCGATTCTAAGCCGCAGGCGGTTTTTTGGATTACAGAAACCGGAAAAAAAGTGCGGCTTAGATTCGAGTAAATACGGTATGTAGGAAGTTAAGTTTTGCAGCAGTGGTGATAATGAAGCTATTGATTTTACATCCAGGTGTGTTGAGGAGAAACATTGTCTGATGATGACAGTGTTGCAGAGTTTGCGAGGTGGAGTTATGATGTGCAAGAAATGTGTAGCACTCATTACATAGTGGTCCCATTAGATATTTGCAGTACAGAAAAATGTCTGCTGTTTAAAGTGTTCTGAATTCTTGCCTTCGTAGTAGTAAAGTTTTGAGATTTCATAGCCATATAGCAGAGGCGGGTCAGCCATTGTCAAGTTGGCGAGATGTGTGACGACTGGATGGGTAAATGGAATTGTGTTTTGCATGTCTTTCTTGTTAGTGAAACATTCAGAGAGTGTGTTTCGTTAGTAGGCAAAGTGACTGAGGAGTTTTGTTCAAAAAATTCTGAAACATTATCCACAAATTTTTTCTGTGTTTACCTTTTACTTATTGTGAATGCTATCCTTCGCAGTACTCTCCTCCACAATTGATACACCACCCCTCCCTCCCCCCTCCTCCCTCCCTCCCTCCCTCCCAATACCATTTCCACTACCAGAAGCAGTCTTAGTATGTCTCCTGCTAGATCGCTCGAAATGCTGTCTGCGAATTTTCTTGTATCTCATCTATCGTTACAAATCTTCATCCTTTCAATGGGGTTTTGAACTTCGGAAATAAAAGAAGTCCACAAGACCAGGTCTGGATGGTACAGAGGATGAGGCAGCACAGTTTTTTGTGCAGTCACACACCCACAATGATGAATGTCCAGGTGCCTTATCGTGATGCAAGAGCTATGAATTGCCTTGCCATATTTCTGGCCATTTCCTTCTCACATTTTCTTGCAGGTGTCGCAGCACGTCCCAATAGTACCAGCTATTAACACACTGTCCCTGTGGCACGAATTCATGAACTAATCCTTCAAAGTCAAAGAAAACTGTCAGCATCGCTTTGGCATTTGACATGATGTGTTGAGCTTGTTTTGGTCTTAGAGAACCTTTCCCGATCCATGGTGAAGACTGAACCTTGGTCTCAAGATCATGACTGTAGACCCACACCTCGTCACCAGGTATGATTCTGGTAAGGAACATCTCATTTTCATTAACACAATCCTAAAGCTCATCATAGATTGTGAGGCAAACGTCTTTCCGGTCTCGACTCATGAGCTGTGGTACGAACTCGGCGGCAACACATGACATGATCCAACTGAAATTCTACATTCTTCTACAATCTCTCACACAGTCTGTCTTCAATTGGCATGCACAATTTTGTTGACATTCATGGCGTGTGTCATTGGTAGACATAGAGGGTCATCTTTAGCGTCCATCCGCCCATTCTTAAACTTTGTGATCCATTTGAACACTGAGTCCAGCTCAGGCACTCATCACCATAGGCTTCCTGCATCATTTGGTGTGTCTCTGTAAAGGTTTTCTTTAGTTCCATGTAAAATTTAATGCTGACGCATTGCTTCTCTAACTCTGCCATCTCGAAATCCACAAACTGCGAAACACAGCGTTCTACTCAATATGACACTGAGCAATAACTAACAGACTTACAACAACAAAACTTCCGGCAGTTACACATTAAACACAGGTGTGTGCAGCGATCTCAACTGCATTTTGCTCCAACACACCATTGGCACGAAATTATGAATGTTCTTGGAATTTTTTGAATAGATCTCGTATGTGTTTTGAATATGTGTTGGAGATCATATCATCATACCCTATCAGAGTGATTTCAGAGCAGACTGAGCATGCTTTTTGATATTTTTAGTCTGACTGAATTGCCCATATATGCTCTTGAAGCTATTCATGAGTCATTGTAGATCTTCAGGTATATGCACTGGAGAAGCATACTAGAAGAATACTAGGATAGTATTGTGTGAAGAATGATACATTTCTTTGTTATTTTCATCAAGAGCCTGTAGTTCTATTTGTGCAAATGGTTAAAAGAGAAAGTGAAGCACATTCTTTATTTGTATGGTAGTCAGTATTGAAGTATGGTAGTCAGTATTGAAACTGAGATATTTACAATGAATACCAAAACTTATGTGTTGAAAGCATAATACACAGAAAGTAAAAGGATACCTGTTTATTAATGAGCATAACTCACGGAAAGATATTTAACTACTAATCAATACCAAGGGTTGTGGCATGAAATTGTTGAAAGAGGCCAAAAGTCTTCTCTACAAAAATAAGTCAAGTGCTCTAAGAATTTCAAATGCTGAAGATAGTCGTCGTATAAAAACAAAATGAAAATCTGAATGCTTCCTAGATCCCAGAGGGCCCTTGCTACGTAAAACAACAAAAAGTAGTAGTATTTCTCTGCTTTGATTTAGCACCGTGCTTTGCGAGCAAAGTTTCACCTTTGTACTAAGATGCCAACTAAAATATGTCAACCTTACACCCTGTTAGTTGCTAACAGTATATGTTTCCAGTACAGTATCGTTTCCCACATGTATGGTCTGATAGACCATAATCTTCCTGTTTTTCTTGGTCAGTTTCATACACACAGAAAACTATTTTTCCATGAAAGAGCACGCATACAAACAAATCGGGGGGAAACAAAATAACTAATCTATTGTGAAAACTATTTCCTCTGATCTTCTGTTTTGCTTATTGAAAGAAAATCTGGTTTGAGAAAGATTGTATTTATATCTGCTGAAAAAGAATTTTGTTTGTACCAGTGTATGTGGATATGTATAATGGATAATAATGAAACAAAGTCACACACATAGTATCGAAAATGGCTTGTTGTAGATACAGTGAGAAATTATGACATTACATAACAAGAATTCCTCAGAATAAGTGCCTGGAAATAGTTATGTTTAATAATACTGTCTCATAGACTTTTACTGTTGTTGTTGTTGTTGTTGTTGTTGTTGTTGTTGTGGTCTTCAGTCCTGAGACTGGTTTGATGCAGCTCTCCATGCTACTCTGTCCTGTGCAAGCTTCTTCGTCTCCCAGTACCTACTGCAGCCTACATCCTTCTGAATCTGCTTAGTGTATTCATCTCTTGGTCTCCCTATATGATTTTTACCCTCCACGCTGCCCTCCAATACTAAATTGGTGATCCCTCGATGTCTCAGAACATGTCCTACCAACCGATCCCTTCTTCTAGTCAAGTTGTGCCACAAGCTCCTCTTCTCCCCAATTCTATTCAATACCTCCTCATTAGTTATGTGATCTACCCATCTAATCTTCAGCATTCTTCTGTAGCACCACATTTCGAAAGCTTCTATTCTCTTCTTGTCTAAACTATTTATCGTCCACGTTTCACTTCCATACATGGCTACACTCCATACAAATACTTTCAGAAACGACTTCCTGACATTTAAATCTATACTCGATGTTAACAAATTTTTCTTCTTCAGAAACGCTTTCCTTCCCATTGCCAGTTTATATTTTATATCCTCTCTACTTCGACCATCATCAGTTATTTTGCTCCCAAAATAACAAAACTCCTTTACTACTTTAAGTGTCTCATTTCCTAATCTAATTCCCTCAGCATCACCCGACTTAATTCGATTACATTCCATTATCCTCGTTTTGCTTTTGTTGATGATCATCTTATACCCTCTTTTCAAGACACTGTCCATTCCATTCAACTGCTCTTCCAAGTCCTTTGCTGTCTCTGACAGAATTACAATGTCATCGGCGAACCTCAAAGTTTTTATTTCTTCTTCATGGATTTTAATACCTACTCCGAACTTTTCTTTTGTTTCCTTTATTGCTTGCTCAATATACAGATTGAATAACATCGGGGATAGGCTACAACCTTGTCTCACTCCCTTCCCAACGACTGCTTGCCTTTCATACCCCTCGACTCTTATAACTGCCATCTGCTTTCTGTACAAATTGTAAATAGCCTTTCGCTCCCTGTATTTTACCCCTGCCACCTTCAGAATTTGAAAGAGAGTATTCCAATCAACGTTGTCAAAAGCTTTTTCTAAGTCTACAAATGCTAGAAACGTAGGTTTGTCTTTCCTTAATCTTTCTTCTAAGATAAATCGTAGGGTCAGTATTCCCTCACATGTTCCAACATTTCTATGGAATCCAAACTGATCTTCCCTGAGGTCGGCTTCTACCAGTTTTTCCATTCGTCTGTAAAGAATTCGCATTAGTATTTTGCAGCTGTGACTTATTAAACTGATAGTTCGGTAATTTTCACATCTGTCAACACCTGCTTTCTTTGGGATTGGAATTATTATATTCTTCTTGAAGTCTGAGGGTATTTCGCCTGTCTCATACATCTTGCTCACCAGATGGTAGAGTTTTGTCAGGACTGGCTCTCCCACGGCTATCAGTAGTTCTAATGGAATGTTGTCTACTCCGGGGGCCTTGTTTCGACTCAGGTCTTTCAGTGCTCGGTCAAACTCTTCACGCAGTATCATATCTCCCATTTCATCTTCATCTACATCCTCTTCCATTTCCATAATATTGTCCTCAATTACATCACCCTTGTATAGACCCTCTATATACTCCTTCCACCTTTCTGCTTTCCCTTTTTTGCTTGGAACTGGGTTTCCATCAAAGCTCTTGATATTCATACTAGTGGTTCTCCTTTCTCCAAAGGTCTCTCTAATTTTCCTGTAGGCAGTATCTGTCTTACCCCTAGTGAGATAAGCCTCTACATCCTTACATTTGTCCTCTAGCCATGCCTGTTTAGCCATTTTGCACTTCCTGTCGATCTCATTTTTGAGATGTTTGTATTCCTTTTTGCCTGCTTCATTTACTGCATTTTTATATTTTCTTCTTTCATCAATTAAATTCAATATTTCTTCTGTTACCGAAGGGTTTCTACCAGCCCTCGTCTTTTTACCTATTTGATCCTCCGCTGCCTTCACTATTTCATCCCTCAATGCTACCCATTCCTCTTCTACTGTATTTCTTTCCCCCAATCCTGTCAATTGTTCCCTTATGCTCTCCCTGAAACTCTGTACAACCTCTGGTTCTTTCAGTTTATCCAGGTTCCATCTTCTCAAATTCCCACCTTTTTGCAGTTTGTTCAGTTTTAATCTACAGTTCATATCCAATAGATGGTGGTCAGAGTCCACATCTGCCCTGGAAATGTCTTACAATTTAAAACCTGGTTCCTAAATCTCTATCTTACCATTATATAATCAATCTGATACCTTTTAGTATCTCCAGGGTTCTTCCATGTATACAACCTTCTTTCATGATTCTTGAACCAAGTGTTAGCTATTATTAAGTTATGCTCTGCACAAAATTCTGCCAGGCGGCTTCCTCTTTCATTTCTGTCCCCCAATCCATATTCACCTACTATGTTTCCTTCTCTCCCTTTTCCTACTCTCGAATTCCAGTCACCCATGACTATTAAATTTTCGTCTCCCTTCACTGCCTGAATAATTTCTTTTATCTCATCATACATTTCATAAATTTCTTCATCATCTGCAGAGCTAGTTGGCATATAAACTTGTACTACTGTAGTAGGCGTGGGCTTCGTGTCTATCTTGGCCACAATAATGCGTTCACTATGCTGTTTGTAGTAGCTTACTCGTACTCCTATTTTTTTGTTCATTATTAAACCTACTCCTGCATTACCCCTATTTGATTTTGTATTTATAACCCTGTATTCACCTGACCAAAAGTCTTGTTCCTCCTGCCACCGAACTTCACTAATTCCCACTTATCAAACTTTAACCTTTCCATTTCCCTTTTTAAATTTTCTAACCTACCTGCCCGATTAAGGGATCTGACATCCCACGCTCCGATCCGTAGAACACCAGTTTTCTTTCTCCTGATAACGACGTCCTCTTGAGTAGTCCCCACCCGGAGATCCGGATGGGGGACTATTTTACCTCCAGAATATTTTACCCAAGAGGACGCCATCATCATTTAATCATACAGTAAAGCTGCATGCCCTCGGGAAAAATTACGGCTGTAGTTTCCCCTTGCTTTTAGCCGTTCGCAGTACCAGAACAGCAAGGCCATTTTGGTTAGTGTCACAAGGCCAGATCAGTCAATCATCCAGACTGTTGCCCCTGCAACTTTTACTGTAGCAGGAGAAATTGCCATTCTGCAGTGCTATAGTTTTCAGTGTACTGAAATGGAGCAATTATGTTTCTTCTTCTTCTTCTTCTTCTTCTTCTTCTTCCCATCAACTGTCAACGTGTAATTTTACAAAGAACGTGCCCTCTGTTTCAGCCATTTCAATATTGTGTATTTTGTACAGGGTGGGTCATAAGCCAGTCGTCAAAAATGTGTTTGCTGCAGTAATACTAACCAAATGAAAACAAAAATTTATTATCTGCACAGAAATAAATGAAGAGTTCAGTGAACCTACAAAAGATACAAAGTAGTTTCCATGCTGTGCTAGGCAAACATTCCACTTTTTCGTTTTCCACATTGGTTTATAAATTTTGTCACAAAGCTTCCAAAACTGTAGGTTTTCAAATTTTGATTGGATTCATTCCTGTAAATGCTAAATATCACAAATCTTCGCAGAATAAACCTCATCTTTTAGTATATTTGAGACTATAACCAGACTGTGGTATGAGGATAGTGAAAGCTTTTAAAAGTTGACTATTTTCCAGTTCTACCAACATATCTTGAATCATAACTAGGTAATTTACAGAATTGCCAGTCCATTTAAAAAAATAAGGCTTGAGTAATCTATCACTGAAAATCCCTACCCATAAACTCATGCCAAGAGAGTTTAACTCTGTCTCCATTGTAGAATCCTAGTAGATACAGTTTTGTCTGTTCACTCTGACATTTGACTTAACCTTTTTTTGTAAAACTTGTTATCTACTTCTTGCCTGATTGTGTACGAATAGCAGAATTCCATGTGCCTGTCTGGATCACCTACATTTCGCCCTTGAAGTCTGTGTGATATTAATTTTTGCTTTTTCTGAATACTTTGTAGGTTTGTTCTTGCTATTCCATACTCCTTGGATGCTTGTCTTTGAGATTTAATCAGGTGATTGCATAAACAAAGTGCAACAGTGTTAATATTCTCTTCTACAGTAACAGACTTTGGCCTACCTGAATATCAAATCTCACTACCAACTCAGTCTTTTCAAATCTTTAATTTTAATGGGGGCTGGATGTCTGGATAATGCTCTGCAAACAAAACATCACTTTAATTAGAGTCATGTTTCCACCATATTTGCAAAACAAATGTGTACACTCTATTCAGTGTGTCAGATAACAACAAACCTCAGACTGCAAGTATCAACAGACTTTGGGGGCTACACACTAGTCAAGTTCACATCTGATTACCACAACATTAGATAAAACAAAGTCTAAGGATTGCCGTTCCCTGTATATTCTTTGTTACCTAAAATCTTCTATAAATAGATAAGATTACTATTTCAATGTGTTTCAGATTTGGCAACTTGCTCGCAGTTCAATAGGGCATAAGCTGTACATCAATTTAATCATTTTATTTAATTATGGTATCTCCATGCATATGTGTATACTTGTATGAGAGCAGATTTTCTCAACTGATAGTGACAGCACCACAACCACCCACAACAAACATTATTATTATTATTATTATTATTTATAGATGTTAAAATTACTGCTAATTGACACTTCATTCCTTAGTGCCGACTTCTTTCATTTGATCTTAGTCTTATGTGCAAATTGTGACATTGACATTTGGACACAACAAAGTACTTTCAGTGTTTGAGCTGCATGGCTACAAATATACTCAGAGGAAGCACTATTTGACTACTTGAATACTGAACCCTGCTCATTGTCACTGACCATGACAGGCAGCAGTTCCTTCTGCCATGCAGGCAGCTGACTGTTTAATAGAGCCTTAATTCTGGAACAGCTGGTTTCCTTTGCACTAATGTTGTCATAACGCATGAAAGACTTTCAGTTGTAAGTGATATACATAAGACTATTAAGTACACCAACTAGGACCCTGTTAAAGCTTTAACACATTTTGTGCTGAACTTGGCTTTCATTTGAATATGTCTCATTCCATTGCATCTTCTGTTACATAGCTTATTTCGAAACTTGTGAGCACCTTGCACCCAGGTGGTTGCTGATTTTCAACTCTATAAAGTTATTTAGAGATCTGTTTGCTTAAACTTCTGTCCTTTACAAGTATAAAAAATGTTATCCTTTCAGTACTGTTCGTGAGCTATTTTCTATGTTCTGATATACTTTACTGCTACTTAATTTTAAAAATTGTATTAATTTGTTATGATTATTGATGAATGTAATAAAAACAGTGTTATTGGCTTTAATGCATAATCTGTTCGTCATGTGTTGCTGTATCTTGATAGTGGTGCCATAGTGTAATGAAGTGAAGCAGTGAACGCATTGGAATACACGCTGCACTCCAGGGTAAGAGGTATTAGGCTTAACTTCATGTTTAAGGACTCTGAAGTACCATGCTGTAAGCTGTCTGTGTGTTTGCCCAAATCAATAAATTAAGACAGGTTGAAGTCTGTGTGCAAGTTCTGAAATTTGTCTAAGTGACCACAGGAAGGAGTCGTATTACATTTTTGTCAATACCTGTTTCCCAAAACCCAAATTTTGTAAGTACAGCTTACTAGATATAGAACAGTTTAAACTTTTTGCCTGAAGTGTGTAGTACAACATTTTATGATTATCTGTAACACAATATAGAGTAATTAAAGGAGATATATGGTTGGCCAGGCAGTACTCACTTTGAGCTGCAGTTCCAAGAACACACTTAAAAGTAGAAAAAACTACACCAACCTGTGATACCGTTAGCTCAGCCTCCGGGTTTAGAGGAACCCTCCTTTTGTGAGGACAGGAGAGACAAAGATGAAAGGAGAGACATTGAAAGAGACTGACTGAAAACACTCGATAAAGACTGGGTCGGCTTCAGTCAAGGGATGATACACAATCAGAGTGAGACATAAAGATGGATTAATTCATCTCTGTACTGAAGCTGGCACAATGTTTACGAATGTACTGTCTTTAATCTTTTACTCTCTCTGATGCCTCCATCCCTTGTCCTCACAATAAATGTTTTTATCTCAGTCTGTTGGTCAGATGACCTGTCCCTCCTTTCTAACCATCCCTGACCCATCCCTCTCTCCTTCCTGAGGAAGAAATTATCAGTTCAAAAACCCAGGTATAGCTTTTTTCCACTTTTAAATGTGTCACTCTCAGGTGTTGGAACTGTGCTTCCTAAAGATTAAATACTGGTCAGCCATCCTGTCTCCTTGTAATTTTACTATTTGACACATGATATTACATTACAGTTATGGACACACATTGCATATTTTATTGTACAGTTACATTATTGTGCTTGTCAGTTTAGAGTACTAATCACAATACACATTAAGAAGTAGCTTTTTGTAATTAGAGTTTTCAAATTATTCTCTTCTTTTTTTCTGATCAGGTCAGAGAGTTTTGCCAATGATGCCCAAATTTTGGACAAACTTGGTCTTCAGGCAGAACTTCATAACAACACCAATAATGTGCCTTCAATTCCAGAACTTCCCAGAACTACAAAATCTCCAAGTTCTAAAGTCATTCCAAGCAGGTAAATTACATCAACCGTTGTAGTAGTCTTTTTCTCCATGCAGTATTTTCTTTTAATTTTCGTGTTGTATATTTTGGCAGGGCTCTGTTTGGTCGTAGAAACAGCCTAACATTACGGCGTCAAAGCCGGGAATCATCATCAGAACATCTGGAAGAGCGAAGTTCAGCTGGCAGTACTGATGATTTGGACTCTGTTGGCAGTAACACACCCAAACACTTTGGTAAACTAATGTCTGCCTGGGGTTCAAAAGTTAGTCGGGTAGGAAATGAAATGTGGGATCGTGTAGGTATGAAGAAGCTAGACAGTGACAGCAGTCTTAAGAAAAGCAGCACTGATTCTCTTCTTGATTATCATAATAATGTGAAGAATAAGAATATTAAGAATTCGTCCTCCTTTATGGTAAATAAAACTCCCCAAGTTTTGCACTCTGCAACTACTGCAAGTGATACGCATCAGACACAGGAGGAAAGAGAGAATTTTCAGTGTGACCCAAATCATGTAAATGGACCACTAGATTCTCCTAGTAAGAATTCTGCTGCTCATTCCCAGAAGACCTCACCCGTAAGGACACCTGTTACGGAGAATGACCCCCTTGGGGCTCTACATATGGAAGATGACATACCCCAAGGCACAGAGTCACCAGAACCACCTAACATTCAAGATCTTCCCAGTGCATCTCAGTATAATTCAAATGCTGCAACAGCTGTGTTAGAGTTGTCAGATAGTGAGAGAGGCCCGGTGCTTTTTGGTGGTCGGGGACGAACTCAGGGTGTGTCTCGTAGTGCAACTTTTACTCAAGAAAGTTCTCAAGTTGGAGATGAGGATGAATTAGAAGAAGGAGAGGGAGAAGCTCACTCTGTGCAAGGAAAGTCGATGCAACGATCATCGACAATGCCTGTTGATGTTCCGGTTACGTCTGGTGGGGTAACTTCAAGTATAAGCAGCCTTGGTTCAAGCTTCAAGTTACCATTCAGGTGAGTTTCATTTATATAATTATTGACATCAAGAAACTGGGCAGATTACGCTGCAAGGCACCAAAGTTCAGGTAGTTTTATGATAAAATTTAAATGAAAAAATTTTTAAAAAATTCTCTACTTTTACAGTAATATTATGCAAATCTTTGGACAGTTAAATAGTATATCAAGACATTTTTCCAATCAAAGTTCGCTCATTAATCTTTTTTGCACTACATCCTGCTTCATAAAATAGTGATGTCTGTTAGTTTTCGTATTTGCTAGTAAACAAAACTAAACTCCTAACAAAGTAAAAGATATTCTTTACATCTGGGGTAAAATGACTGATTAATGTGACTTTAAAGCATTAAAGTCCACTGCTTCATTTCCATGAATGAATTTGGACTTCATTTATCTGCAGAGAAAAATCCAAAAACAGTTTTACAGTAAATGTTCAACCAGAAATTTGCTTATATGTATATTGGCTTGCACATCAACACACTCAACTTTACCATGTTGCTGCATATAGCTAAGTGGTGTGTGTGTGTGTGTGTGTGTGTGTGTGTGTGTGTGTGTGTGTGTTTTAAGATGTGTGGCATGTGTGGTTGCATGCATGAAGTGCTTGTGTGCATACGTGGCTCCACTGTGTCATTCACTCTGCGATATAGCAAAAATTTAAGTTATATCAACCACCAGACTAATTGTATAGCATTGCAATGGCCTACTTACACTGCCATTTTATTACTTCTTGCAAAGCATGCACACTGTGAAACAGTAGCAAAAAGTAAACTACGTGGCCGGCTTCAATAACCTAAAATATTCTAAGAAGATACTTTGTTTCATGTGAACAAATTTCAGAATAAATGACAGAAATTGTTGAATTTCTGTTTAATCAGTGCATTTAAGTAAGTGCAGTTTATAGTAATGTTAATAATGAGATCTTTGCTAGCTTTGGGATGAATGCTTTATTGAGTTAGAGTACACATACGCGTGTTTCCAGGACAGTCCCAGTTTTTAATTAAATGTCCCGGAGTCCCCAAACCCTCTTTGGGAACAGTTAAATGTCCTGCATTTCCCTCTTAGTGTGACTTTTTCTCTTTTTACACTTATTACCTATCCTGATACAATGGTTTGTTTGTCTGAAGTTTCTGAACACTAGCATTGTGTGACATTTACATGAAAAAACTGAACTGTTTTAGTTGTCAAGTTCATATAATATATTGATTGATTCAGAAAATTGATGTTATTGTGATCATGTGAACAGGTGCATGCGTTCTAACTTCGGTGTGTTGTACTGTGTACAGTAGTTTAGTGTTTCCAGTGCTTGCAGCAGGGATTCTGATTATCTAAATATTGCTTATGTTAATTATGGGAAAATGCAAGTGTAAACTAAACAGTAAGGCACTGCAAGAATTCCCATTAATTAAAAGAAGTGGGAAGAATGCTGTGTGTGCAGTTTTGTGGTCCAAAATGTGGCACTGGACATGGAATGCGCGTTGACATAGTAACTCACATGAAGTCTGACAAACATAAAGCTGAGTTCCAGGTTAACTCTTCAAGATCAAAATTTGATAACTAGTTTTTGCAGAAGGTAGTTTCAGACATGGATAAGCAACTTCTGGTCCAAGAAGCTTTATTTGTGTACCATATAGTCAACCAGAGTTTCAAGTCCATGGACAGCTTCAATGAGATAATTAATTAAATCATTGTTCAACAAGAAGTTCTCATGCTCACAAATGAAAAGCAAATTAGTGATCATGAATGTGATTGTGCCATTTTCTAACGAATAATGAAGGAACTGAAAGCAGTAAAGTCTATTTCAGTGATGACAGATTCTTCCAGCCACATAGACTTCAAACTAGCCCTTTAGTGGTTAGGTTTTAGCGCCCAGATAAAGGCATTGTAATGAGAGTGTTGTAGTTGGTGAACTTTGGTTGTGGAAGTGCAGAGCATTTGACTCCGTATGTCTTACAGATGTTGGAGAAGTTCAGTCTTAAGAGAAATGTCGTAACAGTTTCTGCTGACGACACACACAGCAAATATGGAGTAAAGAAATGGAAAGATTAAAACAGTATTTTATTTTAAGTTGCAGTGAAAGCGTGAAAATAATTTGATTGGTGTAGGGTGTTCTGCTCATATTGTACACGGCATTGTCCAAACTGGCACAGATTGCACACTAGTTGATATACAGATCATTATTGATGAAATCTACCAACATTTCCAAGCCTTTTCTGCTCACTTGTTGAGAAACTAAAATCCTTCTCTGACTTCACTGAGGTAGAATACAAGAAACTCTTAGGCTGGAGTAAAATAAGATGGTTATACCTTCTACCAGCTGTTTAAAGTGTCATTGATATTTCCCAAGCATTAGAATCCTACTTCCCATCCCTTAACAAGTATCCTGTCACTCTGAAGATTTTTCCCCCCTTCAAAATATCTGCTCTCCTTAATCACTCTTCAGTTTCTTCAAGCTAGTTACAGTATTTTCTCCAAGAGTATTCTGTGCATAGAAAAAGAAAATGTAAATGTAACTGATGTTGCAGACAAAAGATTTTTGACGTATGTAGTAAATCAATATTATAAGGAGGAAAGTTGCTACTCACCATATAGCGGAGATGCTGTGTCGCAGATAGGGACAAGAAGAAGATTTTCACACTTAGCTTTCAGCCAATGGCCTTTGTCAACAAGAGATACACATATGCAAACTCACACTCAATGCAAACACAACTCACACACATGACTGCAGTCTCGGGCAACTGAAACCACACTGCAAGCAGCAGCACCAGTGCATGATGGGAGTGGCAGCTGGGTGGGGGAAAGGAGGAGACTGGGGCAGGGAAGGGGAGGGATAGTATGGTGGGGATGGCAGAGAGTGCAGTGCTGCAGGTTGTGCGGGGGGCAGGGGGGGGGGGGGGGGGCGGGAGTAATGGAAAAGGAGAGAAATAAATAAAAATAATAAAATAAAGTAAAATAAATAAAAAACAGTGGATGTGGTGATAGAATGACTGCTGTGTAGTGCTGGAGTTGGAGTAGGGAGGGGCTGGATTGGTGAGGAGAGCGACTAACGAATGTTGAGGCCAAGGGGGTTATGGGAACATAGGATGTATTGCAGGGAAAGTTCCCACCTGCACAATTCAGAAAATCTGGTGTTGTTGGGAAGGATCCATATGGCACTGGCTGTGAAGCAGTCATTGAAATAAAAGATATCATGTTTGGCAGCACGTTCAGCAGCAGGGTGGTTCACTTGTTTCTTGGCCACAGTTTGTCGGTGGCCCTTCATACCGACGGACAGCTTGTTGGTTGTCATGCGTACATAGAATGCAGCACAGTGGTTGCAGCTTAGAATGCTGCACAGTGGTTGCAGCTTAGCTTGTAGACCACATGACTGGTTTCACAGGTAGCCCTGCCTTTGATGGGATGGGTGATGTTAGCGACCAGACTAGAGTAGGTGATGGTGGGAGGATGTATGGGACAGATCTTGCATTTAGGTGTATTACAGGGGTATGAGCCATGAGGTAAGGGATTGGGAGCAGAGGTTGTGTGAGGATGGATGAATATATTGCGTAGATTCGGTGGACGGCGGAATACCTCTGTGGGAGGGCTGGGAAGGATAGTGGGCAGAACATGAGGTAATCAAAACCCTGGTGGAGAATGTAATTCATTTGCTCCAGTCCTGGGTGGTCCTGAGTTATGAGGGGAATGCTTCTCTGTGGCCGGACGGTGGGGCTTTGGGAGGTGGTGGGAGACTGGAAAGATATCCCTGCCCCCTACATCCTCCCACCACCACCTGCTCTAGTCCAGTCACTAACGTCACCAATCCCATCAAAGGCAGGGCTACCTGCGAAACCAGTCATGTGGTCTACAAGCTAGGCTGCAACAACTGTATTGCATTCTATGTAGGAATGACAACCTACATTCTGTCTGTCTGTCTGTCTGTCTGTCTGTGTGTAGGAATGGCCACTGACAAACTTTGGCCAAGAAACAAATGGATCACCCTGTTGCTGAACACATTGCCAAACATTTCAATGACTGCTTCACAACCTGTGCCATATGCATCCTTCCCACCAACACCAGTTTTTCTGAATTTTGCAGGTGGGAACTTTCCCTACAATACATCCTACATTCCTGTAACCCTCCTGGCCTCAACCTTCATTAGTCGCTTTCCTCACCCATCTAGCCCCTTCCCTGCTCCCATTCCAGCACTACACAGCCGTCATTCTGCCACCACATCCAGTCTTTTTTTTAATTAATTAATTTATTTATTTTTATTTCTCTCTATTTCTCTCCTTTTCCGCTACTCTCCCGCACCTCTCCCCTGCCCGCATCCCAACCTGCAGAACTTCACTGTCTGCCAACCCCACCATACTATGCCTCCCCCTCCCAGCCACAGCCTCCTTCTTTCACCCACCCAGTCACCATTCCCATCATGCACTGGTGCTGCTGCTCGCAGTATGGCTTCAGTTGCCTGAGACTGCAGTGGTGTGTGTGAGTTGCATTTGTGTGTGTGCGTTGACAAAGGCCATTGGCCGAAAGCTTTAAATGTGAAAATCTTGTTGTGCCTATCTGTGGCTCAGCATCTCCGCTATATGGTGAGTAGCAACTTTCCTTCTCATAACATTGTTACATTCCATCCTGGATATTCCCATTGTTTGATTGTAGTAAAACAATAGTTACATTAGTTGAAAAGCGAGGGGCTAGTGACACATCACCAGTTTAACAATATCACCACAGCTCTCTCTGGTACCTGCATTGGATGGATTCGTGAATGATGTGAACCATGACTGGTAATTCTTTAACTGATGGAGTGGACCGCCGTATATAAAACCTTCAGCTGTATTAGTGTTCAAGAATTGCTTAGTTTTGTAAAATCTAGTGTCGTGAACTTTACTATGGATAAGGGAGAACTATTTGATGAGTTCTGTTGTGTAATCTGAGTGAAGGTAAACTGCTGGACTGTAATGTTGGTGTCAGTGAAAAACGGAGAGAAAATTTTACTCATTTTTTGCAATGAGTGTGTATCTGATACATTTTAGACACTTGGTTGTATTTTTACTAACTATTCCAGGTTCTAATGCATCTCCCAAAAGAGTGTTTTCAGTCATTACAACTTTGTGGATAGATGAAAGAAACAGTAAGAGCTCTGTCAATGATAAAAACCGCATTTGTTAGTCTAAATAATTTAACGGGATAGATAAAAAATCTACTTACCAAGCGGCAGCAGAACACACACATAAAATACGGTTGTAATTGACAAGCTTTCGGAGCCAGTGGCTTCTTCTTCAGGCAGAATGGTTGAAGGGAAAGGAAGAGGGGTGAAGGGAAAGGACTGGAGGGGCCTAGGAAAAGGGGCAGTTTTGGGAAGGTCACCCAGAACAGCAGATCGGAAGAGACTGCATGGAATGAGAAGGAATGACTGTTGGGGACTGCATTGGACAAGATATGAAAACCTGAGAGCTTAAAGGTCGAAGACAGGGTAATATGCAGGCAGAGATTACTGCTTAAACATCATCTATGAGTTAATAAAAGTGAAAAGCTAAGTGCATTGTATTTAACAGAGGTGGTAGGGGAACAGTGAAAAATAGATGTGTACAATGACAGATGTAGAAAACTAAAATGGTGTGAAGCAAAATACTGAGATGGAAGAAATTAATATAAAATAAGGCCAGGTGGATGTTGTCGTGCTAGTTCCCGCCTGCGGAGTTCTGAGACACAGGTGTCTGTGTTTCTGCCGCCACTTGGTGACTACTAGAGTTTTTGCCTATCAAGTTAAATTATTTTGTCAATAATTGATTATTTTTGTTGTTATATTTGTTAGTCTCTCTTATGTGAGCTTCTACAATTTGCTACTTAATGAAAATAAACTTCTAGAGCAAATACTCTACACTCCACTAAATAGTATTATTCAAGCACTGCCTTCAGTGCAAAATGTGAGAAATTTTTTTTTTATATCTGTACCCATGCGTGCAACACTGCCATTAATCCCTCATAAGTCATATTGTAGATTACCGTATTTACTCGAATCTAAGCCGCACTTTTTTTCCGGATTTTGTGATCCAAAAAACCGCCTGCGGCTTAGAATCGAGTGCAAAGTAAGCGGAAGTTCTGAAAAATGTTGGTGGGTGCCGCCACAACTAACTTCTGCCGTCGAATATATGTAGCGCTACACAGGCATGCTTTGCAGGCACAAAGATAAATACTGGCGCCAAAACCTCTGTGTCAGTAAATAAATTAAAAAAAAAAAGGTGGAAGACGATCTTTCTTCTCCGCCCCGAGTGTCGACCACTGCATTTTCATACATTATCCAACGAAGTAAATACAAATTCCGTATTGTTCATCTTCGAATGTAGCAGCATTTCAATGTACTACGAAAATCCGACTGGCAAGACTGTTTGGGATGTTTGTCAATTGTCAATATGGCCAACTCTACGTTCTGAATTCTTTCCTAACTGTGAGAAGAGATGGTTGCTAATAGGAACTTTTATGAATTGTGAATTACATGCAGTATTCTCTTCACCATAAGAATAATATGAATATAAACATTTTACCATGTACTCTTTCATGTTTGCTGCTATCTCATTAAATCCTGTTTGCCTAATAAACTACGGAACTAGAGTGAGACAACAGCAAACACGGAAGAATATACATATCATGTCATGTTTATATTCGTATTATTCTTATGCCTAATAGTGATACAGTCAGAAATGAAGCACGGCAATTGACTAGATTTTTAAATCTAAGATGACTAATTTCTGTGCAGAATGTAATGTACTAAAGAGGCGTCTGCAAAAATTTTCAAACGGAGAAAAATTTTCGCTAAACTCTCGTTCAGAACATCTTCAGTCTATTATTTGGTTCTTGTTGATCACTATCAAATAAAGCAGCAGTGGAAGCAACAACAAATAGCAGTCTCTTACCATTGTTTCCCTAATGAGACGATTCCTCTCTCTCTCTCTCTCTCTCTCTCTCTCTCTCTCTCTCTCTCTCTCTCTCTCTTTATATATATAATTTTTTTTTTTTTTAAGTGGCGGAAGCGTGCACAACAAAAGCAAGATATGCCGCGAGCGGAGACAGATACTCATTATCAGAATGCGACAAACATTGCATGACACAGTACAGTACTGCATTTTCTTTCAGCTTAGAGTCACTTAAACACCTATAACAAAGAGAACGGCACTTATCAGATCAAAGAAAAATAAGCAATCAATTCAAACCAGATGAAGCACGTGACAAAGGAAGGGTACCTGTATAAATACTGATGGAGAGCCTGACACATAGCAATGGCTACCTGGTAAAGCTTAACTGCTAAGCTTACGATTCGAACCAAACTACTGTAACTGTATCGTCATTTATTCGACTTAATTGTGTCTCATATTACAATGGGCCAACTTTGTTTCGATTTGGTGCGGCCTAAAACTTTTCTCTCCCCTTGAATTTCGAGTTTCAGATTTCAGGTGCAGCTTAGATTTGGGAAATTTTTTTTCCTTGATTTGTAGTCTCATTTTTCAGGTGCGGCTTAGATTCGAGTGCGGCTAAGATTCGAGTAAATACGGTATGTGAAAATAAATTCTTATTAAGCCTCTATTGATTGTAACTCTATTATCCCCTGAGTTTTACTAATTTCGTTATTTTGAAAATGCTGTGAATTTAATTAAAATAATAAGGGAACTCAAGGCAAGTTGCGTGTGTGGAAGTACTGAAAGGTTTGTGTGTGTCATAAAACTTGGAGGGTGGAATATGAATGAGAGACAAAAGGGGGAACTGATGAAAGGGGAATACATTAGTGAGAACAGTTGCTCCACCTGATAATACACATCCTCTTCTCTGTACCCCTGAAACAAACATTTCAGTGTGGATACTAAATAATAGAAGACACTACTGCAAGAAGATATTGAGAGTACGTGCATGCTTTTATAAACTATTAAAAATGTTGTAAAATGTACAATGTCAAACCCGAAGTTCTGAGAAATGGTTAACAATATATCACATGTAACCCAGATAAATCTGTATTAGACAGGAGGAAAAGAAAATTGTGTGGAGTAAATGATGGTAGTAAGCTTTGTGGGCAGTAAGAATAAATTATGAAATCACAGGCTACAGATTCATCACTAGAAAAGAAGAAGACCAGAAATAAATCGCACACAATAGTCACAACACTTCCTTCCCTCTTTACGTTTAGGCATGGTGACGCTAAAGATTGAAGGGTTCAGATATATTCTATTATGGCAACACGCACTATACTTTTGGTGGCAATGTTTTGCATCATGTTAGCCATCACATTCACACTTGCTGCAGCTGGTAAGGAATTTAAGAGTTTCTGTAGAGGGAAACTTACTGTTACTCACTTATCCTTGCCTTAAACTGGCCTGAATTCAATAACACAAATCATTTTAACCAGTCAATTTTATTGATTCTTCCATTACACATTTTGGCAAATTATACACCTCTCATCAAGTATATTTGCATAAATTAACAAGACACCAAATTTATAAAAAATTGTTGGGCAGTCTGATCCACTTTCTGGTAGTGGTCACAGAAAAGTATTGGGATTAAAAACACTGTATATAACCTGAATTAAACAAAATATGCATATGGAGACAACATATAATCTTTGTTTAGTCAGTAATGGAAATACCAACTAAAGTGCTTGGTTATGATTATTTTTGTATGTTCATTAACAGTCCAGATTCCTCACATATCAACAATGTTTCTTTTTTTTATGAATTATTCTGTCTAACATCCTTGTACCATAAGAAGACACCAATTTTACAAATAAGGAATAACAGATGAAGTTGCAGTTTAATGTATGCTTGGCAGAATGCATGGAAGATGATGCAGAATATGTTATATTTGACCATAACATTAGATCGTTGCGAAGTGCTGAGTAAAAGAATTTTCTTTTCTCTACTATTGCATACAGTGAGTAATTGTTTGAAAGTCACACTCCATATGGATCTGTGATTTTTAGCTGTTTTTGATTTACAGACTATCATCCCGAAAATAGGATAGAGTGAATATTACTAACATGCCCATTAAATCACCTACTAACATTTGCAGTTTCCACTGTCACTGAGGCGACAGCATCTTAGGTAAAGGAGTTCAGTTACTTTAGTGTGCATAAAGTCCCCTTAATTTTAGTGGGTCATAAAGGAAGAACAGACCTCATTTACTAAATTCCTTCTGACAAAAAGTGAGTAATAATGGCAAGTAGTAAACTGATTGAATACATAATAAATAATGATCAATATTTGGGTTACTGCATTAGGAAAGGTGTCCTCATTTTATAAAAAGAAATCTATTGAAAAAAGTAGCAGGTGTTTTGAAATTCAGTCAGAAGCTGAAAAGAGTCTGACTCTCTGCAAAGAGAGAGAGACTCCTGGGAGGGGGGCCTCAGGACATGACCACAATCAGAGATGACCAGCACTTGCATCCAGGGCAGATGACACAGAATGGGGTGGAGATGAAGCAAATGGCATGCTGTGAAGGCGCCTATTGAGAAAGAAAAAAGAAAATATCTGAGGAAGAAAGTAGAGCCTGGAGGTCAGAGATGGATTGCCTGCAACAGGCACGAAGGAAGGGCCGTGTGGACTGGCAGTTTTTGGGCTAGAGGTGAGGAAGCATTGTCAGAATCTGAGAAAGCGAAGGCAGCGGCATTGATTCCTGCATGGGTGGGACATTGGGCAGGCAGGACACAGTCAAAGAAGTTGTGAGTTGTGCAGGAAGCACTGTGTGTGATGCAGAAGCTGTGCCATGCTGTCTGTAGCATGTGGGTGCATTGACACCAAACAGTGCTGCATCAAGCAAGCAGTGTGATCATCAGTGTTGGTCCTCTGTCAGCTGGCAGCTCAATAGTAGCTTCCACCCCTGCATTATCTGTAGTAGTAGCGGAGCATGATTCTTCATCTGTGACACTAAGCTACCCTCCCTGGACTGGTTTGGTTGTCTCTGCACACAGACCTTTAGGGATGTGTTGTGGCTGCTGTTATATGTGCTATTTGGTACAGGTTCGCTGGTCTGGAGGTATTGTCTTCCACAACCTATAATTGTTTGTGATGCCTAAATAAGCCCCTTTGAGATTAATGTCATGACTACATTCCGTTTAAATGACAGATTTGAATGTCTCTGGTCTGTCAGTGATAGTTGTTCTTACAATACATGCTGCTGTCGGCTGGATATATTCCCCATATGCAACCTTATATACAATCACGTTTGTATGACAGTACACAATTTTCTTTAGCTTATGATGATAAGCATTCAAATCACAGAAAAAGAATCCCAAGTTGATTAGTGCGCAAACTGGTTGGCTGTCAGGATATCCTGTCACCTCTGTAACTGTCATCCATGAAGGATTTTTATCTTTGCCTCACTTCCATAAATGGCCACCTCACTTAGATTTCCTGAATTCAGCAGATAGGTAAGTGGCTGGTACACCTGTAGAGCGAGAGGGAATGGCTAGAGTGTGTTGTGTTCCACCTCTGCAGTGGCGTATAACATGTCCAGGGTTTCCACAGTGAAAACAGAGCAGTGTGTTGTCTTCCATCCTTCAGATGTCTGTCCTCCCATGGGACGTTTTACTTGGTGGGTTGTCATTTGATGGTGGTGGCATAAGACCAAGTTGGCCGAGTCGATTCTCCATCACACATTTGACTGGTGGAGTTTGGTGTGAAAGATTGATACAACTCTTCTTCAACATTCTCTGTTACCTCCTGATGTTTGTGGTTACTTTGTGAACTCAGTTCAACATTTCTGGCTGCCTTACTCTACTCTACTCTACTCTACTCTACTGTATCTTTTCTCTTACTCTCTGGCATATGAGAGGAGCAAGGTCATGGTGGTTCTCCCAAACTCCTCTTTTCTGTGGATTTCCTAGATACACTGGTGTCACTTGATGACTGTTGTGTTGTTGTGACATTCTTTACCAGAAGAGTTTGGTACATGTCCTCTGCAACTCCTGTCATCAACTGTGAGATTTTGCGGGTGCAATGACTGTCATTACACCATGACACTGAATCCTATTCTTTGATATTGTTCTTCTGTTAAAAGGACTTGCTATCAACTGTCACTAAATATTTTCTTCAGTTCAGCAGGGAATTTTTTCCGAGCTATTGAGCTTCTTTTCGTTGTTTATGAACCGTTGCTGTGCTGTACCATCCAAGTAAAAGTACACATTTTCCAAACACATGTCATACAACTTGTTGTATCTGGCAACTCAGTCAAATCCTTTCAGCTGTTTTGTAAGGTTGTGGCCAGTATCTCCAGAAATCACGGGTGGGTGTCTGATGTGCAATGATCTCCTGAATATACAGACTGTGGGACTGATGTATTGATTGCATTTGGTTCCTGTCTGTGCAGTTGAGGATTTTACATTGCCTAATTGAAGCAATGGTGATGTAGATGCCTTGAGGATACCCATTCCACCAAACAATGTCATGTCAAAATCACAATCAAGTCCAAATCCAAAGGCAGGTTCATTAGCATCCAAATCCAAAGGCAGGTTCGTCAGCAAAGCCCAACAGTTAGAAATGAAAGTAAGTTTATTACTGACACTGATGTACTGTCAAGACAATACTGATCTCTGGACAGTGAGTGCAGTTATATATTCAAACATCAAATGTTCCAAAGAGCTAATATTCCTACAACCATTGAATATTGCATACATGCAAACATTTCAAATGTAATATATTTCAAGAACCTTCCAGAAATGATAAATAATAAATAACAAATAATGTGTGAAGCAACGACCAGCAGCATGCCAAGCAGCGATGCTAAGCGTACACAATGCTGATGGCACCAGAGCATGTGGCAATACAATCCATCCTTCCAGGTATAGCTAAGTAAATTATGTTGTTCCAACACTGCAGCATGGGCTCCTTGTCTGCCCCTAATCATACCTCTGAGGAGATGCAAGTAGTGTAGGCAACACAACAGACAACAGTATTACATTCTGTGGATGCAAGAGTTGCTTGGCCACCTGTGCCTGAAGCACGCAGGCAATGGAGTATGATCACCTATGTTATGGGGCAGCTACTAGACTGCCCACATATTAGTTGTTTGCCCGTACATGCCTGTGCTTGTCCATTTGCTTGCCAGTGGGCACACAAACTCAACAGCTTGAAGTAAGTAAACACCAGTTGCAAACCTATATTGTATGACAAGTTGGTTGTCTTTGGTGCTGAGTACTGTTCACACAGGTTAGGTGCAAAGTATAAAACATCTTAAATAATCTCTGTTTTGCACTCTTCAGTTGTAGCTGTAATCAGTCATTATTATCTGTGGTGAATACTAGTCACTAAACTGTGCAAACCACTGAGCCATGGGCATAAAAGTTTAATACTGAAATTAAGATTTAGATATTAAGAAAAGTGATCAGTAAACTGGAAATTCTTTATTTGAATGTATAGAAATACACATGGTGGCAGCAGATGGAAGCATATAGAAAGACATAACATATATAGCTTTGGGGAGCAGAGGTCTTCAGTAGAGAGGAAGGATTTGGAGAAGAGACTGACAAGACTTGACCATGCAGGAAAAGTCATCCACAATATCCTGTAAGGGAAGACTGTCTGCATGGGATGTTAAGGGAAAGTGTGTTGTTGCTATTTGAGAAAATTTGTAACTTTAATAACTTATAAGAGGCAGGATGTTAGTAGATAAGGCCAAGATGAGTGGAATTGCATCATAAACCTGATTAGATAGGAATGGGATTGGAGGGTGGTTGAAGAAAAAATTGTAGACCCAGAGAAAAAAACAAATGAACAGGTAATACAAGAAAAAGAAATGGGAACAAAGTCTTTCGTAATGACGTGTGTGTAAAACATTCTCGGTTTTCTTGCCACGTCAATTCGGGATAAAATCTCAAGCTTTCGACGATTACCTCCATTGTCATCATCAGGAGCAACTGACTGTCATCCCTGCTGGTGTGGTAGCCTTTTTTATAGCCAGTGGATGGCTTCTGATTGGTCAGCTTGTGATTGGTCAGTGATTACGTACTGCTGTCGCAGACGGTGTCAATGTGTGCGCCAGTGGCGCCACCGCTTCCGTTGGAATGTAAACCTTGGAAGGAACATCTCTGCTGCTTCTCTGCATCAAGCGCTCATTTCCATGCACAGCTCAGATGGTATCCGCTATCGCGGTTAAAGTTATTTTGGCTCATTCTTATTTCAACAGCCTCCTTAATAAAAGAATCCCAGTACGTGGAGGCATGGGACAGAATTTTTGTTTCATTGAACAATATTTTATGTTTGTTCGTGAGGCTGTGCTCTGCAATTGCCGATTTCTCCAGTTCTCTATTTTTAATATGGCGCTGTTCTGCGCAGTAGTCGGAAACAGTATGAATGAATGGTGTTACCAATATAATTGCTTCCACACTCACAGGGGATATTATATACTCCAGGGACCCTGAAGCTGAGATTGTCCTTAACAGGGCGCATCATCTCCTTAAATTTTTTTTTTTTTTTTTTTTTGAAAAAAAAAAAAAACACTGCCTTTATATCGCATGCACCATAGCCATTCTTTTGTCAGTTGCTCCTGACGATGACGATGGAGGTAATAGTCAAAAGCTTGAGATTTTATCCCGAATTGGCACGCAAGAAAACCGAAAATGTTTTACATATAAGAAAAAGAAACCATAAAAAAGAGGGAAAAGACAGTAAAACTTAGTTGGAATTGAAATAAAATAGGTCGTTAAAATCAAGGACACATTGTAGAAACTATTTCCCTTTTGTGATTTTCTGAGGAACTACAATGACATCTGGTTTTACATTCATCATGCTTCCTTATAATGTGTACTAGATTGTACTTTTGATACCAGTATCATTTGCTTCCTTTCCTGTCCCATTCCGAAAAGGTGTGCGGGAAGGACGACTGTTGGTTAGGCTCTGTTTGAACCATAACTTTTCTGATTTGTACATCATGGCTCTGCCCCGTTATTGAAAATAATTATGACTTTGATTTTTCCCAATCACTTTGTTCTTCAATGACCTGTGCTAAATTGCTGCTATAAGGGATATGAGTACATCTGCCTAGTAGATATAGAATCATAAAGGAATCTTATTTGATCAAATTTCCATTCCTATGTTGAGTGATTGTGGTTGATTTTCAGGTCTATGATTACTTATTTCAATACCTGTCATTGCAGCCCTTTCATTGTTCGTATGATGATTGAAAGGAACAACAAGTGTATGATCTTTCACAGTGAACCAATATCAGAAGACCAAATTCAGTTTTTTGGGATTGTCTCTGTCCTTAATTTGATAACCAATGAGCACTTGTATTGATGATTTTTGTCTGTTTAGTGACTTTACTTAACCCATTAAGTCCCAAATTAATTTTTTTTTAAACTGAATTTTTTATTCCTTAATTATAATGTACGTAGTGTATGAACCACAATAAGTACAAAAATAGCCAAAGAATATTTATACATGCTGATATAATGGCCGTCCTCAAAATAGGACACTGGGATCTAACAGTATCGTATAGTATACTAAACTGTATTCAAGTCTTAACTATTTATTTCTTGTGAAATGGTACAAAACACTTCACACACAGTGTTACACGGCATTTAACACAATATGTTTTTGGTTTCCCATTGCATTTAGCTCTTACACATCTTTACGTGCTTCTTTTGTCAATCATATGACCAATTCCAACAAACCTTATGCCTGGTATCACTCTCAACTGACTTGATGGGTATTCCATTGGACGTCCAATATTCGGTCTTCCAGTGTCCAATTTCAGGTATGTAACTCTAACAGCACGTCTGAAATCCAGTAAATCCAGTGCATTTTTCCCGTGTACTAGTATGTAAAAGTGCCAGGCATTTACGAGGGCCATTTCCAGCATACGTATAAATATGACCCAGTACCATTTTTTCCCTTTAATTACCGTCGCATATTTTCCAACTAACCAGTCAGGGTGGTCAACACCTCCTATGTATGCTTTATACGACTTCAAAACGGCAGGTTGTTGCACTTGTGTCTTCTTACTTGCTTGTCTATTGTACAGCGTAGCTGCTCCCAAAGGTTCAACTTTGTCAAAATTTGTACCAATTGTGATGCATCTGTTGTTGTGCCATCGAACAAATAAGACCTCACCATTCCTGTTG
This sequence comes from Schistocerca cancellata, assembly GCF_023864275.1. Taxonomy (NCBI): domain Eukaryota; kingdom Metazoa; phylum Arthropoda; class Insecta; order Orthoptera; family Acrididae; genus Schistocerca; species Schistocerca cancellata. The sequence goes on from NC_064633.1 coordinate 421,771,563, forward strand.
AACTGGTAGTCATAGTTTCCTCACACTGTCTTTTTCAGTTCGTTGCTGCTCAGTAGTCGACAGTCACCAACTCGATTCTCTCTGACAGTCCCAGTTGCTCGAAAACCCAAATTTCCCAGATGAATCAGGAGATCTCTACTAGTGAAGAAATAGTCAAAGCACACACAATGATTCTGGTGTTTTTCAATGCAGTCCAGCATTTTTAGGACTACCCTTGATCCCAATGGTAGGTCATCCCTTGCAGTATCTACTGGATCCTTTCCACAGTATAAATCAAATTTGAAACAGTTGCCACTTGCTCCACAAAGAGACCACAACTTACAGCCAAATCTAATAGGCTAGCCTCGGATAAACTGTTTCAACGCAATTTATCCATAGTACTTGACTATCATTTCATCAATTGACAAATTTTTCTCAAATATTCCAAATTTTTGAAAAGATTCATTTATCATTTTCAAGAGAGGTCAATTTTGAGTCTGCGATCGTGTTTGTTTTCATTGGCTAAGTCATTGTCTTGAAAATGAAGCAATGTTTTCAACTTCTGATATTTATTCCTTGACATAGCTGTCTTTATAATTGGTATGCCCACATCTTCATCTTCAGACCAGTATAGCTTCTCAGCACGGAGCTTACCGTAGCCAGCAAAACTGTGAGCTTACGGTAGCCAGCAAAACTGTGAGGATAAAATCCTGCATATTCTTCATATTTACTGCATGTCTCACAGTTTCTTTCACTATGAACTCGTATATGTTTTTGTTCATCAGTTCTTCAAACATCTCCTTCGGAGTCAAGGAAGAAAGTTGTTCCTTCAATTCCTCTCTCTTTGTGGTGGTGTCATGCTCACTAGTTTGAGACAGCTTTGTATAAACTGGCACATCTGAGACTTCCACGGTTTCAGTAACATCGTCTGGACGTTCTTCTTCGTCGGTCATACAGTCTACTTCAGGAGGACATACAGTGATATCAATATGGTACTGATCATCTGACACCACATTATAGAATGCATCACTGTTTATTTTTTCTTCATTAGTGAGGTATCTATCTCGTCTGAGGGCCATTATAATCTATATAAAATGAAATGAAATAAAATGTAATAAAATAAAGTGAAACGAAATAATAATACATTAGCACAAACTACAGAAAAGGGAATGTGTAAATACCTGTGTCCATCTGGAACTGTATTATTTACTAATGGGTAACATATTAATAAATATACTTACATAAAACGCTGTAAATTTCAAAGTAACTTCATATCCTGTAATACATATAAATAAAAAAAAAGAGAGGTCATTACTCTCAGCAACAAAATCTGGTAAAATTACCATGTTCAAAAAAGAAAATACATCAGCAGTAGCAGAGTTTCATATTCGAACGTGCAGCAATACAAATAAGTGAAATGATAACACCAAGTCTCAGTGTCCTATTTCGAGTACACCAAATTTTATAACAATGGAAAACAATGAATATAACTCCAATTGAGCTAACAATGCAAGTAGTTTAAAAGACACATTGTTGACTATAAATAATCACAAAAAGATCTTTGCCACATATTTCAAATATTACTAAATTGTAGATAAAGTAAATACCTGTAATAACGAAAAGTGTGCCTTAGTATTCAATAATCAATTAATGGTAGGATTTATTGCTTTTAATTTCCTGTAAGCATGCATTTGTTATAAAAAGCATCAACAAATGACGTAGAACAGTAATAGTTGCAAATTAATAATTTATTGCGTATTTATAAATAAATATGAGCTCTGACCTCAAAGTAGGACACTGGTACTTAATGGATTAAGATGATGATTCATCAGATTGAATGGTGAAATTTTACTTTTGAATTCATTGAATGCTTTCACACTGTTCACTCCTGACACACATTTAACTTCATTCAGCTGTTTTTTTTTTCACTAAGGCTTTGAATTTGATTAATTCTGTTTAAATCTCTTGACTTTCATAATAATTTTGCAATACTGCTCTTGATCTATGGCAGGTCATTCGTATCCCTCACCATCTTTCTCATTACACATACCACGTACATGTCTAAAGCTTATTGTACAATACTTTTGAATTTTATCCATTGATTCTCCAGAACTTCAGCCCCAGAGAGATAATATTCGATGCCCACTGCTTAGAGAATCAGCGATTTGTTTCAAGGTCACATTTTCTAAGTAAAAATATATTTTCACATTTCTTAACTTGAATTATGAAAAGGATAGATTGTTACTCACCATATAAAGGAGACGTTGAGTCGTGGATAGGCACAATAAAAAGACTACAAAACACGCAAGCTTTCAGCCAAAATGTCTTCTTCTGAAATAGACAACATACAACCATGCCATGGCCAGACCAGAGACAGTGATCATGTGTATGTGAGCTGCATTTGCGACTCAACATCTCCACTAAAAGGTGAGTAACAATCTACCCTTTTCATAATTTAGTCACAAATTCCTTTCTTTACAGCAATTGGACTGAAAGTTTGGGTTTACTCATTACTAGGAAATATTGCCTCTCATGTTAGTTCTCTTAATTAGCTGCTCAAGCTAATTTTCGGGTAAGACATTCAATACAGTTTTTAACAATGCCTCTCTGTGGTACCTCTTTAAGTTGCACAACTCTCACATTTGTAGCTGGTAATTTAAAATCTCCCTTTGCTGTCACAACATGATAAGGAAAGCTACCAGTGATATTCTCGAAGTGTTTTTTTCCCCCTGAAGCTTCTTGCCATCACAACTCTTGAGGTCTGCAGGCTATAAAATCATCCAATTTTTATGGTAGACCTACCTTTGAAGCTTACCTTTGTGCAGATCATGTAGAATTTGAAATCTGAAAATTCTCAAGTTCTTTGTGACAGTAAATATATTGCTGCCATTGGTATATAGCCTATCATTGCAATACATTTAGTTTGAATGTCATTCACTTCTGCTTTCATCCAGCTTTTTGTTCATAGTACTATGTGGATATTATTACTAACAATAAGTCAGAATACTACTGGATATGAGCCCTGCATGTGAGGCTAACTGTCATCACCATTTCAGACAGACATATAAAGGAGCTGAAATTGGCCCCTGAATCCAGACAGCAGCCACTATTTGTGCATACATGAACCATGACTGATTACTTACTGCCAGTTGTACTCAGTACTCAAAGGTAGAGCTGCCTCCACACCTCATATGAGACTTTTTGGCAAACATACTAAGTGCACACTAGCATTCCTTCCCAACCTGCCAGTTAATGTCCCTTAATGGCTCCATTACCCATCTAACAGTAGAGCTCCCAAAGATCAACATAAGTATCTTCTCTGCTTTCTGAACTCTGCAAGACCACCATATTATATCTATTTATTAGAAGATTTAAAGGTTCTGCTGTGAAGCTTCATTGTCTAAACTGCACAATTTTTATACAAGGCAACTGCCTGTTATCTTCAAGTCCAGCTGTGGCCGGCTGTTGCATCTCACCAATTTAAACACTGGTTCACCATAAGAAAGCAGGTGTTAAGAGGCAGGACTATAATGTCAATGCGGGGGACAATCCAGAGCCCTCTGCAGGAGAAACAAGCCGTGAATTCTGCACACATTGCACAAGAAGCCTGGCTTAGCTGTCCTGGCTGGATTCCACATCGTTATCTTGTTGAATTCATTTGGGTGGCTGACAATGCCTATACGCAACCAACACTGATTCCCATGATTTGCTGAGCTGAAATCCTGAGACTCCGTTTGTTAATATGTTAGCTATATGTATTTCATCTGCTTGTTTACTGACAGAGCCGTAATATGTGTAGGCAGATGAGAGGATATTAGTCTCTCCATAGTTCTCCTGTATCAAGACAGTGTTCAGCAACAGCTGTTAACACATCTGTGGATTGTTCTGTTGAGTTTTATAGTGTTTCATATAATGTCTAGCATCAATAGAAAGGCTCATTTTCCTTCTTATTATTATTTTAAAAAATTTAGCTGTAATTTTATGTGCACTTGGGGGAAGCCGACTGATGCACAGAAGCAATTAACATCACAGACTTTCGAGGTACCACTCCTTTGTTTACTATAAAAATTCACTCTCTGTGTTGAAGACTACTGTTGACTTCTTGTATCTCTCATTACATTTTCTTTAAATGTCTCTTTCTGTTTATTGTGCTGAAGGAAACTAGAAATATTTCTACTTTTTCGTTATACAATTTTATCTCTCATTGGATGTGACTTTCATTCTTATAAATTAATGGTGCATTTGACTTTGTCTCAAAAAGTAGTAGCAGCCAAACTGTATGTGATATAGAGCTGCTGACCACATAGAAATACATGACAATAAGATACCTGTGTTGCTTAGGTGGGAACAAAATAAGAGGTTTACAATCAGTAAACTGGGTCTTCTGTATCTTCTGTTGTACTGCTCATTTGATACAGTCAAACTGAAGTATTCATTTCCAGTTAATTATCTCCCTTTGTTCTTATTTCATTTTATTGTCCTTGAGTGACTGAGGTTATCTTTCATATAATCTTCTCTAACACACTATAAAACTGAATAAGATTCAGATACTCATCTCACTTGTCATTCACGCAAAGAGTGTGTATAAGCAGCCTTTATTTCCAACCAAAATTGTGGTCAAAGTTTAAAATCAAACATTTTAGCCAGTATTTTGGTTGATAACTTGTGAAACATTTATAAAACTAAGGACATATTATTTGAATGACCAGTGGATCTACGAAGCACATAACCCCTTCCCAAACATTAAACTAATAACTGTAGTAGGCAAAGATCCTAAAGTGTTACTGTATGTTTTTTATTTCTTTCACATAATTTTTTTGCTTCTTCTTGCAGTTTCTTTTGTTCACATTTACAAGTTAAGGAGCCTAGTTTTACTGTAATTGTTGTTTCTAGATATATTTTTATTTTTGTCGAAAAAGTGTAATGTGGTTTTTGTAAGTTTGTACTTATTCAGTGCTTCCTCACTTCTGTATAAGCAATTCTCTGATGTAAGCTTTTTTCAAGAATAAGTGTTGAAGCAGTGTTTTTGTCACCTTAGTTGTAGCTTATATGTAGTATCCTTTTCCTATCAATCATTCAGCATGCCAGTTGCTCACCCTTTGTGTAGTTTGTGTGCTAACAACACCCATATCTCGCTTCTTTGCAGCCGTTATTCTCCTGCTCGACTCAGTCTGCGTAAAGCAGACCTTCGCATCGGCACTCAGATCATTGAGAATGCTCTCACTAACTTCAGGTCAGATATTCATTACGCACGGCTTTAGAGGTAGTCTGCATGGTGAGCATGTATATTAGAATTGTAGAGGTATTTGCATATAATTGTTTGTGAAACTTCAATGTGTTAACTCTTTGTATTATGTTACAATACTTCTGATAAAATAATGTTGTGGTACTATACATCTTAAATCATAAGTTAAGTTACTATATCAATAAAGGTAAATTGTCACTGGGAGCCAACAAACCAACCACCAGGATTAAAACCATCACGATTAATAAATGGTGTCCTAATCTCTAAGCTCAGAGTATCATTCCCGTATACTCAAGGAAATAATAATTTTTGCATATAGTCCTTGTGAATCCAGTACTTGAGCTGCAGCTGAGACATTTGTCCTACGAGCAGAATCCAATATAAAATATTCAGGTGAGTCTTTGGAGGCACTGAGAAATTAGGAGAACATTGATTACAGATTGAAGCTTTCAGTTTGATTATGAGGCATCTCATTTTTTGGATTTTGATCTGCTACATAGTTTGAAAACTTTCTATATCTACATAACTTCTTTGCAATTCACACTCAAGTGCCTGACAGAGGTTTTATTGAACAACTTTCACACACTTTCTCTAGTGCTCCATTCTCAACCAGCACTTCATGGAGTTTTTATATCAGCATAATCTTAAAAGGATTCAACTGATATACAAGATGGAATGGAAGACTTGCCTTTATTAAGAAATATGAGCTGCTTTGGTACACCGAGAATATGTACTTCTAACATTTCATGTTGACAGCAGTTCTTGATTCGAATTCTGGTATATTTATTTTGTCATCTTCGGCGATGGAATTTTGGAAAACTGTATTTAATAACTCAACTTTAGTAGCACTGTCATTGGTAACATTACCATTGGTATTGCGCAGTGGGGGTATTGATTGTGTCTTGCTGCTGGCATAATATACATTCAACCAAAATCTCTTTGGCTTTTCTGAGACAGAGACAGAGTTTCTTCGTGGAGACTATTAAAAAATTTGACATTGAAATCTGCACTAAACTTCTGACCTCTGTAAAACTTCACCAGTCTTGGGGATTTTGCATTCTTTTAAATTTAGCACGCATTTTTCATTGCTTTTGCAATAGTAGTTTTTTTTTTAAAGGAAGGCATCAAGTGAATTTTTATGTGCATTTTTAAATAGATATACTCTACATTTATTTTTGGTCGGTTTGAATGTTGTGTGGGGTTCAGTCTCGCTACAACAATTATTATGGTCACTAAGCCCTGTATCATCTGCCATGATGCTCCCTGTTTGCTTGGGATTATTTGTTTCTAAGAGATCCAAGTACGTTTTCACAACCATTAAACTTTGAGTTGGCCCCTAAAATAATTACTTAAAATAACTTTCAGAGAAAGCATTTATTATAGTTTTGGAGAATGTTTTATACCTACCAATGACTTTCAACATGTATTCATGCCTATATATCATGACAAGATGGAAGTCATCATCAACTACAACTTGTGTGGGTAGGGTATGTGTTTGAGGTGATACTCAAGTTTCAGCAACTGCATCATCTTAATCAGGAGATCAGTAAAAGGAACCAATTATTAACTTATGCTGGTTGTCAAGCGTAACCTCTACACATACTAACTCACTGGAACTATCTAATTCTATTTTGCTATGAGATAAACTACTACTAACAGAAACAATACCAGAGAAGGAAAGTTGCTACTCACCATATAGCAGAGATGCTGAGTCACGATAGGCACAACAAAAAGATTCACACAATTATAGCTTTTGGCCATTAAGGCCTTTGTCAGCAGTAGACACACATACACATATGCATACATACACTCACGCAAACACAACTTGCACACACGTCTGCAGTCTCAGAAAACTGAAACCACACTGCGAGCAGCAGCACCAGTGCATGATGGGAGTGGCATGTAACCCTCCTGGCCTCAACCTTCGTTAAGTCACTGTCCTCACCCATCCAGCCCCCTCCCTGTTCCCATTCCAGCACTACACAGCGTTATTTCACCACCATACCCAGTCTATTAATTTCTTTTTATTTCTCTCCTTTCCACTACTTACCCTCTACCCCTTCTGCCCCTTCTCTCCTGCCCTCCGTCTAAACTGCAACACCTCACTGTCTGCCACTCCCACCATACTATCCCTCCCCCTCCCCCTCCCCGCCCCAGCCTCCTCCTTACTCCCACCCAGTCGCCACTCCCATTATGCATTGGTGCTGCTGCTCACAGTGTGGTTTCTGTTCTCTGATAAAAAGCTATCATTGTTTTAACCTTTTTGTTGTTCTGTTCGCGACTCAGCATCTCCGCTATATGGTGAGAAGAGTAGCAACTTTCCTGCTCTGTTATTGTCACATTCCATCCTGAATTTTCCATTGTTTGATTTTTACTAACAGCAACAAACACATGGCCACCAACAAAAGTTTGCTTGAACTTATCTCTGGCTTTAGCCCACTTTCAGTACCTATAATAATTTGAGCTTCAGTGCTTTGTAGTAGCACTTAGAACTCTGGTTCCTTCCCAACACAGCTACAAAGCTTACTATTATAATACCTTTGTTTCCTAGGTCTACCCTTGTCGTGTGTTTGAACTGCTCCCTTTGAGATTGAAGTCCTTTTTGGTCTTTTGTGACCCTTCTAATCTAAAATATGCCCAATTCACTCCAAACAGCCCCTGTTACCAATGTAACCATCTCCTGTGTGATGGACTACAGATCTATTAAGCGGAAACCGATACATCACCACACTATGGTGCAAGTCAAGGAATCTGCAGCCTACGTGGTCGCTGAATCATCTGAGCCTCTGATTCAGATCGTCCCCTCAGTTTTGTACCAATGGTCGGCAGTTGATCCTCTTGACATTGATACAAATGGTGAGATCTGTCTTCATCTTGCAAGCAAAACTGGTAGCCTTTTCCATTTCAGATAGCTGCCAAAACCAGAGAGGATCTCTTCGAGTCCAAAGTGACATACATCATTAGCACCAGCATGAGCCACCGCCTGCACTTGGCTGCAAACTGTCCTCTTCAGGGCATCAGGAAAGACCCATTCCACAATTGGGATGATTTGCGCCAGTGTGCACACAGAGAGCACACTGGACTTCTTTCCTCCTTGGCAGTCATATCCCTAAGGGCCCTCTTTATGCGCCTGACACTGGAGCTCCCAACTAACAGTAATCCCACCCTCTATGGCTCTCCGGATCTTGCAGGCTGAGCGGCTTCCTGTGAAACAAGACAAGTGACTGCATCTGCCTCAGGATTTTCATCAGCCACAGATAGCAACTGAAACCTATTTCTCAGGTGAACTGTGTGTGTTATGGTCAGCCCCACTGCAAGTCTTCACTGCCAGCCACACCTTGGAGTGACCTCCCACTCTGCTATAGGTGAGACTCAACATCAGTGCAGGCAGTAAATCAGGTGGCCTCACCAGTGGATTGATCAGGGGACACGTGGAACATGTTAGATGTCCCTTGGATGCACTTGTCCAGACCCCCACATTGTGGGGCCCAATGACAGCCTCAAGCTGCATAACCTGGACTCTGAAAGAAGGGTCTCCATTTCAGCCTGCATCCTAACACAGCAATCACAGTTGGTGTCCATGCTAAAATTGGTGGAATTCTGCACTACGCAGTTATTAAATTGCAAAAGTGTGTCTACTAAGCATACAAACACACAATAAATTTACAAACTAAACTACTAAGCACACAAGTAAAAGAAAACAAGTCACTGCTGTCTGAAGCTCTTACAAATAATTGAAAAATGTACACTGTACTCTCCTGTGATGCTGATGTTGAGACAGGAACTGCCACCTTATCTGGTTGTTCCATATATAATAATGTTTACAAGAATTACTTTATATTAGAAGTAGTATGGAGTGAAGGTGTCCCCCCCCCCCCCCCCCTTTTCAGTATAATCATACTGACTATTGTCTAGTGAGGAAAAAATTTGCAGAGATGTGCTTTGTCATTGATTTAGAAATACTTGCCCTCACCAGCCATCATCTTGTGCACTTACCATACTAGGATTTTCTTAGCAATCGTGTACTGCTGTTGTGAAAATTGAAAGTCATCTGTTGAAATTATTCTACATGTACATCCACACTCTGTTTACCATTTTTTGTTCATGACTTATCATTGTTCCATGTCTGAGGATTTCTTTAAGAGATCTGGGGTTTCTTACTGTTACTTTCACGTATGGAGTGCAGGAAGAATGACAGCTTAAATACCTCTGCATATGCTTTAATTAGTCTAATCTCGTCTTTGTTATCCCTACAGGACCGATGTTCAGGGGACTGTAGTATATTCATAGATCCCTCACTTAACACTTGGTGTTGAAATTTTGGATATAGGCTTTTGTGAGATAGTTGACATCTGTGTTTAAGTGTCTACCATTTCGGATTTTTCAACATTTTCGACTTTTCAACATTTCCATGACAATTACCCATTAGTGAAGGAAACCTGTAACCTTTTGTGCTCCTCTTTGTTTACATTCAGTATCTGGCTGTTAGACACTTCGGCCCTATTCTTGGATTGCCTGCACAAGTGTTTAGTAAGTATTCTTCTTTGTGGATTGGTCTTGTGGCCCATTGTCCTACCAAAGAGATAAGATCTCACATCTGCTTAAACTGTGGCTGAGTCTATGCGGTCATTCCACTTTGTATTCCCACAAATTGTTAAAACAGGTATTTATGTGAATTAACTGATTCCAGTTGGTATTCATTGACATTGTACTCAGAGGATATTACATTTTTTTGTTTTGTGAAGTACACAATTTTACATTTTTTTAACATTTAATGCAATTTCTCAATAGTTACAGCACTTTACTGAATATTTGTGCAGCTTTTTTCAAAGGGTACTTCCCTATAGATAACTGCAAAATCTCCAAAATTTCTGAGATTACTGTTAATTTTGTGTGCAGGCTTTAATATGTAACATGAAGAGTAAGGGTCCAATTATGGTTGTGTTGTGGTGAAGTGACAAGTTTGAAAGGATGTGTTATATTTTCAGTAATTATTCTCACAACCCAGGTTCCTGTCAGCTTTACGTATTTTCCATTGCAACCTTCAGCATGATGGCCTTCGAATATTTGAACATAATCTTTTTAGCTGGAAACAATAAGCATCCTGTATCACAGAAAATGTTGCCCCAGAATTGAATAATCCTTGGACAGTTTATTCGAAGATCCTTTGATATCACAGGAGATATTGAATTTAATTGCTGAAAGAAGAGAATATAAAAATACAGCAAATGAAGAAGAGGGTGAAAGGGAATAAAACATTTAAAAAATGAGATTGACAGGAAGTGCAAATTGGCTAAGTAAGAATGGCTAGATAACAAAGGTAAGGATATATATATATATATATATATATATATATACCTAAAAACAAAGATGATGTGACTTACCAAATGAAAGTGCTGGCCTTTTTTCATACCAGATCTCCAATTGCTTCTAGTTATCTATCCCCATATATTTCTATCTTTCTCTTTCATTTCAACCTCATGTTAAACTTTCCACCTTCTAATACCATGTCACCCTCACAACACCCCCACAACGACCCCATTAAGTTTTATTTACATTCCCTCCGCAAACATGCTTTCACCCTAGCCAGATTACGCTCACATATTTTATTTTCTCAGGCTTGTCTGACATTTGGCATAACCCCCAAAGGCCTCACACTTAAAGTTCCCATCTCTGGCTGCAACCCTTCTTTCCATCAGTCCCTATTAAAAAAACTGTATATGTGTGGATGGATATGTGTGTGTGTGCGAGTGTATACCCGTCCCTTTTTCCCCCTAAGGTAAGTCTTTCCACTCCCGGGACTGGAATGACTCCTTTCCCTCTCCCTTAAAACCCACATCCTTTCGTCTTTCCCTCTCCTTCCCTCTTTCCTGATGAGGCAACAGTTTGTTGCGAAAGCTTGAATTTTGTGTGTATGTTTGTGTTCGTTTGTCTGTCTGTCGACCTGCCAGCACTTTCATTTGGTAAGTCACATCATCTTTGTTTTTAGGTATATTTTTCCTTCGTGGAATGTTTCCTTCTATTATAACCATATATATATATATATATATATATATATATATATATATATATATATATATATATATATATATATGTCTGCTTGTGTCTGTATATGTGTGGATGGATATGTGTGTGTGTGCGAGTGTATACCCGTCCTTTTTCCCCCTAAGGTAAGTCTTTCCGCTCCCGGGACTGGAATGACTCCTTACCCTCTCCCTTAAAACCCACATCCTTTCGTCTTTCCCTCTCCTTCCCTCTTTCCTGATGAGGCAACAGTTGACATGGTATTAGAAGGTGGAAAGTTTAACATGAGGTTGAAATGAAAGAGAAAGATAGAAATATATGGAGATAGATAACTAGAAGCAATTGGAGATCTGGTATGAAAAAAGGAGAAAAAGTGTTGGTTAAGTTGATCCTGTGGTGAACTTGGGTTGGTAGACAGCGATGTGCAAAAAGGTTAGGTGGTTGTGTTGCCGCTAAATCACGTTAAAGGACGGAGAAAATCGGGAAAATTTCGAGAAAATTTCGAAAAAACATATTAAAGGAGTGGTGTAGTGGTGAAAGATTACAAAAATGGGGCTAACAATTGTAGAAATAATGACGTTAAAACCTGTGGGGAGCGGCTAAAATGATCAGTGATGTGCGAAAAATGGAAGTGGAAATAAAGTTAAAGTTATTAGAACTAGCCGAAATGGTTGTTAAAAACGTGAAAGCAGCTGTTATTGAACTAGAAACGGTGGATTTTATAGCAGCGGTAGTGTTGAAAGTGGAAAATAAAATTTTTTTGGTTATGGTTGGGAAGTGGGTTACTTATTGTTGAGCATATATAGGCGGGATAAAATTGTATAGTAGATTACGGTAAAAGGGGAAGGTGAATACAAAGTGAAACTACTGGTAAAAACAAAAAAGAGAAAATAAAGAGAAAAAAAGAGAATATGTATATGTGTGGATGGATATGTGTGTGTGTGCGAGTGTATACCCGTCCCTTTTTCCCCCTAAGGTAAGTCTTTCCACTCCCGGGACTGGAATGACTCCTTTCCCTCTCCCTTAAAACCCACATCCTTTCGTCATTCCCTCTCCTTCCCTCTTTCCTGATGAGGCAACAGTTTGTTGCGGAAGCTTGAATTTTGTGTGTATGTTTGTGTTCGTTTGTCTGTCTGTCGACCTGCCAGCACTTTCTTTTGGTAAGTCACATCATCTTTGTTTATATATATATATATATATATATATATATATATATATATATATATATATATATATATATATATATGTGTGTGTGTGTGTGTGTGTGTGTGTGTGTGTGTGTGTGTGTGACTTACCAAATGAAAGTGCTGGCAGGTCGATAGACACACAAACATACACACAAAATTCTAGCTTTCGCAACCAACGGTTGCCTCGTCAGGAAAGAGGGAAGGAGAGGGAAAGACAAAAGGATTTGGGTTTTAAGGGAGAGGGTAAGGAGTCATTCCAATCCCGGGAGCGGAAAGACTTACCTTAGGGGGAAAAAAGGACAGGTATACACTCGCACACACACACACACATCCATCCGCATATACACAGACACAAGCAGACATTTGTAAAGGCAAAGAGTTTGGGCAGAGATGTCAGTCGAGGCGGAAGTACAGAGGCAAAGATGATGCTGAAAGACAGGTGAAGTATGAGCGGCGGCAAATTGAAATTAGAAATTAGCGGAGATTGAGGCCTGGCGGATAGCGAGAAGAGAGGATATGCTGAAGGGCAAGTTCCCATCTCCGGAGTTCTGACAGGTTGGTGTTAGTGGGAAGTATTCAGATAACCCGGACGGTGTAACACTGTGCCAAGATGTGCTGGCCGTGCACCAAGGCATGTTTAGCCACAGGGTGATCCTCATTACCAACAAACACTGTCTGCCTGTGTCCATTCATGCGAATGGACAGTTTGTTGCTGGTCATTCCCACATAGAACGCTTCACAGTGTAGGCAGGTCAGTTGGTAAATCACGTGGGTGCTTTCACACGTGGCTCTGCCTTTGATCGTGTACACCTTCCGGGTTCCAGGACTGGAGTAGGTGGTGGTGGTGGGAGGGTGCATGGGACAGGTTTTACACCGGGGGCGGTTACAAGGGTAGGAGCCAGAGGGTAGGGAAGGTGGTTTGGGGATTTCATAGGGATGAACTAAGAGGTTACGGAGGTTAGGTGTGTGTGTGTGTGTGTGTGTGTGTGTGTGTGTGTGTGTGTGTGTGTGAATGGATGTGTGAGTGTATACCTGTCCTTTTTTCCCCCTAAGGTAATATTTTTATATTTATTTTCATTTTCATTTCAGTCTCAAGTTACACTTTTTTCCACCTTCTAGTACCATGTCACCCTCACAACACCTCCACAACGACCCCATTAAGTTTTATTTACATTCCCTCCGCAAACATGCCTTCGCCCTAGCCAGATTACACTCCCATATTTTATTTTCTCAGGCTTGTCTGACATTTGGCATAACCCCCAAAGGCCTCACACTTAAAGTTCCCATCTCTGGCTGCAACCCTTCTTTCCATCAGTCCCTATACCAGTTCCAAACTGAACAATCCATTGCCCTCACCCACCTAATCCTTCACCTACACATCCACTCAGCCAATCAACACACCCATCAACTCCTATCCTTAATAAAAGTCCTAAATCTTTCCTCTCCCACATCCACACTGGCTGTTCAGAGCATCCTCCTACAGGCCAACCGCAAATTAGAACAGCATGCCACCCTCCACCTTAAAAAACTATCCAATCTCCTGGTTTCCCACCTCCGGAAAGGCAACTCACTCACCCTTCACAACCTTCCCAGCAAACCTCAACCTCCTCTCATTGCACGCAAACCCAGTCTCTCCCATCTACTCAATCTCCCACTTCCAGCTCCACTCCCTCCAAAACCTCAAAATTCCAATCAACACAATCTGGAACCACAACACCCCAATTCAGTAGTTAACCTTTCCTCCAAACCTCTCTCCCAATCCAAAACCTCTGTCCTATCCAAAGGCCTCACCTTCAGCCCCACTCCCAGATTTAACCAAACAGCCCTCGTCAAAGATTTACTGTCCTACACCCGTACTCTCTGTTGGAAATATCACTTTGCCACGAAGAAAAATGATCCTAATCCTACTCCTAATGATCCAACTCCCCATGACACTATCCAAATTGAACCATGCCTGGAACAGTTCCGTCCTCTGTCACAGCGGGACCCACCTCCTCTTCGTCAAAATCACCCTCTCCTAACCTTCCAGGAATTTCTGACTTCCAGCCTTGCCTCTCAATCCTTCTTAAAAAACCTTAATCCTACTCCCAACATCACCACTGCTGAAGCCCAGGCTATCCATGATCTGAAGGCTGACCAATCCATCGTCATTCTTCCGGCGGACAAGGGTTCCACGACTGTGGTACTTGATCGTCGGGAGTATGTGGCTGAGGGACTGCGTCAGCTTTCAGACAACACTACTTACAAAGTTTGCCAAGGTAATCCCATTCCTGATGTCCAGGCGGAGCTTCAAGGAATCCTCAGAACCTTAGGCCCCCTTCAAAACCTTTCACCTGACTCCATCAACCTCCTGACCCCACCAACACCCCGCACCCCCACCTTCTACCTTCTTCCTAAAATTCACAAACCCAATCATCCCAGCCGTCCCATTGTAGCTGGTTACCAAGCCCCCACAGAACGCATCTCTGTCTACGTAGATCAACATCTTCAACCCATTACATGCAGTCTCCCATCCTTCATCAAAGACACCAACCACTTTCTCGAACGCCTGGAATCCCTACCCAGTCTGTTACCCCCGGAAACCATCCTTGTAACCATTGATGCCACTTCCTTATACACAAATATTCCACATGCCCAGGGCCTCGCTGCGATGGAGCACTTCCTTTCACGCAGATCACCTGCCACCCTACCTAAAACCTCTTTCCTCATGACCTTAGCCAGCTTCATCCTGACCCACAACTTCTTCACTTTCGAAGGCCAGACATACCAACAATTAAAGGGAACAGCCATGGGTACCAGGATGGCCCCCTCGTACGCCAACCTATTCATGGGTCGCTTAGAGGAAGCCTTCTTGGTTACCCAGGCCTGCCAACTCAAAGTTAGGTACAGATTTATTGATGACACTTTCATGATCTGGACTCACAGTGAAAAAGAACTCCAGATTTTCCTCTCCAACCTCAACTCCTTTGGTTCCATCAGATTCACCTGGTCCTACTCTAAATCCCATGCCACTTTCCTTGACGTTGACCTCCACCTGTCCAATGGCCAGTTTGACATGTCCGTCCACATCAAACCCACCAACAAGCAACAGTACCTCCATTATGACAGCTGCCACCCATTCCACATCAAACGGTCCCTTCCCTACAGCCTGGGTCTTCATGGCAAACGAATCTGCTCCAGTCCGGAATCCTTGAACCATTATTGATGACATTTTCATGATCTGGACTCACAGTGAAAAAGAACTCCAGATTTTCCTCTCCAACCTCAACTCCTTTGGTTCCATCAGATTCACCTGGTCCTACTCTAAATCTCATGCCACTTTCCTTGATGTTGACCTCCACCTGTCCAATGGCCAGCTTCACACGTCCGTCCACATCAAACCCACTAACAAGCAACAGTACCTCCATTATGACAGCTGCCACCCATTCCACATCAAACGGTCCCTTTCCTACAGCCTGGGTCTTCGTGGCAAACGAATCTGCTCCAGTCCAGAATCATTGAACCATTACACCAACAACCTGAAAACAGCTTTTGCATCCCGTAACTACCCTCCCGACCTGGTACAGAAGCAAATAACCAGAGCCACTTCCTCATCTCCTCAAACCCGGAACCTTCCACAGAAGAACCCCAAAAGTGCCCCACTTGTGACAGGATACTTTCCGAGACTGGATCAGATTCTGAATGTGGCTCTCCAGCAGGGATACGACTTCCTCAAATCCTGCCCTGAAATGAGATCCATCCTTCATGAAATCCTCCCCACTCCACCTAGAGTGTCTTTCCGCCATCCACCTAACCTTCGTAACCTCTTAGTTCATCCCTTTGAAATCCCCAAACCACCTTCCCTACCCTCTGGCTCCTACCCTTGTAACCGCCCCCGGTGTAAAACCTGTCCCATGCACCCTCCCACCACCACCTACTCCAGTCCTGTAACCCGGAAGGTGTACACGATCAAAGGCAGAGCCACGTGTGAAAGCACCCACGTGATTTACCAACTGACCTGCCTACACTGTGAAGCGTTCTATGTGGGAATGACCAGCAACAAACTGTCCATTCGCATGAATGGACACAGGCAGACAGTGTTTGTTGGTAATGAGGATCACCCTGTGGCTAAACATGCCTTGGTGCACGGCCAGCACATCTTGGCACAGTGTTACACCGTCCGGGTTCTCTGGATACTTCCCACTAACACCA
The DNA here is from genome assembly GCF_023864275.1 of Schistocerca cancellata. Lineage (NCBI taxonomy): Eukaryota > Metazoa > Arthropoda > Insecta > Orthoptera > Acrididae > Schistocerca > Schistocerca cancellata. Next base: position 421,788,189 of record NC_064633.1, read on the forward strand.
ACCTGTCAGAACTCCGGAGATGGGAACTTGCCCTTCAGCATATCCTCTCTTCTCGCTATCCGCCAGGCCTCAATCTCCGCTAATTTCTAATTTCAATTTGCCGCCGCTCATATCTCACCTGTCTTTCAGCATCATCTTTGCCTCTGTACTTCCGCCTCGACTGACATCTCTGCCCAAACTCTTTGCCTTTACAAATGTCTGCTTGTGTCTGTGTATATGCGGATGGATGTGTGTGTGTGTGTGCGAGTGTATACCTGTCCTTTTTTCCCCCTAAGGTAAGTCTTTCCGCTCCCGGGATTGGAATGACTCCTTACCTTCTCCCTTAAAACCCAAATCCTTTCGTCTTTCCCTCTCCTTCCCTCTTTCCTGATGAGGCAACCGTTGGTTGCGAAAGCTTGAATTTTGTGTGTATGTTTGTGTTTGTTTGTGTGTCTATCGACCTGCCAGCGCTATTGTTTGGTAAGTCTCATCATCTTTATATATATATATATATATATATATATGTCTGTGTATGTGCGGATAGATGTGTGTGGTGTGTGTGTGTGTGTGTGTGTGTGTGTGTGTGTGTGTGTGAGAGAGAGAGAGAGAGAGAGAGAGAGAGAGAGAGAGAGAGAGTGTGTATACCTGTCCCTTTTTCCCCCTAAGGTAAGTCTTTCCGCTCCTGGGATTGGAATGACTCCTTATCCTCTCCCTTAAAACCCAATTCTTTCGTCTTTCCCTCTCCTTCCCTCTTTCCTGACGAAGCAACCGTGGTTGCGAAAGCTTGAATTTTGTGTGTTTGTTTGTGTTTGTTTGTGTGTCTGTCGACCTGCCTGCAGTTTCGTTTGGTAAATCACAGTACAAAGAAAATAAGAGAAAGGTGGAAGGAGCAAATTAAAAGTCTATTCAAGGGAGGTGAACTTGAATGCTATATTATAGAAAAGGAAGAGGATGTAGATGAATATGTGATGGGAGTAGAATTTCACAGAGCTCAGAAATACCTAAGTTGAAACAAGGCCTCTGGAGTAGATGAAGTTCTGTCAGAATTACTGATATCCTTGGGAGAGCCAGCTGTGACAAAACTATTCGACCTGGTGTGCAAGTTGTACGAGACAGGCAAAATATTTTCAGACATAAAGAAGACTGTAATAGTTCCAATTCCAAAGAAAGCAGGTGCTGACAGCTGAGAATGTTACCGAACTATCAATGTATTAAGTCATGGATGCAATATACAATAAAAATTCTTTACGTAAGAATGGAAGAACTGATAGAAGCAGACCTCAGGTTAGGTCAGTTTGGATTCCATAGAAATGTGGGAATACATGTGGCAATACTGACCCTATGACTTATCTTAGTAGATAGATTAAGTAAAGGCAAACCTGCATTTCTAGCATATGTAAACCTAGAAAAAGCTATTGGCAGTGTTAACTGGAATGCTCTCTTTGAGTTTCTGAAGATAACAGGGTTAAAGTACAGGTAGTACAAGACTATTAACAACTTTCACAGAAACCAGTTGGCAGCTATAAAAATTTGAGGGACATGAAAGGGAAGTAGTGGTTGAGAAGGGAGTGATACAGGGTTTTAGCCTATCCCCAGTGTTGTTCAACCTCTACATTTAGCGAACAGTAAAGGAAACCAAAGATAAATTTGGAGGAGGAAATACAGTTTGGGGAAAAGAAATAAAAACTTTGAGGTTTGCTGATGACATGGTAATGAGGTCAGAGACAGCAAAGGATTTGGAAGAGCAGTGGAATGGAATGGACAGAAAGGAGCACACAAGATGTTGTTGATCTATGTTCTTCAATTGTTCTCTGGCCATGTGGACTTGCTGATGGTTGTCAACAAATGTTTTTATTTCCATCAGAAATTTATTGCAGCTCTTGAGCTTTTCTTTGTTTTGAAAGGCCCCTGATGGACTCTGGCATCCAAGTAAAAGTAGGATGTTGGCAAGACAAATTGCGTCATCTCTTGTTCATATTTTGGTCCCTTTAACAATTTTATTCAGCTTCTGGACAGCACATCCTGAAAGAAGTTCTGGATGCCTTAAGTGCTTTTATCACGCCAACACTTGTTTATCTATTGATAGCACAATTCACACCAATAGGATGAATGTATTGTTTTTATTTAGTGTTCTTGTCCTTGAAGGTGATAGCTTTTGCATAACCTTAATAGAATAAGCCTTCACACTGAAAGCATGTTTATTGTGCACACGCACAAAAGTGCAGATGGAGCTGAACTGCTGACTTTAGCAGAGTGTTCTCACATTTATAAATACATAGTTTCTTTAGATTTTTTAATGTTGTATTTATTTATCCTCTTTTCCTTCCTCAGTCTGAAGACTGGTTTGATGCAGCTCCCCACACTAGTTAATCCTGTACAAGCCATCTTTGACACAGCATAATTATTATAGCTAAGTGATGTCGGACATTCTCAGGGGGGAGACAGTAGTTTTAATGTGTTTTATTTAGCAAAAGAATTTTAAAGTAAAACTCTGTTAATGGTTAGACTGCAGTTTTGTATTAAAATACAGTACGAAAGCTAGTTTCTGTTGCATGTGCAACCATCGTGAGATCTGTAAACAAATGGAGAAAAAGTAGCCTAAGAAAATTTTGCACAGGCAAGTAGGATATAAAAACTGACCAAAAAATATAATGTGGAGTCAATTCTAATAGTAAAAGTGAAAATTTGACAAATCCATTTAACAGTGGAGTACAAAATACATTAATGCTTGTAATAATGTAACGTACTGTTCAGAATGTAAAAAAGTGGTGACCATGCATTTGGAAGCATCATTAGCTGTAGTCATACTATGACGTGCACTCATAAATAGCAAAACAATGACAGTATGTAGTTTAAAAACATCAGCGTGAGCAAGCCAGATCGTAGACCTGCCGAAAGAATTTTAGACCAGAAATCTTAAAAACCTTATCCCTACATCCAGGTGAATTTTAAAATTATGAAGACAACAATGGCATAAGTTAAAATTACTAGAAGATTCTGCCAAACTCACTGACTGTTAGGATGACACTCTAAGTTACAGTTTGGCTCATTGAAAAGATTGTTACACATTGAGCTGTCAGCCAAAGCCTTCTACAGAACAGGAATCGCTAACACATTCACACAAGCAGGCACACCTGACACACACAACCACTATCTCCAGCTGCTACAGCCTGAATGGTGCTGTCATGTTGGACAAATGCAGGGATCTGGAGTGGGGCAAGGGAGTAGGCGGAACGAGAGGGTACTAGTGGCAGGAGCTGTGTCATGAGACTTGTGAGGAGAGGGGTGGGAGTGAAAAGAAAAATGGCAGAGAAGGGGAAAAGGCCCTGGTGGATGTGTTGGCAGGAGGAATAGAGAATATATTGTAAGGATAACTCCCATCTGCACAGTTCGGAAAAGCTGGTGGTGCAGAGAAGGATCCAGCTGGATATGAGGGATGACTCCACAGATGTCAATAACTGCCATCCGGTGTCACTCCATGCATCATTTTCTAAAATATTTGAGAAGGTAATGAACTCCAGAATTGTGACATAAGTGTGTCATGATGTGATACATAGCCAGTAATAGTTTGGCTTTCAACATGTACTCAATACTGAGTCAGCTATTTATACATTTCCTGTTTGACATGATACACTGACGATTTGCTTGCTGGCTGTCAGGAACAGTAGGAGGTATCCCTTGCCCCTGAATTAGGACTGCCAAGGTGAGTGGAGAGGTGAAGGGAAGGCAACGCTGACTACTTTCCGCAATGCTGACATCAATTTCCATTTCTTGTGCTTGAATGAAGGCAGATATGACATACTCCAGAAATATTGGTAGCACTCAGAGGCAAATGAATATCTTCCAAATAGTGTCGATTTTCTCCGCTACTGGTGGCACCAGTATAAATCATCAACTTATTCTGGCCAATGTGTTCTGAGCACACAATCTTTAAATGATAAAATACCATCAGTTGATCTTTTGTGACTTATTGAATTCATTTGATTGTGTCAGTCACAATATTTTATTAGAGATGTTATGTTTTCAAGGAATACTTAGTACAGCACATGCCTGGTGTTATTCTTATTTAAGAAACAGTATCACGGAAGCTGTACTAAGCTGTTTGAATAATGCAGAGAGGGATGCCACATTATCTATATGGTGAGCAATTACAGTGGGAGTCCCACAAGGTTTGATCATCATTCCACTTCTGTTCTTGCTTTATGTTAATGACCTACTATTTTATTTGAATCAGGAGGCAGAATTAGACCTGTATTTCTTGAAGTTTCTGTGGCAGATAGAATATTCTACTGTCTTTCAGGTGTACATCTTTGATGAATGCACATTTACTCTTCAGCATTGTGTCAAGTGGTTTAAATTTTTTCAGCAACATACCTTGATTGTAAGATCATCAGTCAAAATATCAGAAGAAGAAATAATACCATCCTTGATGTGTGCCCGAGATATGATGGACAGAAATAAATAGAATTAGTCCTATTTACAGATGATACGAACAGTGCTGTGAAGCCAAGCAAAGAAGCACCAACACAGAAATTAGTGAACTAAATGATATTTTTGTGAAGTTACTGATTAGTTTTGCACAAATGGACCAGCTTTAAACTTTGTAAAGAACACAGCTCATCCAGTTTTGTACAGTCAGAATATCCCATCTCCTATTAATCTAGTATATCAGCTAGAAATAATAACCAAAGGAGAAAATTCTGAGTTCTTAAGTGTGCTTATTGCGAAAACTTAAAAGAGGAGAAAACATGTCATAGATCTGCAAAAACATTTAGATTTGTCAACTTTTGCCATAAGAATAATTGGCTTCTGTAAGGATCTAGAAATCAGTAATTTAATATACATTTATGGAAAAAAATTGCAGCATCAAAGAGGAGTTGTGTGTGAGAAATGAAAGTTGGTAGGTATGTTCCTACAACTAGGAGATGAAATCTATTCAAATTTCATGTGCCACTATGAGGGTGCAACTCAGTTTTCCTTCAAATAGATGCTGTATTGGTTATGGGTGTTAATTGCCTTTGAGATTGGATGCATTGATTGTTGTTAGTGAAGAATACCTTTAAGGTGACATAGACGCCATTAATAACATCTGAGTGTGGACGAAGTGTGTAAAAGGGCTACAAGGAGGCGGATGTTCCCGGATGTTCCTTCTGCAATATTGCACTAAGACTTGGCAAGAATGTAGGCACTGTACATGACTGCTGGCAGCTGTGGTCATGAGAATGTATAGTCACGAGAAGACCAGTCTCCAAAGAACCACATGCTGCTACCAAGATGGGAGGTCATCGTGTTTGGCATATGGCTCTGGCACATTGTGCTACATCTGCAGCAGCAATTAGAGCAGTAGTTGGCACCACAGTGACACAGTGAACTGTTACATTTTGGTTATATCAAGGACAGCTCTGAGACAGATGCCCAGTAGCATGCATTCCATTAACCCCAAATCACCACTGTTTGTGATTTCAGTATTTTGGTGTCAAGTGAGAACTCATCAGGGTGAAGGTCTGTTGTGTTTCCTGATAGAAGCTGATTCTGCTTCAGTGCTATTGATGGCCTTGTGTTGATTATGTGGAGGCCAGTTGAGGGCCTGCAACCATCCTATCTGCATTTTAGACACATCAGACCTACACTTGGAGTTATGGCCTGGGGTGAGATTTTGTATGGCAGTAGAACAACTGTTGTGGTAGTCCCACACACCATGACTGCAGAATTGTACGTCAGTCTGGTGATTCAACCTCTTGTGCTGCCATTCGTGAATAGCTTTCCAGAGGGTGTTTTCCAACAGCCCACATATCGCTGTTGTAACCCAACATGCTCTACAGTGTGTCAACATGATTCTTGGCCTGTTCAATTACCAGATCTGTCTCCAATTGAGCTCATATGGGACATCAACGGACATCATCTCCAGCTTCATCCACAAGCAGCATTAACCATCACTCTACTGACCGGCCAAGTACAACAAGCTTGGAACTCCATCCCACAAATTGACATCCAGCATCTGCAGCACAATGCATGCATGTTTACATGCTTGCATTCAACATACTGGTGGTTATACCAGTTATTAATGTACCAGCATTTCACATTTGCAGCGGCTTATCTAGCACTTATGTTAACCTGTGCACTTAAATATGTTACCAAGACAAATGTATTCCCAAAATTTCGTTCTGTACATTAATTATTTTTTGGTGTTGTGATTTTTTTTTTTTTTTTATATCGATGTATTACGGATATCTTCATTTAGTGATGTCTTGTGCGGTAACTCCTCACTTAGACAAAAAGAATTCATTACACAAAGGAAAGTAATTAGAATTATGTGCAAGGTTCATTCACATACCTCATGCATGCATCTTTTTAAGCAGTTAGGAACAGTAACCACAGTGTCAAACTACATTTATGCACCTACAAAATTTATCAGCAATTCAGCTCAGTTTGAGAATAATAGATATCCACAATTACAAACCTAGAAGGATAAATTATCTACGTCACCCTTTAATGAATCAAACTTTGGCAGAGAAACTGGTGAAATATGCACTTATAAAACCCTTTCATAATCTCCCCGTGGAAATAAAATGTCTGATATATAGTAGAAGTGGTTTGAGGTGTAGATTAAAGATGTTTCCCCATTAACAATTCATTCTACACTGTAGAGAAATTCTTGAATAGAAATAATTACTCATTCAGAAAAATCAGTAAATGGCCAGTGTATAGCTATATATCATATCTCGTATGTGTGTGTGTGTGTGTGTGTGTGTGTGTGTGTGTTTGCATCTTTGTTCTGTTGATATGTTTCACATCATAACAGTTATCATGAAAGTGGTCTGTGCAACACCTTACTGACTCGAAACACTTAGTTGTCTGTGAAAGATTTTGTGGATGTATGTATCTATCTCATAAAAAATGGTTTCTAATCCATTCAAAGACTTTATGAAAATCTGCATGTGTAAATACTGAATGCAGAGGTCATTCATACTGATAGATAACTCCATAGCATTTGGGGGAATAGAGAACCATTATCATCTTACCCATTTGCAGAACAACATTTGCTCAGTTTCATGTTAGTGAATAGGCTGATTTTGGTTTATACTTGCATTTTTGGTTTGAGGATCATTATGAACCAACTTTTGATCACCAGTCACATCATTTCATGTCAAAGAACTAGTAATCTTGGTAGAACCTTTCTTCATGCCGCCTGTACAAAATTGTGACGCCACCACTTTGGCAAATACTTGATGTCTCTGTCTGTGCCTTAATTGCTATTTGGTGATATTGCTGTGCAGTACAGGGGGTGTGCTTGTTGTGACCTCTTTCCCAGCTGAGCAGTGTGCCACAGCATCCTGCTTTGAACACAATATGCTGATCTACCTGAAACTTTATATCATTAACTAGCAATTGATCATGGAAGATTGTCATCATATTGCTCTTATAGCATTTAATAAATTTTCATAGTGGATTTCTGCAGACAGACATTTTGATATCATATAATGCATACTGGAAATTGTCCCTATTTTCTAGAAATAAGTATTATTTGCTTTTCGGTCACAATATTAGGAAAAGAATAGTTGCTACTCACTGTGTAACTGTGATGTTGAGTCACAGATAGGCACAACAAAAAGACTGTCAGAAAGTGAGCTTTCAGCTGTCTATTTCCAATGTAGGCCTTGTTGGCCAAAAGCTCATTCTCTGACAGTCTTTTCATTTTGCCTATTTGCGACTCAGCATCGCCACTTTGTGGTGAGTAACAACTATCCTTTTCATAATAGTGTTACCGTCCTTCCTGGAATTTGCACTGTTTATTTTTATATCACATTTTTATGACTTTATTGCTACGTAGAAGCATTCATTTTGGTTTAGATATCTAATGTGCCCTATTATCACAACATCAGCACCATATGTAAACTACATGAGATGAAAATATTTATTTTCACTCTATATAGAACTGTCCTTGTAGATGTTGGGCTTATTACTCACAGGACCATGGTTTTTATGTGCAGAAAAAAATACTTAATGCCATATATTTTAGTAATTCAAAAATTTTATCACTAATCAGTAGTATAAATACAGTATAATTTATTGCATTATTTTCTCTGTGCACTGTCATTGAATCGTCCAGAATATTTTGAGTTACGCCACATTCTAGAATAGCACTGAGTCAATAATATAAGTCTAATACAGGTATATTGATCAGTTTAACTGCATACCTGGTAGATTATCACGGTGTTGCTGTTGTTTGTTTCAACCCAGATACATTTTTAATACATATATGTAATGTTTTTATAGCTTGTTTTTACTCACTATAATGAACAGTACAGATTTGAAAGTATTGTTGGCTCATGACCACTAGTGTCCGTCCCGGTAGCTGAGTGGTCAGCGTGACAGACTGTCAATCCTACGGGCCCGGGTTCGATTCCCGGCTGGGTCGGAGATTTTCTCCGCTCAGGGACTGGGTGTTGTGTTGTCCTAATCATCATCACTCCATCCCCATCGACGCGCAGGTCGCCGAAGTGGCGTCAAGTCGAAAGACCTGCACCAGGCGAACGGTCTACCCGACGGGAGGCCCTAGCCACACGACATTTCCATTTACCACTAGTAACACAAATGTAAATTTTAGAATTTATTCTAAAATTCATTTCAGCTTGTCAGCACATTGTAGAGTGCATTATCGATGAGGCACTATGAATAGAGCATACGGCAATTGTGTAGTTGTGTTATGAACTGAACGTTTACACGAAAATATCATTAAATGAAGGGTGGTATGAGTTTAATATTGAAATTTACAGTGGCTGGGTTGCAGTTTACTATCTTGCACAAAAGAAATCATACTCTTAATGTTACAAACAGTAACTACTGTTTACCATGACCCATTACTGTATGGCTATTTTTCAGGCTTGAACTGCATGCTTACACAGTGAAAAGTTTAGGCACAAGATATAAATCAGAGTGTGAGGGACAGAGCAGATTCTTACAAACATGTTCTTGCACTCCGCTGGAAGGCAAAAGCTGTGTGGCTCCTTATTGAAAGGAACATGCAGAAATTTTCAAAAAGTTGAAGAAAAAAGACTGCAGAGTGTGTGTACTCACAGTACTTTGAAAGTGACTATACATGGTAGGAATAAAAAATTTGTGGTATCCTTCTCTTTCCTTTTATGTCATTGTAAGCAACATTCCTTCTGAAGGGCACCAAAATGTGACTGTAATAAATTACTCATCCACTGCCAACAGTTTACACCATTAAACATGTCGCAGCATAGGGACACGTGCGAGATCAAAACAACTTTCTACTAATGTGTTATAAAAAAAGTTAATAGTAATGTAAACAGTCTCATTTGTTTTGTTTCAAGGTGGAATGTTTAATGTAAAGTTCCTGATCCACCATTTCTTTACGATAGTTACAAATCTCATACTGTGACATATTCACATTGAATAAATAAAACATTAACATCTTCCCTAAAATATTATGTTGTACTGCTTCATCCATTCAACCTTGTTCAAAAGATCCTATCATAAAGAAGCAGTTTCATAAGTGTGGGATAAGTTAGGTTATTCATTACCAGAAAGAAGTAACTTTCAGAAACCTGCTAATTTGCTTCTACGATTTTTTCACTCGTTCCTGTCGCTTATTTTGCTTCTTTCAGTAATTTATGTATGTGAAGTTATTCTGTAATTTAGAGACAGTGTTAAACTGTAGATTACCCCATAATTAGGAATGTCAGTTCCAACAACAGCATCATGCCTAGTAAAGCACTGCAGTGTTAAAGCCAACATTCAGGTGGATGACAGTTTTACCTGTTTAAATTAACATTAAGTCCATTAAGTGTCATTAAACTGTTATGTTCAGTTCATGCTTACATGGGCTATAAATGAACAATAGTTGTCAGAAAGCCACTACTTAACATCAGTTATACTGTACAGCATATGTTTAGCTCCTAGTGTAATGATCAGAAAGTAGATCTTATAAATGCTGTCAGAACAGAGGCCTGGTAACATCATTGTCACTTGTCATTTTGGTAGCAGGAATGTCCACTAAGATATGTTTTTAATTTGCAATTATTTTCAATTTTTAGCTGTATGGCAGCTGATATTTTATCAAAACCTTTGCACCAAATACAGAATTTATCTCTAAAATGAGGAAGCAAAGGAAGCCAACACTATACTTTTGTATGTTGTATTGTTATGTAAATCACAGTTCATGTGAAATTGACTGTTATCAACAAATCCATTAAGGGGCAAGGGTACCCGGCTATAAGTATAAAAATTCCAAAGGCTTTGAAGGGACCTCAGCAAGAAATGCAATATTTACTTTATGCGTGATTCCTATTCATATTTGTTTTGCTTGACAGTTAATTTAATGAATAAAGATAATGTTCCACTTAATTGCAAAGACACTGGTCAGTGTATTAGAAACATGAGCTTTGCAGCTCACCTTTTGAACACTCATTCTGAGCAAGCATCCTAGGGATCATCTCCTCCTCCCCCCACCCCTTCTCTCTCTCTCTCTCTCTCTCTCTCTCTCTCTCTCTCTGTGTGTGTGTGTGTGTGTGTGTGTGTGTGTGTGTGTGTGTGTGTGTGTGTGTGTGTGTTTGTTCTCCCCCCCCCCCCCCCCCCCCCACACACACACACACACACACACACACACACACAAATAAAATATTGCCACAACATAGTCCCCAACTGGGTTACATTGGGTATTCTATTATAGTAATGGGTATTTGTGTTCATTGGTGGTAACTATAACTGTTTTATTTTAGTATTTAGTAATATTAAAATATCTCTAGTCACTGTTTCTTGTAGTATAACTACTTAGGCTTGAGAATGTCATCCCAGTTGAAACTGAATGTAAAATTGTAAATAAAAATTGGTGGCATTTAACTTGGCTCTTTCTTTTCAAAACTGTTTCCTGCATTGATGAAAAATTCTCCACGTTTGCGTTAGCTCATCGTAAAAGTTGACATTTTCCTAATTTGTTATTCCTTATTATGCTTATTTTTGCTGTACATTCATGGATGTTATTAAGTGAAGATAATTTTCTAGCTGTACAGTGTATGCATTTATATTATGTTCCCACGTGCTGTGCTGCATACAATGTGGCATAGTGGTTAGCCCCATGACTATCACTAGTGGATGACTATCACATGCTGTGGATCACTAGTTAAAACCCAATCACCAGGAATTATTCGGTAATAAGTGTTAACCATTTGTGGAAGTTTCTGAAAATTTCTTATGTTTGTAATATTTGCTTATTCTGGAATATTCGGTGTCTGTATGAGTAGCTGTGCTCTCCATCCAGGAGTTAGGTACTGCTCTATCTGTATATTGGTGTTCATAATAAACATCCTTTCAGTGGTAAGTGTTGCACTTCATTGGCGACCATACTTTTGGATTTGTACATAACCACAGTTACGATGTGACAACATGATGTATATATTATTACAAAGTGGAGGTAGATGTTATGAAGTGACCCTGAATAAGGATTTGTATGGTAAAAGTAAGTTTAATTCCTCAGCTTTGATGAGTTTTTCTAATTTAAGTTTTTGTTAATTACGTCTAAAGTTGGTTGCATTGCTACAGTTCCTTGCAGAGTTACAATATTAACTGACTGCTGTCTTCACTAGATGTATGTGTCTCTGTAATTAGCTTGGTGAATTTTCTGCTATTCCTTATGGTTGTGTTGTGTTCAGATATGTACCTCTTTTTCAGGAATTACAAAGATTCTTAATGGACTGCAATCCTTTTCAACTCTGGGTTTAAGGATTTTGTGCTGTGCTTATCATATCCCTAGTTTCCTTACTGAGTAAAATATAGTTACTGTTCTTCACGGCTTCTTCGATGGACCTCTGAAAATTTTTTGCACGTACCCAGTCACCTGCATTGGATGGATGCATTACAGTTTTGCTTTCAATATCATCACATTATTAGCATTTAGTTTCCTAATGATGTTTTGCTGTCTTCCTCTCCTTTAGCGTGAGTGAATAAGGTTGTTAAAGCCTAGCTTGGAGGCCACAGCAGTCATATGTTCCATGATTTGTTGATGCAATTTAGGTCAGATACTTTCATGTTCAAAGCACAGAGACTTTGTGATTTATAAAGCAAATACAAGTTGTGTTGAGTACAGAAGTTTGGGATTTTTATTTATCAGTTTTACGTAATATTGTGGTTACAGTTTCATAAGTTTGTTGTGATTTTGTTTCATTCTCTCTGCTAAAATGAACAGCTTATCTCTTGTGAAGTTCTCTATATGTTTGTATTCCAGTGTGCATATATGTGCCAAGCTGCAGTTACAATGCGTATACTACTGTCTCGTTGAGATGATGGGTCATTTTGTAAAGTGAACTTATTTCATTTGTTAGCCTTGATTTTTGAGCAACAGTTAAAACTCTTCTGGTATTTGTCATTTTGTTTGAACATTATCTTCACATGGTTTGATGTTAAACTTTCAGTGTGACAAGTTATTTGGAGTCTAATATGCATTATTGTTTTGTCATCTGTACAGATTTTTTCCTAAATTTGTATATTGTCCATATTACCTGCCAAGATATTCTTAAACCATTAACATAAGAAGTTAGGATGTAAAATTATATAATAAAAAGTATTTTTACTCAATAACATCCATAATTGTGCAGATAAAATATGTGTAATGAAAAATAGGAAGTTGTAAGATTGCTAAGGAGTCATGTATGATGTTATGACAAGTATCACTAATGTTGTGTTTGAATGCAGATGAAGTCCCTTTTCAATGGTGCAAGTGTAAAGACAGAGACGAGGTAATCATTATAAATTCATATTCGTAATTTTTGTTTCACTTTTTGCATTCTGTTTCATCCATGAAGCCATTCTCACAAAATTAATGACTGTCTCCTTTTTCAAAAAAAAAAAAAAAAAAAAAAAAAAAAACTACGTGGAAAACTGAAGCATATGTAAACTGTAGAAACGCAAACTTTAGTCTTTCAAAATGGAATTTAATGTTTAATTTTGAATCACATGTAATAGAAACAACAGTGATTGGATATTTTTTAATATTGTGAAATATTCTAACCAAAGATCTGTATACAAATAAAACCGTGAAAAAAAACTAAGGAGAAATTTGAAAAAGAAGTTAAAGTTCATAAAAAGTAATAAAACCTTGAGGTACACCTATGACATTTAAATTCTGTCATAGGCTGTAAAAGATCTGATAGATCAATTTAATTAAGTGAAAAGTATCTAGAAAAGAGGTTGCAAGGCAAACATCAACAGAAGTCAAAGGAGGGTAAGAGAGAGATGTCAAATTAATCAGGTCATGCTAGGGAATTATATTAAGAAACACGAGTCCAAAAGCAATAGATGAAATCTGCTGTTTCAGCATCAAAATAAATGATGGCTGAAATTGGGAGGATACAAAATACAGACTGTCAATAACAAGAAAAACATTTCTGAAAAAGAGAAATTTATTGACATCAAATGTAAAGTTCAATATCAGAAAGTATTTTTCTGAACATATTTTTCTGGTGTGTAGCCTTGTACAGTAATGAAACATGAGTGATAAGCTATGCAGACAAGAAGAGATTGGAGGCTTTTGATATGTGGTGCTAGAGAAGATTTTGGGGATTTAATGTGTAAATCAGATTGTGAGTTTAAAGATAGTTAATTGAATTAGGGAAAAATGAAATTTATCATATAACCTTGCTAAGAAAGGAATAGTTTGATGGCACACACCCTGAAGCATCCAGGAATAGTTTGGTAATGAAGGGAAGTAAGCAGGGGGAGGGGGCTGAGAGGAATTTTAAAGGGAGACCCAAGCTTGATTGCAGTAAGCAGGTTCAAGTTGATTTAGACTGGAGTAGTTATGTAGAGATGAAGAAGAAGGGACAGGTTGATAGAATACATCCTGTGGAACAACAAATCTTCAGTTTGGTAATGGGAGTTATTCATGGGGGGGGGGGGGGGGGGGGTTTACAAATTGTTGCAGTAGGCTGACTTGACTACAGTAAGCATGGGCAGTGAATGTAGATAGTGGAAGTTATGCCTAGATGAAGAGGATAGATTAGTGTGGAGAGTGCATCACATCACTTCACATCATCATCCTGTTTTTGGGTATTTACTAATTTAGATGGTCCGTTGTAAGGATTCCTTACTCATAATATTATTGTACATATGCAAGCTAGCAGTGACTAATTTTCATATGCAAACAATTATCCCTCATCTAAAGGTACATTTTGATTTATTTCTGCATAAGTCTGTAATTTAAAAGTGTTACTGTTTTAGTATCTTTATGTTTGAAAAAAATGGATTCATATTTTGACTATTATTTTTTCTAGTCCCAGCAGTTTGACTTCCAAAAAATCAAATGAATTATTAATTGGAGGCCTCAATAGCCTGAAGTCTGCAGCTACCTCAGTTGCTAAGAAATTTGATGAAATTAAAGAAGCAATATCTGCCAACTCCACACCTGTAAAAGGAGTAGTTGGGTATGGTGAATTACAACATTCTGAATATTCTTTGAATGTAACAGTTTTTCCTGTATTTTGAAGTTAACCTGCAGAGGCTAACTGTTTCTTATTTTCAGGTATCTAAATTATAATCTTACTTGTTACAAATAATGAATTTGGTGTGTACATTAACCTGGCTGTTAGGTAGACTTGCCAATCAACTTCTTAACAATAATTCAGCTTTTTTCCTGCCCACATATGTATGAAGTTGACTTCTAGCTTTTAACTGATATCAGACTTTATCATGCAAGAAGACAGTTTTCTAGCTAAGAAAACTTGTAGAAAGGAAAAGCTTTGATTATTCAGATTACATCTGATGGCTGCAATCGTTAAAGGAAACAAAGTGGCCAATCATATCCTGACATTTGCATTGAATGTAAATAAATAATTTTAAAAACTCTTCAATATGTGGCAAAAAATTGTGAATTGATTCTCAGCTTTGGTGCTCAGTTTCTGTTCATTCTCTTATTATTCGACATATTGTGTACACGTGGTACTCTGCAACATTGAAGTATTTGAGGGGAAGAAAAGAGATAAGCTGCATCCTGTCTTTAATTTATTCAACAATTAGTTGCTACAGTATTATCATCACCTGATTTTATTGTGTGGTGTGAAACCTCATACACTGTATATAGGGTGTTTGACTGTTATAGGCACAAATGAAAGATGCGAGTAGAGGACAGTGAAACAAGCAAATAATTGTAATAAACACAAGCTGATCTACTACTTGGATGATGTACCTTATAGTGAAAAGATTAGTCTGTGGTACATAAATGATGTGCTGGTACACTTTCATGTGACTATTCAGGAATAAATAGTGCGAATCTGTGTCAACAAGTGTATTGATCATGGCTGAACAATGACATGGCCTCCCAGGTCCCCCAACTTGAATCTGTTGGCTCTTTTTTGTATGGCAGTATTTAAAAGCTTTGGTGTATTCCAGATCTCTTGATAATGTTGATGAACTCTGGGGAACACGTTATGGATGGTTCTCAGTGCCTTTGAAAATGCCTGGGATTTTTTAATTTTTACAGGCATCGATAAGAAGATGTGCTGATGCCAGCTTTCACATGAATGGTGGCCATGTGGTACACTTATTGTAAAGTGTTTGTTCTCAAGCGCGTATCTGCAATTTGGGTCCTCAGGGACTCTGTTGTAAGGTGATTGTGTACTTGATCACAATACATCATACTGGCAAAAGCATTGGTTTGTACCTATGATTACTAGGATTATTTGCTTGTTTCTTTGTAATTCAAGCACGTGTTTCATTTTACCCATGATAGTAAACTATTCTGTATGTGCACTGCAACTCACAGTTTCATTTGGACTTTTTTTGTACCTCTCGCTTGCAAAGGTTACGGATTTCATAGACTAAATGATTTATACAGCTACATATACAATTACTTATCAAGTGATTCATGATGCATGATGCCAGTGGCTTGGTAAAATGTCTTAGCTATGTTGACTAGGTGAGGACAATGATATTGAAACTAATCCTTGAATAAAGTCAAGTCATATTGCAGCTTCTTTGCAGCCATGTCGTCCCTTTTCAAATTATTTCATATTATAGTCTGAGCAGTGTAATTTTGCTTTAGTATTCAACTTTAGACAATTTGGAAGTATCAAGTGTATTAAGAATATGATTCGATATCTTGTAAACAAGACATAATATTTGCTTCACATGATTGACACCAATATTTTTCATCTGTTTGTGGATCCTCAGAAGTAGGAAAAGTAATTATAATGCCTTGCTTAATCTTGATTGCCGAAATGAATAAACTACTTTGCAGAAAGACATGTGTTGTTACCAAGTCACCTCTTGATCTTGAAATGGCTCTGCATTAGGATATGGTCAAGCTTAGTATTTGCTCAGATAAATAGAAACTGAAACTGGTCTTAATAGAATAATTAATCCGTACTATCAAGGCGAGAGCTCATAAGAATTTTGTTCCAAATCTGTGACACAAATCAGCTTTAACTTTCCTGGCAGATTAAAACTGTTTTGGACAATATAGCTCAGTTGGTAGAACACTTGCCCACTAAAGGCGAAGGTGCCAGGTTCGAATGCTGGTCTGGCACACAGTTTTAATCTGCCAGGAAAGTTTCATATCGGTGAACACACTGTTACAGAGTGAAAATTCATTCTGGAAATTAGCTAAAAGAGCAAAAAGGAAAAAGCGATGGAATAGAAAATTTTAAGTAGACTTATTTTGTTTCCTGATACATTAAATTACCATACACCTAGCTTTGCACACTATCCTCCTTTAACTGTACTTGCAGCAGACAACTTGCACGGCTGTTCATTATGTGTGTATGATCATCATAAGTACTTGAGTTGCTTCTATCTGTGACAACAAATAAGGTGTGTTAAAAAGTAAAGGGACTTTTGTAATTTTGAGTGTTGCATTAATCTAATTTTTTATGTTGTTGAACATTTATGAGATGTATCTGTACAGTGTTAACCGTATCATGTATTTAATTTTGTCATGAGCTACCGAAAAGGTTCCTTGTGTTTGGGTAGTATCAATGATTATTTATTTTGTGTGGAAATACTCAGATAATTTGCATCAAATTTTGCTTTTAGATCAGAATAAAGTGTGGTGAAGTTTTAAAATGCCATGCAACTCAGTTAAGTCCATAATTCTTGAAAAATTTACTCATCCTCCAGTACAGTAGCAATTTCTTTATTTAAATATAACTCTCAATGCCTCTTTTCACTAATACTCCTAGAATATCCTCTAAATATTTAATATAATTATGTATCAAAAGAAATTTGCACGAAGAAAAGTTGTGTTCCTTCAGAAGGTTAAATTCTAAGTACTGATGATACACACATATAAAAGTAAGGAAAAAATCTATCACAGTGTTTGGAACCATCAGGGATAAGTTGGGAAAGACAGAAAGGAGGGGCTTCTCGTTCTTCTCATACATTGAGAGAAATGTGCCTATTGCCATGATGATAAAGAAGAATAGGAGACACCAGAATGATAGAAGATTGAAGGTAGTACATTGATAAGCACTGTTCCAGTTTCAGTCCACAGATGATAGGACAGAGTGAAAAGATAAAAGGTTGATAGAGGAAAAGAATGAATGAAGCAATTGAAAACTAAAAACAGATGATGAAAAAATGGAGGGAAGGTAGGTGTGGGAGGTGGGAGGTGAATGTTAAGTGAAGAGAAATGGAAAGTGGAAGGAATAGTGCAATTAAGAAGTAAAACAGAAAAGGGAAGAGGAAAAAAAGAACAGAGAAAGTGAAGAAGAAAAATGATAAAAAATTAACAAGTAACGGTAAACAACTG
This sequence comes from Schistocerca cancellata, assembly GCF_023864275.1. Classification (NCBI taxonomy): domain Eukaryota; kingdom Metazoa; phylum Arthropoda; class Insecta; order Orthoptera; family Acrididae; genus Schistocerca; species Schistocerca cancellata. The sequence continues at coordinate 421,805,929 of NC_064633.1, forward strand.
AGAGGAAAAAAAATAGAAAAAGGGGGAAATGGAATGCCCACCACTAAATTGGCTGAGCACATGATTGGAATCAGAAAAACTATCGACTTTGGGGACCTCAAAACCTGTAACACCATAAAGGCCACTTGAATCATCCCATCCAGTACCAGTTTCCTTGAACTCCAAAAATGGGAACTTCATCTCCAATATATCCTCACATCATGCCACCCTCCTGGACTTACTCTCTGTTAACGACCATCACCCTCTCCTTTTCTCCTTCCAGCTATTTACTGTTGTTACTTGTTTCCCCTGATGCTTTCCTCTCTTATTATCTCTTTGGGCTCTCCCCACACCCATTCCTCTTTCCCCCTTTTTCTTAATTGCACTATTCATTTAACTTTTCAGTTCTCTTCCTCTTAATCCATCTTTGCTTCTTAGTGTCATTTTCTCATCTTTGGAACTGAAGCTGGCACTATGCTTACCAATGTATTATCTTTAACTTACTAACCTCTCCGACGTCTTCCCCTTCATCTTTGTCTCCCAGTGTCCGCACAAGAGGTGGTTTTTCACAACCTGCAGTCTGAGCAATTGGCCCTTCCTTTCTAACCTTCCCTGGCGTATACCTGTTTCATCCCTGGCGAAGGAACAAATGGTTCTTGAAGCTAGGATAGTTTTTTTCCTTTTATATGTTGCTATTGGCAGAACTTAGAATTTCGCCTCATGAAGATAAATACTGACCAATTGTTCTGACTCATTGCACCTATATAATATTGTAGGTTCTATAAATAAATTATATTCTGGACTGCCAGCAAGACCAATGCAAAACAGATAATTGTAAAACTGTCTCTGACTGCTATGATGACACAAACACTTGGCATACTTAGCCAGGAGCTAATCTTTACTAGCAAGAAAAGTGGAATCTGATGCTGTCTGCTTCTCACCCCCAGACTGGATCTTACAAGGAAACAAAATGCATTCACAATTAAAGTGTAAACGTAATATTTCCCTTTTCTCAGATTTCTTGTTTGTTATGTCAGTTAGCTTAAGTTGTCATCTGTGGAATCCTTATTAGGCACACATTGCCAAGAATAAATAATTCATCAATAATCAATTAACTTCCCTGCTTGACCGATGACCTTTGTTTTTGGTCCCCTTCCCCAAATCAACCAACCTTCCCCAGTTGTATAACTGGGGTGGTCAGGGTTGCGCAAGTTGTCGAAGGGGCATTCAGTTGAAAGATTTGCACTAGGCCCATGAAGCACATGAAAATATTATTATTATTATTATTATTGTTGTTGTTGTTGTTACCATTAGCAGTGCGACTCATTATGGGATAATTGCAGTTGTAATTATGATTAAATATAGCCTATAAAGAAAGTAAGTTTTCTTTCGAAACATTTACTGTGGCTGTGAACCCAGTCCTGCAGAAGACAAAATTAAACTTTTACTTGTTCAAGTAACTTTTGGGAATACAGTCAGGAAATGCCATCATCTATAACCATTATTGTCAAAGACATTACCCAGCTGCAGTCCCATAAGTTATTAGAACACTCAGAAATAGCAGGAGAAGCTCAAGTTTCACAAACTGCTGCTCCCTACTGCAGAGACACTGATGGAAAAACTATTTGAGAGGGGGTGGAGGGCAATGTTCTGTTGCTTCTTGTTGGAACAAAAGATAAGTGGAATAATTATATTGTGAACGGAATAGAATCAAGGTAATATTATAAAGCACTGAACTGTAGAACCTACCTCAATTCTGTTAGATCCCTATGGACATTTAAATGTTGTGGTCTTTATAGTGCTAAAACTGGTACGTAAAATAGCAACAAACATCTGTAGCAACACAGAACTTTTGTTTGATCATCAGCACACTCATGAAGTAGAGGCATATGATGACAAAGTTTGCTGGACGAAAGCTTGGGATGTGCGCAATGTGAATTGATTGCATTTGTTCATATCTAGAAGGACAATGATAGAACCGCATTATCTCCAGCACTGTTGACTGGCTCTATTGCATATTAATAGTTATTTGTGTTGTTTTTTGTCAGTTATATACTCATCTCCTTGGTCTTATCTGGTAAAAGTATTTTTTATACAGCGCGCGCACACACACACACACACACACACACACACACACACACACACACACACACCATTCACTCACTCACTCACGCACAAGCAAGCACACCTCATGCACACATGACCACTAACTCCAGCATTCCAGCCCGAGATGCTGGAGTTAGCAGTCGCGCGTGTGCATGAGGGGTGTGTGTATGTGTGTGTGTGTGTGTGTGTGTGTGTGTGTGTGTGTTTCACAGATGAAGGCTATAGCCAAAAGCTTTATGTAAGTGTCTTTTTAATTGCGCCTGTCTGCAATTTGTATCTTCTTTAAGGTAAGTAGCAGTCTATCTTTTTCCTATGTTGTTGTCTACACACATTTCACATATACTGAAAACTGACAACAACAAATACAATAATACACCAGGCATCAAACCACCCAAACTCTCACAAACAAACAAACAGCACTTAGATACATATTAGAAATCAGGAATATACCAACTGAAGTGTGACACATTTGATGGAAGACATGTAGATCATGCCAGGAGAGCATTTTACACCAAATACAAAGAGCATGGACGTATAGAACAACTTTTGCAGAATGCTTACAACACCAACATAAAATTTCCACTGAAGACACAGACATGACAATCGTAAGGATAAACAACAACAAAAAACACCTTCTTACCTGTGAGAAAACTACCACATTCAGAAAACATAATGTAAAAGAAATAGCTCATAAATGATCAGACCAACCTGGCAAACCCCACTCTCTTTAAACTATTAAGCGGGTATCAAAAAGTTTGCATTTGAGGCCATTGCCGCAGTGTATAAGCAACATAGCATGACTCCAAAACAGGTAAATAAACATGGGAGTAGTGTGACATTTAAGTCTTTCCAACATGCACATAGTAAATGCAAAAACCTGAACTACAGCAACATTCTTACCTAATGTACACAAGTAGGACCAGCGTGCTGTTATTCTTTTCTTAGCTGCTGAAGAACAAACACCAGTAGACTTCCATTGCAGAACGAAAAATTTGTATGGGGCAGCATATCTGTTGAAAACCACCATTGTGGAATGACAACTGCAACAAGGGATGCAAATGTTGTAATGCAGAAGTTATACCAACTCAAGTGGGAGACACTCAAGCACATGCCCTACAGTGCTGATCTCTCCCCATGCTATTATCAAGCCTTTGGCCCCTTCAAAAAAGCCTTGAAGAGTCAATAATTCCTGTTGGACGAGGATGTGCAGTAGGCGTTTGTGAACTTGTTTGCACCGGAGGACACTGTGTTTGACCAAACGGGAAACGTCAACCTGGTCATCGGTGGCATGATTGCCTCAGTGCTGAAGGATATTTTGCCTGATTGGCATACTGCTTCTGGACAGTGTGGGAACTTTTTGATTGCACCTTATAATAGACCAGCTACATACAAACATAAAGTTCAAACTTAATCATTTGCTATTGCTTAACACCATCTGTGAGTATTTGCGTAGGTCACATTGTAACAGCTTATCTCTTTAACCAATAAAACTTGGACACATGTTATATTACGTGTTTTATTCGAATTAGTGTATACTATCACCTCTTAAAATATTTACTATTCCTCCTGAAACATCCTGTATATAATTGTACTGTATGTTGTATTATACTGTACACTGTATAATGTCTATAGCCTATCATGTAATGTTACGAATTTTCTGTTCACCAGAGTAGGTATGTTTGTGTGGTAGTGATCTCTTTGTGATTGTAACTAGCTTTCCATAATTAACCACTGCATTATATCAGTCAATATGTGGATGTTTCCAGTATGCTTCTCTGTTGCCAACTTGTGGAACTTTCCTCAATCTCAGTTAGCTTCTCTATTCTACAATTTATTGTGGATATTGGTTTTAACAATCACAACCCTTCAGAGTTTTGATAGCAGTTACTCTTCAACTGATTTCTTGCAGTTATTAATTGTTTCTCATTTCCCTGCAGCTTCCCAAGAAATGCTCTTTCTGTAGTAATCACAGATTATGTTTATTGATCAGGTATATAATGGATAGGAATTACATATTTCTGATTTATGCTCTGAATTCTATCTTAAGCTTCAGTGCATTTTGATATACCCCCTGCTTTGTTATACCCTGTTTTGAGTAAAAAATTTCCATTTCATATTTTTATGACAGGCAGGGATATCAACCTGAATATGAGAACCAATATCTTGAGGATGAGTCAGTTGACGTAACAGCTGCTGTGCCTGAGAGTAGCAGGAGGATATCGAGTGAATTCTCATACCTTGATTCACGTAGTAATTTATGGGAGTTATTTGGTGATGGCAGCAGGAAAGGAAGTTCCACGAATCTTCACCCACTTGGTGAGATTAATTTTTAATTTTATTCTTTTTTCTTTTGAATTAAAATCATTCTGTATAGTATTATATAAGCTGTTCTATGTATCTTTGTTCATATATTCATTTGCTCATTTCTTCATACGCTTAACCAGAGCTTGGTAGTATTAGGCATATTCCTCTAATTTATGATGTTTAAATTACCTCTTGCGGAAAACCAAAATAATTCTATTTGCTGATTATGCAAGCTTCACACTCATGATTTGTTAAGTAAGACACATCTACCAGCATTGAATTGCATCCCCTTTTTGCCCTGACGATGGCAGTCTCATTGGTGTCTTATCATAGCATGGCCCTGAGAGACAATGTAGGTATTGAATAACCATCTTGATCCTTGACCACTAGACCACTGCACTAGCTGATAAGTTTTAATCAAAGCAGGATCCAAGACATGTACATCTAGCTTATTGGAGTTCTAAATGTGTTGAATAGGTTTGATGCCCACATTCACAGGCATTAATCAAAACTGGATCCAAGGCATGTATATCTAGTTCACTGGTCTCCTAGATATGCTGAATAAGTTTGACATCAGTTGAACAAGATTGCACAAACATTGCCTTTGCACTGTTTTTTCTTGCTCATAGCCAGATTACCTGGGAAGTGCTGCAGTTGGAAACACAGTTGCATAGATCCCTGTAGTATTCACATATGAAAGAAAATAACAAACTATCCCAGGATCCGTTCTGTCCCATGTAAAAATCATCTCTACAACCAGCTGGAACAGTGCCTTTTGGAAAGTGGAATGCATTACATCATGAGATTTCTGCGTAGTATGCCTTGCTTTTAGCATATACCAATATGTACTGCAACTAATCAGTCCACACAATCCATGTTTTGTGCATCCATTGTGCACACTAATCTCTGTGTCTATTGGCATGGGCTGAGCAGAGAAGGGGGTCAGAGGCTTCTGTCCCCACAATGAGGTGGTGGTTTTGGGTGACATGGCTGCTCATTAGTTTTCCATCAGTGAGTGTTCTGCTTCACTGTGATCCATCAATCCATTGTTACAATCTGTGCTAGTTGATAGCAAAACCTGTCGTCAATACATGATTGATGGATGTGCCTTGTAGTGATATTACTGTGAAGCTAAACGAATGAATAATCAGTCTGCAGAAAACTGTGGAAGTCCTACATAAAGAAACCGTATACCTGAAGAAACAAAATCAGCAGCTACGACTCACTCAGAGAGCATGTGGGACTTCAGAAGCAGTAAATAACAAATCGCAGATATCGAAGGTAACATGTACTGTAAAGGAACCTCCGCTCTGCGAAACGGTTCGCCATAATAACAGTGTAGCAGCATTAAATAAACCACCAAGAAGAATAAGGTTCGCCGACGTAAACAAATATTCGCAGCTCTGCCCGGTAGAAGAAAGTGAAAAAACCTGTAGGGTGAACGTAAGTAAGCTTTGTCAACGAAGTAATGAACAAGAAACATTCGCAGCAAAACGGCATAATACCAAAAACAGCAAAAGTAGCCGCAGTGTGAATGTTAGCAAGTTTCATGAACAAAGTAGCGATCAGGAAACATATGCATGAAACCTAATAGTGCTAATAAATATCAAAAAGAAATTCAAACAGGAGTGAAACAGTGTGATGGTCAAAGTTTAGTACGTAAAACCTGTAAAATTACCTTATTGAGTGATAGCCAAGGTCGTAATGTTTCAAGTTACCTTAATGAAAACGTAAATCTCGAGTGTCTGGGGTATGTGTATCCTTCAGCAGAAGCCAAGGATGTCTTGCAAAACACTAACAAAAAGGCTTCTGAAGCTGCTGTCGTCGTAATTATGACTGGAACAAATGACATAGCGAAAAACAACAGCGCGAACTTAATAAAAGGTTTAAGAAGCACATTACCAAGTATCACATCAAAAAAAGTGTTTGTTGTCGATGTTCCATTTAGATATGATCTTACAAAACGATCCTGCGTAAATCGCGAGGTATTGGACGTAAACAAACGGCTATATCACCTGTGTTCGAAATTCAAAAATACCACAATCATTAAAGCTAGCGAGTTTGACAGGGAGTGCTATACACGACAAGGATTCCACCTCAACAACCAAGGAAGAAGACTAATCTCGAAACTGATTACCAAAACTGTGAGTAAAGAAATGGCCACTTTAACAGTAATACCGCTGGACCAGGGAAACCTGTAAAACCTGCTGGTCTGTCTGGCAAAATATTAGCAGATATGCTCCAGCAGGATCAAAATAACCTTCAAACCATTCACTCTGAGTCCAGGAAACTAGATGCATCCAAATGTTGTCAAAATGGGGCCTGGCTACCAGCAGTAGACTTACAAACAACTCAAGATATCAGCTGTATAGAAGTGCCCTTAAGAAGACAATCTGAACCCTCATCTTTACTGCCCAGGGTTAGCAAAAATAGTCTTCTGTTCTTACATATTAATATACAGTCTTTAAGAAAGAAGTTGGAAGAATTGCAGTACTGGTTAGAAACTTCCAACTGTGGTATACTTAGTGTAAATGAGCACTGGCTATATTCATCAGAAATTGATCTCAATATTCCATTTGGTTACTCCTTAGCTAGTAGTTACTGCAGATCAACAATTGGACATGGGGGTGTTGCAATATATATTAAGAATAGTCTAAATCGACAATACTTTACTATTGATGTCACAGACCTGTGTATAGACACCATCTTTGAGGCTGCAGTTGTACATATACCTAAACATAATATTATTGTTGCATCTGTATATCGCACACCATCTTCTAGTGAATATGAATTTATGGTAAATTTAAAAAAAACTGTTAGTCTTACTAACTAAGCCTAAATATAAATACCAAAGAATCTTAATTTTTGGTGATATTGATATGGATATCAGGGTACAGAGTCATATCATATTGGAATTCTTGGATAGCCTAAGAGCTTTTGATTGCTATTGTCTAAATGATAAGCCTACAAGATATAATGCATGCTTAGACAATATAATAAGTAATATCCATGAAAATAATGTTGAAATTGGAGTAGTGAAGTTAGGCCTAGCTGACCATGATGGCCTATGGATTACAGTTCCAGTCAGCATTCCAGATGAACAACACAAAACTGTTAGACCTATGAATGAATGCAACATAAGAGAGTTTAGAACCAGATTAAGGTCAGTTAACTGGAATGACATCTTATACAAAGATATGTGTGTGAATAACACAAGCAAATTATTTATAGAGGAAATTGCAAGAATATTTGATGAGTGTTGTCCCAGATTAGTAAAAAGACAGAATAATAACCGAGCTCATAAACCACAGAGACTAAATAATTGGTTTACGCCATACCTCAACAGCATCAGGATTATGCTTCTTATGTTTAAGGACAGATCTCATAACAGCAACGAGTACAAAGAGATGTACATTAGAGTACGAAAAATTTATAGATTTGAAATAAGTTTGGCAAAACGTAGGGCGAATGATAACTATATTCTTAAATCCAGGAACAGCTGTAAAGCTGCCTGGGAAGTAATTAAAAGTGAAATAAATAGACCAACAACTCAACTAGCTATACCCATAGCCCCAGATATCTTAAACTCACACTTTGTTAACTTCAGTTTACAACAAGATTTGTCTCCCCTCAACGCCATGCTTGATGCTAAAACTCTTTTAGGTTCAAATAAGTATGTAGTCCATAAATTCTGCTGGGCAACAGTAACTGAAAATGATGTTAGCAAAGCAATAGGCAAACTAAGTAGTTCCAGAGCAGAGGACTTCTATGGTCTGTCAAACTTTGTCATAAAGAAGATATCAAGTGATCTTCTGCCCCCTCTAACCACTCTCATTAATCATATATTACAGCAAGGGATTTTCCCCGACTGTTTGAAAATAGCAGTAACTATTGCCATATTTAAGAAAGGAGATAAATCAAATCCAAGTAACTATCACCCTATCTCATTAATCCCAATAATATCTAAAATAATCGAAGACTGTGTTCACCAACAAATGAATCACTATTTTGAGAGGAATAATTTGTTAAGTAACTCACAGTATGGATTCAGGTCTAAACTATCCACAGTTAAAGCAGTTGAAAATATTGTTAGTGATATATATGATGGCTTTGAAAATAAATTAATCTCATGTGCTGCTCTCCTAGACCTGAGTAAAGCATTTGACACTGTATCTCATAGTACTTTGATCATGAAATTAAGACACTACGGCATGGAAGAGGACACCCTGAAATTATTAGAATCCTACTTAAGCAACAGAGTACAATTAGTTAGTGTAAATGGGCAGCTGTCAAACCCACAAACAATAAAAAGAGGTGTGCCACAGGGCTCCATACTTGAGCCCTTCCTGTTTGTAGTGTATGTTAATGATATGCCACAGTATTTACCCTGTAAAACAGTCCTCTATGCAGACGATACAACTTTTATCAATTCAGGACAGACTCTTGAATCTGTACGAGAAAAAAATAATATAATATTTGAAAAATCAGTTCATTGGTTTACTGCAAACTCCCTATTCATAAATGAAACAAAAACTGAGGAAATATTCTTTAATTTGAAGGTATCAAACAAAGAAAATAAGTCCGTTAAACTGCTAGGAATGATGATTGACCAGAAACTTAGCTGGGATAAACATATCACATACGTCTGTTCTAAACTTGCACATGCTATGTTCCTACTTTATAAGCTTAGGAGTAATGTCAGCCAAAACTTACTGCTGCATTCATATTTTGCTTATATCCACCCCCATCTTTCTTATGGTATTCTGCTTTGGGGAAATTCTCCCAGTTCAATATCAATTTTCAGATGGCAAAAAAAGCTCTTCGATGTGTAGTGGATTTATCTCCCAGGGATACATGCAGGGAACAATTCAAAAAACTTAACATCATGACAGTTCCTTGTTTGTACATCTATTATTGCCTACTACACGTAAAAGAAAACATAGCTCAATATCCCCTTAGGTCATCTGTCCACACCTACAATACAAGACGAAACCACACAATTGATCTGCCATACTCTAGACTGCCTAAGGTACATAATAGTTATAAATATGTAGGCCTCGAACTGTTTAATATGCTCCCTAAAATTGTACAAACAGTATCTAAAAGTAAATTTAAGACAACATTGGGTCAATGGCTCAAAGGTAAAGCATTTTACTCAGTTGATGAATTTAAAGATTGTAATATGGAAGATTTGCTGTTTTAACATAGAGAAAGGTACCTCTGCCTGTAGTAGGACCTAAATTTGTATCAATAGCTTAGGATAATGACATAGTGTTATCAACATGTATATGATAATGACATAGTGTCATCAACATGAATACTCCCTGCTTAATATAAATCTGTCTAATGCTTTCCTTTTCATTGTAAAATTAATAATATATAAAATTCCAAATGTGTGCTATTGTACTGCACTAAATTTCACATGATTTATATACACATTGTTATGAGAATATAACCATCTCTATACTGTAATTGAACTTATTGACGAAGCCCATTGTATAAGAAAATACTGAACGGCTAATAAAGATTCTTATTCAGGTAGTGATGATTTTCCCTAAATAAAGGTTCTCGCAGTACACATGGATTTGGGGTTGTGGTATAGTGCCTACATGATCTAGGAGTCGTACTATCCTATTCATTGAGCACTAACAGTGTGGCCGTCATTATATCGTGCTGATATGGCACATCTTACCAATACTGCACTTGCATGTCATACAAGTTGCCAGTATATGGATAACATCCCAGTCATGTGAAACACCAAGCTGTTGCATTTGCGCTGGAAACAGCAACACCCTTTTCTAGGCAGTTATTAACTGGTTCTCGGAAAATAAATAGTCACTTAATGTGGATAATGCACAGAATTTTCAACTTTGTACAGTGCAATCCCTGATTATGGCTACCCCCAGGTGAAAAATGTGTGATGTTAAGAAGAATTCGACTGCTAGATGGTAAACTTGTTGGTTTACTGATACACAACTGTTTTCATGGCCTAAAGCCACATTACCAGGTGCAACAATGTTAAAAGGTCATCGATGTACCCATTGCTCTTAGTAAAGATACAGTATTCAGTGCTTATTATCAACATTATGCTAGTGAACGAAGGGTGACAAAGACGTGATCCATTAATTTTGTGAAAATTGCTATTGTGTCGATCACATAGTCCCTTGTTTTAAGGTTTACCAGCATCAGTGTGATGGCAGGGTCGTCCAGTGTTCAGGAAGAGTAGGAGCAGTCCACACAAGCGATGAGTCCATCGTAGTTGCTGTGTGGGTGTTTCTACTCTTCCCAACACCAGCTTGCCCTGCCATCACCCTTGCTGTGCCATCACCCCGATGCAGGCAAGTTTTAAAACAAGGTTCTATAATGACAGTATCCATCACCTGCAATTTTAATGAAATTAATGGATCGTATCTTTGTCATTCTTTGTTTGCTAATGTAATGCAGACAGTTTTCACTGAATAATATTTCTTAACAAGGGCAGTGAGTATTCGTATGACCTTTTAACATTGTTGCATCTGATGGTGCTGTTTTAGGCCATGAACCAATTTGTGTTTCAATAAAGTAACAATTTTACCATCTGTCAGCCAAATTATTCTGAACATCATGCCCTTTCACAGCTGCGGGTGCCCAGAATATAAAATACTTTACAATGAAATGAATAACTCTAGCTGCATTGATATTATACATGGTGTAAATTTTAAGTTGGCAAACCAGAATAACTCGAAAAATAAGCTTCACACGAAAAAATGTGTAGAATTCAAAGTTGATTATTTTTGAGGGGGACATCTGCTGGTGCTAAAATTAACACGCCATTCCAGCCCCCTAGGGGTGGGGCGGGAGGGAACTTTAAAATTTCAAATGGGAACCCCCATTTTTATTGCAGAATCAGATTCTACATAAAAAAACTACATACATTTTGTCTTAAACATTTGTTTTGATACTTGATAGTTGGCGCTGTAATTCAAGAAATTCCATGTTCTCAATTTTGTGTGGAAAATGGTTATGGATAAATGACAAATCTTACTTCACTAAAACTAAAACTCTCCCTCTCTCCCCATAGGGTGGGGATTGAGAGAGAGGAATTAGAGTTTTGCAAATGTTGACTCAAATAATAATTTTTCCGCAGATTCAGATAAGTTTTGTTTGTTTCGTGGCCATGAGGCCACACAACTTTTAATTATCAAACAAATCATCTGACTAGCTAACTAACAACAATCCTACTTACTAACGAGTGAACTCATTAACCCACAGAGTAAACAAAGTAAAAGACTAAAAGTATTCCCCTTTAAAATTTGGTGATCCTGAAAAGGAATGATTTCATTTTATTGTTGATTATTTGCAAGTACTTGCAAGTAAATGAATTTTGGGGTGCTTGTTTCCAGTGAGTCCCCTTGCATCTCACTTTCACCAAACGTTAACTGACAAAGGTCGCTGATGGTTGGCTTCTCGAATCCAGTGTGGGTTCTGAACACTCCAGTAATGCATGTTATGGCGATTAACTTCAGCAAAAAAGTTTTGGTTTGTTTGCATCCGCTGAACTCCCCAGTGACAAAACATTAGGTGGTTTTGGAAGTCATCACCATGTAGTTCCTGATGCATGGATACATGGTATGGATGAAATTTGTGGAGCTTCAGGATTTTCCAAACACTCGTGTGAAATTCCTGATTGCCTTGATATTTCTCTTGTACTTGCATGTGGATTATGAGCCACAGCAGCTAGGACTGCCACTTGTTTGTTTTATCCACAAACAGAGCTGCACGGGTTCTTTTTTTCTGGTTCCCACTACCTTCTGGAGTAAATTGTTTAATAACTCAAGCAAAATAGGACCGTGATCGAACTTGGCGAGGAAAATGCTGCGCACAAAGTGCGACTACTGCATCGTCAAAATTTCTGCCACTTTCTCCATAAATGTACACCATCTCAATTCTTTCTTCCACAGAAAGATAGTTCATAGTGACATATGCCACCTATTACTCTCAAGAGAGGAAAGATAGGGGGTGTTGAGATAGGCAAGGTTAGAATTTCTATGAGCAAGAAGTGGCCCGCTCGGCATAATTCCACCTATCAATACTAACTCCACGTCAAATGTGACTGGTAGCGAGCAAAAACCACGAATGCAGTCACACAAGGTAATCAAACATAAGTCGCCCAAAAGACAATCGTTATAAATGATGCAGTGCTGTCTGAATGCTCAGACAGGTAAAAGAAACAGTGCATCTATTACATTAATACTTACAATTACTAAAGCCCAGTCTTCTAACGATAAACAGTGAATTTCTCGTCCCTGCGCTACCTATCGGCAGCACTCCAGAACATTACACTGCTCATCAGCAAGGGCTGGATAAGAGCATCGTTTATCAATCAGGGCTGTTTGGGATATCAATTATCATACATAATTCTAAAAATGTAAATGACGTAACAGCTGCGGTATTCCAAAATAAAATAAAGGTGTGAACAATGTGATTTAAGTCAATGAATTTATGAAAACGTTTTCTACGTTTTTCCACCCGAAACTAAAAGACTCAAACTAAGCAAGCACCCTAGTTGTGAGACTTCTCGACAAACAAGAGTGATTACTCCTAATGTAATAAAAAATTAGATTCGTTAGCCAGTTAGTTGTAGTAAATGAGTTCACTAGTAAGTAGGATGTTTGGTTAGTTAGTTAGCTAGTCAGATGATTTGTTTGATAATTAAAAGTTGTGTGGCCACATGACCACGAAACAAACAAAACTTATCCAAATCTGCAGAAAACATTAATATTTGCGTCAACATTTGTAAAACTCTAATTCCTCCCTCTCAAACCCCACCCTATAGGGAGAGTTTTAGTTTTAGCAAATCAAAATTTATTAAGTAAATAAGTATTTTTTATTCATCCATAACCATTTTACAAGCAAAAATGAGAACATGGATTTTCTTGAATTACAACACCAACTACCAAGAAACAAAACAAATATTTAAGACAAAAGTATGTAGTTTTTTATGTAGAATCTGATTCTGCAATAAAAAATGGGGTTCCCATTTGAAATTTTAAAGTTGCCTCCCACCCCACCCCACCCCCTCGAAAGTAATCAACTTTGGATTCTACACATTTTTTCGTGTGAAGCTTATTTTTCGAGTTATTCTGGTTTGTCAACTTAAAATTTACACCCTGTATAAAGCATTAAAAAATCACATTTATTTAAAATTTTCATTATTTTTCAATTTCAGGCATGCTTTACTTATTGTTTTTTTATGTCGGAAGGAAATTCTAGCTAATTTTTGTTCTTTACAGCTTGTGGGTGTATAAACATTATGGATTTTGCCATGAAATCAACAACTGCTGTCACATGTTTCATCTATATGATTCCCTTACAAATAATATCCATTTCTGTAATCTCACTTTATTATTGAGTTGGGCTTAAAATTGTACTTTGTGTTGTATTCCATTATGCTGCAAATTTATCAGAGATAATTCGCCACATAACTTAAATCTCTGTAATGTTTTTCCCTGTTGTAATTAACCCTGTTTGAATAGTTTGTATTCATTTCATGTAATACATTATGTACCTGTTGACTTTTATTTATAACATCTTTGTACTTCTATTGGGTATAGAGCAAACCAAGATACTTAAATTATATGAATAGTACACAGTGTGTCAGTGTTAAAAAAAAAAAATTTATAGGATTAACCTAGAAGAAAATTGCTTCACTGGTTTAATTTATCTTTCTCCATTAAATGCTGAAAGTAAGTCAAGCACTTCAGATATCATGATTAAAGTGGAAAGTAAGTAATAAAAATGGGAGGTTCTTGAAATTGAAATAGGAAGAGTATGTTGTTTGCATAACTCGCTAACGAAAATTATATATTATGTGTCATTTCAAGAGGGAATCCTCTGTGCGTGCTCCCGCTCCCTCTCCAACCCCACCCCCCAACCGTCATTCCTCCCTGTCTCTCTCACCCTATAACCTCCCCCCCCCCCCCCCCCCCCCAAAAAAAAACTTTTCCTTTTGTTTCCACCTTTTCTACTTTTACTTTCTTGTTTATATTTTTCTGTGCCCTTCCTGTCACATTGGCTATCTACACTTACAATCTTATATATCTCTTCTCAGATACTTCATTGCTTGCAATTTTCTTCTCTCTTGCTGAACGCATTTTATTCCATTTATTGAACTCCTATTCAGTAAGGCGCTGCTCCCATTCTTTGTCTACCAGTATTTTTTCTATCTCAATTTTTACATATATGAAACACCTGTTCCTTTTTCATTTGCATTTCACGAGGCATTTTCTGTAAATGAACAGTAACAATATAGATACCCAATTGTTAGTGATTGAATTGTGGTGTATTTTTCCATGTGGTTATTCTTTCTGATTTAATTATCTCTTTACTGTCAGCTGTCATGGTTACAAATACAGTCTTTTGTCTGTATGCTATAAACATGTTTTGTAGGTTATTGCCAACAGCTGTTACATGCTCTAGGTAGTGCATGACACAAAGCTGTCTATATTTATTTTATTATTACAGCCAGTTTCAGTTATCAGTGACTTTCACAGTATTTGTATGCATCAAATAAGAGCATAAAACTAACACTAATGCATAGGCTACATTCAATTAAAATTAGAGATTACATGAAGTAGTACTTACAAAAAGTGATATATTTGTTACATGTAATGTAAGTATTCGTCATGGCGAAGTTATTCATACAGCCTCATATTGCATCAGAACTGCTGAACATGAAAGTGACAAATCATTGGATCGCTTTATGTCATATGTCTGTTGTCTGATACTCTTCGACTCCATTATGGTTTACCTTACAAACGGTTGTAACACTGCCTTGCATCTAATACACCACCATTGTCTTTTGATTTGATTACATATTATCTCTTGGATATCCACTTTTGTGAGTATTCCAGATGATCTGTAATAAGTCAAAACATCTTATAACCACTTTGTAAGTTAAAACATTTAACAACAAGGTTTGTCTCTTTCACATTCAACAGCTATGTTGTGACGTCAGGCCTTAATAATAACCTTGCCATGTCAAAATATTGATATGGCACAAAACTAATATACACTTTATGTATGTATTGGTTTGTGCAATCTTACATTTCAATTGAGTGTACTCTATTAATTTCTTTTTGTTTTATGCTCTTATTTTCTGTATATAGATACTGTGAAATTGGTTGAAACTGATAGTCGTCGTAATATTACAATAAATGTTGACAGCCTTGTATCGTACACCTCAAAAAATTTATGCTACATCTTGAAACATATTTACCTGTAGCCTGTCTTCCTTTTGTTGACTGCAATCAAAATTGAGGTCTACTTATTTTCTGCATTAATTTTCATTCGTGCAAGGATAGCTTAACTGTTCTTGTCCCAGAAGAGAACACCACACAATGACTGACACAACAAACTTTATTAAGTCTAGAAAACAACTTATTATAATGGGTACACTAGCCTTGGAGTGGCCTACAATAACAGTCTGATAACACACATGAGTTATAACTGGTGGGTACCATCTCTAAAAGCTGTTGGCCAGCTGTAGAGTGCATGGATGAGACGCTGCACACGCATCCATGAGTGGTGGCTTCCAAAGGTCGTTAAACTTCTAGTTGATCTACCGACTTCTGTGGCTCACCTTACAAGTGTGCACCCAGATCTCTGGTTTGGATCTATGCGGGGTCACTACACCTGTCACCCCCTTGGGGGGGGGGGGGGAGGCATTGCTGATCCCTGGGCTGAAATGTGGACAGCTGCAATGTGGAGACAGCATCAATATCCATGGAGGCTTTGGTAGCAAGAGGAGTGAGCAACCCATGATCACTGGAGACCTTAGGATACAGCAAAAGAGGCCGGCACGAGGAGATCCCCAATGCCCCACTGCCGCAAACTAAGGCTGGTCCTGTGACATCGAACCAGTAAAGGGTATGCACTCCATCTGGAACGCCAATGGAGCTGGTGCAGAGGTTGCAAAGGCATAGGTTCTTTGACTGAGGCACTGTGGCAGGTAGTCCCATGTGCATACGGTATAGATGTAGCAGCCTTTCTTGTAACAATGCCTGTTGGTATCCAGCATGGGCACCAAACGAAACCACACATCCAGACTGCGGACCCTTGTGTAAAACCTGATGTGCAGGAATATGATGGTGGGCAAGATCTAGGACAGAAGAGATCGTGCAGTATCCTTGGATGGTGCGCAACAGGCCATCAGAAAAAAATTTAATGCCTCTTCAGTGGGGAAGTCTTGCGGATATTTTTCACCTGGGTCTTAAAGGTGCGAACCATGCGCTCAACTTCCCCATTAGAATGTGGATGAAAGGGAGGGGAGCAAATGTGGTGAATATTTGACCACACACAGAAATCATGAATCGCCTGAGACAGAAACTGGGTTCCATTGTCAGAAATGAGGGTAACTGGAAGACTTACTGAAAAAAATTTTAAGAGAGCTTGAGTAGTGTCCTCAGTAGTGGTCAAGGGGCAGTGGACCACATATGGAAAACACTAAAGCTCTGTTAATGACAATCAGCCAGAAAACATCCAGAAGCATACCCGCAATATGGACATAGATGCATTCCCAGGTCTTGGTTGCTGGAGGCCATGGGGAGAACAGCGGCCTGGGCGCTGCCTGTTTACTAAGACACTGAGGGACACACAGCAACCAATTGTTCCAGCTCTCTGTCAAAGCCAGGTCAGTAAACATGCCTGCGAGTAAAGGATTTAGTGCTGGAAGCACCCCAGTTCCCCTCATGTAACTCCTGTAAAATCTCCCACCACAAACTCTCAGGAATGACCACCTGGGGAACTGCACCAACCATGGAAATGATGACGACACCATATAGGACCAAGAGATGATGGAGCAACAGAAAGTAGTTATAAAGAAAATTGGAACAGCATCCCAGTGGATGAGAAGACCAACCCTGTTGGACAAGGCAGACTACCTGTCTGGCTGAGGATGGGGTTGGCCACTGTTGCCTTGGTGACTCAGGTACTAGTGATCAGAAAACCATTACTGCTTGGAGACATCCAAATGAAAACACTTGAGCTCTTCCCAATCCAACCTGGGGTCTGGGCCAACAGGCAGCCAGAATAAGGCATCCACATTGGCACAGTGCTCGATAGAGTAAAAAGGTATGTCATTGCTGTATTTGGAGAGGAACAAGGGACACAGCTGCAACTTGTGGGCTACCCAGGTGGGTGGATTAAATAGCAAAATTAAGGGCTTATGGCCCATTATTAGCTGAAATTTGGTGCCATATAAGAAAATGTGAATTTTGATGACCTCATACACAATGACCAGAGCTTCCTCCACAACCTGAGAGTACTTGACTGAACGTTTTGGATGCAAATGCCAAGTGGCTGCTCCAAGCTATCTGCATTCAGATGGGCAAGTTTGGTTTGGTTTGGTTGGTTGGGGAAGGAGACCAGACAGCGTGGTCATCGGTCTCATCGGATTAGGGAAGGAAGACGGCCGTGCCCTTTCAGAGGAACCATCCTGGCATTTGCCTGGAATGATTTAGGGAAATCACGGAAAACCTAAATCAGGATGGCCGGACGCGGGATTGAACCGTCGTCCTCCTGAAGATGGGCAAGGACCATCCCCATGCCCTGCTGTGAGGTGTCCATAGCCGAAACCAATGGTTAGTTGGCATCCAAGGTAGCTCAATACAGTGCTGACCGGAAGCATTTCTTCACTGTGGTGAAGGCCTAATTGCATACTGGAGACCAGACAAAGAGAGCACCTTTGTGTAGAAGGAGATGCAGTGGGTGTGCAATGGTTGATGCCCAGGTAATGATCTGGTGGTAATAAGCAGTTTTACCTGAAAAAAGTCCGCAGTTCACAGAAATGGCGAGGCGTGCAGCAGGTCCATAATGGCCCTGACAAGACTCTCCATGGGTCAGACACCCTGCCTTGAATTGACGTGGTCCAGTTACTCAAGAGATGGTTGGAAAAATTTAGACTACTGCAGACTGCAGTTCAGACCCATGGCCTAGAGGTTGTGCAGGTGGTCACTCGTAGTATGTCCTGTAATGACATCATCATCTGTGTACTTGAAGTAAAGCGGAATATTTGAAATGACGTGGTCCAAATAGTGTTGAAAAACTGCAGGAGCACTTGTCACCCTAAACATCAACCATTGGTATTGATGAAGGCTGAAAGGCATTTAATGACTATGAACCACTTGGTCTCATCATCCAGGAGCAGATGGTGATATGCTTTAGAGAGATCAAGACTGGAGAAGAACTGACCTGCTATTAAGCGTGTGAACAATTCCTCAGGACATAGCAGTAGGTGCATGTTGACCATGAACTGTGAATTCATGGTAGCCTTAAAATCACTGCAAAGGGGAAGCTTACCAGAGGGTTTCTTAACAGTGAAAGGGGAAGTGACCCACTCACTAGAGGAAATCAGAACATCAACATTGCAAGAGGTGAGCTGCTCCAGCTCCGTCCTGCCTTGGGAGTGGAGGGCCGTGGGAATCTTCCTAGTGTGAAAAAAAAATCCAGGTTATGTGGGCTCGAAAGTTTGTGGTGCACCCTAGGCCTTCAGCAAAAATATCCTGAAATTCTGAACAGAGAGATTCCAATAACAGATATGGGGCCTTGTCAAATACCAATTCTATGGAGTCCATGACCAAAAAGCCAAAGACGTGAAAAGCATCCAACCCAAAATGTTTTGCTGAGCTTGCATCATGGACAACAATAAAGGTAATAGGTTGAGATACTGACTTATAGGTGATTTCAGCTGTGAATTGGCCAAGTAAGGGGATTTGCTGTTTATCGTATCCCTTGAGGTGCCTGTTTACTTGCAACGACTGCAGAGAGCTGAAATCTGAATGTCTTTGGGCACTAAGCAGTAGAATGCTGCACCGTGTCTGCCTGTTGGTGCAGCTGTCACGAGAGGACCAAAATCTTGATAAAAGGCTTGGAATCCTGATCAATAACCAGCCAGCCCTGATGACGCAACATCCTGAACATCCATATCCACTGCCTCTGATGCTGCGATATGTGCAGTTGGGTGGCAGACTACCAAAATGTGGCCCTTACTCTGACGTTTACAACAGATGACCCAACATGGGGGACACTATGATGTGTCATGTTGGGAGTAACATGATGCACACAATAGCAACAAGGAGTGGAGGCTGGAACACTGTACATGCATTGTGTGGGAGCCGCTGAATAGGCTGGCATGCACCACCATGACATCATCATCCCTAGATGCAGTGGATGTAGTTGAGCCACCCTGTACCACCACATCATCACACCAAACTTCCAGTTGCTGACCAGCAGATTGTGAGACGTCATACAGCTGGGAAGTTGACAAAACCTCTTCAAGGAAGGGCTTTTCTAACTGGAATTTCCTTATCTGAGGCAGAGCAAATGATAACATCATGAACAATGACATGCGCATACAAATCTTTTGACTTCTCCATTGCAAAATGGCACTTGTGACTAAGGCAGTGGAAAGTTTACAACAAACTTCTTGAGGGAATAAATACACTGCGAAGCAATAGTCAGAAAGCCTAACTCCTTAAAAAATTAGCACTGGTTGCCACATATATATTCTTGCGTTGTTAACACAGAAAAGTTGCTTCCTATATTGTGGATACAAATCAATATGCTCGTATGCTATATTATGTTTATGGATGTACAGGGATCAGACAGAAACACGGAAATGCCAAAACACAACGAAACACATTGACATGCCTAATAAGGCTCAAATGGCTCTGAGCACTAAGGGACTTAACTTCTGAGGTCATCAGTTGCCTAAAACTCAGAACTACTTAAACCTAACTAACCTAAGGACATCACACACATCCATGCATGAGGCAGGATTCGAACCTGCGTCTGTAGCGGTCGCGCGGCTCCAGACTGAAGCACCTAGAACCGCTCGGCCACTTCGGCCGGCGCCTAATAAGGGATAGGAAACCTGTTAGCCTTCAAAACAGCTTCCATTCTCCTCAGAATGTATAAATACAGGTCCAGTGTGGTTCCCGTGGGTATCTTATACCATTCTTTCTGCATAATACTGCAAGTTCAGGTAAGAATGACAAAGTTGAATAGTGATCTCACACCCTTCTCTTCAAAGTAAACGACAGAGGCTCTGTGTTATTGAGTTCTGGTGATGTTGGTGGCCAAGGGAGATGTGACAGTTCATCCTCATGCTCACAAAACAAGTTCTGCACAATGCAAGCTTTATGAACAAGGGCCCTGTCATCTTGGAACACAGCATCACCATTGGGAACAAATGTTGTACCTCATAGGTATGTCATCTGGCCCAGTTGTCTTTCCCTTCTTTGGTGGTTTTAGTTAATTTTGTGTTTCATGGTCTTGTATCTCAGTATCTGCCAGTTTGTTGTTTGTGCAACATTTCAAAGGAGGAACCATATTATCATCTTACATGTGAAACAATCTCAGAAGACTGAATTCAATATTTCAGGTTTTCAGATGCATTGAATGCTTGTCACATCCCTGCCCTCACCCTCAGTTTGGCTCCATTCAGCTCTTTCTGTCAGCTAGGCTGTGGCTTCATTTACATCAGAGATGAAGCTCTGTTTGCTTTCACTGCATCTTTCTAACATGCCTACTGAACCCTGGTGGATCTTTGCCCACTCTCACAACCTTGCTCAGCACGTACTTGTGGAAGGCATATTTAGCAGAGTCAACAAAGACCAAAAAATGATCAGTAAAAAAAATTATTGTAGTCACAAATTTTTGTACAGCAGTAGAAAGGAGTGCCATGAGCAAGATACTAAAAATCCTGACAGGTGGATTGTGAGTGTAGGGGAGGGGGTGGCATTTAAAGGTCACTTATTTGTTTTTTTTCTTGAATAACTCAAAAACTGCATTTTCTAGCAAAAATGTTTCCCAGTACAAAATTAAACTGCATTAAGTTTCCAACAGAAAAGGTGCTATTAATTTATCTCTATTTTACATAAAATTGAGAAATAACAAGATTATTAAAAATTGTTAAATGAAGTGGATTCAGAACAGGTATTTAATGTGGATAACACATCTAAGTGGATTAGAGCTGTATTAAGTGTATTAAGGAATGAATTTTGTTCTTAGGGTGTAATAGGGTGGAGGGAGGGGTGGATGGTAGAGGCATAAGGGAAGGCAGATTGCCAACTTGTGGTCATGCACTTGTCTCCTCTTCATAGGTCTGCAGACGGAAGAGCAAGTAGGCAAGTCCCCATTCTCTCTGCCCCTACATCACAAGAAGCAGCTACTGGATGTTTCACAAAGTTATACCAACCATTCCTCAGTTCATCTTATGAACTACTGGTGACACCACCTCTCTGTGTCAAAAGAAGCAACTACAGGATGTTTCACAAAGCTGTACTGACACTTCCTCAGCTCACCCTATGAATCACTGGTGACGCAGTGCTCATACATGCCCAGGGTGATACTTTTTTTTTGCCACAGTTTTTTTAACACTACATGGTGTACAAACGTTACTAATAATACCAACACAAGAAATACATATGGAGAGATTCTATGTAATATTTGCACAGTGATCATACTTTTAGAGAGGAAACTGATTCTTAGTAATCCTGTATGCCACCTGTAACATTGCTCTGAGAACGGTAGCTTCCCCATCATCAGTGCTGCTCACTTTTCAGTTTACAGACAGACTGCATCACTTCAGTATTTCCTGTCCAGTTCTCTACTGTGAGTAGAGCATGTATTTATACAATAGAGTTACTTTTAGTTTACAAACGGAGTACTTATTTGCAAGTATTAAGTGAGCTTTTGTGTTGATTATGTTCCTATAAAGAATGGCTGAGAAGTGTGTAATTTGTAGTTATGATGTTATCAGTGACCCATGTAGTGTTGGTGCAAAAGGGATTGGATTGGTAAATGTGGCACCTTGCTTCTGACTACTGTTTACAGCGTATTGTTGACCCTTGTAACCATGTTACGCTCACTAGTGGTGAGTTAATGAATGACTAGAAAGTTGCTGCTTGTCTCTCACCATCAACAGTGTTAATGCTAGACTGCATAAATAAATCTCTTCCAATCAGGAAATTCTGACACTTGTAGAGTGGGATGCACTGAGTGGAGCCACTTACCACACATACACAATATATCTTGCAGGCTGGGTGTGAGTATATCTAGAATGGGACTGATCATATTCAAATTTGAAACAGTAATCTGCTGTAATGCATTGCTTGACTTATGCTGAAATATCTGAAGTTCCGTAAGACCTAGGTGACCTACTTCCTTTGCAGAGGGTGACAATTTAAGCCTTTGTGCCTATTCAGATGTGAGAGCTGAGGCTGGGGTGAAACATTTGACACCCCTCACGCTGTGGATAATATTCCATCCAGTGATGGTGGAGACAATAAAATCAACATGTTGAGTACATGCAACATGTTACACTTGTGAGAGGCTTCTCATTGTACTAGACAGTTGGCAGCTCCAGCTCTTTTTACATCACAGCTCATGTAACAATTGCAAATAAGTACTCACTTAATACACTGAAAATAACTACACTATATAAACTCAGGCTTAGTGAAGTTATTTTGACTACTCACATAAGAGCACTGGACAGGAAAGGGACCGATGGCCCTTGTAGTCTGGTCCCTTCAATCCCACAAACCGACCGCTGGACAGGAAATGCTGGGGTGGTATAGTCTAGTCAACAAACGAAAATTGGGAGAAGTTGCCTTTCCTGGAAGAATGATACAGGTGCCATAAAGGATGGCTAGGAATCAGTTCCTCTCTAGCAGTGTAGAAAAGTTTGCAGAGATTTATATAGATCCTGTCCAAGACCGATTCTTGTGTTAGTAATTCATATCTGCATTCCATGTAGTCTGAAAGCACTCCCCAGCCATGTCTGTGCACTGTGTTGGCAGTGATTCATAAGGCATATTGCAGAAGGATCAATATAACTGTATGAAATGCTTCTTGAGACTTAGTGTGGTAGAGAGAATAGGGAATTGCCTCCCCACTCTAAAGTTTGCAGATTTTAGTAGAAGGGATGTACATGGTGGCAATCTGGTGACCTATCTTCCATCATGCTTGTACCCTCCCCTCCCCTCTTCTCTCCTTCCCTCCTCTCCTCTCCTCTCCTTCCCTCCTCTCCTCTCCCCTCCCCCCATCCCCTCCCCCTCTCCTCCTCTTCCTCACAATGTTACACCTGCTGAGCATAATTTACCCATTAATATGGCAATACTTCACATAGATGTAGTACACACATTTAACATTCATTTTATAGCATTAAAATACTATTTTTAATAATCTGTGAGTTTTCATGCTGCATGGAGTCCTAGAGAAAAAATGTGTAGGTTCACTTTTTTAGGAAATGTAAGTAATGTGGTGTGATTGGCTATTATGAAACATTTTCATTAGAAGTCAAAGCTTTCAAGTTATTCGAGAAGAACATAAGAAAGTGACCTTTAAATACCCTCACAACCTCATGCTTACACCCCACCAGTCAGGATTTTTAGTGTGGCTCTCCTTCCTATATCCGTACAAAAATATGCAATTACACAAATGTTTTTGCTTAATTTCCTTTAATTAACTGAACTGATTGTACAGTTTTTATCCATTTGTCCAAATCTGCACTCTCAGTGCCAAAATTTGATGTTACTACTTAGTCTGCTATTTCTATCCTGTGCCCTTGCTCTCCAAAAATATTTTCTTATCTTCTTTAATATTCCTTGAAATACGCATAGGCATTGATGCGATCGTAGTCTTCTAATCAATTGACTCTAAAGGGTTCGAAAAGTTTGGGTCTGTTAGTTACTAGGTGGTCTAAGTCATTGCCTTCACATGTCAGTTCACTTACTATCTGCTCAAAACAATTTTCAGACAAGACATTTCAGAACAACCCCCACATGAATCCCTTTCTCTGACATCAGTTTTAGTTGCCTGACTCTCCCATTCTATAGCTGGCTGGTTGAACTCTCCTTCTGTTACAGTAGCATGATCAGAAAACTTACTCTTGGTATTTGTCAAGTTGTCTCTGAGCTGCTCCTGGTGCAACTGACCTATAAATTCATCCCATTACCATGTTTGACCCTCATTTGATCCTTAACTTCATGCATATTATTTCACATTTGGAGTCTACAGTAACCTCACTATATACAACAAAATTCTTTACAACAAAAAATACACCACAAAGCATACTTGACACTGCATATTAACAGGATGTGTGCAGATGTCTTCAGTATGAACTGTTGTTGCCAAACTTATATTTAGCTCACAAGCAACTATGAACCAATAACATCAGACCCTTACGTGCTCCTTGGTGCTCAGCTGTTAGTCACTTTGTTGTTCTAATCCAGATGTAAGAGCAAATGTCAAGTATTTCTTCTTGACATTTACTTCTGTGCCATATATGAAATTTTGTTAGTTAAATATTTTGAACATGGCTGCACATCAGCAATGGTTACAGAATAGCATTTGAAGTAGACACCCAACCAGTTGCAATAAATGGTGGTTTGCAGTTAACCTTTACCATGGTTTCATGGAATTTAAAACTGTCTTCCTCAGAAGGACAAGAAACAAACTTCACATTAACAAACAGTCAATAAAGCTATCTTCACATGAAATGTGTTGGCAATGGTCTGTACATCCATAAGTAAAAATTAAGGCCCCTAGAATCAAGGGCTTTGTCACATCAATAAAACCAATCACATAAAATACCAGACCATGTTAAGAGCTACATGCCTACTCAGCATGTTCCTTGGATAGTAATTTTGACACCTCTGTGTGAAATGGTCCAAGGCAGTTTTATGATTATAGTACATCTTATCATCAGAAAATTTGGCAACATGCTGACCATTTTGATAATTTCTTAAGCTTATTGTTGTTATTAAGGAAAATATGCATCCAGTGATTTATGTTCAGTTTCTCTCTCTGACACAAACACACACACACACACACACACACACACACACACAGTTGTCAGCAGATATTATTTTAGCTTCCCTTTGAAGTTAATTTTATTATCCATTAAATTCTTTATACCAATGGATAGTTGATCAAAGATGCAAACTGTCTTCGGTTGTTGAAAACAAGCTTCTTAAGGGAGTAAATGTACAATGGTGCTGTTGTCAGTATGCCCAACTATTTAAAGAGATATCTACAAAAGGTTCTAGAGTAGATATCAGACATTATTCTTGTTATATGCTTTAGTGCAATCAACACAGAGAAACAGTTATTATCTTGGATGTTATTAACTGCTTCAGCTGTATTTAGTCCATTATTACTAGATCACTACCAGTTTTGAGGTCCTAAAAACTACATCTTAAAACATATGACTCAGACATTAGAGCGGAAAAGCTCGGAACCTTTTTTATCCAACATTCATTGTCTGTCAGAACAGAACACCGCTAAAAGGCAGTATGTCATAGAATACGGTCAGTATGACCACGCACACGGCTGCATCTCTTGTACGCGGTTCTGTATACCTTTAGGTCAGAGATGCGGACCCATCCACTATATTGGAATCCGGTTGTTTTATTCTATGACATACCGCTTTTTAGCAGTGTTTTGTTCTGACAGACAACGAATGTTGGATAAAAAGGTTCCAAGTTTTTCCGCTCTAATATTTTAGTCACTTATTCACCTGAAGTCGTGTCTTTTAGTGCCATGAAACCAGTAATGATCCAGTAATAAAGGATTGAATACAGCTGAAGCAGTTATTAATATAAGATGATTACATATAGCTGTGGTTGCCCTACCTACAAGGTTGTCCACAAACAGTTATTAATTTTCAAGTGTTGAAGATATTCCATTAGGCATAATTATAATACTTGTATCAGCAGCAAACAGAGCTATTTTTGCTCCTTGAATATGTAATGGAAGATCATTGACATAACAAAATAAGAGTGGGCCCAATATTGATCCCTGAGGTATATCTGTAATGGTTATTCTTCATTCAAAAGATGCAGTTTCATTGTGAACACTTCCTGAGTTTCTGTACAGAACACTCTGCATCCTTTTAGTTAGAGAGAATGAATACACAGTAAAGGATTAGAATCAAAAGTGTTAAGTAATCCATAAACACATTGTTTCCAAATTATTGCTGTGGCTCTTGCAGTTACTTATTACTTTAAGATTGAGTACATAGGTTTGGACTTTGTCATCTGTGGAGATGTCACCGCCAACTGTATAAAATACGACATAAATAATACTCTTTGGTAGTGATGTGAGTTTAGGCCCCCTGCTGGGAGAAATGTTTTCAACACTCTAGCTAAAATACGACATAAATAATACTCTTTGGTAGTGATGTGAGTTTAGGCCCCCTGCTGGGAGGAATGTTTTCGACACTCTAGCACACTCATTTCACTATTAACAATTGTACTGTGCACTTGCATTTCTGTTGTACATCCATTGTCACTAATAAAGTAT
This sequence comes from Schistocerca cancellata, assembly GCF_023864275.1. Taxonomy (NCBI): domain Eukaryota; kingdom Metazoa; phylum Arthropoda; class Insecta; order Orthoptera; family Acrididae; genus Schistocerca; species Schistocerca cancellata. Next base: position 421,832,662 of record NC_064633.1, read on the forward strand.
GTGTTACCTGCATTTACTAGCATTCTGTCTCATTCTGCGAGCATTCGTGACCAGAAACAATACACATCTATTAAATTGTTTTTTCACTGGATTCTGCAGTTAAGTCACTTATGCCTTTGTAATCCAGTGACATAATGACAGTATGTTAATATGTGGAAAATGTAATACCCACTCCACTGGAAAAAATTATTCAGATCTCCATACATCTTTGTGCAGGCATCGTTCTGATTGTCCATATTCAGAGTAAGACCCATGTTGTGACTTGCCGATCATTCAAAGCGCCGCCGTGCAATTACGCGCGTCCTCTACGTGCGGCACTGTCTGCCAGCCATGCAGCAGCTGCGCCCTAAGCGGCCAGCCGAGCAGCGGCCGCTAGACTGGGACTCAGTGCTCATTCGAATGCTAACGTGTACACGTGTCTTGCTTGTCAACTTACTCTGTGACTTATATGTGTTGTGTTGTTCTGAAATATATGTGTTAAACTTGACGTTACAACAATTGGCGACAAGGTAGTGGATTTTTCCTTTTCACTGTTGACCCACAGGTTTCCATGGCTACTGTCGAGCAACTATTGCAAAATCTCCTTGAACAGCAAACGCTTCTAACAGCAGTGATTCGCGATTTCGTCGCGGTGTCAAATGCGGGGCATTTCTCGTCGTTGGCTGTACCTCCTTTTCCTCCTTACGACGAGACGGCGGAAGACTGGTCTGATTATGAAAAACGTCTTTGACAGCACTTCTTGGCATTTCATGTCACAGACGAACAACCATGTAAGTGTCTGTTCCTTTCCTGGATTTCACCTCAAATGTATTGGTTGTTGTCGCAATTGGCTCCTTTAAAGGATCCTGCGTCTTTGTCCTTTGCTGAAATGTGCTCACTTCTGTCTATTTTCAAAAGCAAATGCATGTGGTAGCCTCTCGTGTTGCCTTCTATCGTTGTCAAAAACAGCCACATCAATCCTATCGCGCTTGGGCTGCTGAACTTCATGGCCTCAGTCGAAAGTGTCAATTTGTTACTGACTTTCACAAAGAATCCTATGCTGATTCCATGGTACAGGATGCTATTATCCAGTCGGCGCCTGACAAAGAAGTTCGGCAACGTGCCCTTCAGTTGGCAAATCCGACTCTAGATGAAGTTCTCTCCATTGCGCAGTCTTTTGAAATTTCTCACGCCTCCGGTGCGCAAATAGAGGCGTGGGGTGATGTCGGGGAAATACAACCTCTGTGCGCTGTTGACGACGCGTGCGGCGTGTCCCCGCCGGCCGACGTGGCCGCAGTGCATTCCCACGCGCAGCCTCGTCCTAACCGTAAACAACCCGCTAAGAAACTGCAGCAAAACCCCCGGCAACTTCCTTCATGCCCGCGGTGTTTTACAAAACATTCACGTGAGGATTGTCCCCAACGTTGGGCTGTGTGTCACAATTGCAAAAAGAAAGGTCACGTGTCTTACGTTTGCAAACCCGACCGCATACAGGATGTTCATGAACATGACGCTGATTCTGATTCTGTGTTGTCTGTCAATTGCACTTCTTCCCTTTCAGGGAAGTTATTCCTCACTGTCCAAATCCTTGGTCGAGATGTTCGCATGCAGATGGATACCAGTTCTGCTGCCACTATAATTAATTCTCAGACGTATCTTCAGTTGGGTTCTCCACTCCTGTCACCTGTCACTCGGCAATTACGGACGTACAATAAACAGAAGATTTCTCTCTTGGGGCAGTTTAATGCTGAGGTATCTTACAAATCCGTCGTTCGCTCTGTTCCCATATTTGTGGTCGACCAGAGTAATGCAGAGAATCTTTTTGGTTTTGATGCATTTCGTGTTTTTGGGTTCTCCATAGATGACTGTCAATATCATCTCTGATGCTATTCCTTATGCCCAATTGGATTCCTTGTCGATGACATTTTCGTCCCTTTTTTCTCCTGGGTTAGACCGTGCAAACGACTTTGAAGCTCATATCACGCTCAAACCCACTGCTCGGCCTAAGTTTTTTCGGGCTCAGCCCATTCCTGTGGCCCTTCGTGATCAGGTAAAACGGGAGCTGGATCGTCTCACTACTTCAGGGGTCTTGCTTCCTGTCACTTCCAGTGAGTGGTCCTCTCCTGTCATTGTCGTTGATAAGCCAAATGGTGATATTCGTCTCTGTTTCGATTTCAAAGCCACTGTAAATGCTCAATGCCTCATCGACACTTACCCTATGCCCCGTCCTGAAGAACTGTTCACTAAACTTGCTGGAGGCCAGTATTTTTCTAAAATTGACTTGTCAGAAGCTTATCATCAACTTCGTCTCGACGCTGCTTCCCGGCAGTTTCTGGTCCTTAACACGCCTTTCGGCCTCTATCAATACCAATGCTTGCCATTCAGGGTTGCTAGCACCCCTGCTCTCTTTCAGCGGTTCTTGGAACAGTTATTGCTCCCTGCCCCTGGGTGTATCAATTACATGGACGACATTGTTGTCACTGGCTCCACCACTGAAGAACATCTTCAAAATCTCCGCACACTTTTTCATGTCTTACAGACTGCTGGTCTTAAGTGTAATCTTCAGAAATCACAATTTTTTCAGGCATCTATCACGTACTTGGGGTTTCAACTCTCTCTCGGGATGGTATTCATCCGCTTCAGCAAACTGTCGCTGCGATCGATGCCCTTCCTCGCCCTACATCTGTTAAGGAACTGCAGGCCTTCTTGGGGAAAATAGCATACTATCACAAGTTTTACCGTCTGCAGCTTCGGTGGCTCAGCCGTTGCATCACCTGTTGCATAAAAAAGTGCTTTTTCACTGGTCTGCGTCATGCGATGCGGCTTTCCAGAAATTGAAGACTATGCTGAAACAGGCCCCGTGCCTGGCTACTTATCGACCTGGCCAACATCTTGCTCTTGCCACAGATGCCTCTCAATACAGAGTCGGTGCAGTCCTTGCGCACCGTTTTTCTGACGGTTCGGAACAACCCATTGCTTATGCCTCCAAAACGCTCACGGATGCCCAACAAAAGTATTTTCAAATTGAAAAAGAAGCTTTGGCCATTATTTATGCTCTTCATAAGTTTGGTGTTTTTCTCTATGGCTCAAAATTTCATCTTGTTACGGATCACAAACCACTTGTTTCCTTGTTTCATCCATCAACGTCACTTCCCGACAAGGCTGCACACCGTCTCCAGCGTTGGGCTCTTTACTTGTCTCGTTTCAATTATGAGATTCATTTCCGGCCAACGGCTCAACATGTAAATGCTGATGCTCTGTCTCGCCTTCCCATGGGTCCTGATCTGGCATTCGATAGGGACGAACTTTTGTGTTTCCACCTGGATGTTGCCGAGCAGCGGGTTGTGGACGGGTTCCCAATCAGTGGGGACAGGCTGGCGGCTGCTACGGGTTCTGACCCTACCTTCTCCCGGGTTTTACGCTGTATTCAGAAGCGTTGGCCAGACCGCCCGTCCGCTAAGACTTCTGGTCCGTTGCGGAACTGCTATACTTTGCTCTACCGCCTCACGGCTAGGGATGGTGTTATCGTCCTTTCCACTAACAATGCTTCACCGCGTGTTGTGGTACCCGCGTCTTTGCGTGCTTCGGTCTTGTGCCTCCTTCACCAAGGGCACTGGGGTGTGTCTCGCACAAAATCTCTGGCGCGCCGTCATGTGTACTGGCCTAGCATCGACTCTGAAATAGCACACATGGTCGCTGCCTGCGGCCCTTGTGCGTCACAGGCCGCTGCCCCGAAGTCATCTTTGTCACCGTGGCCTTCCTGAGAAGCCCTGGGAGCTTATTCATGCTGACTTTGCGGGATCCATTTTAGGTACTTATTGGCTCCTCGTAATTGACGCCTACTCTAACTTTCCTTTCATTGTCCGTTGCACATCGCCTACCACCGCGGCAACCACCAGTGCTCTCACCCACATTTTTTCTTTGGAAGGCCTCCCCTCTACTCTTGTTACTGATAATGGTCCACAATTTGCCTCTTCCGAATTTGCGGACTTTTGTGCTCGTCACGGCGTTATGCATGTCATGGCCTCGCCGTTCCATCCACAATCAAACGGTGAGGCTGAACGACTGATCCGCACATTTAAGGCTCAGATACGGAAACTTCTGACTTCTTCTGCTGCTGATGATGTGCTTCTCCAGTTTCTGGCATCTTACCGTTTCACCCCCATGGGCGACCACAGCCCAACTGAGCTCTTACATGGCCGACAGCCCCGCATGGTACTTCATCTTCTGCGGCCTTCCACCTCACGGCCGCGGGTGCCTTCACTTGGCCGGTTCACCGCCGACGACCTCGTCTGGGTACGGGGATATGGCAGGTGGCCAAAGTGGAGCCCGGGCCGCATCTTACGACACCGTGGCAGACGCCTGTATGAAATCCAGACGGACACGGGTGTTGCAGTGCATCATTCGGACCAGCTTCGGCCTCGTGTGCCGGCAACGCCTGTTCCGAATGCCGCTACACCACCTTCGGCTCTACCTGACACTCGGGATCTTGGCGTCTCTCAATACCCACAATGCAACCCTCTCACCATCATCGCGATGCCAGCACAAGAACGGACGCCACCAGGAGACGTGCCCATGCAGGAACCGGAGGACCATCCTCTGTCAGAGTACATCTACCCGCCTCCTCCTCCAACGGACGCCGACACATCGCCCATGTCTCCTGTCATATCAACTGGACTTGCCGCAACGGGCAGATTGGTGCATGGGGCCCCAGCAGATTCGACCCCTACGTCTCCTGTCATCTCGAAACGTTATCATCACGGACACTTCCGTCTGTACGGGAAGCCTCCTCCTCGAGACTTTACGGCAAGTCAAACAACGCCTATGGACGTTAGCCATCTCCAGGTCACCTCCATCAGGACCAGTGCAACAATTTCAAAGGGGAGAAAAGTGTTGTGACTCGCCGATCATTCAAAGTGCCGCCGCGCAATTACGCGTGTCCTCTACGTGCGGCGCTGTCTGCCGGCCATGCAGCAGCTGCGCCACCTAAGCGGCCAGCCAAGCAGCGGCCGCTAGACTGGGACTCAGTGCTCATTCAAATGCCAACGTGTACACATGTCTTGCTTGTCAACTTACTCTGTGACTTATATGTGTTGTGTTGTTCTGAAATATATGTGTTAAACTTGACGTTACAACAAACCAGCCCACAGCTGTGAGATGATAGTAATGTTGAAATTGCAACTGATGCTACATTTTTCGTCATTGCTTTTGCCATAATCCATCTACATCTGTACTCTGCAAATAACTGCTGTGGCTGAGAGTGCACTGACTTAATAAAGACTCTCTGATCCACAAATGCACTTGCCATAGGGATAGCATAGTACATTGTCTGCAGTACATTTGTTTTTACGCATCTCATGGTGCAAGCTTCAATAAATCTGCCTCTAGTGGTTATTTAATAGTTTTCAGATGTTGTGTGCACTCATCTATAGAGCATCATAATTACGTATGAGAATCAAAAGTTTTAAAATATAACATACAAATTTCTCATGCCTAAAGTACCTCCATTTGTGATTTGTAGTTGACATCCCACTGCTGCCGAAGATGGACCCTAATGTCAATTATTGAATTAAATACTTAACTGAATTGAAAAAATAAACAAAATGGCGCTCTGACAATGCAGAACCATATATGAATTTTAAGTAAAAACAGGAGAAGTTATAACTTCCACCATTTTTTTCTCATTAGCTCATTTTCTGATATTGTTATTAGGACTGCTGCAAGTAAAGTTTTCAGTAACTCTAATCTGCATAGTTAATCAAGCTTTGTATATGTATCCTAGAAGAGATAGAGAATCATACTCTCTACAAATTAGACACAGATTTTGGTAGTTATTAGGTATTGTTTATGTAATAATGAAGACTGAATGGGTACAGATGGTTGCACAATAGAGATGATCCCACATAATGTGGCAGTTGGTCTTAGCAGTGAAATAATCTAACATAAAGAAAATGCATATGGAACATGATAGAAACTTTGCAGTAACCTCTACAAAGTATGCTTCCCAGCAGCACAGTGGAAATGAGCTAAAATGTTGTTAAATGGTGCTACCCACTTTGCGCATGAGAAACTACTATTTACACTTCTGCATTAGTATGTCCTTTATTAGCAATGTACCAAAATTTGTACAGAATTAAAACTGATGTTGATATGGGCATTATCTGGATTGATGTAGGAAATTTAAACTATTTTCACTGTTATACTGAGTTACTTATAGAGATGTGTGAACACATTGTTTAACACATTAAGTTTTTTTTCAGAATAGGTGGCGTTAAGGGATTACTTGTACCCATTAGTTATTCTGATCTTTTCTTTGCTTAGGTTCAGCAGCATCATCTCAGCAGCAGCTCCTTCCAGAGATTTTGTACCCTAAAGAAACACATACCAGGTGAGATATGCTAGAAGGAAAACATTCTGTCAGATCCATAGCTACAAGGATAGCTTGAATAACAGTAATATGAGAAAATAGTTACTTTTTTTAAATGTAATATATTATAACAGTGCTCATGAAAATGAATAACATGGAAAGGAAAATAGACCTGAATGCTACATGGTGACAAAATTACATTCAGAAGAGTTGAGGATGTGAAATGGCTTTGTATAAGAAAGGACACAAAAAGCAGAGAGAAAATTACATCAATGCGGTGTTTTCTTAAATGCGTGGTACTCCCCTATGATAATACTGCCTGTTATTACAACATTGTAAGCACACATTGATTCAGCTGGTCAGTCATTATTACAGTATATTTACAAGGCCAGTATTGTATAAAAAAACTTCAACATCTACATAATTACAACATAACAAGTCCTTTCTTGACAGTAAATCATTGTTCAGTTTCAAATATTGTAAAATACAATTCACTTCTATCTTCTACGAATACATTTATTATTACTCTCTCTCACTTTCTCTTAAATTCTGTTTCAGTTTCTAATCACATTACTTTCCTCTCCTTCCATGTTGCCCCATATTTCCCTCATCTTGCCCCCACTGCCCTCCTCATCTTTTGCTCCTCTACCCCCTGCTGCCTGTCTGTCACCCTCCCCACTGCCCCATCTCTCCCCCACTGCCCCATCTCTCCCCCACTGCCCCATCTCTCCTCCACTGACCCATCTCTCCCCCATTTCTCCCAACTTTCACAACTCTTCCTCATTCCTCCCATGCTGCAACAAACACTCTGCACAGCTGCCCACCCCCCTCTCCTTCCCAAATATGGTGCTTTGTCCTTGTCCCCTGCCCTTGCGACTGTACCCTGCCCTTGCGACTGTACCCTGCCCTTGCGACTGTACCCTGCCCATGCGACTGTACCCTGCCCTTGCGACTGTACCCTGCCCTTGCGACTGTACCCTGCCCTTGCGACTGTACCCTGCCCTTGCGACTGTACCCTGCCCTTGCGACTGTACCCTGCCCTTGCGACTGTACCCTGCCCTTGCGACTGTACCCTGCCCTTGCGACTGTACCCTGCCCTTGCGACTGTACCCTGCCCTTGCGACTGTACCCTGCCCTTGCGACTGTACCCTGCCCTTGCGACTGTACCCTGCCCTTGCGACTGTACCCTGCCCTTGCGACTGTACCCTGCCCTTGCGACTGTACCCTGCCCTTGCGACTGTACCCTGCCCTTGCGACTGTACCCTGCCCTTGCGACTGTACCCTGCCCTTGCAACCGAACCCTTCCCCGCTGCCCTTGCTATGCTCTGACGCCCACCCCCTTAATATGGCCTGCACCCTTCAGTGCCACCCCCCTCCTACCAATGCCCTGCCACCTCCCTTCCTTCACCCTACACCTCTCTTTCTTTCTGGTCACCCCATGCTATGCTTTGCCCTTTCTACTTTACTCTCCCACCCCAATTTACTGGCCCCCCTTCTGTCCTGCGCTGCTCCCCCACTCCTCTCTTCTGACCCTTCTACTCTTCTCTCCCACCCCTCTTTACTCCATCTCGTCTTCCTACTCTCCAACTCCTCCTCTTATTCTAGTTTCCCTATGCCTGCTTCTCCACTTACCTTCCCCTCACCCTCCCTCTCAACTTTTGTCTCCCAAACTCTGTCTCACTCTTCCTTGTCCATCAATGGAATATAGAATTTCATTTTTACATATTTTCTCCTCAGTATTGAGTTACTGATATTCATGTGCACATGGACCTGCACAACATTGTCCCACCCATCTACATTGTGCTGGTACTGCACTTTGACTGGCATTTCTAGCACAAGATAGTTGGCTGAGACTGTGTCCTTGTTCGTGTGCATGTGTGTGTGTGTGTGTGTGTGTGTGTGTGTGTGTGTGTGTGTGCTTGTAATGATTCATCTGTAAGCTCAGCAACATTCTCAGTCTAGTTTATGTGCCTGTCAGCAGTGTCTCACTTCTACAGTAATGAGTTGGTCTTTATTCTTTCTGTTATCTGTACTCCACCAAGGAGATGCAATTACTGAACTTTCTGTATTATTTCTACAGAGATCCAAATGCTCCTGTTGCATTGGAGATTAGCATGACAACATGCTCAAAGTGCCATAATTGTTCATCAGTGCTGTATGATGAGGAAATAATGGCTGGTTGGGAACCTGAAGACTCAAATTTGAACACAAAGTAAGTACTGGGTTTCATCATGCATATCACTTAAAATGGACCATTTTTATAGACATTCATTTTTTCATAATTTTGGCAGGAATCATTACATTAATGCCTTGTTGCAATCCGACTCCTGCTGTATCTACTAGCCAGATTTGATATATTGTTGAATAACTGCTCTTTCAGAAACAAATTAATTATAAACATACCTTTTGCTAAAGGTTAATTATGGTCCTTTCTAATACAGATTTGTCTCATAACCTGCAGCATATGTTTGTTGATGGAAGAGGCTGTTAAGAACTAATGAATAAGCAAGAAAACATTTTCAAGTAATAGCTGTTTTCTTAATATTTAATGTATTAAAATTTCCAGTTATTACATAAAAAATTAAAATTATATCTGTTGCCAGTATAAAAATAACTGTGATCTAGCTGACCAACTGTGAACGTGTGTTTTTCTATACTTCCTATGAGCTCGTGAATGTTTATGGAAAGCCACTGAAAATGATCGACACTGCTGGTTGAAACCAATGATAAAAATTTAAAATTAATTAAACATGTATGCTTTTGGCCAGAAGGCCTTTTTCTGAAATAGACAACATACACAGACACACATTCGTGCAAACGCAGCTCGCACCCATGACTACTGTCTGGCTGCCAAGGCCAGACAAGAGACAGTGGTTATGTGTCCGTGGGCTGCACTTGTTAGAATGTGTGTATTTATGTTGTCCATTTCAGAAGAAGGCCTTCTGGCAAAAAGTTTATGTGGTTAGTAATCTTTTTCTTGTGGCTGTCTGCGACTCAATGTCTCAGCTGTGTGGTGAGTAGTAATCTATTCTTTTTGTAATATTGCCAGTTAAGCAGTTACAAAATGGGACACTGTTGGTGGAAACATCAAGTTTCCAACAAATGACAAACCAGCAGAAAGCCAAAACTCTCGGGAAGTGTCCCATTGAGACTAAGCTCCACACCACATTAAACTGCGCTAAAGATGCTGTGACATGCAGAGACCTGATGCACATTCCCAAAGAAGACTTGAAAGTTGAAGGAGTCCAAGAAAGCACTGTAGATGTGCAGAATGTTATGAAAAGGGTGGAAGGTGATCTGATTAAATCCAACTCTTTCATCCTCACTTTTAATAGCACAAAACACCTGTAACATTTTAAGGCAGGTTTTCTTCAATTACCAGTGGCCCTGTGTCCCCAAACTAGCAAGCTGTTTTAAATACCAGCGATTTGGGCACACCACTCTCGGATGTAGTGGAGAAGCCACTTATAGCAGATGTGGTAAGGCTGTCTATGGAGTAGTCATATGTTCATCTTCTCCAAAATGTGTGAATTACTCTGGGGCTCACCCTCTCTGGAATAGAGTCTGCTCTGTCTTCCTTGAAGAACAGAAGATACAGGAGATTAAAGCCAATCCCCTATGGTGAGGCCAAGAAGATTTACAAGACCATGCAGCCCCCAATATTTACCACCTTCTTTGCTTTAGCTGTTAAACAGCCAGTACAGAAAACCAATGCTGCTACATAAACTGAGGTAGCTAGTGTCAGCACTAGTACCTGCATTTATCAGTGCACTTGTGCTGCTATGGTTTCTTCACAGCCTACACTTCCTCCCAAAACATCGCAAAAATCTGTGGTCACCAACGATGTGGAGCTTCCTGCTCCCTTGAAAGTTCAATGCTGCCACTACCACTGCCGCAATTGTGGCTCCGAAGGCTACCCAGGGCAAGAAATCGAAGGCCAAGTGTCCGCCACCAACAGTGTTGGGAAGTAAACAGTCCACTGATGTCAACGTCGTCCTATCTGATGTCTCTCAATTCTTCAGTAGAGCTAATGGACCTCAATATTGGACAGGGGCAATCATCTCACCCCAAGACTGAGCCCCCAGCCATTATGGGCTCCCCTCCCCGGCAAAAAGACTTAGTGAAAGTATAACCTTGGTGATAGATGGCTCCCACATTACAGTGGAACATTAATGGGTTCAGGACATATGTGGGAGCTGAAACAACTAGCACAGGAATGCCCTCTGTGCCTGGGTTTACAAGAAATACATTTTAAAATCACTGACACCCCTGTGCTACGGGGCTATACCCTTCAAAGAAAGGATGACTTGACTGAAGACAGAGACAAGGGAGGGGTTGCTATGTTTGTAAAAAATGTGCATCACTCCTCTGCTGTCATAGATGTTGTGGATCTTCTGGCGCAATTCCACATTAATCTTCCCACTGGGAGACTTCAATCTCACACCATGTCTTGTGGGGCTTGACCTCTCGTTACCCTCAGGGTTTTGGAGAGCCTCATGATGTCTCAAGAGGTGTGCATCCTCAACACCGGGTACTCAAACTCATTTCTGTGATGCTGCTGGGTCATTCTCGACCATCAACTTCTCTAACTGCTGTCCAGCCCTTGCAGATTCTGTTCAATGGGAAGTCATTGACAGCCTTCATTTTAGTGTCCATTTCCCACTCCGCAACCATCTTCTGGGTGGACTATTCCCTGAAGAGAAGCCGCCAAAATGGATGGTCATCAGTGCTAACTGGATGCTGTTCAGCCAGCTGGCTGTGTTTGAACACAGCAGCAGCATCCAGGAATAGGTGGATCACATAACACAAGTGATCCATCATGCCACTGACCTGTCGATCCCAAAGTCCTCCAGTCATCTTACGAGGTGACCTGTACCTAGATGGACAGATGAGTGCTGTTCAGCAATCCAGGACAGGCGTGTGGCTCTTAGCTGGTTTAAATGCTGCCTGACAGCAGACCACCTCATAACCTTTCGAGTTGCATGAGCCAAGGCTCGACATGTAATTAAGGAGAGCGAGAAAAGGTCATGGAAAGCATTCCTGGACTCCATAAATCATTCCACTTGTTCTACAAAAGTATGCAAAACCATGCAGAAGATTTCCAGTAGACACAGTCGTTTACTGATAGCAGCAGTGCTGAAAGGAGTGTCACCAAACAACACCCGGAGACATTGCTGAGATGCTCTCGTAGCATTTTGTGAAAACTATTGCCAGTGCCAGCCAAGATTCAGCGTTTCACCGCTGCTGTGCAGTTGTAGAGAGGGGCAGGTTGGACTTCAGATCCGACGATTCTGAGTCTTACAACCGCCCTTTCTCCATGTGGGAGGTGGACATGGCATTGTCTGAGTCTTGTGATACTGCACCCAATCTCTTCCAAATCCAATACTGCATGCTTTGACTGCCAGCAGTGTCAAAGGAAATCCTCCTCAAACACATTAATTTGATAGGGCAATCAATCAATTTCCCAACTCATGGAGGGAAGCAATTTTGGTACTATCGTCAAACCAGGAAAGTACATCACATGTCCCAGTAGTTACCGGAGTATTGTCTTAATGAACTGTGTAGGAAAGGCCCTAGAGCAAATCGTTAACTGTCATTTGGTTTGGTTGTTAGAGACCATGCAACTCCTTAGCCATTTTCAGTGTTGTCAGCCTGACACTGCTAGAGGCAGCTGTCAGCAGGCTTTTCTATGTAAATATCATTGTATCAGGGTATTCTTTGATATTAGTAGGGACATACGATACTACTTGGGGACATGGTATTCTCACACAACTGCGTCAATGGGGCTTTCATGGCCACCGCCCCATCTTCATATGGTCTTTCCTGTGAGTGGTTTTATAGGACCTGAGCTAGTGACACACTGTCAGATCATTTTGAGCAGGAGAATGGTGTCTCTCAGGGCAGTATTTTAAGTGTTGCCCTCTTTGCCATAGCCATAAACAGTGTCACATCTAAGGTAAGGAGTCCTGTACAGTTCTCCTTATATGTGGATGATTTTGCTTTTTGTCTGTTACTACTCCAGTGTATCAACAGTGAGCCATCAGTTGCAACTTACACTACTGAGGTTAGAGGAGCGAGCTGCAAAGAGAGTTTTCAGTTTTATGCAGATAAGTGTGTGTGTGTTCATTTTAATCATTCCCATCGCATTTTTAATTTATCTGACTTGCATGTGAGGGACACCATCCTATATTTTAGAGGCTCGTGAGGTTTCTGGGCCTAATTTTTGACACTGAGTTGTGGTTTCCACACCTGTGAGACCTGAAAACCAGAACTCTCATGGCACTGAACATAGTAAAGTGCCTTAGTCATTGGTCTTAGGTAGCAGACAGGGTGCATCTGCTCCAGTTTTATAGGGCTACTGTGGGTGCACGGTCTATGGATCGGCGAGGCCTTGTTATTTGAAGACCGTTGATGCCGTCCACGATGAGGGGATTAGGTTGGCCATGGGTGCTTATAGGACAAGCCCCAAACTCAGTTTCTCGGCTGTGGCTGGTGAACTGCCACTTAAAATTTGGCGGCAACTCGTCTTAGGGCATCAGGCTTATAAGTTCCTTACAGCTCTGTATTCACAAGCACACCATCCTGTTGCTTGTCCCAGTGGAACACCTTTTCTCCCATTTTCCGCAAGCAACAAGGTCATTTGGGATCCATGTTCGGCATGTGCTGGAGACACTTGGAGTGGAGCAATTACAGCATCAAATCCAGGGTTTTAACTGTCTAGCACCCTGGTCTTTGCAGAGTCCCACAGTCATTTTAGATTTAGCACCGTACAGGAGCGAGTGCAAGTTGCAGACAGGCACAATTAAAAGACATTTACATAAAGCTTTTGGCCAAAGACTTTGTCAATAAAAGAGAGACACACAGCATTCGTACACACAATCAAGTACACCTAATGTACACATGACAGCCAACTCCAGCATCTCAGGCCACAATGCAACTATCACATGGGTTGCAATCAGCAATCTAGAGGGGTTGGGGAAGGGAGAGGGATAGTAGTGTACAGGTGGGGAGAGAGACAAATGCTGTCTGGTAGAATGTGAAGGGACTAGAATGCCAATAGGTGCAGCATCAGGAGGTTGTGGGGCAGCGAGGTGGAGAAAAAAGAAGCAAAAACGGAGAGGAGTGGGGAAATACGGGCAGATGTGATGACAGAGGGTGGCGAATAAACAGACCGGGAAATGATAGGACACATGGGGTGGACAATGTTTAGACAGTATGTTACCATAGATTGAGGCCAGGATCCCAGAATCACCTCTGCTCCAGATACAACTCTGCAATCCCTACTCCATATGTCACATCTGTGAAACTGAATCCTTGCTGTCCAGCACCTGGTGCTGCACTGTAGGCACCACCTCCATAAGATGTCCAACCCGCTGATCTCCATAAGTTATCCAACTTGCTGACATCCTACTGGCACCTTGGGTTGCCACTATCCAACCCCTGTCACACCCACAATGTTCCTCCTCGTCCACCCCTCATAGCAGCTAGACACTACCTAGCTGACCTTTTCAGCTTGCCACATCCCCAAAATGCCTTACTGACTGTCCACCAAATCCAGAGCCAAAACATTCCTATAACACTGTTGTTAACCTTCCCATCAAAACCTTCAGCTCCACAGCTCATACCATCCAGACCTCACCTTTAGCCCTACACCCAAGTTTAACAATGCTGGACTTGTCAAAGACCTACTCTTTTTCTCCCAATCCCTGCAATAGAAGCCAAATATCCATCCAACCAAAACCACCCTAATTCCAACATTGAACCCTGCCTCCTCCAGTTCATACCACCATCAAACCATGATCCTCCCCCCTCCCACAAAACCACCCACTGGTAACTTTCCAGGAATTCCTTATGTTCAACTTCCTTCCCCAAGTCCCTTCACCAGAACAGCAACCTTTCAGTACAACCTCAAAACAAATCCTGACCTAATTATCCTACCTGCAGACAAAGATTCCACCATTGTTATTGAATTACAGTACTACCTGGCAGAAGGCCTCCGCCAATTATCTGACTGCTACATCTATAAGCTCTACCAGAGTGATCCCATCCCAGAAGTCCAGCACAACCTCCAATCCCTTCTTAAAGCCTTAGGCCCTTCCCAGAATCTCTCCCCTGAATCCATTTCTCTCCTCACCCCTGTGACACAACTCACACCTACCTTCTATATGCTCCCCAAAATCCACAAACTTCCCCCTTTGTCACTCATTATTATGCCCCCAATGAAAGAATTTCAGCCCTTATTGACCAAAACTTCCAACCAATTGCCTGTAATCTAGCCTCCCATGCCAAAGACACCAACCACTTCCTACACCGACACTCCACCATACCCACCCCTTTACCTACTCATCACTGTTGACACTACCTCCATATACACCAACAACCTTCATGCCCATCATCTTACCAGTATTAATCACTACCTTTCCCAATGTCCTTCAGACTCCAAACCCACTACCTCATTCACCTTACGAACTTTATCCCAACCCACAACTTCTTCTACTTTGAAGGGAAAGTAAATAAACAAATCTGCAGCACAGCCATGGGCACACACATGGCACACTCCTATGCCAACCTTTTCATGGAACATGTAGAGGAGACCTTCCTAGCCCCCCCAAACCCCAAGTGTGGTTCAGGCTCATTGATGATATCTTCATGATCCGGATTCAGGGCCAAGACACCCTACCTTCATTCCTTCACAGCCTCACCACCTCCCCTCCCATCCTCGTTATATGGTCTTCCTCAATCCAGTTTGCCACCTTCGTAGATGTTGACCATCTCCTCTCTGATGACTCTATCTGCACCTCTGCTCACATGAAACCCACCAATCACCAACAGTATGCATCTGGACAGCTGTCATCCCTTTCACACCAAAAAGTCCCTCTATACAGCCTGTCTCCCCAGGGACAGTGTATCTGCAGTGACAAAAACTCCCTTACTCAGTATGCTGAGAATCTCCCTAAAGCCGCCACAGACAGGCTCTATCCCCCAGACATGTCCACAAACAGATCCATGCCATTACCTCTCACACCTCCAATCCTTCCTGTACCCTTCCTGAATGGAACAACTGAACCACATCCTTTGCCAGGGCTTTGATTACCTGTCATCATGCCCTGAAATGAGGGAAATCCTACCTGAGATACTCCTAAAGTGGTGTTCCATCGCCCACCCAAACTCCACAACAACCTAGTCCATCCCTGTGTCACTCCCAATCCTGACACCTGGTTACGAGGATCATATCCCTGTGGAAGACCCAGGTGCAAAACCTGTCCAATCCAACCACTCAGTACTTACTATTCCAGTCCTGTCACAGATTTATCCTAGCCCATGGGGGGCCAGGCCACCTATGAAAGGAGCCATGTCATTTACCAGCTCTGCTGCAGTTATTGCACAGGTTTTTATATTGGTACAACTACCAACAAGCTGTCCACCAGGGTGAACAGCCACCACTAAGTTGTGGCCAAGAGCCAAGTAGACCACCGTGTGACACAACATGCAGCCGAACGTAACACACTTGATTTCAATGAGTGCTTCAAATACCCGAGCCATCTGGATCCTTCCCTCCACCACTAGCTTTTCTGACTGCACAGATGGAAGTTATCCTTGCACCACATTCTCTGCTCCCATATTTATCCCAGCCTCAACTTACAGTAACATACTGTCCCCTCACCCTCCACCCACTTTGTCCTGTCATCTTCTCACCATTCTCATCTCCCACCCTGTTTATTCACTGCACTCTGGCAATGGATCCACCCATCTTACCCTCCTCCTCTCCTTTTTTGCTCTTTTTTCCCCCCATCCCCCTTCCCTGCAACCTCCTGACACTGCACTTATGGCGTTCTAGTCCCTGCAAACTCCACCAGATAGCATTCATCTCTCTCCTCACTCGTACTCTACTATCGCCCCCCCCCACCCCCTTTCCTCTCCAGATTTCTGCTTGCATGCCACATGATGTTGCATTCCAACCTGAGAAACTGGAGTTGGCAGTTATGTGTACATGGGTGTGCTTGCTTGTGTGGATGAATGTGTGTCTCTTTTACTTATGAAGGCTATGGCTGAAAGCTTTATGTAAATGCCTTTTGATTGTGCCTATCTAGAACTTAATGGTCTGCTTTACAGTAAGTAGCAATCTGTCTTTTCCTACTTTGTTGATATTCCTACCTGGAGTTTCCATTGTTTGATTTTTCCTCTGCTTTTAATGCAATATTTTCGGACGTTTTATATGACCACCACAACTATGTAGCTGTCTTTACAGATGGGTCCAAACCGGGGGAACCCACTAGTTGCTTGGTTGCTTTCTCAGATCATGTCTTCAAGCTTTGACTGTCTCAAGGCTTTACTGTTTTCAATGCAGAATTATAAGCGATCTTGCAGGCACTACAGCAGATGAGACATTCTTCCAGTTTTACATTTCTTGCCTGTTCCATTTCTCTAAGTGCCCTTCACAAACTGTACCCAACACATTCTATAGCCTCACTGTTGGGATCCAAAGTCTTGCATCAGTGGGCAAGTGAGTGGGTGGAAGTGACAGACAGTAAGCTCTGTGTAGTAAAGCCCACAATGTGGCTGTGGCATATCTCCTTCCAACCACATTGACGGGACGAGGTCCTCCTTACTTGTCTTTGCATAAGCCACAGCTCTCTGACACGTGACTTGTTGCTTCAGCGAGAGGACCGTACAGTGTGTGGTGCTTGTGGCATACAGATAACTGTGCCCCACATTTTATTGGACTGTGTTTTATTTTCTGACTAGCGGGCCATGGCAGATTTGCAGATGGATCTGCCCTTTATTGTAAATAATGCTCAAACGAATTTGGTTCAAATTTTAAAATTTTGTGAATTTGTCCAATACTTTTCCCGTAATGGTTTTAATGTGTTCAGAGGGTGATTGGCTCACCCAGGTGTTTTTTTTAAGTGGTCAGCCTGTCACATTTCCCTGTGCCTTTCTTTTAGCTCCTCTGTCGTTTTACTTGTGTTTTAATCTCCTGTGTAGCATATTTTAGTATTTCTTCATTGTCTTAGTATGTGTGTTAACATTTGTGTATTTTATCCCTATTATGACAGGAAGCGAAAACAAAAAAGTCCAGTAAGCATGGGGTACACAGCCCATAAAAGCTGTGAGCTCCATCATTATCTTGGACAGTTTCCAGCCTCTGGCTGGGTCTGTAAGGAACGTAGGCCTCTCCATCATCTTCTGTCTTGCCACCATCTCTCCGTCTTCACCCTGGTCCAGTCTTCTCCTTTCTTCTGGACATATTCCTCTACTCCTTTCAGCCATCTGTCTCTCGGTCTTCCTCTTGGTATCTTTCCTTCCAGTTTCATCTCGTGTATCCTCCTGGGTATCCTTTTCAATAATGTGAGACAAGTCTCATGTACTGCAAACTCTTTGCTTTCTGTATTTTGAGAGGTGGCAGCATGGACCAAAACAAGGAAAAATTTTCAAAGAGCATGGACTCTAATGTGCAGCCATGAGCAGTTGTTCATCTTGCTTCTGTGAAACACATCTCTTCTACTGTACAAGTGCTCGTAGCTCTTGAGCTATGTATTTCAGAGCCTATGTTTACTAAACTTTTTGCTTCAAATTATCATTCCTGCAATTTCCCTGAATATTATCTATTCCTCCTGCAACACCCTGTATATTTTAAATTGGTCAATGTTTCCTCAAATTGAGGTTGTACCCAAGTGCCGCTAAGACATAAATCTGAAGGTTTCACCTAAACAACAAGTTGTCAAAGAGCTGTGGATCTTCTTTGAAGAAAGGCTATTCGGACATAATAGAAACCTAAAAATATCTAGTGGTCATGTTTGTTAGAACACTCAGTTACCAACTACATCTGTCAAGAACAGCTGCCATAACAAAAACTCGAAGTGCCCTCCTCCAGAAACTCTAAGTCACATTGTGGGAGTCCTCTGCACCTACACTGTGTACTTCAGCTCTGGGTTGGCTTACACTATTGTGGACTATTGGATCCAGCTTTGATTAATAGTACTGACACAAGAGTTGTCAACGTAGCTCATCCATACCATGTGTCTTATAACTGGTCCAATCACACTTGCAACTTTTTCCTGGCTACCCATACTTATCCACATACCACTGCCATCTATGTGGTGGGAAAGTGCATGTGTACAGGAGTACAAAAAACTACTGTAAAATCCTCACCTTCCTGTTCATGCAGACATTCAAACCATCAGTAAAGGAAATCTTCATCTCATCACCCACCCCTGGTAACTGCAAGGATGCTAGTTGGCAATGACTTTAATTCTAATGACTGCTGGAGACTCAGATGGTAGATTAACGCTACAATGGAACAAATGAAGATGCTATGCATATTGACTGAGCCACTTGACTTTGAATTGCGACACAAGATATGGTTGGTTTTTAGCCAAATAAGTACAAGCTGTGGCAGGTGTGCCAATTCTCTGCGCAAGTGGAAGAAAATAACTTCCACAAGTTGTTACTATGGTGCTGAAAAACAGACTGTTCACCATATCGTTCAAGAATGCCCTCTGAGAGCTTTCCATTGTGATCCAACAGAGTTACTAGTGATGACAAAGGGATCAAGAGACTACATTTGTGGCCTAGTTTGGAATATGAGATAATTATGGACATCAATTTTTAGTGAATCCTCCATCCAACCATGATCCACCCCCACTGCCCCCAAATCACCCCGTTAACTTTCCAGAATTTTTTAACCTCGAACCTTGCCTCACCATCATTCCCCAAGTCTCTCAACAAGCAAACTAACCTTACATCCGCCGAAAGAACCGCAGTCCACCACCTAAAAACTGATCCAGACCTTATAATCGTATCTGCAGACAAAGGCTCCACCACTGTTGTTTGTTGTTTCGAACTGCAAGGATTACCTGGCAGAAGGACTCTGCCAACTTTCAGGTACATCCACCCACAAATCTTGCCATAGTGACCCCATTCCAGTAATCCAGCAGGATCTACAGTCACTACTCAAATCCTTAGGCCCATCCCAGAAACTCTCCCCAGAGTCCATCTCTCTGCTCACCCCTACCACTCCCCACATACCTACCTTCTACATGCTTCCTAAAAACCATAAACTCAACCATCCAGGATGCCCCATTGTGGCCATTTGCTGTGGCCCCACCGAGAGATTCTCTGCTCTCGTAGACCAACACCTTCAACCTATTACCCGGATCCTACCCTCTCATATAAAAGGTACCAACCATTTCCTCCACTGACTCTCCACAGTTCATGTCCCTTTACCACATGGTGCCCTGCTCGTCACAATTGATACCACCTCCCTTTACACTAACATCCCTAATACCAATGGCCTTACGGCTATTGAACACTACCTTTCCCAATGCCCAATGGATTCCAAACGCTCCTTCCTAATCGCCATGACCAATTATATCCTCATCCACAATTACTTCTTCTTTTAAGGCATTACCTACAAATAAATCCGAGGTACAGCTATGTGCACCCGCATGACACTGTCCTACACATGAGCCATCTAGAGGAATTCTTACTTTACACCCAGAATCCTAAATCCCTCACCTTGCTCAGATTCAGTGATAACATCTTTGCAGTCTGGATCAAGGGTGGGACACCCTATCCACATTCCTCAGGAACCTCAGAAACTTCTCCCCCATTTGCTCCAACTGGTCCTACTCAACCCAATAAGCCATCTTCCTAGATGTTGACCTCTACAACAAAGATGGCTACATCAATACCTCCATCCATACCAAACCTACCAACCACCAGCAATACCTCCACTTTGACAGCTGCCACCCATTCCATACCAAGAAGTCCCTTCAATACAGCCTAGCCACCCATGGTTGTCGCATCTGCAGTGATGAGCAGTCCCTCTCAAAATATACCGAGGGTCTCACTAAAGCCTTCACAGACTGTAATTATCCTCCCAACCTTGTACAAAAACAAATCTCCCTTTCCTTGCTTTTCCAGTCTCCCAAAGCCCCACCATCCGGCACAGAGGAGCATTTCCTTGTAACTCAGGAGTGGAGCAACTTAACTACGTTCACTGCCAGGGTTTCGACTACCTCTCGTCATGCCCTATATGTCCTGCCCACTACCCTTCCTAGTCCTCCTGCAGTGGTATTCCGGCGCGCACTGAACCTACATAATGTACTCGTCCATCTCTACACAACCCCTGCCCCCAATTCCTTACCTCATGGCTCATACCCCTGTAATAGACATTGATGCAAAACCTGTCCCATACATCCTCCCACCACCACCTACTCCAGTCTGATCACAGACATCACCTATCCCTACCTGTGAAACCAGACATGTGATCTACAAGCTAAGCTGTGACCACTGTGCAGCATTCTATATGGGCATGACAACCATGGCCACTGACAAACTGTGGCCAAGAAATAAGTGGACCACCCGGTTGCTGAGCACGCTGGAAAGGACTGATACTTCTGCAGGACTAAAGCTTATGGAGGAAAGGTTCATGATTGTGTTTTAGGTCTGTTTAGATTCTGGATTCTTTATGGTGTGGGAGGGAGTTTTTGAGGGTGGAGTGAATATATTAGGTCTGGGTGGCAGGGTTTTGCAGCTGTGAGGGGATGTGGGGGAGATTTAGAGGTTGTTGTAGAGGTGGTGTATATGGCGGTCCAAGGAGAGTTTACTTTCAGGTGATGTTGTGCATGTTGCTCTAGTTTCTGGAGGACATCCAGAAATTTAGGATTGTGTAGCAGAAGTATTTTATGGATGGAGAGGAGGTATTGCGAGATGGCTTGGGCATGATGGATGTGGTTCCTGTGACCTTCAGCCTTTGTTAGTCTTTTTCCTTACCCTTCCCTTCCCTTCCCTTCCCTTCCCTTCCCTTCCCTGTTCCCACTCCAGCACTACACAGTGCTCTATTCCACCACTGCACACATGGCTTGAACAGGATCTGTTCTTTATGTCTAGTGAAGCCTAATTTCACCTGGGTGGTTATGTCAACCACAGAATCACAGGTTGTGGGTAGCAGAGAATCCTGATAACTTCCACAAAACACCATTGCATGATCAGAAGGTTGGGTTTTGGTGTGCAATGTCTGCACGCTGCATTATTGAACCCATCTGCTTTCATCATACGCTGACTTCAGTGCATTGCATTACCAACATTTTGAAACTTGTGGCAGCATTAACAGAAGAGGAAAAGACCTACAATTACTTCCAACAGGATGGAGCAACTGCCCATATGGATGGCCAAACCTTGTAGCACATTCACACAATCCTCATGTCTGACAGAGTTGTTAGTACATGTCAGTCTCATTGTGGCTCTAGCTGATCACCCAGGTCACCTGATCTATCGATGTCTGATTATTTTGTATGAGGATCCCTCAAGTCTAAGGTGTATTGCACCAACATCCATAGTCTTCAAGAACTGCAGCAGAACACTTCAGATGATGCTGTAACAATTCCATCAGTCCAGCTTTCATCCACCTTCAACAACTCGCTGATCAGTGCCTAAAAGTGCCAAGAGATGAATGGTGGTCACTTTCAACATCTTCTATAGTCATTTTAATACTGTATTTCATTTCCTCTGCTGTGTTTCTTTGTACCCTGGAACTATGTTCTTCAGGCCACTTTTGTTTGCCGCACCTTGTACTAGGACATCGTGGAGGTTGGGTGGGTAACAGAACAACACTTTATGAGGGGTAGGAAGTATTTTAAGTAGAATGTGCCTTGCTTCAGGGCATGATGATAGCTAATCAGAACCCTGGCAAAGGATGTGGTTCAGTTGTTCCAGTGTGGGTTGGTACTTCTTTGTAGCTGGTTCTTGTGGGTTGTGGGAGGATTGGGATGTGAGAGGAAATGGCAAGAGAGATCTGTTTGTGGACTAAGTCTGGGTGATGATGTCTGTCTGTGAAGACCTTGGTGAGTCCTGCGTATAGGGCAAGGTAGTTCTTGTCACTGCAGATATGCCATCCCAAGGTAGCCCAGCTGTATGGGAGGGATTTTTTTGGTGTCCAGCATAACGTCCAATGCCTGCTTAAAGCCTTAGGCTCTTCCCAGAACCCACTACCTCATTCCTCGTACACCTTACCAAGTTTATCCTAACTCATTGGTGATATTTTCATGATGTGGACTCGGGGTCAAAACAGCCTATTTTTATTCCTGCACAACCTCAACACCTTCTCTCACATCAGATTCACCTGGTCCTCCTCAATATAGCATGCCACCTTCCTGGATGTTGACCACCTCACCACCTCCTCTCTGATGGCTCCATCCACCTCTCTGTCCACATTAAATCCACCAAACACCAACATTATCTGCATTTCGACAGCTTTCCGTCTCTTCCACACCAGAAAATCCCTCTTATACAGCCTGGCCACCCATCTCTTCCTATTTCACTCATATCAAAGGCTTTCCTACCCCACCAGAGGCCAGGCCACCTGAGAAAGCAGCCATGTCATATACAAGCTCTGCTGCAATCATTGCACAGATTTATATATTGGTATTATTACCAACCAGCTGCCCACCAGGATGAATGGACCCTGCCAAACTGTGGTCAACAGCAAAATAGACCAGCCTGTGGCACAAGATACATCTGAACATAACATGCTTGATTTCAATGGCTGCTTCAGTACCCAAGCCATCTGGATTCCCCCTTCCACAATGAGCTTTCGTGAACTGTACAGATGGGAGTCGTACTTAAAACACATTGACCACTGTTGAAATTATCGCAGCCTCAACATATGGTGACATATTGTCCCCACACCCCCTACGCAACAGTTTCCACCTCCTCTGTCCTATCACATCCTCCCTATTTTTGTCTCCCACCCTCTTTGCATGCCACTCTGCCAATGTATCTGCCCATCTTCTCCCACTCCTCTCCTTTTTTGCTCCCTGTTTCCCATCCCCTCCACACCTCCCTGCCCCACAGCCTCCTGACACCGTTCCTGTTTGCAGTTTAGTCCTGCACATTATGCCAGACAGCTCTCTTGTCTCCCCCCACCTGTGCACTGCAACTCTTCCCCTTCCCCACCCTCTCCATATTGCTACTTCTACATGACAGTTGCGTTCTGGTCCAAGTAGCCATAGATGGCAGCGATGTGTGCATGAGGTGTGCTTGCTTGTGTGAATCTGTGTGTGTGTGTGTGTGTGTGTGTGTGTGTGTGTGTGTGTGTGTGTGTGTGTGTGTTTCTTTTTCTGGCGAAGGCTGTGGCTAAAAGCTGATGTGTAAGTGTCTTTTAGTTGGGCGTGTCTGCAACTTAATGTGTCGTCTTTGCAATAAGTCTTTCCCATACATTGTTAAAAGCACAGTAAATTTCAGATATTGGTTATGTTAAAAAAAATCCCTAAAAATCAGACAGTTGTTAATTATGTGTGGGATACAGAGCAACATGCCTTGGAATGCATGCCATTATCCCAGGTTGCGCCATTTTGTTTTGAACACATTTGAAGCAGAACATACAACGAACGAAGCTCGGAATATCATTAGGCACTTTGGCTCACATTAAAACAGCAATTTTCTATTTACCAAGTTAAGAAATTCAATATGTTCTTAGAAAATTTTATAATGAAACAAAATCCAACAATAACTCAGTAACTAACATCTCACTGAAGCAGCTCTGACTTACTACCACTAGCTTCCCATCAATGTACGAGTACAAAATAAATGCCCAGTCTTTGGAAGCAGTAACATCTGTCAAGTATCTCGGTGTGATTATTCGAAATGATCTCAAATGGAATAATCAGATTAAACAAGTAACAGGTAAGGCAAACTCTAGATTGCGGTTTATGGGTAGAATCCTGAAGCGATGCAGTCCTTCAACAAAGGAAATAGCTTACAATACATTAGTTCATCCAGTCTTATAGTATTGGTCGTGTGTATGGGACCCTTACCAGTTGTATCTGATTCAAGAGATTGAGAACGTCCAAAGAAGAGCAGCAAGATTTGTGACTGGTACATTTAGCCATCACGAGAGCATTACAAATCTCATAGAAAGTTTGAAGTGGGACACACTTGCAGATAGATGGCACGGTAAACGGAAGGGCGTGCTCACTAAATTCTGAAATCCAATCTTCACCGAGGATGTAGAGCATATATTACCACCAACTTTCAAATCAGGCAATCATTAACATTCAAAGATAAGGGAAATTAGAGCTTGTACTGAGGCGTTCAGAGAGTCGTTTTATCCTTGCGCGATCCGCGATTGGAACGGGGGGGGGATATGACTTTGGCGCGAATTGTGCCCTCCACCACACACCTCTTGGTGGATAGCGGAGTATATATGCAGATGTAGATGTAGAATGTGTCACCACACTCACTTCCGACTATGGACTGGAGGCACCTGACTTTTGAATATGCATCCCATTCACCGCTACATACTATAACCCCTCTGTCCCCTGCCACTGCAACTCTTTATCTCTCTTAATTAGAACAGGTCAGCAGAATTTGAATAACTAAAAATAATTTTTAAAATATGAAATCATTGTAGTGCTCAGTTCAAATATATCAGTGGTTCTTCTCTAGCACGTAAAAGTTATTCCTAAATCACTCACAAAATTTAAGAAAATACTTTTGTTCATAATGACTGAATATATTTTTCTAAAAATTAAACTGAAATAAGTATGTGTGTTGCTTTTAGACAGGAAATAAGGATCATATTTTGTATGTGTCCTTGCAGGTTTTTTAATTTATTTCCACTTTCACCTCAAAGCTTCTTTTGGAACTTTCTCCATTTGACTGCCATATGGCTGATCTCTGTGTTGTTGTTGTTGTTGTTGTTGTTTTTTTGCCTTTAGTAGTCTGAAGACATGTTTGTGAAGCATTCCATGCTGTTCCAACCTGTGCAAATCTCTGTGCCTATCTACATAACTGCTGCAAACAAACATCCATTTGAAACTGATTACTGTATTCAAACCTTGGTATCCCTCAATGATTTTTATGCCCCCCGCCCCCCCCCCCCACACACACACACGAAACACACACACATAACCAAATTTACAAATCATTGATGCCTCTGGACATGTCCTATCAACTAGTCATTTCCTTTAGTTATGTTCTCCTGCGAATTTCTTTTTTTCCCAGTTTGGTTCAGTACCATCTCCTTAATATTCGATCCACCCATTTAATCTTCAGCATTATTCTATAGTGCTATATTCCACGTTTCTATGTGTTTTACAAATTTTTACTTATAGGCTATATATAATTCAACTCTACCCCCCTCACCCGCCGCTGTGCTTTTCACATTATTGTTAAACTTATATCAGGAGTCATATATGAACGTAAAATAACGAAACATAGATAAAAAAAACATGAATCAAATTAAATTACATCAGCTAAAACATATTTATGAAGAAATACTTTGATACTGGGCGTCAGTTCTGAGAAGTAATATTACAAGAAAGGTAAAACTCTTTCATTTGCCTGGGGAAAAGGTGTTTACTGTAAATAAGTGGATCCCGAATATGTTAAGTGATGGTAACTGGTTGCAGGTATACTGACAGCATACAGATGTAAGATGAAAAGATGCTGAGGACTAAGAACATAAGTGATCAGTACTGTAATAGGTATAAAAGAGCAGGCTCTAATGAAAAAAGGGGGGGGGGGGATTTTGCCAGGCGTTAAGAGAAACAAGATGTAACAAACAATGATGGAAAAAAACCTCACATCTGAAAACAAGACACAGGTCAGGTGAAAGATAGTTAATAATGAGTGTAACATCAAAAGGGATAAGCAGACATGATGTAGCAATCTGAATGCGACACATTTCAATACTTTTACTGATAGATACTGAAAAGCAGACTTTTTGATTTCTCAAAAGCTTTTACACTACATGCCAAGAGATGATATTAAATAAACTGCAGTTCTACAGCGTTACAGAAAACACTGTTATATTATCTTATTCAAGTAGCAGAATGCAGAAAATTTTTGTTAATGGTGTACAAGTGAATAAGAACACCCCTCAAGGTTCGCTACTGTGTCCAGTTATATTTATTATTTATATTAATGACTGGCCATATAACATAATGTGGGACCATATTATACATTTATTTATTTATATGGCAATAATCCATCTGCCTGTATAATACTGAGATAACAGAGATGGTAAAATATGAAATAGGTCAGACCGCCAATAATGTTGAAGTGTGGTGTAATGCAGACTCCCCTTGAATCAATCAAGGTAAAGCACAAGAACTACATATTACATGAAATCGTAACATTCAGATAACAATTGATTCCAAAGTATCACAGGATGACTGCAAAAAAAGTGTTATGCAAAAGTAGAAAAGATCATTTGCACTAAGGAAACAACTTCTTTCTGTTAGTATTCCAGTGCTGAAAATTGTCAATAATGCTTTCATATATAGTCATATAGCATATGGTACCATTCTGTGGGGCCACCAAAAGAATATGACAAATGCTTTTAAATTACAAAAAAAGACAATGAGGATAATAATATGCAGCATGGCACTCAGAACTTGTCGACTTAGCTACAGAAAACTAAAGATTATGACTCTGACGTCTCTACATATCTTGCAGTATGCAATGCACATCGAGGAGAACTTGTGTAGACATGAGCAGTATTGCTTGTGCCATAAGTACCAGACCAAGAAAAAAACATGATGTGGTATCATTCTGTTGTAGCTTAAAGAAACAAAACAAAGGCATATTATAATATGCTTTTGGATGAAGTCCTTGTTCTGAAATAGAAACCACACCCAAATTCGCACAAGCACAACTCAGACCCACACGGTCATAGCCTAGCCTTTGGGCACTGGAGCCTGACTGGACTGCGACTGTCTCTGACATGAAGCAGTCTGCCGGGATGGGTGGTGCAGGTAAGGAGATAGCATGGGGTAGGAGAGGAAGGTGCAGCAGGGTAGGATTTGGGGCAGTTAATGTGTAGGGACTTGTTAGAGGCAGGATAGTGCTGCTACGTGCAATGTCTGAAGGCTGTGCTGGAGGGGGGGGGGGGGGGGGTTGAAAAGTTCCCATGTTGTTGTTGTGGTCTTCATTCCAGAGACTCGTTTGATGCAGCGCTCCATGCTACTCTATCCTGTGCAAGCTTCTTCATTTCCAAGTAACTGTTGCACCCTACATCCTTCTGAGTCTGCTCAGTGTATTCATCTCTTGGTCTCCCTCTACAATTTTCAACCTCCATGCTGCCGTCCAGTACTAAATTGGTGATCCTGTGATGCTTCAGAACATGTCCTACCAACCAATCTTTTCTTCTAGACAAGTTGTGCCACAAATTCCCCTTTTCTTCAATTCTGTTCAGTACCTCCTCATTACCTGTGATGCCTCAGAACATGTCCTACCAACCAATCATTTCTTCTAGACAAGTTGTGCCACAAATTCCTCTTTTCTTCAATTCTGTTCAGTACCTCGTCATTAGTTACATGATCTACCCATCTAATCTTCAACATTCTTCTGTAGCACCACATTTCGAAAGCCTCTATTCTCCTCTTGTCTA
Source organism: Schistocerca cancellata (assembly GCF_023864275.1). NCBI lineage: Eukaryota > Metazoa > Arthropoda > Insecta > Orthoptera > Acrididae > Schistocerca > Schistocerca cancellata. The sequence continues at coordinate 421,860,405 of NC_064633.1, forward strand.
AACTATATATCATCCGCGTTTCAAATCCATACATGGCTACACTCCATACAAATACTTTCAGAAAAAACTTCCTAACACTTAAATCCATACTCTATGTTAAAAAATGTCTCTTCTTTAGAAACGCTCTTCTTGCTATTGCCAGTCTACAGTTTACATCCTCCCTACTTCAACCATCATCAGTTATTTTGCTCCCCAAATAGCAAAAATCGTCTACTACTTTAAGTGTCTCATTGTTGAGTGTCCTTTCTGCCAACTAGAGTGTTAACCTAGGTTAACTACAGCTGTAGTTTCTCCTTGCTTTCATCAGTTCACAGTACCAGCACAGCAAGGGCATTTTGGTTAATGTTACAAGGCCAGATCATTCATCCAGACTGTTGCCCCTGAAACTACTGAAAAGGCTGCTCCCCCTCTTCAGGAACCACACGTTCGTCTGGTCTCTCAACAGGTAAACTTCATTGTGATTGCACCTATGGTACGGCTATCTGTATCGCTGAGGCATGCAAGCTTCCCCACCAATGACAAGGTCCGTGGTTCATTGGGGGGGGGGGGGGGGGGAGAAGTTCCCATATCCCTAACTATAATGCAGTCTCACATACTGTTTCTGTGTTGTTGCTCATGGAATCAGCCCAAATGATCTGACTGTCAGATTACACATCTCCAGTTGCAACCCTTCCTTCTACAGTGGCCTCTTGTCTGTCCAAATTCCATTAGTCCATAGCCTTCACCTACCTGGTCTTGCAAAACCTTATAAATCAGCCCAAATCTCCTTGTAAAACCTCCTATGCATCCATAAAATCATGCCCAAATCTCCCTGCATTATCTCCTATGCATCTGTAAAATTCTCCGCTCTGCAGTGCCAAAAGAGTGAAACTCTTTGAATCTAGAAACTAGTCAGCATGCACGACACCACCTGATAAACTCTCCAACCTGTTCACCACCTACTCCCACATTTGACTATTGCTGTTTACCGTCTCTACAGGTATAAGATCCTCCATCAAACCTTCCTTATCCCCTCATAACCACCAAACCCTGCCTCACAGACCAAGAACATAGCACACCCTCAGAAACTCATTCCCACCACTATGCAGAACCCAGGAACTAAACAGACCTGAAACGCAAGCCTCAAAAAGCTTCAGTCTCGATTCCTAAATTCAATAATGCTAGGATTTTTAAAGACCTTCTCCCTCAACAGTGGAAACACTTTTTCACCACCAACCTTGCTAATCAGACCCAGTCTAAAACCACCATTGAACCCTGCCTGACTCGGTTTACTCCTCCACCCAACTGTCATCCGCCCCCACTGTCTCCGAATCAGCACTTATCAACTTTCCAGAATTTCCTAACCTTGAGCCATACCTCACCATCAGCGCCCAAATCCCGCAATGTAAAAACCAACCTTACATCCATGGAAATAACCACAATCTATCACCTAAAAGCTTATCCAGACCTTATAATCCTACATACCAACAAAGTCTCCACCACTGTGGTTATGAATCGCAAGGATTACCTGGCAATGTGACTCCTCCAGCTGTCAGATTCATCCACCCACAAACCCTGTCGCAGTGACCCCTTCCAAGAAATCCAGCAGGACCTTCAGTCCCTCCTCAGATCCTTAGAACCATCCCAGAATGGCTCTCCAGAGTATATATTTCACTACTCACCACCACCATTCCCCACACTCCTACCGTCTACGTGCTTCTCCTAAAATCCTTAAATCCACCAATCCAGGACACCTCATTGTGCCTGATGACTGTGCCCCCACAGAGAGACCCTATGCTCTGCTGAACCAACACTTTAAGCCTTTTAACTGTAACCTGCTGTCCTATATAAAAGAATGAGGAAACTGGCTCCATACCGAGCGGGGTGGCGCAGTGGTTAGACACTGGACTCGCATTCGGGAGGACGACGGTTCAATCCCACGTCCGGCCATCCTGATTTAGGTTTTCCGTGATTTCCCTAAATCACTCCAGGCAAATGCCGGGATGGTTCCTCTGAAAGGGCACGGCCGACTTCCTTCCCAATCCTTCCCTAATCCGATGAGACCGATGACCACGCTGTCTGGTCTCCTTCCCCAAACCAACCAACCAAACTGGCTCCACAGTTCTGTTCCTTTGGCATCCAGTACCCTCTTCGTCACTGTTGATGCCACCTTCCTGTACAGCGGGGTTTTCCAAACTGTGTTCTGTGGAACACTGGTATTCCACAGAAAGTAAAGTGCTCCACAAAAAACAATAATACGGCAGTTTTTTCATCATTTTTAAAAAATATTTGTGATGATTTGCGTTTAATTATGATTTGAAATTGAAGTAATTACTGAATATAACAATTTTTTCTCATTCTTTAAAATTTTCTTAACCTTGTAAATAAACAAAGTACCAGGATTCTCAGTGTTCCATCAGGGAAAAAACTTCGAAACTCCTGCTCTACACTAACATCCTCAATGCCCATAGGCTTGCTACTCTCAAACACTATTTTTCCCAATGCCTGACTGACTCCAAACATACAACCTTCTTCTTGGTCACCATCACCAGCTATATCCTTACCCACAATTGCTTCTTGTTTGAAATCATTGCCTACAAACAAATCCATGGCATAGCAATGAGCACCCACATAGCACCACTCTATGCCAACCTTTTCATGGGCCATCTAGAGGAATCCTTCCTGACTTCCCAGAATCCCAAGTCTCTTGTCTTCATCCAGTTCACTGATGACATCTTTGTGATCTGTACTGAGGGTGATGACACCCTATCCACATTCCTCCAGAACCTCAACACCTTCCCAATCAAATTCGCTTCATTTGGCTCTCCTCAATCCAACAAGCCACCTTACATCAGTACCTCCTCCACAGCAAACCTACCCCGCTCCAACTATACTTCCAATTTGACAGCTTAAATTGTAGCCCTCTCCAGATATGATAAAGAGTCTCATGAAGGCCTTCATTCACTGAAATTACACTCCCAATCTTGTTCGGAAACAGCTCTCCCATGCCTTATCTCTTCAGTCATCTACCATCTCCCAAATATACACTGTCTGGCCACAAAGGAGCATTCCTCTCATGACCCAGTACCACCCAGAACTGGAGAAACTTGATTACAATCTCTGCCAGGGTTTCAACTACCTCTCGCCATGTCCTGAAGTAAAGAATATCCTCCCTTCTATTCTCCCTACCCCTCTTATAGTGTTATTTTGCTGCCCACCAAACCTAAGCAATATTTTTGTCCATCCCTACACCAAACCCCTTGCCTTATGGTTCATATCCCGAAGATGCCTTTGATGAAAAAGCCTGCCCCATAAATCCGCCCCACTACCACCTACTCCAGTCGTGTCACAAGCATCTTCTACCATAAAAAGCAGGGCTGTCTGTGAAAGCAATCTTGTGATCTAAACAATAAGCTTCATCTACTGTGCCACTTTCTGTGTGGACATGGCAACTAACAAGCTGTCTGTATGCTTGAATGGCCACTGCCAGACTGTGGGCAAGAAACAGTCATCATGATGTGCTTCACTTTAATCACTGCTTCTCAGCCTATGCCTTCTGGATTCTTCCTGCCTGCCAGTACCAGCATTTTTGAATTCCGTAACTCCCTGGCCTCAACCTCCACTAATCCCTATCCTCCACCCACCTATCCCTTGCCATGTTCTCACTCCAGCCGTACACATGCCTTCTATCCCACCAACGTTCCTACAAGTCTTTTCCTCTTCTGTACCTCTCTGCTCTCCCGTGTTACGTATGTATTAAATGAATTTTTCATGAGTGCTTGACAGAACATGGCAGCAATATTAAACAAAAAACACTTTCTTGAAGAAAATTTTGCAGGATGCCAGGAAACTGGTTCCCATTTAATATTTTAAACTGGTATAAATAGGATTTCCGTTCACCAGATATCATACTCAGCAGTTCAACTTCCCTGACTGCTTTATTCTTGCTGTCACAATGTGTAACAAAAAAGAAGTAGAGTTTTCTATGTTTTAGACAATGCGGAAACAGTTCGTTGTGATGCAGCAATCATCATATATTTTCAAAGTACAGGGTGTACATAAAGTCTGCGAACACTTTCAATTATTTATTGCACAAGAACTAAACATTATACAGATGCCATACATATTGCATTTTGAAGAGAAACTCTGAAAGTCTTTTTTAAAAACATTCAATATGCAAACCATGAGTGACCAGTAGATGTCAATTCGGTAATCAAATTCTTGCCATACCCTTCCCAGCATGGCATGGTCGAATGTGGCAGTCACTTCCCGTATTCTCTCCCAGAGCTCTGCTACATCACGTGGTAGAGGTGGTACATACACCAGATCTTTAATGTGGCCCCACAGAAAAAAGTCACACGGTGTGAGATCTGGTGATCAGGGAGGACATTTCATGAAACAGCTGTCCCCTTTTGTAGCACGGCCGATGCATCAATGCGGGAGCTCCGAGCTCAGGTACCCACGAGCTTCAGGATCAAAATGGGGTGGAGCCCCATCCTGCTGGACGATGAAAAGAGAGTCCGATTGCATTTGAGGCAGCAGCAACATGTCCATGTAGGAATATTCACTGACAGTGCTCTCACATCTGAACTCGCCATGTTTGCAACTAGTGCTATCAGCAAATTACCAAACTATACTGTGGCGGTATACGTGAAAAAAAACTTTCAGGGCTTCTCTTTAAAGTGATATTTGTATGATATCTGTACAATGTTTGGTTCTTTTGCAATAAATAATTGAAAGTGTTCCCAGACTTTATGTACGCCCTGTACATCATAACCATTATTTGGTAATTAGAAAGAAGTAAAAATAATTAAAATTTATAAAAATTACTGTGGATCTAAATTATGTTAAGAGTTGTCGCATAATAAAATGTGATGCATCAAAGATCACAAATGAAATTAATTTTGTTTTTAATGATTGTTAAGAATTGGTGTTGAAGCCACATTATTTCTGATCTAGTGTCATTATTAATAAGGCAATGTATATATATTGTGAGATCTGTGCTGTAGGGTTAAGCATCATTGTCTGATTATCAATACATCCAAAATTTTCATCCTGCAAGTGCCTAAAGTTTGGATAAAAATCATCGGCAATGAGAGCTGAAGACTTCGATATAGTAAGTCACCCACGATCTGCCAGCAAGCTTGTCAAAGGGGACGGAGGAGCGAATGGAAGTTCAGGGCACTATCTTGCCCTTAGTGTGGAAAATTGTCCCTAAAAGGTGGAAGAATCAGCAATGATCAACAGCATGAGGATGCAGAATGCAGTGGAAACCATTGCATTAAAGATACACTGTGTGTATCACAGACATGTGGCCTCTATTTCAAAAAGTGTTAAGATGAGCTCTCCATTGTCACAAGAGTCCAGATGAGCCTCCATTCAAATCGCTGAGAGGGGACTGCCCAGGGGGAGGTGCCCATGAGAAAAGATGGAATAACCAACAAAGCGGAAACATTCTAAGAGTTGGAACATGGACTGTCAGAAGTTTGAACCTAGTAGGAAAGCTAGGAAAATCTGGAAAGGAAAATAGGGTTTCCACTCAGACAAATATAATATAATATAATATCAACAGCAACAAAAAATGATGTAATGGGAATAAGATTTATTATTAGGAATAGGAACACAAGGCAGAGTGACAGGGCTATTCTCATAAGAATTAACAACAAACTGACTCTGGAAAAATTTTTCTACCATGTGAAATGGTGCAAGATGTTTGAAATTCTGAGAAAAATAGGAGTAAGCTATAGCGAAAGATGGATAATATACAATATGTACAGCAATGAAGTGCTCAGCTTAAAAAGGCTGTAAGACAGGGATGCAGTCTTTGCCCCTACTGTTCAATCTGTACAACAAAGAAGAAGTAATTGAAAGAAAGAAAGGCTTAAGAGTGGTGTTAAAATTCAGGCTGAAAGGATGTCAGTGATAAGATTCACTGATAACATTGTTACCATCAGTGAAGGTGAAGAAGAATTACAGAATATGGTGAATGGAATGACCAGTGTAAAGAGCACAGAATGTGGATTGGGGGTAAACCATGAAAGATGAAAATAATGACGTGTAGCAGAAATGAAACCTGCAATTAATTTAACATCAAAAACTGTGGAGCACAAACTTGACGGAGTTAAGGAATTCTACTACCTTGGAAGCAAAATAACATGTCACACGAAGCAAAGAGAACATAAAAAGCAGATTGTCATAGGCAAAGAGAGCATTCCTGGCTAAGAGGTGTCGACTAGTATCAAATATCAGCGTTGCATGATAGTGAATCATGGACTGGGAAAGCTGGAAGAGAAGAGAAGAAAGGATTTGAGATTTGGTGCAATAGGAGAATGGCCCCCCATGAACCATGGACCTTGCCGTTGGTGGGGAGGCTTGCGTGCCTCAGCAATACAGATGGCCATACCGTAGGTGCAATCACAATGAAGGGGTATCTGTTGAGAGCCCAGACAAACATGTGGTTCCTGAAGAGGGGCAGCAGCCTTTTCAGTAGTTGCAGGGGGCAACAGTCTGGGTGATTGACTGATTTGGCCTTGTAACACTAACCAAAATGGCCTTGCTGTTCTGATACTGTGAACGGCTGAAAGCAAGGAGAAACTACAGCCGTAATTTTTCCCGAGGGCATGCAGCTTTACTGTATGACTAAATGATGATGGCGTCCTCTTGGGTAAAATATTCCGGAGGTAAAATAGTCCCCCATTCGGATCTCCGGGCGGGGACTACTCAAGAGGACGACATTATCAGGAGATAGAAAACTGCCGTTCTGTGGATCAGAGCGTGGAATGTCAGATCCCTTAATCGGGCAGGTAGGTTAGAAAATTTAAAAAGGGAAATGGATAGGTTAAAGTTAGATATAGTGGGAATTGGTGAAGTTCAGTGGCAGGAGGAACAAGACTTTCGGTCAGATGAATACAGGGTTATAAATACAAAATCAAATAGGGGTAATGCAGGAGTAGGTTTAATAATGAATAAAAAAATAGGAGTACGGGTAAGCTACTACAAACAGCATAGTGAATGCATTATTGTGGCCAAGATAGACACGAAGCCCATGCCTACTACAGTAGTACAAGTTTATATGCCAACTAGCTCTGCAGATGATGAAGAAATTGATGAAATGTATGATGAGATAAAAGAAATTATTCAGGTAGTGAAGGAAGATGAATATTTAATAGTCATGGGTGACTGGAATTCGAGAGTAGGAAAAGAGAGAGAAGGAAACATAGTAGGTGAATATGGATTGAGGCTAAGAAATTAAAGAGGAAGCCGCCTGGTAGAATTTTGTGTAGAGCATAACTTAATCATAGCTAACACTTGGTTTAAGAATCATGAAAGAAGGTTGTATACATGGAAGAACCCTGGAGATACTAAAAGGTATCAAATGGATTATATAATGGTAAGACAGAGGTTTAGGAACCAGGTTTTAAATTGTAAGACATTTCCAGGGGCAAATGTGGACTCTGACCACAATCTATTGGTTATGAACTGTAGATTAAAACTGAAGAAACTGCAAAAAAGGTGAGAATTTAAGGAGATGGGACCTGGATAAACTGAAAGAACCAGAGGTTGTACAGAGTTTCAGGGAGAGCATAAGGGAACAATTGACAGGAATGGAGGAAAGAAATACAGTAGAAGAAGAATGGGTAGCTTTGAGGGATGAAATAGTGAAGGCAGCAGAGGATCAAATAGGTAGAAAGATGAGGGCTAGTAGAAACCCTTGGCTGACAGAATAAATATTGAATTTAATTGATGAAAGGAGAATATACAAAAATGCAGCAAATGAAGCAGGCAAAAAGGAGTACAAACGTCTCAAAAATGATATTAACAGGTAGTGCAAAATGGCTAAGCAGGGATGGCTAGAGGACAAATCTAAGGTTGTAGAGGCTTATCTCACTAGGGGTAAGATAGATACTGCCTACAGGAAAATTAAAGAGACCTTTGGAGAAAGGAGAACCACTTGCATGAATATCAAGAGCTTTGATGGAAACCCAGTTCTAAGCAAAGAAGGGAAAGCAGAAAGGTGGAAGGAGTATATAGAGAGTCTATACAAGGGTGATGTACTTGAGGACAATATTATGGAAATGGAAGAGGATGTAGATGGAGATGAAATGGGAGATATGATACTGCGTGAAGAGTTTGACAGAGCACTGAAAGACCTGAGTCGAAACAAGGCCCCCGGAGTAGACAACATTCCATTAGAACTACTGACAGCCTTGGGAGAGCCAGTCCTGACAAGACTCTGCCATCTGGTGAGCAAAATGTATGAGACAGGTGAAATACTAACGCGAATTCTTTACAGACGAATGGAAAAACTGATAGAAGCCGACCTCGGGGAAGATCAGTTTGGATTCCGTAGAAATGTTGGAACACGTGAGGCCATACTGACCCTACGACTTATCTTAGAAGAAAGATTAAGGAAAGGCAAACCTATGTTTCTAGCATTTGTAGACTTAGAGAAAGCTTTTGACAATGTTGATTGGAATACTCTCAAATTCTGAAGATGGCAGGGGTAAAATACAGGGAGCGAAAGGCTATTTACAATTTGTACAGAAACCAGATGGCAGTCGAGGGGCACGAAATGGAAGCAGTGGTTGGGAAGGGAGTGAGACAGGGTTGTAGCCTATCCCCGTTGTTATTCAACCTGTATATTGAGCAAGCAATAAAGGAAACAAAAGAAAAATTTGGAGTAGGAATTAAAATCCATGGAGAAATAAAAACCTTGAGGTTCGCCGATGACATTGTAATTCTGTCAGAGACAGCAAAGGACTTGGAAGAGCAGTTGAACGGAATGGACAGTGTCTTGAAAGGAGGGTATAAGATGAACATTAACAAAAGCAAAACGAGATAATGGAATGTAGTCGAATTAAGTTGGGTGATGCTGAGGGAATTAGATTAGGAAATGAGACACTTAAAGTAGTAAATGAATTTTGCTATTTGGGGAGCAAAATAACTGATGATGGTCTAAGTAGAGAGGATATAAAACGCAGACTGGCAATGGCAAGGAAAGCGTTTCTGAAGAAGAGAAATTTGTTAACATCGAGTATAGATTTAAATGTCAGTAAGTCGTTTCTGAAAGTATTTGTATGGAGTGTAGCCATGTATGGAAGTGAAACGTGGATGATAAATAGTTCAGACAAGAAGAGAATAGAAGCTTTCAAAATGTGGTGCTACAGAAGAATGCTGAAGATTAGATGGGTAGATCACATAACTAATGAGGAGATGTTGAATAGAATGGGGGAGAAGAGGAGCTTGTGGCACAACTTGACAAGAAGAAGGGACCGGTTGGTAGGACATGTTCTGAGACATCGAGGGATCACCAATTTAGTATTGGAGGGCAGCGTGGAGGGTAAAAATCGTAAAGGGAGACCAAGAGATGAATACACTAAGCAAATTCAGAAGGATGTGGGCTGCAGTAGGTACTGGGAGATGAAGAAGCCTGCACAGGATAGAGTAGCATGGAGAGCCGCATCACACCAGTCTCAGGACTGAAGACCACAACAACAGGAGAATGTTGTAAATTAGGTGGACTGATAAGAAATGAGGAAGCTCTCCACAGAATTAGCGAGGAAAACACTGACAAGATGATCGGGCATGTGTTAAAATATCTGGGAATAACTTCCATGGTAATAAAGAGAGCTGTAGAAGGGAAAAATTTTATCGAAAGGCAGAGATTGAAATACATCAAAAATCAATTGTGAGAACATATGGTGCAAGTGCAACTCTGAGATGAAAAGGTTGACACAACAGAGGAATTCGTGAAAGGCCACATTGAATTAGTCCTAATACTGATGACTCAAAAGAAAAAGCCTTGTTAATACTATGTCATTTTTGTACACAATAAATGGAAAATGTTGTTATATGAGAAACTGAGGATGATGGAATTTTCTGTGATTTTATTGAATGGAGCATCCAGAAACAATTACCTATCATTTTATAAGCAATTCTGTCATTGCAGGCCTATGTAATCTGCTTTCTGTGAATTACATATGTAGTGGCTCATTTTACAACTTAATATCTTTTTATTTGGAATTAGTGAGTTTCAGAGCTTTGTCCAGTCATCCTAATTTAGATTTCCCCCAATTTTTTCCCAAATCCTTGAAGATGAATGCCAAAATGGCCGCAGGAGACAGCTTATTTCCTTCCCCAGCCTTGTTCAAGCGCATATTGTGGCCTCAATAACCTAGTTGGCAATGGGTTGTTAAATCTTAGTCCTCGTTCCTTGTTCACAGAATAACTGTGGCTCATGTCATGTCACAAAACCTATTAAAATGCATTCAAAATTAACTGCTTCATCCTAGTTTGATTGTTTCTTAAGTTGATAGATATCTCATTCACATTTCTTTAGTTTTGTTCAGATTATTTTTTTGTAGTTTTATTAGTAAGTTTCACATTTTGCAATGTTATCCATCCTTTTTACATCTCCTGTGGAACGAGAAGGGCTTAGCTTTAAATTACAAAGCATGTGACTCTGATACAGATCATAAAGAAATGCAGTGGGGCTAGTTTCTGTTCTGCCTACCATGCTCGACAAAATAGAACATTGGGTCCTGAAGCCAGATGAAAATACGGATAAGAATTTTGTATTGCACACATGTGTAATGGATGTAAAATAACAGATTCCAGGCTGGACTTTTTTTTTACATTTTTTTGTGGTACAACATTGCCATAGTTGTAAGAACTATCATTATGATCATTACCATAAAAATATAATTCATTACGCATTTGTTAGCGAACTTACAAGAAAAGTTCTTGATCATAGCATTTTTATCAGGTATTACACTAGGAAGTCACACTGACCTGCAATCAATTCACAATTACTGCTATTTCATAAAATTTTTGAAATTACGTGAAGGATAGAAATGTGTTGTTACACATGTTTATCATAAATTATATACTTTACAGATTTTTTTTTTTTTTTTTTCCTTTTTCAGATGCCAGTTTTGTGGGAAAGCCACAGTTCCATTTCTTAGTGTTACCATACTTGATTATCGGTCACAGCCAAAAATGGCTTCAGCACAAAGTCAAGAAAGTGTGAACAGAAGTAAAACTTCCTTAAATCGGCTTTCTTATCTGGGTAAGCAGAGTCTGCCTATGCAGCAGTTATGATGAGTTGTTGAAAAACTCTACTATTAGTGATTTTATCATCTAAAGTGCTCATTTATTACTGTACAATTTATGTCTATCCCACATGAGGATGTGTACATGATAAATATACTTTGGTATATGTTAACTGAAGTGTTTAAGCAGCACAAAAGTTTGACATACATTCAAACATGTGGTGTAAGCAGCAAACCTGGGCTGAAAGTTGCAGTAATGATTTCAACTGCAGTAATAAATTGTAAGGAAAATAAAAATACAAAAATTCTGTTGGACACAGTTGAATTATCTTTGTATGTATTCACTATGAAATATGCTTGGATGCTGTTGTGAACAGATGTAGATTATTTAGTGAGGTTCAGGAGGGAATCTTAAAAAATATTGCCACGACAGCGATATGGAAAGTTACATGTTCCACTACTAAGTATAAAAGTAGCAATCAAACTCAGTTCTCAATAAATCAATGAATATAATCAGTGTTTGAAAATATAATGTGATAGGATAGACAAAAGAAAGCTACTCACCAAACTGGTGGCTCCATCTTCTGGCAGAGGGGTTGAAGGGGAAGGAAGGTGGATGAAGAAAAAGTCAGGATTGCTTTGCATATATTGCAATGTATTATCAAGATGGAAGACCTCATAAAAAAATATGTAGAAGTTAAAAATTGCAAGTTTGAACTTGAAGTGTAACATTTCAAATGTGAAGAAAATCTTTTACAAATGTTGACCATTTTAAATTAAAGTAAAAAGATGATTTACTGAGCAGGGAACTTGTTGGTTAAGAGTGGAACTCATATTAGTGAATCGCCTTCGAGCCATTTAGAATAGGTTTCCTGTTGTTTAAGTCATCTCTGGTGATTAATAGGATGTTTCCTCTATAAAAAGTGCGGCTGATTTCTTGTACCATTCCCATCCAGTCCAATCAAATGCTCTGTCTACAATAATGTTGTTATCAACAGAATGTTTAACCACAGCTTTCTTTTCTTCTTTGCTGTATAATTTTCTATAGTTTTCTTAGAAAAATTTGCCGGTTCCCAATTCTGACTCAAATAACCAAACCCCACGGAGACAGTACACAATTAGTAACTACTTACATGTAAAGAAAGGAAAAGACCCTATGGTGTTAAGGACAGATAGTTGATTTTATAAACAAGTACAGGGTGAGTTCCTCAACAGACACCAGCAGTTCAGCTCTGGCTTTTGCACTGACTTTTCCCAATGACAGCTGGTCTCAGTCTGTTGACAGTGTGCTTTGTAACTCTAGTATCACAATAAAAATTTAAATGTTTGTATTTAACCACTTAAGCATTCTCCAGCTCAGTGTCTTTTCTCTCTCTCTCTCTCTCTCTCTCTCTCTCTCTCTCTCTCTCTCTCTCTTTTTTTTTCCCCATTGATTTGTTCACTATATGTTGAAGCAATCAGACCATCTGCATGGTAAACTTTTGCATAGAAGTAGCATGTACAAAATGTACAAAGTGTAACTAAAGCAGTGTGGGTGGGTATGCAACACACTGAGGCTTCAGGTGACTCAGGAAATGGTTCATGGCTTTAAGCAGTGAAGCTTTTGGACACTATATAAGGAAGATGACTGTGTCATGATGAGTGAAAGAAAGAATTGTTCTTGGAATAAAGTAACCTGACAGTAAAGCAGAGTCTCTTTATACTCTGTTCTTCATACAGCTAGGATTGCTGTGCATGAACTGCAAAATATTATCAAAATGGTAAACCTCATAGATACATCATTACACAGGCATTCCATCACAAAGTCCAAGCACTTAGAGTTTTCTTGAGAAAATCTTTGTAGTGTATCACTGCAGTTAGCAATTGGAAGCACACCCATTTCTGCAAGTTTGTTTTTCAGCTTCAGGAAGAGCTAATTATATTTTAGTAGTGTGTGGAGAGATGCTGCTGTTTCGTTGCATGTTGGAACTGTATGTTCGGCCTACTTCAGATTTTTATCTAATTTTACCCTTACTATACTAACCTGTTATGAACAATTCTAGAGTATTGTTCCAGCGTCCAGAGTCTGCATCAAGAAGGCATGACAACAGACAATGAATGAACTCAGAGGTGCACAGCTTTATGTGATTTCCTTTACAGATACCTTGCACTTTCCCAGAAACTTTTCAATAGATATAAGTCTTCCTCCAGAGTGATTGAATTCCGTAGAGGGGGGGAAAGGTAAGACCTTTGCAAAGGGGGACTGAGGCTTTTGGAGGACATGTTCATGACTTTGTTTTGGGTCTCTTTAATTTCTTGATTCTGTTTGGTGGTGGGAGCAAGTCTCTGATGGGGTGGTAAATGTAGTACGTCTGCGAGACAGGGTAAATTGAGCATGAGAGGATGTGGAGGAGTTCCAGAGGCTCTTGCAGAAGTGGTGGTCCAAGGTGGGAGTATGAGTTGAGTGGATTGGAGAGGTTTTTGAGGTGGTGGTGTGCAAACTAATCTAGTTTGTGGAGGGCTGTAATTTCAATCTGAGAAATGGGGAGCAGGAATTTGGGATTCTAGAGCAGGAGAATTGTAAGGATGGAAAACAGATATTACAAGGAGGTTTGGGTCTGATTTACATGGTATTGCAGGACTAGGTTGGTGAAACTTAAGGACTGATGGAATCTGAAGAGACAGAGGTCATTGTGTAAGGACGGGTTGCAGCTGGAGATTGGTAAACTAACAGTCAGGCCATTTGGTGGGACTCCATGAGGCAAGCAACAATTTAGGAACAGTATGTCAGGCTGGGTTCTGACTAGAAATAGGGGAACTTTTCTGTATTTCTGCCGATGGAAGGAGCGAGGTCCATTGTGTGAAATTAAAAAAGAGGCACTTAAAATACATGGCAAAAAGGATGAAACAGATGAGGTATGAGGAGACAAAGGTGAAACCTGAGGGCGTGAGGTTGATAATGAAACAAAAAAATTGGCATAAAAATAAAAATATGATAATGGTAGCATGCAGGTCGATAGGTGTATATGAGTGGAGAAAGGGACAGCAGGTGAAAAATGGATTGGGTGAGGTCAGCATGCGCAGGCTGGAATATGCAAAAAGAATGGTGGGGTGGGGGGAGGGGGGGTTGTTATGAGGTTCAGCGAGTTCATGAGGCACAGGGAGTCAAGGGGTGTAATAACTTTGAAGGAAGGCATAGAAATGATTGTATCAGTGTGCAGAGTGTGGGTCATTAGATACTGCCCCAACAATCCACATAGTCACATATCCATGTGTTGAGTTTGGATGAGGCTGTTGATACAGTGTAGCTCAGAAGTCAGTGCATGTGGAGTTTGGAAAGCAACAGTAAAACACAGGAAATAAGAGAAAGAAAAGGACAAAGATAATAAAATGTGTTAGATAATAACAACACAGGAAAACAGCACTGGGTTGTGTGATGGAAGAAAAGCTGTTAGGCAAAAAATTCCAGGATGGAATCATTATGAAAAGGACATACCACATAGAGGAGGAATTGAGACACAGCCAGGCATAATGAAAAGACTGCTAAACATTTAATCTTTTGGCCAAAAGCCATCTTGACATACATTCACTTAAGCTAAACTCTCACAAACAAGGCCACTGTCTCCAGCCACTGCAACCCAACTGTGGACTGCAACTGTGTCACGTGTCAGGCGTGAGCAGAAATCTGGGGTGGGTGGTGATGGCAAGGAGGAGGCATGGCACAGGGAAGGGGAAAGATTTCAAGGTAGCAGTGGAGGAAGGTGTTGCACTGCCTGTGAGAGCATGTAGGGATGTGTTAGGGCAGGGTTGGGACTGCTAGGGGAGTGGAATAGGAGAGAAGTAGAGAAGGGAAAAAGACTAGTTGGTGTGTTGGCAGAATAGAAGGCATGCATTGTGTGTAGTGCTGGAGTGGGAACAGGAAATGGGGTAGGTAAGTGGAGGACAGGAAATAGCAAAGGATGAAAATGAAGGATACATTGTAGGGAGAGTTCACATCGGTGGAATTCGGAAAAGCTTGTGTTGGTAGAAAGGATCCTGATGGCACAGGTTGTGAACACATTGTGTTGGGCAGCATGTGTCTTTTAGTTAGAGTTAGGCGGTGACTATTCATGTAGACAGACAGGTTGTTAATTGTCATGCCCATATAGAAAACAGCACAGGATTGCAGCTTAGTTTGTAGATCACATGGCCGGTTTCGCAAGTAGCCATATCTTTGAAGGGATAAGTGATATCTGTGACAGGACTAGAGTATGTGTTGATGGTAGTAGGGTGTATGAGACAGTCTTGCATCTAAGTCTGCAAGAGTGTGAGCTATGAGATAAAGAGTTGGGAGCAGGGTTGGAGTAGATATGGACAAGGATATTGTTGTAGATTCGGTGGGTTACAGAATACCACAATGGAAGGGGTGGGGAGGATAGTGGGTAGGATATTCCTCATTTCAGGGCACAACAAGACATAGTTGAAACCCAGGCAGAGAATGTGATTCAATTGCTCCAGTCCAGGGTGTTAACAAGTCATGAGACGAGTGCTCCTTTGTGGACAGACAGTTGATATGTGGAAAATAGTAGGTGACTGGAGAGAGAGGGCATGGGAGATGTAATCACCAACCACTTCCCACGGTCCGCTGTCCGGCCACAAAGGAGCACTCGCCTCGTGACTCAGTACCACCTAGGACTGGAGCAAGTGAATAACATTCTCCTCTAGGGTTTCAGCTACCTCTTGTCGTGCTCTAAAGTAAAGAATATCCTACCCACTGTCCTCCCCCACCCCTTCCCCTCCCGTCTCTCAGTAGTATTCCGCCACCCACCAAACCTACAAAATATCCTTGTCCACCCTTACTTCACCCCTATTTCCTGCCTCGTACCTCATGGCTCATATGGAACTTCTGTAAACAGAATGAGATTTTCACTCTGCAGCGAAGTGTGCGCTGATATGATATGAAACTTCCTGGCAGATTAAAACTGTGTGCCCGACCGAGACTCGAACTCGGGACCTTTGCCTTTCGTGGGCAAGTGCTCTACCATCTGAGCTATCGAAGCACGACTCACGCCCGGTCCTCACAGCTTTACTTCTGCCAGTATCTCGTCTCCTACCTTCCAAACTTTACAGAAGTTTTCCTGTGAACCTTGCAGAACTAGCACTCCTGAAAGAAAGGATACTGCGGAGACATGGCTTAGCCACAGCCTGGGGGATGTTTCCAGAATGAGATTTTCACTCTGCAACAGAGTGTGTGCTGATATGAAACTTCCTGGCAAATTAAAACTGTGTGCCCGACCGAGAGTCGAACTCGGGACCTTTGCCTTTCGCGGGCAAGTGCTCTACCATCTGAGCAAGTTTGGAAGGTAGGAGACGAGATACTGGCAGAAGTAAAGCTGTGAGGACTGGGCATGAGTCGTGCTTCGGTAGCTCAGATGGTAGAGCACTTGCCCGCAAAAGCAAAGGTCCCGAGTTCGAGTCTCGGTCGGGCGTACAGTTTTAATCTGCCAGGAAGTTTCATAGTCTTTCACTACTAGGATGGCCAATTAGCACTGTGCATTTTTTTTAAGAGTCCTTTGATCACAGATTTTTGTTGAAATAAAAATAAATTTGTGTGATTGTAATCTTCCATATGTTCAGTTTCCATTTTCTGTACAATATTTAGTCAACCGACCCATCCATCTTCTTCAGGTGCTGTGAGTTTTGCCTGACTGAGAGTTAGTGTTGGTCTCACACTGCTGTGTATAACCAAGTGCAATTCCCATCATCATTGCCACATCTAGTTAAGTACATCAATGTACTGAGAAGTGATTATAGGATGATAAATTTAGTCATGGTACTGGATAGGTTTCCATGAGTATTGTTTGCAATGGAGGTATCGAGAGTATTGGTGATCTTGAAAGTTTTAATACTCTTGATGTCATTACTTAGCATATATTTAATCTTGGTGAAGTTTTTAATAAAGATATTGGTAAATCTCATTTTTATTGCTCAATGCCTTTTGCATATGTCTGGTTGGAGTCCAGGCAGCGAGTACAACAGCGAAACTCACAGCAACTGAAGAAGACAGCTGGGTTGGTCTTCGAAATATTGTGCAGAGAATTGAACAACTCGGTTGAAAACCCGAAATCTCACTTCTAATCAATCACGCCACCAAAACCTGAGAGTTACATTGGTATAATTACAGCTGTTGAAACTGATGAATTACTTTATTACAGGTCTGAGTAACTCATCAGTAGATTCCAGCAGTGCAGCTGAAACAGATGTCAGTAAACTTCGTCCAGCAGAAGGAGATCCTCTGACTGCGTGTAACAGGAAGGTAAAGATTAAAAGTGATTAAGTGAAAGTATTTCTTATATTTTTTGTGGCTCATGTTTTTGATAACTCATTATGGTATAGTACGTGTCATTCAGTTTATAAATATAATACATTTTCTCAGTAAAGATGAATGTGTATGCTCACCAGTCACATGACTGACTTTGGAATTGAAGTTAATCTACATTTAAATGTAATAAATGAGTCTATTCAGAGAAGAAGAAACTGTTAAGTCAAAGTGATTTTAGTTTGTTACTTGTATTATGTTTCTTCAATTAATTATATTTGTAGAAATTAATTATAATGTAGAACTTTTCAGTTGTTCATAAAAGTAATACGTTTATCAGTGAATATGCTCACCATGTTCACGATTCACTTTTCAATTAATTTTCACCTACCTATAAATTTAGTAAATAACAGAAATTCACCAAGCAAATAATAGAAATTGCCAAGAAAAAATTATTCAGTTTCTTTTTTAAAACTGTTTTCATATTTTGATGAGTTCTTAACAACAAACTAAGTAAGACAGTAAATATATTGTGACACTGTTGTTTGTACACCTATTTTTTAAACTGCAGGTGTACAGGGTCTGGTAGTGAACACCAGGTGATGTCTTTACAGCACACTAGTATGCAATGGATACATGACATTAACAAATTGCAGTATGCAAAGTGCTTTCATGATATACCGTATTTACTCGAATCTAAGCCGCACTTTTTTTCCGGTTTTCGTAATCCAAAAAACCGCCTGCAGCTTAGAATCGAGTGCAAAGCAAGCGGAAGTTATGAAAAATGTTGGTACATGCCGCCACAACTAACTTCTGCCGTCGAATATATGTAGGGCGACACATGCATGCTTTGTAGGCACAAAGATAAATACTGGCGCCAAAACCTCTGCGGCAGTAAGTAAATTAAAAGACGAGCTTTTTTTCTCCGCCGCGAGTTTCGACCACTGCATTTTCATACATTATCCAACGAAGTAAATACAAATTCCGTATTGTTCATCTTCGAATGTAGCACAATTTCAGTGTACTACGAAAATCTGACTGGCAAGACTGTTTGGGATGTTTGTCAATATGGCCAACTCTACGTTCTGAATTTTTTCCTATCTGTGAGAAGAGATGGTTGCTAATAGGAACCTGATGAAATTTGAATCACATACAGTATTCTCTTCACCATAAGAATAATACGAATATAAACATTTTGCCATGTATTCTTTTGTGTTTGCTGCTTTCTCATTTAAATCCTGTCTGCCTAATAAACTACGAAACTAGAGTGAGACAACAGCAAACGCGGAAGAATATACGTATCGTGTCATGTTTATATTCGTATTATTCTTATGCCTAATAATGATACAGTCTGAAATGAAGCAAGGCAAGTGACTAGATTTTTAAATCTAAGATGACTCTAATTTCTGTGCAGAATTTGATGTAATAAAGAAGCGGCCGCAAAGATTTTCAAACGGAGAAAAATTTTCGCCTAACTCTCGTTCAGAACATGTTCTATCATACGCAGTCTATTATTTGATTCTTGTTGATCATTATCAAAGGAAGCAGCAGTGTAAGTAACAACAAATAGCAGTCTCTTGCCATTGTTTCGCTAATGAGACGATTCCTCTCTTTTTTTTTTTTTTTTTTTTTTTTTTTTTAATTGTATGCGGCGGTAGCGCGCACAAAAGCAAGCCATGCCGCGAGCCACGACAGGCCGTAAACATGCACTATCAGAATGCGACAAACAATGCATGACACAGTGCAGTAATGCATTTTCAGCTTAAGAGTGACACAAACACCTATATCAAAGAAAACGGCACTTATCAGATCAAAGTAAAATAAGCAATCGATTCAAACCAGACGAAGCACGTGAAAAAGGAAGAGCACCCGTATAAATACGGACAGAGCGCCTGATGCATAGCAATGGCTACGTGGTAAAGCTTAACTGCTAAGCTTAAGACTCGAACCAAACTACTGTAGCTGTATTGTCATTCACCTAAATTGTGTCTCATATTACAATGGACCAACTTTGTTTCGATTTGGAGGTGTGGCCTAAAACTTTTCTCTCCCCTTGAATTTCGAGTTTCAAATTTCAGGTGCGGCTTAGATTCGGGAATTTTTTTTTTCCTTGATTACGAGTCTCATTTTTCAGGTGCGGCTTAGATTCGAGTGCGGCTTAGATTCGAGTAAATACGGTACATAGAGCAAATTTAGCTGAACTATCTCTTCAAGAATTTATTTGATATGTTGACTGGAAGAGACAACCATTAACATGTTGTTAGAACAGTACCAGTGAAACATTGTTACAGGAATTGGCATAGGAATATCCAGTTGCAAAATGATTGTTACCCACTTCAGTATCCATTCTTGCTGCAAAAATCACCTTCATTTAGTGAAGGGGAAGTATGTAGATAAATTAATATCAATTTAAGGAACATTGATCTGGTCTATGCCAGGTGGTGGGAACAGGCCTGGATATTGACTATTTTGAGATGTGCCATTTGCTTCTTTGCCAAGGTAATTTATAGAACACCAGTTGTAACTGAATGGCTAATATGTTGGAAACACATTTTGAGACCATGGCTGTGTGCAAGGTACAGATAATTCTTGAAAGGAAGAAAACAGCAGTCAACCACTTTTAATAACTGTATTTATTTACACAAATAGTACCAGCCCACTACATTAATATATAATACCTACTTGAAATTTGACATTGATTTAACTATTGTATTAATGTATGACTAAGCAAGCTGTTATATTTTAGTGTAGTATTTCATGTTGCATTAATGTATGCAATTTGATTTTATCAGAGCGAGAGTGTTTATTCATGTTTCAAACTGAAAACAACTGAATGAAATTTTGAAGAAAGTACGGTTGCATAACTCAGTGTGTTCATCGAGAATATAATGTGGTGATATGCGTTTATGTACATATATATCTTTCTCCTTGAATAGGTCCATAGGTTATCTTTCTCAGCATGGTGCAATATCTGGATGCAGTCTTCAGTGCTTTTCACTCTGTCTGTTGAGAGTTGTCCTGTCTGTTGAGAGTTGTCCTGTCTGTTGAGAGTTGTCCATATTGCCAATATGGATTTTGATATGTTGTCCAACCACATCGCATCTACATGCACTTTGATCTGAGTTTCGATGCTTTTCCCATTTGTCCTACATAATAGGAAGGGCTTCCCGACCAATAAAAAGGGTGCTGAATCAGGACTCAAGCCTGGATACCTGACTTTCATGGACAGTGATGGACGTTGTTCTTACCAAATGAGCTATCTGAACTCTGTGGACTAGCATTCCTGGGAGAAGAGAGATCATAGAGAATGGCTTAGTGACAACTTACAGTTTGTTTCCAAAGTAAATATTTAAGTTTACATGGAAATTGGCCTCTTGTGAAAGTTCTCAACAGTAAGCTGTATGCCAGATATGTATGTATACAAGGTAGACCACTAGTGTTCACCAAATTAAAAAAGTCACTGACCTGCTCAGTGTGCCAGCAGTGTCAAAAGATAATTATAGAGGAATTGGAAAAAGGAGAGGTCAGAATTAGAGGTGAATGAAAACAAAAGTGCTGTTCGCCCAGTCCCTTAAGGTCAACAAAGAAACTGGCAAAAATGCAAAATTGCTAAACTCTTGACACACAGGTGAGAAAGCAGTCAGTAAGCAGACAACAATCATTTACAAGATCTGGAAACAAGAGGACTGCCAAGTGGCTGGACATTTGCCCGAATTTGTCGTCTTTAAAAAGAAATGAAAAAATAAAATATGAACAACCCTTTTAGCATCTCATTTACCTTGATAAGTATGAGATTTTCTCTAAAGCCTTCTGTGGCTGCAGAACAGTTTGACTCACAAAAGGGAAATATCAAGGAGGATTTAGGAAAGACTACTCTTTTGATGTGCATGTTACCAATGTTACATCTCTGTTCTTTTATACCTGAAGTTTAAGGATAAGAAGTTCTTAGTTACCTTCATTGATTTCATGAAGGATCACAACCCTGTTGATTGAAATACACTAAACCAAATCCTGAAATAAGTCAACTTAGACAAAAAAATAAACAATCATAAAAAAAAAAAAATTATTGGCACTACAAGTGAAATTCAGAAGGTAGATTTCAGTGCCTATGAGGTTGGGATGGGTGTTAAGTTAGGAGATGGCCTGTCACCTCCACTTCTCCCTTCATGCAAGTGGCTCAAGGCAGTACATGGTGAAGTTACCAAAATTCTGTTTGTTGCTATGTTCTTTTGCACTCTCCGTTCTCTCTTAGGCTTCTAACTTCCTGTTCAGGCATTTCTATTCACTGTGAGGTCTTCTGCTGCATACAGAATGGGTACAGCACCATTGGTCTGACACTGATTGCTCAGCTTTTGCAGATAATCTTGCGATATTTTCTGATTACCTAGGCATAGCCACAAAACAAATCAAGAAATTCAAAATCAACATGGCAGTGGTTGGCCTCCAGAGGTCATTTGAGAAAACAAAATTTATAACAGGCATTAAGTCACCACCCAGAGAGGTAGATGCAGATGATGGAAAAATCAGGCAGGCAGAAAAAAATCAAGTACCTAGAAGAATCATTAGAACCAGGCATTTCCGAGAAAGTAGCCTTTACATCTGGGAATAACTCGATGGAAATGGCATAGAAGCTGTCAAGAAGTATTTACAAACTACTGTGCAATCATTTAATCAGAGGCTTTGTATGCAGCAGAATGCCTCACAGTGAGTAGAAATGCCTGAGCAGGAAGTTAGAAACCTAAGAGAGAATGCAGAGTACAGAATACAACATAGCAACAAACAAAGAGGCCCTGCCCTGGTTCACTCAGGTTTTGAACAGGATCTTCAAGAATTGGTGACCATAAATGAAATCCTCCACTAAAGCTACCTGATGCCAAAAGTTAAAAACCAGTAATCTTGTCAAGTCATTTGCCAAATGAAAAAACTTCTGATTCTAAAAACTGAAATTCCTTCTGCTTTTGTTCATTCATTCATCTATGTTTACTTGATAAATAGACATTTATGAAAAATGTGTATAGTTGTATGATGGCATTTGCTGATATATACTTTATTTAAGAAATCACCTGTGGGATAGGAGGAGTTGTCACACAAACACAATTTTTAATATGTTTTTAACTTATATCCAAAGATATGTTACCAGAGAATAATGCAGCTCTATGGTTTACATATTTATGTGCCAAAGATAGGTGCAGTGGTAAATTGTGAAGACCATTCACCTCAAATTGGCGTAGGGAAAATTAAACATCCTGGAGCGACTCCTAGCGTCTAGGCTGGTGAATAAGGGGTAGGTCACCTGATAAGACATCTGCTGAAATATTCAGAAAAAATACACAGCTTATGAGGAAAGTCCCTCAGCATTCAAGAGGGAGAGTAAAAAACAATTAGAACAATGAAACTAGCTGATTTAAGTTTACAGTAATTCTATCTATAACACATTTTCTGCCCATATATCAGAACACATCATTTTAATCAGTATTGTGTTTCATAGCTTTCATCAGCTGTCTAATATTAACATACCTGTAATAATTGGACAAAAGACTTAACATAAAGATATGCTAATGTTTCACATATTTGCTTATATCTGCATCGTGTTCTGGCTGCTCGCATGAATTTATTGAAAGGGATAGTACAAGAGTGACTGGAAAACATTACCAGCAACTAATTACTAAACTGGATAATAGATGTGAGTTGAACACAGTGATTGTAAAACATGTGTAAACTGCAATATAAATGTAAAAGTATCTCTATTGCAGAGAGAAGACCCTCCGGCAGATCTTCCAGTTACACTTGAGCCAATTACTGTGCCATATCTCAATCCATTAGTATTGAGAAAGGAATTTGAAAATATTTTGTACAATGAAGGAGATAGCTGTCTTACACAGTCCCGATTTGTGGATGAGCATCCAATTATATACTGGAATATGGTAGGTAAAATATTCTTTTTCCATTACATTTCAAATAATTAATTGAATTCGTCATACAGCAGTTTGTATTGCATGAATATTGCAGGTCTGGGTGTTTCAACGCATCACAGCTGTAAGTCACTTGCCTGGCTTGTGTTTACATGCAGCGTCTGTAGAAAAAGGAAACCGAACTGTTCATCCATCATGGGCCAACAGTGATCACAATAATGTTTTGATTCACTGCATGTGGGATAATCCTCGCCTTCATGAAGAGGTAAAACTTGCTCCACAAATAATTGCTGATTATGTGTAATAATTATTTAGTTTACCACAAACTGTTTGAATACCCTTTACTGTTGTCTTCTATAAGTGTACATCAACAGTTTACTGAATAATAATGTCCCCAAAGTCAAGAAATAAGTATTAAACATTGCACTAACATTACACAACTGCTAAGAGAGAGTTCCTCAGTTTACTGAAAAAGACACTTAAAACACATATTCTTGGTGGCCATTTTACTTGAACATAACTCTTACTAATTGTAACTGACAACACTGTAATGGTACCAGAATGAATCTTTAACTATGCAGCAGTGTCCGCACTATTGTGAAACTTCCTGACTGGTTACAAGTGTGTGCTGAACCAATAAGATAGAGGAGAGGTAATGGTAGTGTGGAATTATTTCTGCTTCACAAGTAAGGAACCATGTGTGTTTAGAATATGCCAGCATCATCAGTATACTGATATTCATTAAAATTATCACCAACAGCATGAAAAAACATCGAATTTTACTCAAACAAAGGAACAAACGTAGAAGAGAATGTAGCACAATGGTCCTTTTGCAATTTATGAACAAAATTAGAGAACAGATAAATGCTTGGGATTCATACATTTAGAAAAAGCTGTTCATTCAGGGTCAGAAAAATATGCACAACAGTCACTGAGAAATAAAGCACTGATTCAATGCATGAAGAATATGTACACCAATACTAGAGCTTCACCTTGACATCAGCTGTTCTCAGGAGCCCTAGAGATGGTTCTCCGATCTCTAAATTGGAAGAAAGGGAGGAATACTCATTAATGAAACATACTGTAACCAGCTTTGTTTTGCTCATGACTTCATGATGTTGATTCCTACTGCAAATCATTTTCAACAATGTTTGAAAAAATATAACAGAGCAAGTTTGAAAGTAAACCTTAAAAATATTGTGATCAGTATAATCAGCACACAGAAAAAAATAGTAAAAATTAACAAAGAAGCCTTAGATCCATTGGATTGTTTTGTATTTAAGACAGTTGAAGGCAATGACTACATGGACAGCAAAAGAAATAAACAGAATAGTAAAATATCTTGGAGTGGTTTTGGTAAATTAAATAAAGTATTTGAAACCAAGCTTTTGATGTGTTTGAAAATAAAAAAAATTTACAAACAGCAAGGATTACCAGTTTTAATTGATAGCAATGAGACTTTGGCATTTTTTGCAAAAACTATCCAAAAACAATGAGCAGTAGAAATGTACATCTTGGGAGTTACATGGAGATGCAGGAAGACAAACAAATTGACCAGTGTACAGATTGGAGTGGACTACTTAAAATGAAATAGATTTTAACAGTTGTCGGGCAAATTGGTGGTAGATGGGCCAATGAAACTCATTCCTGGATTTTAGCAGATAAGAGAAGATTGAGATGAAAACTGAATGCAAGTTGCGAAGATGTCATTAAAACAATAGCTGCATGAATTTGTATAACTGAAGATCATAATGCATGAAGAGGTCCGGAGGTGGTCTTTATCCAGTAGTGGGTGTCAAATATTACTGCTGCTGGTGATTATGATGATGATAAAAACACTATTGTATATTTCAGTGATCCAACATTCTCAAAAATTTACTAAGAACTCTGTTTTCCCATGTGGATTAGTTATTGCTTTTCTTGCATACTTGACTGCAGTTCATGTGAAGATTAGTATTCAGACACTGTACATTCACACTAAATCATCAGTTCTTTCATTAATAAATAGCACGGCATCTAGACTCCATATTAATTCTCATATATCTGTAAGGAAGAAAACTGCAGCATGGTACCTTGTTTTTAAAAAAAAAAAAAAAAAAAAATTTATTTTTTTGTTACTAGTTTCACACCTCGGGTTTTTAACATTTACCTCTTAAAATTATGACCCCACAATTTGTAGCTGTATGTATTTTTTCTGTGGCGTTGGAAAGAACATTTAAAGAGGACTTCAGTAATGCAAAACAGTCAGTGTTGTAATTGGGCAGCTATAAACATTAAAGATTACTAGCATACGTAATAAAATTCGCCACACCGTTCATAATAACTTAGAGAAAACTTCATCTTTACATATTTACTCATTCTGAATATACAGGGTGACTCAGGGGCAAGGTACATGCTTTGAGGGGTGATAGTATTGGTGATTCTGAACAAAAAAATTCAAATGAACATATACTCTTTTCTTAACTGTTCCAGCATACAGCTGTTTGAAAATCGTGGGTGTCAGTCACATATCCTTCTTCACCAGCACTCACATGCAAATACAACCAAAGTGACATTAGGCCATGTAGTGTTGTCTTTACTGACTATTTCAATGCGCACATCACTTGCACATGATGGGATGACAGGTCATGCAATAGTATACATTGTTTACCTCACATGTCAGAACTGCAGTGGTTGCACCAGTGTACTGCGGTGTTGTATGTATAGTCGAAACAATCAGGTCATTGTAGTGAAGGTGCCACACATCTTCATTCATGCGGAACATGGTGACATGATCTTTGTGTACAGGTTTTGTAATTGGAATTCCAGAGCCACTGTTTGCAAATACGAATGTGGATTTCCTCCTGATTACAGATTTCTGGATAGCACAGTATTTTGCAGGGTGTTGACCAGTTTGCGCAAGCCCGGTAAGCTTCCCAGCATACATGATGTATCTGAACATCCTGTCCAACAAGATCATAGTGAATTTGAGAACACTTTTGAAATGGTAGAACACAGTGTAGCTACCAACTCTAGATGACTTGCTACACAGCTTGGTGTTCCACAGGCATGAATAATGCGCATGGTACATGAGAAGGGTCTCCATCCATATCATCGGCAGATTGTGAACCATCTGCGTTGTTTTCATTAGTTTCCTCAGAAACTCTGAAGAATGGACCATATTTCATATGGCATTTTTTGTTCAGAATCACTAATACTATCACCCCCTCAAGGTATGTACCTTTTCACACCCTTCATTTAGGGTGGCCTATTTTACCTGCCTATAGGACATGGTTTTGTTATAAAGTAAAGCCCAAATGTTTCTGAAAATTAATAAGTGAAACAACTTCATTTCCTGAAGTAAATGGAACGTATAGATCCTATGAGCAGATTGAAAGTTTTAGTAAAACACAAAATCACTTGTACTGTTTTCTGTTAAAGAATAAAAATGTATACATTCATACAAGAAATCATTGTTTCTGTCTAATGGGCTTAGGATAGTTAGGGAAATTTATTGCTTCAAGAAAGGATGGCTAACTGCAGTTTGATGATTCGCTGATTTTATCCTAATAAAGCCACAGTGTTCTCAAACTGTCATGGATAAAATAGTTTTTAAATAGTTTTGAGTGCTTGTAAAGAATGTAACTGAAAGACTTTTTTAAAAATTTGTGTGCTTTTACGGGATGGTATGATGAAATCAGAGTTAAAAGTAAACTGAATGCCTTGTCAGTATAATACATGTTGGCTAATGATGCCAGTATTCAACTGTGAATTACAAAGGGCTCCTGCAACACAGACTATGATAACACTGGTGTGTTACCATCAGTTTAGGTATGGCAAGATATACCCCCCATCCGCCAAACTTGTACTTTGTTAAATTCTTTCATTGAACAGTATGTGATGGCAACATGATGTGTTTGATACTCATCAAGCAATTGCAGTAAGTACCTGCAGATCTTTTGCTTTTGGAAATGAAGGTTTGGGAGGTTGACATGATTTTCAAATTATCATGTTGACGCAATACAGTAAATCTGGCCACATTTGGGTGTTGGAAAATTGCAAATAGTTTTTTGGTGTACTTTTTCTTTGCCAAATTGTATGCTGAAGTAACCTAGTAGGACTTCTTTATTATACATCATACAAAAACTAAAGTACAGTATCCCCATAAACAATAAAATACACTTTTTTTTAAAAGAAAGTTTATATTGCTTATGATTTATTTACTTTGGTGACTCATTTAATTTGTTGTGTCTAATATTTTATATCAGTATAGTTCATGTAAGTAATATTTATCAATAAAGCTTCATTTTATTAAACCTACTTACAAAATCATAAAATTACCTAAACATATGTAGAAACAATTGCAGATGTGTAGTAGTTTTACAAGGTGTACAAATTTGGCAGTTCTGCCAAAGGATCAGGATCAATTTGGCACAACTCTGGTTGGCATACGAAGGTAAACAATGTTGCATTATGTGATTCGTCACAGCGGACTCACAAAGCAGCTGCACCGAGCCAACATTAAGTGTCAGGGGTCCTCTTTGGTCCCTGAACTATGGGCCTGGATTGAATTTTTTCCTTTTTATTAATAACCAGCTTTTACTGTCTTTTACGACACACACACACACACTCATATATATATATATATATATATATATATATATATATATATATATATATATATATATATATAAAAATAGAAGGAAACATTCCACGTAGGAAAAATATACCTAAAAACAAAGATGATGTGACTTACCAAATGAAAGTGCTGGCAGGTCGACAGACACACAAACGAACACAAACGTACACACAAAATTCAAGCTTTCGCAACAAACGGTTGCTTCATCAGGAAAGAGGGAAGGAGAGGAAAAGACGAAAGGATTTGGGTTTTAAGGGAGAGGGTAAGGAGTCATTCCAATCCCGGGAACGGAAAGACTTACCTTAGGGGGAAAAAAGGACAGGTATACACTCGCGCACACACACACATATCCATGTGCATATACACAGACACAAGCAGAAATAGAGGGAAACGTTCCACGTGGGAAAAAATACATTTAAAAAGAAAGATGATGAGACTTACCAAACAAAAGCGCTGGCAGGTCGATAGACACACAAACAAACACAAACATACACACAAAATCTAGCTTTCGCAACCAATGGTTGCCTCGTCAGGAAAGAGGGAAGGAGAGGGAAAGACAAAAGGATTTGGGTTTTAAGGGAGAGGGTAAGGAGTCATTCCAATCCCGGGAGCGGAAAGACTTACCTTAGGGGGAAAAAAGGACAGGTATACACTCGCACACACACACATATCCATCATATATATATATATATATATATTTATATATAAAAACAAAGATGATGTGACTTACCAAATGAAAGTGCTGGCAGGTCGACAGACACACAAACGAACACAAACATACACACAAAATTCAAGCTTTCGCAACAAACTGTTGCCTCATCAGGAAAGAGGAAAGGAGAGGGAAAGACGAAAGGATGTGGGTTTTAAGGGAGAGGGTAAGGAGTCATTCCAGTCCCGGGAGCGGAAAGACTTACCTTAGGGGGAAAAAAGGACGGGTACACACTCGCGCACACCACACACACACACACACACACACACACACACACACACACACACATATCCATCCACACATATACAGACACAAGCAGACATATTTAAAGACAAAGAGTTTGGGCAGAGATATATATATATATATATCTATATCTATCTATATCATTATAATAGAAGGAAACATTCCACGAAGGAAAAATATATCTAGATATATTTTTCCTTCGTGGAATGTTTCCTTCTATTATAATATATATATATAATAAAGGGAAACATTCCACGTGGAAAAAATATATCTAAAAAGAAAGATGATGAGATTTACCAAACAAAAGCGCTGGCAGGTCGATAGACACACAAACATACACACAAAATTCAAGCTTTCGCAACCAACGGTTGCCTCATCAGGAAAGAGGGAAGGAGAGGGAAAGACATCAGATGTCTGCTTGTGTCTGTGTATATGCGGATGGATATGTGTGTGTGTGCACGAGTGTATACCTGTCCTTTTTTCCCCCTAAGGTAAGTCTTTCCGCTCCCAGAATTGGAATGACTCCTTACCCTCTCCCTTAAAACCCACATCCTTTCGTCTTTCCCTCTCCTTCCCTCTTTCCTGATGAGGCAACAGTTTGTTGCAAAAGCTTGAATTTTGTGTGTATGTTTGTGTTCGTTTGTGTGTCTGTCGACCTGCCAGCACTTTCATTTGGTAAGTCACATCATCTTTGTTTTTAGGTATATTTTTCCTACGTGGAGTGTTTCCATATATATATATATATATATATATATATATATATATATATATATATATATATTGGTGAACAGTGTATCTGAAACTGTTAAGACAAGGGAGAGAGTGAATAGTTCCTTATAATGTGTTTCAGCACTTATTGTTTCATTTCCATTTACAGGTTGGACAACCTATGTATGTGTTGTGGCAGCTAAATGAGGAACCAAGTTCTCTCGTAAGTGCTCTACTTACAGATCCTACCAGTGTGTCCAAAGGGTAAGTTGAATCATGTGTATTGAATATAACATCTTTGTAAATAATTTAGCAATAAAGGAGACTACTCAGTGAATAGCAGTAGTGTTGAGTTGTTGGCATGTGCACGAAAAGAACAAAACTTGGCTAGCTTTTGGTAGAAATCCTTTGAAAAGCTAGATATCGCACACGTGCATGCGTGCATGCGCTGTCTCTCACGAAAAGGAGCAGGAAGCATGAAGAAGAGTTGGGAACAGGTAGCTAGTGACTTGGAGGGAGGCAGCAGTTGTGCAGAATAGGAATGTGGGAGGAAGAGGTGGCAGGTGCTCAGGCTAGGGATGCAATACATGGGCATTGGAGCCAGCGAGGTGCAGTGCATGACGGCGACATGAAGGCATGGGTTGGGAAGGGGTGACAGGACAAAGGATGGGGAAACTTCTGGGTGGGGGGTATGGGAACAGTGGGTCATTGATGACTGAGACAGAAGGATTATAGGGGTGTAGGATGTGTTGGAAAGATAGCACTCATATATGTACCGTATTTACTCGAATCTAAGCCGCACTCGAATCTAAGCCGCACCTGAAAAATGAGACGCGAAATCAAGAAAAAAAATTTTCCCGAATCTAAACCGCACCTGAAATTTGAGACTCGAAATTCAAGGGGAGAGAAAAGTTTTAGGCCACACCTCCAAATCGAAACAAAGTTGGTCCATTGTAATATGAGACACAATTTAGATCGAATGAATGACGATACAGCTACAGTAGGTTCGAGTCGTAAGCTTAGCAGTTAAGCTTTACTAGGTAGCCATTGCTATGCGTCACGCGCTCCGTCCGTATTTATATGGGTACGTTTCCTTTTTCCCGTGCTTCGTCTGGTTTGAATTGATTGCTTATTTTGCTTTGATCTGGTAAGTGCCATTCTCTTTGTTATAGGTGTTTACGTCACTCTAAGCTGAAAATGCATTACTGTACTGTGTCATGAGTCGTTTGTCGCATTCTGATAGTGCGTGTTTACGGTCTGTCACCGCTCGCGGCATGGCTTGCTTTTGTGTACGCTAACACCGCTTACAATAAAAAAAAAAAAAAAAAGAGAGGAATTGTCTCATTAGCGAAACAATGGCAAGAGACTGCTATTTGTTGTTACTTACACTGCTGCTTTCTTTGATAATGATCAACAAGAACCAAATAATAGACTGCTTTTGATAGAAGGCGTTCTGAACGAGAGTTTATCGAAAATTTTTCTCCGTTTGAAAATCTTTGCAGACGCCTCTTTAGTACATTACATTCTGCACAGAAATAAGTCATCTTAGATTTAAAAATCGAGTTAATTGCCGTGCTTCATTTCTGACTGTATCACTATTAGGCATAAGAATAATACGAATATAAACATGACATGATATGTATATTCTTCCGCGTTTGCTGTCGTCTCACCCTAGTTTCGTAGTTTATTAGGCAAACAGGATTTAAATGAGATAGCAGCAAACACGAAGGAATACACGGCAAAATATTTATATTCGTATTATTCTTATGGCGAAGAGAATACTGTATGTGATTCACAATTCATAAAAGTTCCTATTAGCAACCATCTCTTCTCACAGGTAGGAAAAAATTCAGAACGTAGGGTTGACCATATTGACAAATCATCACAGACTTGCCAGTCGGATTTTCGTAGTACATTCAACATTGAAATGCTGCTACATTCGAAGATGAACAATACGGAATTTGTATTTACTTCGTGGATAATGTATAAAATGCAGTGATCGAAACTCGGGGCGGAGAAGAAGGCTCGTATTCCACGCTTTTTTTTTTAATTTATTTACTGACGCGGAGGTTTTGGCGCTAGTATTTATCTTTGTGCCGGCAAAGCATGCCTATGCAGCGCTACATATTATATTCGACGACGGAAATCAGTTGCGGCAGCACCTACCAACATTTTTCAGAACTTCCGCTTACTTTGCACTCGATTCTAAGCCGCAGGCGGTTTTTTGGATTACAAAAACCGGAAAAAAAGTGCGGCTTAGATTCGAGTAAATACGGTAGTTCAGACAAGCTGGTGCTGGAGGGAAGGATGCAGATGGCATGGGTTGTGAAGCAGCTATTGGTCTCGGACAATTTGTGCCTAGCAAAGTGTTTTGCCACTGGTTGGTCGACTCTGTTCTTGGCCCCAGTTTGGTGATGGTCATTCAGTCGGATGGACAGCCAGTTGATAACTATGCCCAAATAAAATACTGTGCATAAATTGCAGCAGAGCTGGTGTATGACGTGGTCTCTGTCACAAGTGGTCCTGCCTCTGATGGAACAGAATAAGCCTGTGACAGGACTCAAGTAGGATGTGCTGGATGGGGGGGATCAGACAGGTCTTGCACCTAGGTCTTCCACAGGGATGTGCCTGGAGGTGGTGGGAGGATTGGGGAAGTGTGAAAGTGTGAGAATATGGCACAGAAATCTGTTCATTGACTAGGTTTTGGGTGTGGAGAGGGGGGGGGGGGGGGGGGGGTAGTGCCTGCCTGGGAGACCATCAGCATACGGGGCAAGGGAATTCTCATCCCTGCATATATGTTGACGATGGGTGGCCAGGCTGTATGGAACTGATTTTTAGGGTGCAAGGGGCGACAGCTGCCAAGGTGCAGGTGCTGGCAGTTCATAGGCTTTAAGTGGACAGAGGTATGATTGGCACCATCAGGGAGGTGGTGGTCAAAGTCAGGAAGGTCGCATGTTGAATAGAGGAAAACCATGTGAAGTGGGTGGAAGAGGAGGAGGAATGAGAAGAGGGTTGTCTTCGCCCAGGTTCCAGATAATGAAGATATCAACAATGAACCTGAACTAGACAAGGTGTTTGGGGTTTTGGGAGGCTAGGAAGATATCCTCTACATGGCCCATAAACAGGTTGGCACAGGAGAATGGTTTGTGTACCTTCTTTTCAAAGGGAAAATAGTTGTGTGTAAAGATATAGTTAGTAACAATATTACAAGAAGGAAAGTTGCTACTCACCATATAGCAGAGATGCTGAGTCGCAGATTGGCACAATTATAGCTTTCAGCCATTAAGGCCTTTGTCAACAGTATATACACACACACACACACACACACACACACACACATATGCACACTCTTAAGCAAACGCAACTCAAACACACAACTGTGTGAGTTGTGTGTGAGTGTGTGTGTGTGCACCTATGTGTGTCTATTGCTGACAAAGGCTATAATTGTCAGAGTCTTTTGTTGTGCCTATCTGTGACTCAGTATCTCCGCTGTATGGTGAGTAGCAACTTTCCTTCTTATAATATTTCTGCATTCCATCCTGGCTTTTCCATTCTTTGTTGGTAAGGTGTATAAGAAATGATTTAGTGGTTGTGCAGATGGAAGGACATAGGGAGAGGTAGTATTCCATAGTGGTAAGGACATGGGCGTGAGGGATGTTGGTGTATAGGGAAATGTCATCAAGAGTGACAAGAAGGGATCCAGGTAATAACAGGGTGTGGGGATGGTCAAGAGCCAGTGAAGGAAGTGGGTTGTGTCTTTGATATGAGAAGCTAGCCTGTTGGCAGTTAGTTGGTTTTGGTTGACAATGGTGGAGATTCTTTCAGCCAGAACGCAATGACCAGCTGCATTTGGGGCATACAGTGTTGTTGAGTTTGTGGATTTTGAGAAGCATGTGGAAGGTGAATGGATTTTGGGAGGGGGGAGGGATTTGGTCTCGGAGGAGAGATTCTGGATCGGCCTAAGGTACTTAGTAGAAATGATGTGAGCACCATGGAGTTCATAGGTGATGGAGGCAGGCAGTTGATAGAAGCCTGATGTCTAGTAATCACTGCAATTCATCACAGCAGTGGTACATCTTTTTTTTACAGAGAAGTTGATTAAATCAGGACCTGTTTTGTGGTTGCAAGTGGCTTTCCTTTCTTCTGCGGAGTGATCTGTGTTCTTTGAAGAGACCTGGAGAAGGATGGTAAGGCCAAGTTGGATGTAAGGAATTGCTGGAAGGTGACCAGGGGGTTGGTTAGGTGGGAGGGAGAGAGGAGGAACACTGTCACTTCTGGAGGAAATACAGAATCTGTAACTACTTGTCCACTTCACTGTTGATAGCATATCAGTGGTGGTTCTAGAAGTCCTGTACAGGGGAAAGAAGGACCAGGAGAACTTAGGATGTTACATCCACCACACTAATCAACAAGTTTGAGGTGCTGTCTTCTGCCAAATCTGAGCCGGTGAGACTCACTTTACCTGTTGAAAAACATGCTGCATCCCATGCCAAGGGGAGTCAAACACAAAAAGGTGGGAGTCCATTATCTTTGGCAGTTGAAATGTACAGCTAATAATGGCACCCTTTAGAGAAATGACAGTAAGGGATGAGAAGGAACACTGTGCACTCAGTGTGTGTGCCTGGGGGCCTCATTCAGCATTGTTGACGAGGCTATTCTGGCAGCCATTGAAGGGACGAGGCACAACCAACTGCAGATTGTGATACACGCTGACAAATGATGCTTGTCATCTGGCTCCGAGGTCATACTTGGATCATTACAGCAACTGGCAGAGAAGGTTGAGAATACCATCCTTGCTCACAGACGTTCACAATCGGCAGCCTTTTTGCCCAGAACAGATCTGGTTCTGAGTCTAGTGGCAAGCCTGAACCAGAGACTTCAAAGGTTCTGTAACTTCCTAGACATGTGCCATCTGACTGAGAACAGTATGGTCCTCCTTATTGAGTCAGGTGTGTTGGGTGCACACAAGGTTTTCTTAGATTAGGCAACTCCCCATCCTATCCAGATAACGATATCTGTAGGAGACCAGGAACTATCATTGTAAGATCCAAAAAAATCCCTCCACTCTCACCCCCTGTATATGCGGGAGAATTAAAATCATAGTGAGTAAATGTTGAAGCAATAACAACGTGCTCCTAAAAAGTAATGAAGCTCACATACTAAATTATAATTGAATCCTTCTACCAACCACCTGACTCACTTCTGGTGTAATGAATAATTTTACAGGACATGTCATTTCACTAGTATGGAAGTTCCTCAATCACACTGTAATCATCAGAGAAAACTTAACCATCCAACAATCAACTTCAGTAATTAAAGTGTTTTTTTTTTTTTTTTTTTTTTTTTTTTTAGTGCTGGGTGTGATAATTTCCTGTGTAACATTACTAAATGCCTTATGTGAAAACTACCTAGAACAGTTCAGAAACCCTCTCATGATGGAAATAGATTAGATGTAATAGCAACAAATAGACTTGACCTCTTTGAGGATGTCTGCTCCAAAACTAATATTAGTGAACATGTGGCAGTTGCAGCAACAGTGGTTACCAAACTACAAAGGGCAATGAAGCAATTAGAAAGAAGGAAAAGAAATGAAGGAGGAGTAGTGTCATACCTCAATGAGGAAATTGTAACTTTTAGCTCAGGACTCAAGTTTAGAAGGATAGTTGACCACGCACTGGATAAATACGTACACAGTAAAACAGTTCATGATGGTACGACCCTCTGTAGTACACAGTCGCTGTAAAGAAATTTCTAAAGAAACAGATACTACTGCATAATATTTATGAAAAAAGCATAGTGCTATAAATAGGTTGGTGCTAAATGAAATGTATTTAGCTGTCAAGAGAGCAATGTGTGAAGCCTTCAATGGTTTCTGTAGTAGAATAATGTCAAAAGCTCTTTCACAAAACCCAAAGAAATCCTGGGCATATGTAAAAGTTGTTAATGGCATCAAACTTCGGCTCCAAACACTCTTGGTTGTGACAGAGGCTGAAATTTTGGGTAGCAAAGCGAAAGCAGAAATACACTACTGGCCATTAAAATTGCTGCACCATGAAGATGACGTGCTACAGATGCGAAATTTAACCGACAGGAAGAAGATGCTGTGATGTGCAAATTATTAGCTTTTCAGAGCATTCACACAAGGTTGGCGCTGGTGGCGACACCTACATTGTGCTGACATGAGGAAAGTTTCCAACCAATTTCTCATACACAAACAGTAGTTGAATGGCATTGCCTGTTGAAACATTGTTGTGATGTCTCGTGTAAGGAGGAGAATTGCGTACCATCATATTTTCGACTTTGATAAAGGTCAGATTGTAGCCTATCGCAATTGTGGTTTATCGTATCGCGACATTGCTGCTCGCGTTGGTCGAGATCCAATGACCGTTAGCAGAATATGGAATCAGTGGGTTCAGGAGGGTAATATGGAGTACCGTGCTGGATCCCAATGGCCTCGTGTCACTAGCAGTCGAGATGACAGGCATCTTATCTGCGTGGCTGTAACGGATCGTGCAGCCACGTCTCGATCCCTGAGTCAACATATGGGGATGTTTGCAAGACAACAACCATGTGCACAAACAGTTTGACGACGTTTGCAGCAGCATGGACTATCAGCTCAGAGACCATGGCTGCAGTTACCCTTGACGCTGCATCACAGACAGGAGCACCTGCGATGGTGTACTCAACAACGAACCTGGGTGCACAAATGGCAAAACATCATTTTTTGGATGAATCCAGATTCTGTTTACAGCATCATGATGGTCGCATCCGTGTTTGGCGACATCGCAGTGAACGCATCACCCGGCGTTATGGTATGGGGTGCCATTGGTTACACGTCTCGGTCACCTCTTGTTCACATGAACGGCACTTTGAATGGTGGACATTACATTTCAGATGTGTTACGACCCATGGCTCTACCCTTCATTCAATCCTTGCGAAACCCTACATTTCAGCAGGATAATGCACGACCGCATGTTGCAGGTCCTGTACAGGTCATTCTGGATACAGAAAATGTTCGACTGCTGCCCTGGCCAGCACGTTCTCCAGATCTCTCACCAATTAAAAACGTCTGGTCAATGGTGGCCGAGCAACTGGCTCATCACAATACGCCAGTCACTACTGTATTTACTCGAATCTAAGCTGCGCTTTTTTTTCCAGTTTTTGTAATCCAAAAAACTGCCTGCGGCTTAGAATCGAGTGCAAAGTAAGCAGAAGTTCTGAAATATGTTTGTAGGTGCCGCCACAACTAACTTCTGCCGTCGAATATATGTAGCGCTACACAGGCATGCTTTGCAGGCACAAAGATAAATACTGGTGCCAAAACCTCATTGTTCATCTTCGAATGTAGCAGCTTTTCAATGTACTAAGAAAGTCCGACTGGCAAGATTGTTTGCGATGTTTGACAGTATGGCCAATTCTACGTTCTGAATTTTTTCCTACCTGTGAGAAGAGATGGTTGATAATGGGAACTTTTGTGAATCACATGTAGTATTGTCTTCACCATAAGAATAATACGAATACAAACATTTTGCGATTTATTCTTTCGTGTTTGCTGCTTTCTCATTTAAATCCTGTCCGGCTAATAAACTACGAAACTAGAGTGAGACAACAGCAAACGCGGAAGTATACACATATCATATCATGTTTATATTCGTGTTATTCTTATGCCTAATAGGGATACAGTCAGAAATGAAGCACGGCAATTGACTAGATTTTTGAATCTAAGATGACTAATTTCTGTGCAGAAAGTAATGTACTAAAGAGGCGTCTGCAAAGATTTTCAAACGGAGAAAAATTTTCGCTAAACTCTCGTTCAGAACATATTCTATCATACGCAATTTATTACTTGGTTCTTGTTGATCATTAACAAAGAAAGCAGCAGTGTAAATAATAACAGATAGCAGTCTCTTGCCATTGTTTCGCTACTGAGACAATTCCCCTCTTTTTATTGTAAGCGGCGGTAGCATGCACAAAAGCAAACCATGCCGCGAGCGGCGACAGGTCGTAAACATTCATTATCAGGATGCGACTAACAATGCATGACACAGTACAGTAATGCATTTTCAGCTCAGAGTGACGTAAACACCTATAACAAAGAGAACAGCACTTATCAGATCAAAGAAAAACAAGCAATCAATTCAAACCAGACGAAGCACGTGAAAAACGAAGGGTACCTGTATAAATACGGACGGAGCGCCTGACGCATAGCAATGGTTACCTGGTAAAGCTTAACTGTTAAGCTCAAACCAAACTACTGTAGCTGTATCGTCATTCATTCGACCTAAATTGTGTCTCATATTACAATGGACCAACTTTGTTTCGCTTTGGAGGTGCCGCCTAAAACTTCTCTCCCCTTGAATTTCGAGTCTCAAATTTCAGGTGTGGCTTAGATTCGGGAAATTTTTTTCCCTTAATTTCGAGTCTCATTTTTCAGGTGCGGCTTAGATTTGAGTGCGGCTTAAATTCGAGTAAATACGGTACTCTTGATGAACTGTGGTATCGTGTTGAAGCTGCATGGGCAGTTGTACCTGTACATGCCATCCAAGCTCTGTTTGACTCAATGCCAGGCGTATTAAGGCCGTTATTACGGCCACAGGTGGTTGTTCTGGGTACTGATTTCTCAGGATCTATGCACCCAAATTGTGTAAAATGTAATCACATGTCACTTCTAGTATAATATATTTGTCCAATGAATACCCGTGTATCATCTTCATTTCTTCTTGGTGTAGCAATTTTAATGGCCAGTAGTGTACTTAACTACATTTTCAAATTTTCCGTCCCAAAGGAAAATGCAGGAATATTGTTGCAATTTAATTCTTGTGCCACTGTGTAGGTGAGTGACATAGTTATTAGTGTAAGTGGCATTGGAATATTGAATTTGCTGCTGAGTTAGCCTCTCCTGTAACAATAATCTGCTGTAGATCCCTTGAACAAAAACCATGCCCAGTAGCTGGAAGAAAGCACAGGTCACACCTGTCCACAAAAAGAGTAGCAGAAGTGATCTACAAACTACATGCCTAACATCCATTTGCTGTAGAATCTGAGAACATATTCTGGGCTCCAACATAATGCAGTATCTTGAATAGAGGAACAGGGTGTATTCTGAAAACACTGATTTTGTGCAATTCAACTTGCACATTTCTCACATGACATACTGAAAGCTGTGGATGAAGGCAGTCAGGTAGATACAGTCTTTCTCGATTTCTGAAAAGCATTTGACTCAGTACCACTTTTACACTTAATATCAAAAGTACAATTGTGTGGGATATCAAGCAAAAGTTGTGACTGGATTGAGAATTTTTTTATAGGGAGGATGCAGCTTGTTATTTGGACCGAGAATCATCAACAGAGATAAAAGTAATTTCGAGTGCATGCCAGAAGGATGTTGGGATTCTTGCTGTTCATGTGGTATATTAATGACCTTGCAGACAATTTTAATAGCAACCTCAGACTTTTCACAAATTATGCAGTTGTCTATAATGAAGCATTGTCTGAGAGTAGCTGCACAAATATTAAGCCAGATCTTGATAATATTTCAAAGTGGTGCAAAGATTGGCAACTAGCTTTAAATGTTCAGAAGTGTAAATTTTTGTGCACTCATAAAAATGAAAAAGTGAAGTATGCTGTGGCTATAATATCAATCAGTTACAATTGGGATCGGTCAGTTCATATAAATATCTGGGTGTAACAGTTTGTGGAATATGAGGGGAACAATCTTATACACTTAGCCATAAGTAAAGCAGGTGTCAGGCTGCAATTCATTGGTAGAGTACTAGGAAAATACAATCGATCTACAAAACAAACTGCATACAAAATACCCGTGGGACACATCATAAAGAATACTGCTTAAGTGTGTGGAATGAGTCCCTAATGGGACTACCATAGGGTGACCAGGTGGAAAACTATATGGAATATGGACACATTCAGTTCAAAGGAATCGTGTTTGCATACATGTTAATCAATATAGGCAAACTGTTGAAAACCTAAATCAGCATACTGGATGGAATTGTCAACCCTGTTCCACCCGAAACCAAGTCCAGTGCCTTAAGCATTGTGTCACCTTGATCGGTATGAGAGAGTTAAATATTCCAATTATTACGGCATGATTAGGGGTCATTCATGCTCTCAAATTTTCATTAACTGCAGCAGATATGTCTGGAGTCTAGCAGAAGGATTAATCTAAAACCTTGTGCCTGTCCTCGATAGTTAGTCTTGTCCAAAATGTTCTACATATCAATTCTTTTGTTCTGTAGCAATATTATGAGATGGAAAGTTGCTACTCACCATATAGTGGAGATGCTGAGTCACAGATAGGCACAACAAAAAGACTCGCACAATTATAGCTTTTGGCCATTAAGGCCTTCTTCAACAACAGACACACATGCGCACACACTCACGCAAACCAACTCACACACATGACTGCAGTCTCGGGCAACTGAAACCACACTGTGAGCAGCAACACCAGTGCGTGATGGGAGTGGCAACTGGGTGGGGGTAAGGAGGAGGCTGGGGTGGGAAGGGGGAAGGGTAGTACAGTGGGTTGGCAGACAGTGAAGTCCTGCAGGTTAGATGGAGGGCAGGGGAGGGGAAGTAGCAGAAAAGGAGAGAAATAAAAGAGAGACTGAGTGTAATGGTGGTGGTGGTGGTGGTGGTGGTGGTGGTGGAATGATGGCTGTGTAGTGCTCCTTGATGGGTGAGGACAATGACTAACGATGGTTGAGGCCAGAAGGATTACGGGAACATAGGATGTACGCCAGGAGAAGTTCCCACCTGCGCTGTTCAGAAAAGCTGGTGTTGGTGGGAAGGATCCATATGGCACAGGCCATGAAGCAGTCATTGAAATGAAGGATGTCGTGTTTGGCAGTGCATTTAGCAACAGAGTGGTCCACTTGTTTCTTGGCCACAGTTTGACAGTGGCCATTCACGTAGACAGACAGGTTGTTGGTTTTCATGTGCACGTAGAGTGCAGCACAGTGGTTGCAGCTTAGATTGTAGACCACATGACTGGTTTCACAGGTAGCCCTGCCTATGATGGGATAGGTGGTGATAGTGACCGGACTGTAGTAGGTGGTGGTGAAAATCCCTGTTAGTAATGAGGACATAAAAACGTCTCCATTCCTACACAAATACATGTTATTCTTTGCAGCTTTGTGTACTGTTACAAATATTGAACAAATAGTAGTTGATAAATAGCAGGTGTTTGGTGTAAATGAGGAATACCAGCATCCCAAATTAATATATGGTTGCATCTCTTCAGTTACTGAAGAACTAAGAAAAATATCTATATTGTGTGTTAACAGGTGTGTGTGGTGGAGGCATTTCCTTCCATCATAATAGCAAGTTTACGTATGAAATTCTATTGCTCACACTATAAATGACTATTGAGAGTAAAAAAGAGAGTTAGACTCATCAATACAATTTTATTGTATTGATGAGTCTAACTCTCTTTTTTAGTCTCAGTAGTCATTTATAGTGTGAGCAATAGATTTCAGTGTATTACGAGTCCACAGCAACTATTTATCTTATTGTTAATGGAGTACACATTAAATAGCATTCTGCTCTTTACTTGATGCCACTCATCCTATTTGTGATACTGTTAACTATTTTCCACACTTCCTTCTGTAAGGTTGTCTCACAGCAGTGAACTCTTGGTCTTGAAAGCTTGAGAGTCAAAATGTTCTTTGTAATTGTTGGTATATATTTAGAAAGCAGTATTGTGTCACAAGGCAATACCATCTGTTTGATTTTCTTTCTTTATATTTTTATATTGTTCTAGTTTATATTACAGCTAACTCTGTGTTTTCTTATTGTTTTCAGAGTAATGGACCACGTTCTATTGGGAGTTCGATGCAGTGACCTCTTGGAGCCACTCAAAAAACTAGCAATCGAAAGACACAAGCTGAAAGGCAGAGGAGTCATTAGAGGCCATTCTTTATACAGAGAAATGTTATTTTTGGCCTTCACTGCTATGGGCAGGGACAATATTGACCAAAGTAAGCTATCAAGCAGTAGAGGTGATTATCATTTCTTTTATATGTACGGCACAAATAAAGAGGTTTTTTTTTTCCTTCTTACAGGTGCATTTGATAAGGAATATGTGACAGCATATGATCGCTTGTCCGAGAGGGAACTTAAATTATACAGTAAATGTGATCAGCCTCTTACACCAGCATCACTCTTCTGCAGGCTTTACTTCAAAGAATTGGAGTTATGACCTATATAGTAACTAAATGTGAAGCACTTAAAAGCAAATCACTGTAAGTATTTTCTTTCTTCTTTTAAGTTAACATTTGATACAAAGCTCCACCTCTTACTGATGTAACCTTGGTTTCAGGTGTTAATTCCCTTAAAAAGTTCATATTTATTATTTGTAGTGGCTAAGGATTTTCTGTGATGTGACATTTTCCCTGTTTTAAAACTGTTTAGTCATTATGTCATACCTTTCTCAGGCTTTGTTGCAGTCTGAAACCTTGTTCCCTGAGTGCATTACACATCTTGTACTACTCTTTTTGGAAAAACTGTTTGCTGTGGATGAGTTATTCAGCATGAAGTGTCCTAATGACTCCTTCATAATACTCATTCCTAACTGACAGCACTAACAAATACATTGTGTTTGATATAGAACATTCCTTCAATGTATTATCATCTTAAAGTTACTTAACTTGACAAAGCTACATTCAGAAATTTGCATTTTGGTAGTATCAGAAAGATGTCTACAGTTCCTTAATTTTAAATGTTCATTTCAATCATGTTGCTATTATTTCTGCTGACCCTCCTTCACCAGCTAGCTTTGCTGTTTTATAGTTGCTTGGCGTTGGATTCAGTCATCTTCTAACCCTGGAAGTTACAAGTCACTCAAAGTTATCTTTCCTTCTGTTTTGAACATTGTAATTTGAACTATTAATAGGATATTAATTAAAGTTGCACATATATATCCAAACATCTGGTTTATTCCATCCTGGTGTTTTGTACTGTTAGATTTAATATTGACCAAGCATGACTTGCAGTTAAAACTAATGTGATAAAATTTATATAATTTTATCTGCTTGCTGCACTGATAACACACAAAATGAAAAACAGTGGACTAAAGGTAATATTAGTTGAATAAAATCAAACAATGGAAACACCAGGTTGTAATATCAACAATATTATGAAGAGGATAGATCACTACTCACCATAAAGATAACACGTTGAGTTGTAGGCAAATACAATGAAAATACTGTTACAAATGAGCTTTCAGCCAATGCCTTCTTCACAAAAGATAAGAACATGCACACACACATTTGCACAAGCAAGTACACCTGGCCTTTATCTCTAACCATATTCTGGCATGACCTCTGCCCCCCCCCCTCTCTCTCTCTCTCTCTCTCTCTCTCTCTCTCTCTCTCTCTCTCTCTCTCTCTCTCTCTCTCTCGTATCTTGCCCCCCCCCCCCCAACCTATTTTTTTCCTTTTTCCAACCTTTCCACAACCCCTTCAGGGAGATAAGTACTGGCCAGCTCTTACGTCTCCCGGTAATTTAATTAGATCTTTTACTCATCATAAATGTGTACTTCGTGTCATAAAACACCCAAAAATATATTCATAAATTAATCTTCATTTTTGCCATGAGGCCCCAAAGATGATCTATCTGGTCTCTGATCTTGTCACGTATGCCTGTATCAGAATAACAACCTACCAAACAGGAAAGGAGCTTTGTCACACTGTCTATTCTATTCACTGCTGTCACTTTAATTTGCTACTACAAGATTGAGTTACCACAGTCAGCTGTAAACACCTAATTGTTGATCAGTTTTCAATGTTTTTCTGCAGCATGCATTTTACACAACAGAATATCTGAAACTAGCTGTAATAGTTTACAGAAAAGGCTATTATAATCACACCAAACTAATGCAATAATGTACAAGTAGCAGAGGACCATTTGAGTGAAACCAGTATGAAACCATACATCCATATAATGCTGAACTGAGAACATTGCCCCCTTCTGTGCTCAACTGTCAATCACTTTGTTATTCTGATCTAGGCATATACACAATAAATAATAGGCTCTGCAGTAGTTGCAAAATGCTGCATCTATTTACATCTAAACTTATCCAGAACCACATACTGCAACATTAAGCAGTGAACTATATTCTGTATCATCAAATTAACATACTTATGCGCCTATCCATGTTTTGCCGTCAGTTTTTGTGAAAGCTTTTGTCCAATGCATACAAATATTTAAGAAATGAAATATTCTGAATTTAGTCTTTAGTTTTAAGATAGCATTGCACTACCTTGAGTTCATTGCCCGACAAGACTCCACATTGAAATTCACAATTCTTTTCAGGTCCATAACTTAATGTGATGTTACACCGCCACCATGAGCAAT
The DNA here is from genome assembly GCF_023864275.1 of Schistocerca cancellata. Lineage (NCBI taxonomy): Eukaryota > Metazoa > Arthropoda > Insecta > Orthoptera > Acrididae > Schistocerca > Schistocerca cancellata. The sequence goes on from NC_064633.1 coordinate 421,904,272, forward strand.
TTTGGGTATAACCTGCTGAGGATTAATCATACTTTGCAGCATTTTTATATAGAATTGAGTACATATTTACAACGACATGTAAAAATTTTTTGAGAAGGAGCTATAAAAATTTGACTTGGGTTAACTCAAAATATTGATGTCCAAACTATTTTTCTGCTATGCTTTTGGCAAAGCAGTGCAGAGTTTTAAAAATATTTTAATCTTATAGGCTTGAGAATGTAAGAATGTGTGTTCTCTGGTGCACCAAATGCAGCAGATATTTTTATGCTTCTGCAAAAATATGCAGCTACTTGTTGAGTTTTTGGATTTTAAATGCAGTGGCCTCACTTTCCAGTATGGTATCTGCAGTCTCTCTGCAACACGAGAGAGAATTGCATTATTGTGGTACCTGCAACTGAATAAAGACTGTTTGATGTTATATTGTAGACAATATTAAATCCAGAAGAGCTAATAAAATGGAAAGTGTTTTTCTAAACCGCAAACATCACAAAAATATTTTTGTAAGCATAATGTACTTTGAATTATAATTACAAATGCCTCACTCACATTTCAGGAAGAATTTGAGTACGCTGTATATATTATAAATATTTATGCTCCTTTTTCTGTGATTCACTATTCAGAACAAAATGCATTCTATTTTACTGCTCAGAAAATTGTGCTTGTTAAATAATGTGATCCTAATTGAATCGTTGCTTGTTTTGAATGTATGATTGTTGTAAAATTTTTAAAAACAAAACAATGTATATAAACAGATGAATTTTAAGGCCTATTTGTTTCGTTGCAAATTGATAAATGGTGGTGGTATATATTGCTTCACCACACTGGTTGTGATTTCTGATTATGTTAATTGATTGTAGTGTTGACTTTCAGTATTTTGTTAAGTTGGAAACTCAAACATATTTATATGGAATGAACTATTGCTTGAATCCCGGTTTTGAACCATTCTTTTCACATTTCACTTTGTTTTATAATTAACGTATTTATATCATCATGTACACGTACTGTCAAAATTCTTGATTTAAATTTTAATATATATTTTTGTATGTGAAAAAATAAAATGTAAAAAATTGTCAGTAAAATATGTATTTTACTTAGAAGTGATCGGAAAGATTATTTTGTTTCTCCTTAACTCCCTCCACAATTAAACTTTCAATACAACAGATTGTACACACTCATGAAAAATCTAGACAGATTGAAACCATGTTTCAGAAAGAATGCCAGGAACTTCCTTTACAGCTTGGGAACAAGACTGAAGCTGATCGGCAAACCAGGAGACATCTGAATAGCCCAACAAGTTTCTTCAGCCTCCACCTTATTACTTCCAACAATTAACATTCCCCCCCTTTTTTTTCCTTTCTTTGCTCTTGAGACCACCTCTAAGACGTTTTCTTAGAATGTGTTTCAAAATTCTCAACATCTTATATTAGTCTGACATATATGCAAACACCCTGTAATTGTGAGTAGAAGAGCAAGAAATCAAATAATTAAAAAGTTAGGTTAATAGTATCACACTGATCTTTTTATAGGCCAGCTGGACATAATTTCAAAATGTTCTGGTATGAGGAACTGCTTAACACTGTTACTGTAAACACGGTGCCCATTTCAGCATCTGAAACCTACTCCTTCCAAATTTGAATTCAATGTGCTCCTTCTGTCTTCATGTCAGAATAGTTACAGCCCACTGGGCAATAACTGTTAATGATAAATTACCCATCTTGTACTGGAGCTACATAGAGTTTTATGAAATTGATAATAATTTGCTCCAGCCTGTTACATGAAATGCTATATTTTACAAATTTTGTGAATGAAGTATTCTCACTTATTCTAAAGATAAATCTTATAGTAAAATTAAATGTTGAAAATTAATCTTTTTCCACAAGTTGATTATGGACAGACATATGAAACAGAGCGCGAGTGTGATAACATATTATCAAGTGGAAAGTGAGGAAAGGTGAGAAGCTGGATGACACAAACATGGAATGATACTTATTTTGGTATCTTCTCTCCCCCCCCACCACCACCACCAACTTAGGAATATTTACATTAACACTACCAGTGTGTGAACTGACCTGCCTCAATACCCTTAACAGAGGGAGTGAATCCTTGGTTAAGGCTACTGCAGTTGCTTTGCAGAGGATTTTTCACTAACTGCAACAGACTCTTTATTATGTCTATGTTATTAGTATCTGGGATCTGCCTGTGTAAAAATGCTTTAAAGACAAGAAGCAAAATTTGTTACACAAACAAGCAAGGAACCTTTTATCTGTCACAGAGACAGATCCCTCGATACTAAGAAGAATCATCATCCATTTAGTATCCAAGGAACAACATAAGATACAGAAATTTATGCACAGGCTTTTCATTTATAAAAACAAGCTCCTCGTCCAAGCAATGGCAACTGATTGCCGTTTCATCCTCTGTCTTGGGGTGCCATGCAGATATGGTATGAAGGGGCATGTGTTCAGCACAATACTCTCCCAGCCATTTTGCCAACTTTTCAGATCATGGAACCACTATTTCTCATTCAAGTAGCTTATCAAATGGTATCATGAGGCTGACTGCACTCTATACCTGACCTCTCACCAAAGAAAAATACTTAGCAGGACCGCAAATCAAACTGATGTCCTCCGCGTGCTGCATGGCAGCCACCTTCACTGGTCACTCAGGTGTGGAGGCAGCCTTTTTCATTTATATCTTCCTGTAAATTTATGTATGAAGGCACACACAATGAGGCAGTTTATTTCTGCCCGCTCACAACCTAAGCCATCATGAATACAGGTGAATTAACTGTCAACAAGCCAAATACCTTAGTTGCATACAAATGCAGTTCCAGTGTTGGCAGCGGGGGGTGGGGGACATGGGCTCATACACCCCCCCCCTCCCCCCCCATCCACACACACACACACACACACACACACACACACACACACACACACACCAAACATTTTGCAAAAAGCATTTTTGTTTCTAAATATATTAATTTCTAAATTTTTCAATGAACTTTCAGAGAATGCAGAATGTTGTAAACTATTCATAGGCTGACCATACCTGTTGTCAACAACAAATCCAACACAGTTTATGAATCCAAAGGTGGAATCAGCAAACCAAAGAAGTTTAGGGAAAGCAGGACAGAAGGGGAAGGATGTCCCACTATATATATATATATATATATATATATATATATATATATATATATATATATATATATATATAGTTATAATAGAAGGAAACATTCCACGAAGGAAAAATATACCTAAAAACAAAGATGATGTGACTTACCAAATGAAAGTGCTGGCAGGTCGACAGACACACAAACGAACACAAACATACACACAAAATTCAAGCTTTCGCAACAAACTGTTGCCTCATCAAGAAAGAGGGAAGGAGAGGGAAAGACGAAAGGATGTGGGTTTTAAGGGAGAGGGTAAGGAGTCATTCCAGTCCCGGGAGCAGAAAGACTTACCTTAGGGGGAAAAAAGGACGGGTATACACTCGTACACACACACATATCCATCCACACATATACAGACACAAGCAGACATATTTAAAGACGAGTTTGGGCAGAGATGTCAGTCGAGGCAGAAGTGCAGAGGCAAAGATGTTGTGGAATGACAGGTGAGGTATGAGTGGCGGCAACTTGAAATTAGCGGAGATTGAGGCCTGGTGGATAACGGGAAGAGAGGATATATTGAAGAGCAAGTTCCCATCTCCGGAGTTTGGATAGTTTGGTGTTAGTGGGAAGTATCCAGATAACCCGGACGGTGTAACACTGCGCCAAGATGTGCTGGTCGTGCACCAAGGCATGTTTAGCCACAGGGTGATCCTCATTACCAACAAACACTGTCTGCCTGTGTCCATTCATGCGAATGGACAGTTTGTTGCTGGTCATTCCCACATAGAATGCATCACAGTGTAGGCAGGTCAGTTGGTAGATCACGTGGGTGCTTTCACACGTGGCTCTGCCTTTGATTGTGTACACCTTCCGGGTTACAGGACTGGAGTAGGTGGTGGTGGGAGGGTGCATGGGACAGGTTTTACACCGGGGGCGGTTACAAGGGTAGGAGCCAGAGGGTAGGGAAGGGGGTTTGGGGATTTCATAGGGATGAACTAAGAGGTTACGTAGGTTAGGTGGACGGCGGAAAGACACTCTTGATGGAGTGGAGAGGATTTCATGAAGGATGGATCTCATTTCAGGGCAGGATTTGAGGAAGTCGTATCCCTGCTGGAGAGCCACATTCAGAATCGGATCCAGTCCCGGAAAGTATCCTGTCACAAGTGGGGCACTTTTGTGGTTCTTCTGTGGGAGGTTCTGGGTTTGAGAGGATGAGGAAGTGGCTCTGGTTATTTGCTTCTGTACCAGGTCGGGAGGGTAGTTGCGGGATGCGAAAGCTGTTGTCAGGTTGTTGGTGTAATGCTTCAGGGATTCCGGACTGGAGCAGATTCGTTTGCCACGAAGACCTAGGCTGTAGGGAAGGGACCGTTTGATGTGGAATGGGTGGCAGCTGTCGTAATGGAGGTACTGTTGCTTGTTGGTGGGTTTGATGTGGACGGACGTGTGAAGCTGGCCATTGGACAGGTGAAGGTCAACATCAAAGAAAGTGGCATGGGATTTGGAGTAGGACCAGGTGAATCTGATGGAACCAAAGGAGTTGAGGTTGGAGAGGAAATTCTGGAGTTCTTCTTCACTGTGAGTCCAGATCATGAAGATGTCATCAATAAATCTGTACCAAACTTTGGGTTGGCAGGCCTGGGTAACCAAGAAGGCTTCCTCTAAGCGACCCATGAATAGGTTGGCGCATGAGGGGGCCATCCTGGTACCCATGGCTGTTCCCTTTAATTGTTGGTATGTCTGGTTTTCAAAAGTGAAGAAGTTGTGGGTCAGGATGAAGCTGGCTAAGGTAATGAGGAAAGAGGTTTTAGGTAGGGTGGCAGGTGATTGGCATGAAAGGAAGTGCTCCATCGCAGCGAGGCCCTGGACGTGCGGGATATTTGTGTATAAGGAAGTGGCATCAATGGTTACAAGGATGGTTTCTGGGGGTAACGGATTGGGTAAGGATTCCAGGCGTTCGAGAAAGTGGTTGGTGTCTTTGATGAAGGATGGGAGACTGCATGTAATGGGTTGAAGGTGTTGATCTATGTAAGCAGAGATACGTTCTGTGGGGGCTTGGTAACCAGCTACAATGGGGCGGCCGGGATGATTGGGTTTGTGAATTTTAGGAAGAAGGTAGAAGGTAGGGGTGCGGGGTGTCGGTGGGGTCAGGAGGTTGATAGAGTCAGGTGAAAGGTTTTGTAGGGGGCCTAAGGTTCTGAGGATTCCTTGAAGCTCTGCCTGGACATCAGGAATGGGATTACCTTGGCAAACTTTGTATGTGGTGTTGTCTGAAAGCTGACGCAGTCCCTCAGCCACATACTCCCGACGATCAAGTACCACGGTTGTGGAACCCTTGTCCGCCGGAAGAATGACGATGGACCGGTCAGCCTTCAGATCACGGATAGCCTGGGCTTCAGCAGTGGTGATGATGGGAGTAGGATTAAGGTTTTTTAAGAAGGATTGAGAGGCAAGGCTGGAAGTCAGAAATTCCTGGAAGGTTTGGAGAGGGTGATTTTGAGGAAGAGGAGGTGGGTCCCGCTGTGACGGAGGACGGAACAGTTCCAGGCAGGGTTCAATTTGGATAGTGTCTTGGGGAGTTGGATCATTAGGGGTAGGATTAGGATCATTTTTCTTCGTGGCAAAGTGATACTTCCAGCAGAGAGTACGAGTGTAGGACAGTAAATCTTTGATGAGGGCTGTTTGGTTGAATCTGGGAGTGGGGCTGAAGGTGAGGCCTTTGGATAGGACAGATGTTTCGGATTGGGAGAGAGGTTTGGAGGAAAGGTTAACTACTGAATTAGGGTGTTGTGGTGCCAGATTGTGTTGATCGGAATTTTGAGGTTTTGGAGGGAGTGGAGCTGGAAGTGGGAGATTGAGTAGATGGGAGAGACTGGGTTTGTGTGCAATGAGAGGTGGTTGAGGTTTGCTGGAAAGGTTGTGAAGGGTGAGTGAGTTGCCTTTCCGGAGGTGGGAAACCAGGAGATTGGATAGTTTTTTGAGGTGAAGGGTGGCATGCTGTTCTAATTGGCGGTTGGCCTGTAGGAGGATGCTCTGAATAGCCGGTGTGGATGTGGGAGAGGAAAGATTGAGGACTTTTATTAAGGATAGGAGTTGACGGGTGTGTTCATTGGCTGAGTTGATGTGTAGGTGAAGGATTAGGTGGGTGAGGGCAATGGATTGTTCAGTTTGGAACTGGTATAGGGACTGATGGAAAGAAGGGTTGCAGCCAGAGATGGGAACTTTAAGTGTGAGGCCTTTGGGGGTTATGCCAAATGTCAGACAAGCCTGAGGAAATAAAATATGTGAGCGTAATCTGGCTAGGGTGAAGGCATGTTTGCGGAGGGAATGTAAATAAAACTTAATGGGGTCGTTGTGGGGGTGTTGTGAGGGTTATAACGATATGTTTACATAATGAGTATACATAAACATACAGTTATAAATGTCCCCATTCGTAGTCGCTAATTATAACAATATGTTTACTTTTGTGCTGTAACATACAGCTATAATCAGCGGTGGAAACATATTTGCGAACGCCGACCATTTGCGGCTGTTTCTTGTTGGATCGTCTGATCAGTCGGAAGTTGCACTGCAGAGGAGAGTAAATGCCTATTCAAAATATAATTATTTTGGATAGCTCAACATGAATTTCCTAAGGGACCGTAGTTTATCATGCATTTATCAGTAGAGTATGGCGCGGAGAAAGTATTTTGCCGCATGCAACTTCCGTCCGAACTCGACGAAAGAATTCGTGACTGTGAACTCTCTATTTGGCAGAAACATATAGAAAATTAAATAATTTCATGAAGAAGTGAGACATAGATTCTATAGTAAATGAGTAGTCCATACACCAGTTCCATTTAACTCTGAATTTATGGCAATTAATAGACGAACTTACACTGCAATGAAGGATTTAACATGGATGTCGTTTTGACTGGAACTTCTCTTAATGAAAACAATTCCTTCGACGTTTTCACATACACGTCACACAATAAATCTACTGCTAGGCACTTTTAGTATTACACATTCACTTATCACAAAAACAATATTATTTTTAACGATAATAATACGGCGGCAAGACATGCGTGTCCGACACAAGAGACAAGAGAAGAATGAGTAACTGTTCATCGAGAATATCTCGTACCTCAAAAAAAAAAAAAAAATGTGTAAAAGTGTTCTTCTTCTGTCTGTTTTTCGCGCCGCGGTTTTCAAAGTCAATAACTCACTGCATCTCTGACGGCACTTCGACAATAAACAAGTTACGTCACAGGTCGTTCACCTTTTACATTCTCGCAACATTATTTGCTAACTGTAGCTGTTGCCGAGCGACTGCTCGATTAGTGAATGATTTAAAATGATAAGACAATCACATAATGTTACAGGGTGACGTGGTATTAGAAGGTGGAAAGTTTAACATGAGGTTGAAATGAAAAAGAAAGATAGAAATATATGGGGAGAGATAAAGGTAATTGGAGATCTGGTATGAAAAATGGCGAAAAAGTGTTGGTTAAGTTGATCCTGTGGTGAACTTGGGTTGGTAGACAGCGATGTGCATAAAGGTTAGGTGGTTGTGTTGCCGCTAAATCACGTTAAACGACGGAGAAATTCGGGAAAATTTCGAGAAAATTGCCACTTGTGACAGGATACTTTCCGGGACTGGATCAGAATCTGAATGTGGCTCTCCAGCAGGGATACGACTTCCTCAAATCCTGCCCTGAAATGAGATCCATCCTTCATGAAATCCTCCCCACTCCACCAAGAGTGTCTTTCCGCCGTCCACCTAACCTACGTAACCTCTTAGTTCATCCCTATGAAATCCCCAAACCCCCTTCCCTACCCTCTGGCTCCTACCCTTGTAACCGCCCCCGGTGTAAAACCTGTCCCATGCACCCTCCCACCACCACCTACTCCAGTCCTGTAACCCGGAAGGTGTACACAATCAAAAGCAGAGCCACGTGTGAAAGCACCCACGTGATCTACCAACTGACCTGCCTACACTGTGATGCATTCTATGTGGGAATGACCAGCAACAAACTGTCCATTCGCATGAATGGACACAGGCAGACAGTGTTTGTTGGTAATGAGGATCACCCTGTGGCTAAACATGCCTTGGTGCACGACCAGCACATCTTGGCGCAGAGTTACACCGTCCGGGTTATCTGGATACTTCCTACTAACACCAACCTATCCAAACTCCGGAGATGGGAACTTGCTCTTCAATATATCCTCTCTTCCCGTTATCCACCAGGCCTCAATCTCCGCTAATTTCAAGTTGCCGCCACTCATACCTCACCTGTCATTCAACAACATCTTTGCCTCTGCACTTCTGCCTCGACTGACATCTCTGCCCAAACTCTTGTCTTTAAATATGTCTGCTTGTGTCTGTATATGTGTGGATGGATATATGTGTGTGTGTGCGAGTGTATACCCGTCCTTTTTTCCCCCTAAGGTAAGTCTTTCTGCTCCCGGGACTGGAATGACTCCTTACCCTCTCCCTTAAAACCCACATCCTTTCGTCTTTCCCTCTCCTTCCCTCTTTCCTGATGAAGCAACAGTTTGTTGCGAAAGCTTGAATTTTGTGTGTATGTTTGTGTTCGTTTGTGTGTCTGTCGACCTGCCAGCACTTTCATTTGGTAAGTCACATCATCTTTGTTTTTAGGTATATATATATATATATATATATATATATATATATATATATATATATATATATATATGGTTATAATAGAAGGAAACATTCCACGTAGGAAAAATATACCTAAAAACAAAGATGATGTGACTTCCCAAATGAAAGTGCTGGCAGGTCGACAGACACACAAACGAACACAAACATACCTTCATGAAATCCTCCCCACTCCACCAAGAGTGTCTTTCCGCCAATCAACTAACCTTCGTAACCTCTTACTTCATCCCTATGAAATCCCCAAACCACCTTCCCTACCCTCTGGCTGCTACCCTTGTAACCGCCCCCGGTGTAAAACCTGTCCCATGCACCCTCCCACCACCACCTACTCCAGTCCTGTAACCCGGAAGGTGTACACAATCAAAGGCAGAGCCACGTGTGAAAGCACCCACGTGATCTACCAACTGACCTGCCTACACTGTGATGCATTCTATGTGGTAATGACCAGCAACAAACTGTCCATTCGCATGAATGGACACAGGCAGACAGTGTTTGTTGGTAATGAGGATCACCCTGTGGCTAAACATGCCTTGGTGCACGGCCAGCACATCTTGGCGCAGTGTTACACCGTCCGGGTTATCTGGATACTTCCCACTAACACCAACCTATCCGAACTCCGGAGATGGGAACTTGCTCTTCAATATATCCTCTCTTCCCGTTATCCACCAGGCCTCAATCTCCGCTAAGTTCAAGTTGCCGCCACTCATACCTCACCTGTCATTCAGCAACATCTTTGCCTCTGCACTTCTGCCTCGACTGACATCTCTGCCCAAACTCTTTGTCTTTAAATATGTCTGCTTGTGCCTGTATATGTGTGGATGGATATGTGTGTGTGTGCGAGTGTATACCCGTCCCTTTTTCCCCCTAAGGTAAGTCTTTCCGCTCCCGGGACTGGAATGACTCCTTACCCTCTCCCTTAAAACCCACATCCTTTCGTCTTTCCCTCTCCTTCCCTCTTTCCTGATGAGGCAACAGTTTGTTGCAAAAGCTTGAATTTTGTGTGTATGTTGTGTTCGTTTGTGTGTCTGTCGACCTGCCAGCACTTTCATTTGGTAAGTCACATCTTACACATCTTTTATATATAAAAACAGAAAGACTCACTCTACTGAACATAGGTGAAAACAACAGAATTGCCCCCATTTATAAGCTTGTATAGCTGTAGTCAGCAGATGTGTTCACAACCTTAGAGCAAAATGAAATACTGATAATGGTGAGTGTGCTCTTTGATTTTACATTGCATTGCATTGCACTCCCAAGGGGAGTGGCGGGTTCAGCGGCATTCGCGGTGCACGAGGCGGAGGGTCAATGTGGAGGCTGGCCGTGTGGCATCGCCCGCTCTGCCTGTGAGTGGACATGTGGCCACTCCTTCAGCAAGGTCCGGGAAGGCACACGGGGGGAGGGGTTTATTAGTGATTGGGAGCTCCAACGTTAGGCGGGTGATGGAGCCCCTTAGGGAAATAGCGGAAAGGTCGGGGAAGAAGGCCAGTGTTCACTCTGTCTGCTTGCCGGGGGGTCTCATCCGAGATGTGGAGGAGGCCTTGCCGGCAGCGATAGAGAGCACTGGGTGCACCCAACTGCAAATTGTTGCTCATGTTAGCACCAATGATTCCTGCTGTCTGGGTACACAGGTCATCCTCAGTTCATACTGTTGTTGAAGGTGGAAAGCCTCACTCGCGGGGTGGAATCTGAGCTAACTATTTGTAGTATCGTTCCCAGAACCGATCGTGGTCCTCTGGTTTGGAGCTGAGTGGAAGGCTTAAACCAGAGGCTCAGACGATTCTGCGGAGATCTGGGGTACAAATTTTTTGACCTCCGCTATCAGATGGAGAAATGTAGGGTCCCTCTGAATAGGTCAGGCGTGCACTACACGCAGGAAGCGGCTACAAGGGTAGCGGAGTACGTGTGGAGTGCACATGTGGGTTTTTTAGGTTAGAGAATTCCCTCCCTAGGCCCGACAAGACGCCTCCTGAGAAGCGGCAAGGTAGGAGTAGGCAAAATGCAACAGGGAATAACAATATTAATCTGCTAATAGTAAAATGCAGGAGCGTCTATAGAAAGGTCCCAGAACTGCTGTCATTAATAAACGGTCACAATGCCCACATAGTACTAGGGACAGAAAGTTGGCTGAAACCAGATGTAAACAGTAATGAAATTCTAAACTCAGATTGGAATGTATACCACAGAGACAGGCTGGACAGTGAGGGGGGGAGGCGTGTTTATAGCGATAAGAAGTGCAATAGTATCGAAGGAAATTGACGGAGATGCAAAATGTGAAATAATTTGGGTGAAGGTCACGGTTATAGCAGGCTCAGACATGGTAATTGGATGTCTCTATAGGCCCCCTGGCTCAGCAGCTGTTGTGGCTGAGCACCTGAAGGATAATTTGGAAAATATTTCGAGTAGATTTCCCCACCATGTTATAGTTCTAGGTGGAGATTTAATTTGCCGGATATAGACTGGGAGACTCAAACGTTCATAACGGGTGGCATGGACAAAGAATCCAGTGAAATTTTTTTTAAGTGCTTTATCTGAAAACTACTTTGAGCAGGTAAACAGAGAACCGACTCATGGCGATAACATATTAGACCTTCTGGTGACAAACAGACCCGAACTATTTGAAACTGTTAACGCAGAACAGGGAATCAGCGATCATAAAGCGGTTACTACATCGATGATTTCAGCTGTAAATAGAAATATTAAGAAAGGTAGGAAGATTTTTCTGTTTAGCAAAAGTGACAAAAAGCAGATTTCAGAGTACCTGATGGCTCAACACAAAGGTTTTGTCTCAAGTACAGATAGTGTTGAGGATCAGTGGACAAAGTTCAGAACCATCGTACAATATGCGTTAGATGAGTATGTGCCAAGCAAGATCGTAAGAGATGGAAAAGAGCCACCGTGGTACAACAACCGAGTTGGAAAACTGCTGCGGAAGCAAAGGGAACTTCACAGCAAACATAAACATAGCCAAAGCCTTGCAGACAAACAAAAATTACGCGAAGCGAAATGTAGTGTGAGGAGGGCTATGTGAGAGGCATTCAATTAATTCGAAAGTAATGTTCTATGTACTGACTTGGCAGAAAATCCTAAGAAATTTTGGTCTTATGTCAAAGCGGTAGGTGGATCAAAACAAAATGTCCAGACACTCTGTGACCAAAATGGTACTGAAACAGAGGATGACAGACTAAAGGCCAAAATCCAAAATGTCTTCTTCCAAAGCTGTTTCACAGAGGAAGACTGCATTGTAGTTCCTTCTCTAGACTGTCGCACAGATGACAAAATGATAGATATCGAAATAGACGACAGAGCGTTAGAGAAACAATTAAAATCGCTCAAAAGAGGAAAGGCCGCTGGACCTGATGGGATACCAGGGTTCAAGAAGGGACGTCGAACAGATGTGCAGAACTATAGACCTATATCTCTTAACGTCTATCAGTTGTAGAATTTTGGAACATGTATTATGTTCGAGTATAATGACTTTTCTGGAGACTAAAAATCTACTCTCTAGGAATGAGCATGGGTTTTGAAAAAGACGATCGTGTGAAACCCAGCTCACGCTATTCATCCACGAGACTCAGAGGGCCATAGACACGGGTTCCCAGGTAGATGCCGTGTTTCTTGACTGCCGCAAGGCGTTCAAAACAGTTCCCCACAGTCGTTTAATGAACAAAGTAAGAGCATATGGACTATCAGACCAATTGTGTGATTGGATTGAAGAGTTCCTAAATAACAGAACGCAGCATGTAATTCTCAATGGAGGGAAGACTTCAGACTTCCGAAGTAAGAGTGATTTCAGGTGTGCCGCAGGGGAGTGTTGTAGGACCGTTGCTATTCACAATATGCATAAATGACCTTGTGGATGACATTGGAAGTTCACTGAGGCTTTTTGCGGATGATGCTGTGGTATATCAAGAGGTTGTAACAATGGAAAATTGTACTGAAATGCAGGAGGATCTGCAGCGAATTGACGCATAGTGCAGGGAATGGCAATTGAATCTCAATGTAGACAAGTGTAATGTGCTGCGAATACATAAAAAGAAAGATCCCATATCATTTAGCTACAATATAGCAGGTCAGCAACTGGAAGCAGTTAATTCCGTAAATTATCTGGGAGTATGCATTAGGAGTGATTTAAAATGGAATGATCATATCAAGTTGATCATCGGTAAAGCAGATGCCAGTCTGAGATTCATTGGAAGAATCGTAAGGAAATGCAGTCCTAAAACAAAGGAAGTAGGTTACAGTACGCTTGTTCGCCCACTGCTTGAGTACTGCTCAGCAGTGTGGGATCCGTACCAGATAGGGTTGATAGAAGAGATAGAAAAGATCCAACGGAGAGCAGCGCGCTTCGTTACAGGATCATTTAGTAATCGCGAAAGCATTACGGAGATGATAGATAAACTCCAGTGGAAGACTCTGCAGGAGAGATGCTCAGTAGCTCGGTATGGGCTTTTGTTAAAGTTTCGAGAACTTACCTTCACCGAGGAGTCAAGCAGTACATTGCTCCCTCCTACGTATATCTCGCGAAGAGACCATGAGGATAAAATCAGAGAGATTAGAGCCCACACAGAGGCATACCAACACTCCTTCTTTCCACGAACAATACGAGACTGGAATAGAAGGGAGAATCGATAGAGGTACTCAAGGTACCCTCCGCCACACACTGTCAGGTGGCTTGCGGAGTATGGATGTAGATGTAGATGAATTATGAAAGCATGGGGAAACCACAGCTATTACTTTTTCTGAGGGCATGCAGTTCTGTGTGGTTAAATGATGATGGCATCCTCTTGGATAAAATAGTCCCTCTCATCAAATAGTCCCTCTCATCATTACGAGGAAAAAAAAAAAAAAAAAAAGCAAGCTGGTATTCTAAAAGTCAGGGTATGAAATATCGGGTAGGTAGGTTAGAGAATTTCAAAAGTGGAATGGGTAATGTGGTGGTACATGTTGCTATTCAAGGTAGCAACATGTCCCACTTCCTTTCTAATGTGCCAGTGGAAGATGATTATGCAAAAACCTTAATTCATGGAATAGTGGTAGAGGAAAATATGCATACTGTGTACGCATTTTTTATTTTATTTTTTTTAAATGCACACGTAAACATAGTACAGCCACAAGATGCGATGGAGGGGCTGAGTGTTTTAATTTAGGATCAGGAGCTATTTATACTTTGACATTGTAAGTTGGTGGTGCCGTGGATGCCAAAGAGGAAGACGTTAGAACAACAATTGCTGTTGTTCTGAAAATAAAAACAAAAGAAGATTCTGTGGGATTACTTACTTACTTCTTGATTTTGGGATACTAATGATCTATCTGCCAACGAGTTTGGTTGTTAAGAGCTTAAATCTAAATGTTTAACTGATATGCTGAAAATGTTTTTGGGACAGTTAAATACATACAGGTGTTGAAAAGGAGTGGTTATGTGATTTTGTAGCTAGCAAGTAGCAAACATAATCTTCCATTATCACAGCATTTTCCTGCAGACGGTGAAGAAGTTCAATATAGGTACAAGTGGTACTACATAGCACGACCACAACTTCAAGGGGTGACACAAGTACAGAAGATATAAAGGTACAGGTATCTATGAACATACTGTAGTAGCACCACCATTTAGGATAGGGAAAGTTAGTTTTGTGCAATATTCTGAGCACAATTTACAGCCAGGTGCGAGCCGGATTGCAGGGAGTTACACATACCAACAGTGCGGAGCAGAATAGAGGCCACAAGGCCATCAAATTGCTGAAAGAGTATACATAGTGGTTTTGCTTGTCGCAAATCACAGGCAGAAGGGGCCCACTGGCCAACCTACCGTGTTATGAATACGTGACGCGAAGCAGTGCATATGGCAAAACAGAGGCATTCAAGTGTGTCAGCTCTCCTGGACAGCAGGGCATGTCGCACCACTAGTTACACTCAGCAGCAGGTGGGGTGCCAGCGTTCCAGTCCACGATGGGTCACTGGTTCGACCCTCTGAGGCCAATGTGGTCTGTAGCCAGCCAGCGGCGGGCCACTCCACGGCTCACTACCACGTGCAATTGTCCTGGCTTCCAATACACGCCGGAGGCATCCCGAGGCAAGGCCACAGATTTGGACTCCGGATCGCGGGCACTTGTTTTCACCGCAATCTTAGCCACGCCAGCGAGAAGTACACAGCTGGCCACCTGCAGCTCACACCAAGTGGCGCTGAATCGGCCAGTGTTAGTGTATTTGGGGCAGTAAGACTTTTTTTTTCATGGCATTTAATTACTTTTGTATTGGTTTGAGTAGGTACAAGGAGATACCGAGTATGATGATACTGAGGTGTAGGGAGTTGGGTTATTCTTGTACTTAAATGTTTCATTTCGGGACAAACTGGGAATGAAAGCAACTCAATGGCAGGGTCAGGGATGCAAGGTGTGTTTGAACCAGAAGCGGTACGGATTTTGTTGGAAAAAGTAGCACAATTGACAGCAGACAATACGCAGTTGAGAAATGAATTAACATCTAGATGTGAGCGGGAAACCGCATCTGATCAGTCGTTGTTGCCTAGGGTGCAGGGGATTGATCCAGCTGCCACAAGTTTGATTATTCGGTTTTGTGGCAAGGCATATGAGGATGTGCATTCGTTTGTGGAGGACTTGGAGACTTCAGCTGTTATGAGTGGTTGGTGTGATGAGCAGTTGTTACATATAGCCAAGATTAGATTAACGGATGAAGCGAAAACATGTGTAAGGTGTTCTGAGGCCTTAAGGAAGGCAGGACAGCTTAAGCAGTTAAAGGAAGTTCTTTTACAAAGATACAAAAAACAGAAAAGCGCTCGGTACTTTAGAGAGCAGTTAAGTACAATGTCAAAGAGACGGGGAGACTTTGGAGAAATTTGCGGACAGAATAAGGGAAATTAGTGAATATACTTAAGAGTTGGGTCAGAGCAATGAAGCGAATAGTGTTCTGTTGCAGGAGGCTGGGCAAAGGACACTTGTATTTTTGAGAGGGTTACCGGAGCATATGTCACGGAAAGTGCATGAAGTGACTCCGAAAGATTTGTATTCGGCCATACAGCTGGCAATTCAATGTGAGGAAATAGACATGGCAACAGGGGTACACAAGAGACAAACAGTGTTTACAGCAGGTGTGAAATGTTTTAAGTGTGGTCATATGGGACATGTGCAGAGGCAATGTACTCAGTCACTGAGGAATAAATGAAGGGGTGGAAATCGGCAGCAGGGAGGATGCTGAAGTGGAGATAGGAGAGGTGGACAAGCGTTAAATGACAGAGGGGGCCCAACACCCACCTAAGGGAGCTCCTGTTTAATTTCAATGCTATGAATATGTATGCAGAGGTGAAATGTTCAGTGGTAGGATCCATAGGAACTAAAAAGTTCAGGATTTTGTTGGACACAGGGGCACAAGTATCAGTGGCTACTAAAGAGTTTAATGGGGCGAAAGAAGTTAGACCCACCACGTTATAGGTTGCGTGGAGTGGGATGTTATTTCAGCAATGGGAAACTTGGCAATGAAGAGCTGTCGCGAGGGATGTTCAAT
The DNA here is from genome assembly GCF_023864275.1 of Schistocerca cancellata. Classification (NCBI taxonomy): domain Eukaryota; kingdom Metazoa; phylum Arthropoda; class Insecta; order Orthoptera; family Acrididae; genus Schistocerca; species Schistocerca cancellata. The sequence continues at coordinate 421,920,561 of NC_064633.1, forward strand.
GAACAAACCAATTGAACCATGCACATTAGCATTAAGGCTTAATTCGCATGAGTGTGTGTCTTGTAGCACTGGGAAGTCGCTTTGGGTAAGTGTGGAGTCAAATCTACGTGTGGGTACAGTATGTGTTATTGAACCATTGGAGGATAATAAAGTTTTGGGTCCATTAGGTTGTTTTGTGAAACGTAGTGTTGTACACATATAGGAATGCAGCATAATAGGTTCGCTGCTTTTTATGATTTACATAAAAAATCTGGTTTATGGTATTGACAGCAGCATTAGACTATTTGCCGATGATGCTTTTGTCTACAGGAAAGTAGTATCACACGAAAGTTGTGAACAAATCAATGAGGATTTGCAGAAAATAAATGCATGGTGTAATGACTGGCAATTATCTCTCAATATTAATAAGTGTAACGTACTGCGTATAACAAGGCGAAAATCCCCATTAATGTACAAGTACAAAATATATGCCCAGTCTTTGGAAGCAGTAACATCCGTCAAGTATCTGGGTGTGACTATTCGAAATGATCTTAAATGCAATGGTCAAATTACACAAGTAACAGGTGAGGTGAACTCTAGATTGCGGTTTATTGATACAATCATGAAGCGATGCAGTTCTTCAACAAAGGAAATTGCTTACAATATGTTAGTTCATCCAGTATTAGAGTACTGTTCGTCTGTATGGAACCCTTACCAGTTGGGTCTGATTCAAGAGATTGGAAGGTCCAAAGAAGAGCTGCAAGATTCATGACGTACATTTAGCCATTGCGAGAGCTCTACAAATCTCATAGAGAGTTTGAAGTGGGACACACTTGCAGATAGACGGCGCGCTAAACGGGAGGGGCTGTTCACTAAATTCCGAAATACGATCTTCGTTGAGGATGTAGAGCATATATTATTATCACCAACTTTCAAATCGCACAATGATCACCATTCAAAGATAAGGGAAATTGGAGCTCCTACTTAGGCATTCAGACAGTCGTTTTTCCCTCGCGCGATCCGCGAGCAGAACAGGGGGGGAAATATAACTGTGGCACGAATTGTGCCCTCTGCCAAACACCACTTTGTGGCTAGCGGAGTATATATGTAGATGTAGAAAGTGGATAATTTTAGTCCTGTAGACGCGAATTTGAGGAAAGGAGTTTTAGTAGCAAATTTGGATGTGCCAGATGACGAAGACTGGTGTTTGAGAGGTAGGTGAAGCGATCAACCACTAAGTGCTGATAGAACTACGTTTCATGACAAAATTCAGCATTTGAAAGGAGGAGAAAGAGAGCATATGGAAGAATTATTGTGGGAATTTAAGGATCTGTTTTTTCCACAAGAGCCTTTACCAGCAACTCCATTAGTTCAAACAGGATACCAACAGGGAATGAATCACCTGTTTACCATAAACCATACAGAATACCAAGGTAATTGCAGCCAATTGTGGATGATTTCATTGATCATTGATTGCGGACGGTATTATAGAGCATAGTAACAGTTGCTGGGGTTGGGCATTGTCGTTGTGCCTAAAAAATCTGTAGATGGAACTAAGAAATACAGGTTCTGTTGAGACTTACCGATACCTCAATAATAAGACAGTAATGGATGCATACCCCATTCCAAACATATCGGAGACTTTGGATCACTTATGACAGTGCCAGTACTTTTCTACGATTGATTTGACAAGTGGCTATCATCAGTTAGAGGTGGCTCCAGAGGATCGTCCAAAAACTGCTTTCTCTACTTCTGGATGCCATTACCAGTACATCAGAATGCCATTTGGTTTGAAAAATGCTCCGGCAATGTTTCAGAGGTTTCTAGACAGTGTCTTGAGGGGTTTGAAACTACAGCAGTGTCTGGTCTATTTGGATTACATTATAGTGTTTTCAAGTAGTATGGAGCAACATAGGCAGCAGTTAAGGGAAGTCTTTAAGAGGTTAAGAGCAGCTCGTTTGACGTCGAGCCTGAAGAACTGTCATTTTGCATTAGAAGAAATAAAATATTTGGGTCATATTATCAGTAAGGACAGAGTGTGAACAGATCCGAGGTTGGTACAGGCTGTAAGGGATTTTCGGGAACCAAAAACAGTTAAGGAAGTGCAATCATTCATCGGAATTTGCAATTTCTATCGAAAGTTCATGAAGGATTTTGCAGATTTGGCACAGCCATTGACACAGTTGTTACGGAAGGAAATTTGAGTGGACAGAAGAGTGTCAGAAAGCGTTTGACAAACTGAAAGAAGTGTTAACATCAAGTCCGGTTGTTGTGTTTCCAGATTTTGAAAAGGAGTTTGTACTAGTATGCAATGCACCGAATCAAGCATTAGGGTCTGTTTTTAGTCAGGAAATTGATGGGAAGGAACATCCTGTAGCGTATGCATCTAGGCAGTCAAACGCAGCAGGAGAAATTACTCAACATATGAGAGGAAGATGCTTAGCGTAATCTATGGAATCACATATTTTAAATGTTATTTGTATGGGAAAAGATTTCGGATAGTGATGGACATGCTGTATTGAAGTGGTTGAAGGATCCATCCACTAGACTTGCTAGATGGGCTGTGAGGCTTTGTGAATTCGCTACAAGGTGGTGCACAAGCCTGGGAAGAAGCACGGTAATGCGGATGCACTAAGTAGGAAGGTGGCAAAAGTAGAAGTCCTAGGTTATGAGCTAGCAGTATGGCAAGAATTACAGGACGTGGACAACGATTGTAAATTGTATGGACACAGCCACAATTTAATACATACAGTGGTCTTCTCTGCAGGGAAATGAAGTTAGAGCCAAGGGTAGTAGTGCCAGCGAAGTTGAGGGATGAGGTTTTAAAGGAAGCACACTATCACGTGTTATCTGGTCATGGAGCGTGTAGGGCGACGAATAGGAGAGTGGCAAAGAGGTATTGGTGGAGAGGAAGGAAAGTAGATGTGGATCAGTATGTCTAGATTTGTACACCTTGTGCACAGAAAGCAGATTTGTGTGGGAAACAGATACAACTACAACGATTACCGGAAGCAACATGTCCATTTTCCTTGCTGGGGATCGATGTCTTAGGACCTTTCAGGTGAATGCCATCAAGGAACAGATTCATTTTGAAAATAATAGACCATTTTTCGAGGTATGTGGAGATGGTGGCTGTGCCAAGTCAACAGGCAGCAATGGTCATGCAAGCGTTAATAAACAACTGGATTTTGAAGTTTGGTGTACCAGAGACGATAATTACTTACCAAGGGACCAACTTCATGTCAGATTTAATGAAGGAACTGTGTAAATTGTTGAACGTAAAGAAGTTGAGGATGAGCATGTTGCATCCACAGGCCAATGGAAGGACAAAACGGGTACACAGAACAATTGGGAAGAATACCAACTGCAACATGGTCGCGTATATATAAAAAAATAAAAAATATATATTAAAAAAAAATCGGGAAGATGCTGAGTTTTTATGTGGATACTCATCACCATCAGTGGGATGAGTATTTGAAGCATATTGTATGCGCATACAATGCAAAAGTCCATACAAATACCAGTTTGTCTCCATACGAGGTAGTGTGTGGGCGAAAAATGCTTCATCATTTGATTTGGCGAGGCTACAGAAAGGAAGAACTGGTGAATCTGTACGTCAGTTCACAAGGACAATTCGGGATGTTTGGAAACGGGTACAAAAGGCGAATACAAAGGCTTTGGAAAGGCAAGAAGATGCAGTTAAGAGGAAAGGAAGTTTACCACAGTATAGAGTGGGGCAATGGGTAATGCTGTCCAGCCCCTATACACAAAAAGGGAAAACGAAGAAGTTTCTCACAAGGTATCAAGGGCCATACCAAGTTGTTAAAACCACATCCCCCATTAATGTTAAGCCTCAGCTGCCAACTAGAACAACGATAGTACACATTGGGCGGTTATGGCCATTTAAGGGTTGCCCAGATGTGATTCCAGGCGTGTCGCAGGAAGAAAAGAGGAAGAAAGAGACGTGCTGAGCACAGAGAAAACCAGGAAGATAGAGTACAGCATGAAGTACCGTATGCTTTGCGGTCCAGAAAGTAGTGGAGAATTTGCAGTTTTTTTTCATGTCATGTATCATTGGGTTTGCGTAGAGTAATTAGGCATTGTATTTTCATACGTTGTACGTATTTTTGAATAAAGCCTGCTGCAGACAGCAGGGAGGAAGGGTGATTGTGATCCCTGTCCTCATGTCACTGAAAGGGGAGCGTTGGCGATGATTCATCTCTTCATCATCAGGGTGCATGCCTTACGGGTGCAGCACCTGGATGAGGGTGTCCTGTACTCAAGGCAGGAAGATGTGGTGGTGTCGAGTCACCAGTGGGCATTAAGGTTGGTACAGAACATTTGGGAAATGGGGAATGAAGTAAGGAGGCTTAAGGAAGTGTTCAAAGAGCTTAGGAAATGTCCAGAGGGCAAGGGAATGCTGACGGAAGTTGCAGGGGAGTGTAAGAAATTGCATGAGGCTTATAAGATGCTACGGAAGCAGGTAGGACAGATGGAGGAAGTGGTGCCACGGGTAAGACGGAAATGAGAATGGCTGAACGTGGAGTAAAAATTTTAAAGATAGTTTTTGGAACCGCAGATGAAAGCAATATAAAAGAACTGAACAACACGGTGGAGGCGGTGAGACAACTCGCAGAGGAGAGTAGGGCAACGGAAGCTTGGCATGCAACTCAGATAGGGACATTGGAAGAGGAAGTCCTGAATAACACACGGTTGCTCCGCACATTAGCAGGGCGGGTAGTGGAATACGCTAAGGTGTTGGAAGGCATAATAAAGCATAACCTGGGAACCCTACAGGGGCATCTAGAAGTACTAGATAGCAGGGTGGTGGTAACCAGACTTTTGCAAGGAGTAGCTGACAGTGTGCGGTATGTGCAGGGAGTAATAACGAATCTGCAAGAAGCACTGCATCACGCATTGCAAGGCCTACGCGGGTTGCGCAAGGTGCAGAAGGAACTACTGTCAGGGTTATATTTAATAATGGAGCCAAGCGAGCAAAATTTGCCATTTTTCTACCATGTTGCAACAGTAAGGGTAACAAACGACTGTGCACGAGTCTATATTTTGGTCCAATTCCCGGTTATGGGGAAGAACACGAGATTTCAGTGTTACACAGTCCACCCATATACAGTGAAGTGGTGAGCATTGAACAAGTTTGTGGAAGTGAAAACCAAAGAGGTATTGCTGATCTCAGCAACTAGAAACTGGTACGCTGAGATGGCAAGGCAGGAATTATGAAACTGCCATAGAGGGAAGGTATGTCCAGCCAGGGTGGTAAGTACCAATCCGGACACATGCACAGTGCAGTTATTTTTAGCCAGGAGGAAAGGAATAGATTGTCCAAGGGACATCGTGGAGCCAAAATTTAGCTTGCAACAGGTTGGGATGCATTGGATCTTCTCCATCTACGAGAATTTGGTAGTAGTAGCAAGTTGTTTTGAGTGGGGAGGATTTGCAGAAGTGAAATGTATAGAGCTTGAGGGGAGCGGAATTTTAATCAATGGAACTAAATATAACATAATAGGACCAACCTTCCAACTGCCAGTGTCAATTTCAGGAGTTACGCAATTGAATGTTATGTAGCCACAGCTGTACCGGCCAGAAACCACTTTAGAGTTTTTGCCAAGGCACAATCTGACCTTGTTAAATCAAACTCTGGAGCCAGGTCTGTTGAGATCCATAAACCAGTTTATTTTAGAGCAAGAGGAGTGCATATCAGCCAAACAGCTTGTGCAACATGTCGCTCAGTATAGGGAAAGGCAACGGCAAATAATGATCATTTTGAGCACCTCTGTGCCAAGTGTCATCGCAGCCCTTAACTTTGTTATGTGTTGTTTTCTTTCTGATCAGGCAGAGAGCTAATTCCAAGAGGGAACCAAGAGTAGTCAAAGTCCCAATGCATCGGATAACGAGGGCACGAGACGCGTAGGTAAGGGGCTGATCGAGGAATTTTTACGTTTTGTTTCATTTCATAGTTTTAAGGGGCACTAGACCACATTTAAGTTTTCTAATAATAAGGAAATATGCCATAGGTGCCGACCCAAACAAGTTAAGAGATAGTTAAGGGTCGACCCTGGGACCGGGTCTTTCCGAAAAGGGGAATAATATAGCAGCACCGCCGTTTATGATAGGGAAAGTTAGTTTTGTGTAATATTCTGAGCACAAGTTACAGCCAGGTGCATGTCAGATTGCAGGGAGTTACGAATACCAACTGTTGCGAAGCAGAATAGAGGCCACAGGGCCGTCAAATTACTGAAAGAGTATACGTAGCGGTTTTGCCAAAACACGGGCAGAAGGGGCTCACTGGCCAACCTAGCGTGTTATGAGTACGTGGCGCGAAGCGGCACATATGGCAAAACAGAGGCGCATAGCCGTGTATAAATAGATATGGGTTTCTAACGAGATTCATTCAACTGTGGCAGCTTTCCTGGATGGCGGGGCATGTCACACCGCCAGCTACACACAGCAGCAGATGGGGCGCCAGCGTTCCAGTCCGTGGCAGGTCACTGGTTCGACCCTCTGAGATTGATGCGGGGTCCGTAGCCAGCCAGCGGCAGGCCATTCCATGGCTCGCTAACGCCGGCAGTCGTCCTGGCTTCCAACACACGCCAGAGGCATCCCGAGGCGAGGGCCGCAGATTCAGACTCCGGATTGTGTCCGCTTGCTGTCACCACAATCTTAGCCATACCAGCGAGAAGTACGCAGCTGGTTGCCAACGGCTCACACCGAGCAGCACTGAGTCAGCTGGGTCACAGACCGTTGAGTCAGCTGCCGGCATCCTGACGACGACACAACTCCGCTGCCGTACAAGGCCGACACACAGCAGTGCCTGCAAGGGTCGCTGAGGCAACCATTCCATGCCAAGCCATTTCGCAGACAGTGAAGTGGTGTCCTCAACATTGTGGGACCCAGTGACGAAGATCGAGAGGAATGGGGGCACTGTAGTTGTAAACAATAAATCACTTGGAAAGCTCGGACAAATCTTAATATGGTGCCTTCTACCTCTTCCCGCTACATTTGGTGTTGCTGTTACATTCGGTGGCAGAAGTAGCCACTACAATACAATCATATTCACGGAATTGGTACCCTGGTTAAATACTACCAGCAGCGAATGCCAGTGGTCATATTTCCCTGTGAGAATGGCGGAATGAAAGAGAAACATGTTGAGATAAGGTTGTGGTGATACAAAAAAGAATTTGACAGCAAAATTGCCAGAAAATATGATGTTGCCAAGTGCAACATACTAAACAGGGATGAAGAGAAGAGACATACCTGAAACTTATTATCACAATAAGGAAGATATTATGTTGTGATAACAACCAAATAACTAGATAACAGCAAAATAAACATAAGAAAGAAGATTTATTAAAGAAAATAATTTTTCAACATTAAAAATAGTTATCGTGTGTGAGTTCTGGCTCAGCCTGTCATTCAAGATATATTAAGGCATCTAAATGGAAGAGTCTGCAAACGGTTTCTGACTGCAGTTCATGGCAGGAATGCTCCATATTTCGGTGAAAGGGTGGTTAACTGTGACAATGGCAACAGCTATGGCTACAAGACGCCTGATCGGGCATTATGTCGCATCACACACACAAATGAAGGCATCACCTTCACACTGTAGAACAATATACAACAAATTAAATGAGTTGTAACATGGGCCATCTACAGTTGTGTGTAGTGTTTCGCATAATCACTAATTTTTTTGGCAGTACTAAATACTGGTTTCAAGGTGATAAAACATGTACTCAAAATATGTAGTGCTACTGAGTGCATAATCATCACACTTTAATATATGTCTGCCACTGTGAGTATGGATACAAAAATGTTAAGTAAGATTTTAGATAAGCTGAAACAGCTCGATCAACTAGATGAACTATCTCACAACATAACAACTATGTCAAATGATGTGTCAACAACATCAAGTGACATGACAGCACTCAAAACAGACAGTAGGACTGAAACAGATAAGTTGAAACAGCTGGATAGGCTACAAGATGTATCTAATAATATACAAACTCTCTTAAGGAGGATCAAAACAGTAATGAAGGAACACTAAGGCTCGGTTAGGGAGGAGGTAGAGGAACATTTTAATAATATCAATGATATGATCAAACAATTAGAAGGTACAACTATGAATGATTTCAAAACTGTAGCAGCCCAAATTTCAGATACACAGAGCAGGATTGAGGTATTGGAATTAAATAGAAAGCTTACTGAAATAGCTACTGTTCCAAATGCTTTAACCAGTTTGGAGAAGCATACACAGGTATTACTAGGACAGAAAGTACAATAAAAAAAGTAGACATCACTAGCAGTAATTCTAATTCTATGGATGATAATGTTGACCATTAGAATGAATTTAAAAAATTGTGTCAAGAGTTAAGTAACACTAAATGTAACTTAGGAATAAACACATCCAATGTTGAGTTATCAACAGAGGAATTGCAATTAGGAAATGGATTAAATTGGTCAAAACAACTGCCTCATATTTAAACCTGAAAGTGATATACATCAGATGCATTTCTTAAAAGTATTTTCCCGATCTTTGGCCAAGAAAGGGGTTGACTAAGAAAATATGTTTCGTACTGGGACATTTAGTAGCTGACACTACAGAAAGGAGGACAGCCCATTCTGAGGATTTTAAATCATGGGTGGACTTCCAGTAAAAATTTAAGAGATGATATTAGTTGGCAAGTACCCATGAGAAATTAACTTTAGAACTGTTGGACCCAAAGTACTATAATATTTCATGGGGCACATATAAGAAGTATATTGAATGGCATTTAACCAGATCAAAATACTGAGATAACCCACTAGATGAAAAACATTTAGGTTAGTATATGTATATATTACATTATTATGTAAGGAGATATTGTATAGTGGTCAGTGCATTGTATCATGCATGCTAGGCACTGTATTATTGAAGCTGCAATTGATTTATTACATGGGAATCACTTAATACTTAACAACACATGTTAGGAACATCACATTATTGGGAAGGGGAGGGGGGGGGGGGGGGAGTAGTATGCACAACTCCAGAAAGGATATTATGATGTCCTAACACATAAACACAGGACATAGGTACAAAGGAAAGAGGCATATGGCAACTCTCATTGCTTGGCTAGTAAGAAGAATGTGCCGCTATTACTTATGGGCTAAGAATACTGCAGTGATCATATGTTAGTGAGGACAAAAGACCTGGTGTGTTTTATAGCATGGTAAGATCATTGTGCTATTAAGCAACTTCAACAATGGTAATAGTGATGAGGAAAGGTCAGAAACTGCGCATACTATTATACATTTTTTAGATGAAAAGAGTTAGGAAATAAAGGATAGGCAAATCCAACATAAAGGAATAGTCTAATCCGTGGACATGTGAATCCAGAGAAAGAATGACCTGAACCAGTTTCATATGGATAAACATTGAAGGAACACTTGTATCACATATATTATAAAGTATGTTCCCAATATCTATCAACAGTATTAGATGAGAATAAATTGGTTATGGAAGTACAAAACTGTAAAATAAGAGTAACAGGGTTGCCACAAGATTCCTCAAGTGAAATTCCCTGATTTCCAGACAAGTCTTAGCATTTTTCCCTGACAAATTTTGAGATCTAAAGGGTAAGTTAACACATAAGTTGTCAAGATGTCTTTGCAGCTACAGTACAAGAAACAACAGTGCAAATGAGGAAATATCTAAAACAACTTTCAAGCAGATAGTGTTTCCTGATGTGAGCAAAAATCTTAAGTACGAACATCAACACCTTTTGTAATGAACTGTTTTCATATGGAGAAAGCAAGCCAAATGGTATATGTGTTTCATTAAGACCGCTGATGTTATTTTATTCCAGTAAAACAAAACACATTTGGTGACAAAAATATGCCATTTGCTTGGAGTCGCAAGACAGACGTACAGACTGATTTCAGGAACAACCTCAGAAAAAAGTCCTCGCTAACGGGGGACATTTTGAACATTTCCTGTAACAAAGTGTTTGAAGTCACGCTGGTACGTTCTGTTGCTGTGTGTTTCCATTCCATGATTAATGTGATTTGAAGAGAAGTAATAAAATGAGCTCTTACATGGAAAGGGAGCTTTTCCGAACACATGTCCACATAACATATTTTCTTTCTTTGTGTGTGAGGAATGTTTCCTGAAAGTTTGGCCGTACCTTTTTGTAACACCCTGTATATAACTTTTTTTCTGAATTGTATCTAAATACACTCCTGGAAATGGAAAAAAGAACACATTGACACCGGTGTGTCAGACCCACCATACTTGCTCTGGACACTGCGAGAGGGCTGTACAAGCAATGATCACACGCACGGCACAGCGGACACACCAGGAACCGCGGTGTTGGCCGTCGAATGGCGCTAGCTGCGCAGCATTTGTGCACCGCCGCCGTCAGTGTCAGCCAGTTTGCCGTGGCATACGGAGCTCCATCGCAGTCTTTAACACTGGTAGCATGCCGCGGCAGCGTGGACGTGAACCGTATGTGCAGTTGACAGACTTTGAGCGAGGGCGTATAGTGGGCATGCGGGAGGCCGGGTGGACGTACCGCCGAATTGCTCAACACGTGGGGCGTGAGGTCTCCACAGTACATCGATGTTGTCGCCAGTGGTCGGCGGAAGGTGCACGTGCCCGTCGAACTGGGACCAGACCGCAGCGATGCACGGATGCAAGCCAAGACCGTAGGATCCTAGGCAGTGCCGTAGGGGACCGCACCGCCATTTCCCAGCAAATTAGGGAAACTGTTGCTCCTGGGGTATCGGCGAGGACCATTCGCAACTGTCTCCATGAAGCTGGGCTACAGTCCCGCACACCATTAGGCCATCTTCCGCTCACGCCCCAACATCGTGCAGCCCGCCTCCAGTGGTGTCGCGACAGGCGTGAATGGAGGGACGAATGGAGACGTGTCGTCTTCAGTGATGAGAGTCGCTTCTGCCTTGGTGCCAATGATGGTCGTATGCGTGTTTGGCGCCGTGCAGGTGAGCGCCACAATCAGGACTGCATACGACTGAGGCACACAGGGCCAACACCCGGCATCATGGTGTGGGGAGCGATCTCCTACACTGGCCGTACACCACTGGTGATCGTCGAGGGGACACTGAATAGTGCACGGTACATCCAAACCGTCATCGAACCCATCATTCTACCATTCCTAGACCGGCAAGGGAACTTGCTGTTCCAACAGGACAATGCACGTCCGCATGTATCCCGTGCCACCCAATGTGCTCTAGAAGGTGTAAGTCAACTACCATGGCCAGCAAGATCTCCTGATCTGTCCCCCATTGAGCATGTTTGGGACTGGATGAAGCGTCGTCTCATGCGGTCTGCACGTCCAGCACGAACGCTGGTCCAACTGATGTGCCAGGTGGAAATGGCATGGCAAGCCGTTCCACAGGACTACATCCAGCATCTCTACGATCGTCTCCATGGGAGAATAGCAGCCTGCATTGCTGCGAAAGGTGGATATACACTGTACTAGTGCCGACATTGTGCATGCTCTGTTGCCTGTGTCTATGTGCCTGTGGTTCTGTCAGTGTGATCATGTGATGTATCTGACCCCAGGAATGTGTCATTAAAGTTTCCCCTTCCTGGGACAATGAATTCATGGTGTTCTTATTTCAATTTCCAGGAGTGTATTTGTAATTTAAATGCTTTCTTTTAATAAGTAAGGACTTTGCTTCACTGTATGTGTACATTTAGGTAGAAGGCTGTTGACGTTTCATTGTATTTATTGTGTTTTACTGTGAAACTTATAAGCTCTGGGAAAAAGCCAAAGGAATTGTTATTTGCATCAACTAGCAACGATAATAGCAGTGCTTGTGCATTGTAAAATCTTTGGGTAGGGAGTTGTTGAGCAGAGCACACAGAGAGAGCAAGAAACGGGTTCCAGCGCTTGTAGTGTGCAGAAGTGTGATGTTAACGCTCTCGCAATATTGTGTACCATTTTCGGCGGCATCATGTATGCGCACTGGCCAGTTGTCTAGAGCAGGAGTACAGACAGTGGACAGGTGGAAGACACTGTATTAATTACGATTGCCTGTTCCTATAATTAGCCATGGCTCCACAATATGCTACTGTCTTCAACAACAGCAGCAGTTCCAGCAACAGTTTCGTCGTCAGCTCCGAGTTTCGTCGTATGCACAGCAATGAAGTAAGACTGTTCATTGGTAGAAAGTATTAACAGCTAACCCAGCAGCACAACTCAGTGTGATTTGATTGATAAGATTTATTTAAATATTAATCAATTAAACTCAGGGCGATTGAGTCCTCATTGTCCCCAGACATTGTTACCAAGCAGGATTCTTGTTCCTTTTTTTCCTAATATGGTAACTGAGTGTCATAAGAAACAAATTGAATAGTTACAGCCAGTTTATTAATGAATAATTTCTCTTTTAAGAATTTTAGCCTCGGTCTACTTTCAATTAACTGTTGTACAACAGAGGCTTCAGTATATGACTAAAGTAAAGCAATTTCATTTTTCAAGTTTGAGAATCAATCACTGAAAAAAAAATCCAAATCTAAAGAAACGCACAAATTAAGAGTGCAGAAGTTTTATTTATTTTACATACAGCTTGGAGCACATGGCTGTTTGGTTTGGTACATATTCTAGTATTTAATTCTGTTCAAGTTAGTATAAAAGGATCAGTTGTTCAGACAATAAAATGAAATCCAATGTGCAAAATAAGTAACGGAAAAGTAAAAAGTGCTTGCTTTTTTTCTAAATTTCTTTGATGGCGTTATGCTGAGGTCACTGAAAGTCATTGTTCATGTAACGAAGTTCAGTACTAACATACAGTTTAGTTGCCTTTTTCAAAATTTAATACCAAACATAACGTAACAGTGACTTCTCAGTTTTCTTTATCATTACATACTCACCTAAAATCAGTGAAAAAAACGTGGCAACCTTTAGTTGCCACGTGAGTGTTTAATAATACATGTTTTTCTTTCCCATCATCTTGTACAGGATTTTGGATGTAAATTGCCCTAGAGGGCTGGCGACTGTTAATTACTTCTTTCTTGTTTATTAGTATAACTTTTGGATTTGTGATCAGTGGTACCCCTTTCTGTCCAGTGTTGTTCGTGAGTGAATGCACAATTTTCCAAATTATAGCCCTGTTCGGTTTAATTACTTTTATTTTTAGTAGTCTTTCCATCAGAAGGGTCGGTTGTCATTTTCCTCCTACTCACCATAAAGATGATTTCTGAGCTGTAGACAGGCATCAAGAAAAGAAACTCACACTCTCACCACTAAATTCAGTCACAGCTTTTGTCAGAAAACCAAAGCACACTCACACAATCACCCACACACAACTCACACACACATGATCACCATCTCCATTTGCCACATCTACAGGCCCAGAATCAGATCCGAACAAACAGTTCCTCAAGCCTCCCTGCCTCTCGTTGGCAGCTACTAGGCTAGCGGCAAGAAGCGGTGGCGTGCTGACGGCAAGCTAAAAACAGTGGTAGGAAGGGGAGAAGCAGTAGTAATGAGGGAAGTGCATGTAATCCAGCCAGCGATGATGCATGAAACCTCAGTAAACAAACTGTTTCATGTTACTGAGACAGAAACAAGATTTTTCCAGTTTTCTCTCTCTCTCTCTCTCTCTCTCTTCCAGATTTCCCTAATGTGTTTGAAATTCCCTGATTTCCAGAACCTGTGTCAACCCTGAGTAAGGGAATTTAAAGAAGCATTCTCCTGAATAATTAAAGCATATGGACTTACCTAATCAATGTTGGTTCTTTTAAATCTTCGTTTTTCCATGAATGTTGTATGAAAGCATATCTGAGATTTGAAGATGGGAGAAGTAGAGTAAATGGTAATGCAAATATGTAATTCCTTCTGGTAAGTAAAAGGTTGGAACTTTGCATATCAAACAAATTGAGGCAAGTACGCTTTTGCAAAGCAGTTACAAGGGATTAACAATAATCAACAGATATGTAATAGGAAAATGGTTCTCACTGGTTTTTACAACTAAGAATGTATTTTGAAGCAAAATGGTCAGCTGTCTCAAGAATTTAAGTCATTCATTAATCTGTGGAAATATTCTGTTTATAACAACATTCACTCACATGTAGAGTGGGACATATGGTGAAAGAACTCTTGTGAGGAATTAGCATAAATAATTATTAGTTCCTAATCATACATTCATACAAAGAGATTAACATCCTGATGAACCAAGGAATTACAAATGGAACAGTTAATTGAAAATATATGAATGTGTGTTGGTTGTTGTGGAAAGAATTGAAATAAAGCTTTGTACTCAGAGGCCCTTGATGTGGAACTACGAGTAATTTATGGATTGATGTGGAACTACTAATAATTTATGGAAAGTCAAAGCTACACAATACTGTGATTAGTTACAAATAATTCTCATCTAGATTGGAGGACCTTTTCGAGGTGGCAACATGTTCCACTTCCTTTCTAATGTGCCGATCAAAGATGGTTGTGTAGTAACCTTAATTTACGGTAGTAATAGTAGAGGAAAGACTGCATACTGTGTGTGCATTATTTATTTATGCGCAGATATGAAATGCAAATGTGAGCTCGGAACAGCCACAAGGCATGACAGAGGGTGAGTGTTTTAATGGTGGGAAACAGGAGTTTGATATCACAATGTGGTGATGCCATGGATGCCGAAAAAGAAAAGGTCAGGACAACAATGGCTGTTGTTACAAAAAGAAAAACAAAAGACTTACTTCTTGACTCTGGGATACTAAATACCTATCTGTCGAAGTTTGGTTATTAAGACCTTAAATGTGAATGTGTAATTGATTCATTGAAAATGTTATTGGGACTGTTAAGTATAGAAGGATTTTGAGAGGTGGTTATGTGATCTTGTATCTAGTGGGTAGCAAACATAATTTTCCATTATCACACACTTTCCTCCATATGGTGAAGAAGTTCGATACAGCTATGAGTGTTACTGCACAGCAGGACTACAACTTCAAGGTCTGACATGAGTACAGAAAAGAAAAGGTAAAGGTAATTACGAACAGTCAATTGACAGATCACATTCATAGAACTGATACCCTGGTTAAGAACTCTCCAGCACTGAATATCAGTAGGGTTAACCCTTTGCACTCCATAATGCAGTCCCAGGGATTTTCCGTGCGCACTCATTTAAATTGCCGCCGCTGGGACAGTGAGTGTGCTACAGAGAATTGTGCAAGTCTCTTTGTAGAAACAATGAGGCCACTGACCAACAATTAAGGGCATACATTAAAACAATAAGAACGCTTCCATTCAAGTATATTTACATACATTACAATACATAACTTTCCATTGTGTGATATTTTATGAAGCTATTCAAGGTGAACTGTTTCGATCATCATTTCACTTAAACTGTTTACAAATGAATCACTGTCACCCTCATTTTCACTTAGACATTCCTCCAAAAGCTCTACAGTCACCTCCTTGAAAAGGACTGTGCATGAAAAGCTAGCCCTTTCATCCCTACTGATATGGATATAGTAAGTACAACCTCTCTCTCGAAAACAACTGCTATTGTTTGACACTGAATTAACAAAGGTTTCCCTAGATGGCAGAACTATGCAGCATTGGTTCCTAGCCCAGTTCGATTCAAAGAATGGAGCATGTGAGAGCTACAAAAAATGTTGTGGAATGAGGCTCGACATTGGAGTGGGAAACAAAATTCACACTGTCAAGTGCCACTTGCTGTTGGAGTTGAAACGGTTAAGGTTAGACAAAGGGCCTTCATGAAGTGCGGCAGCTTTTAAAAGCAGGACTTCTGGCCAGATGACTACAGAGGTATAAATACAAAACAAAGTAGGGATAATACAAGAGTAGGTCTAGTAAGGAATAAGAAAACAGGATGGCAGGTAAGCTACTATGAACAACGTAGTGCACGCACTATCGCAGCCAAGATACATGTGAAGCCAACAGCCGCCACAATGATTCAAGTTTACTTGCCTCCTAACTTTGCAGATGATGACAAAACTGAAATAATGTATGAAATAAAAGAAATTACTCAGATAGTTACCCTCTAAACCGAAACATTGGTCCACGAGACCTTCTGGGTTTGCTAAATGTGTTGTGTGGCAACACTGTTCTGTTTGCCACTATCCCCTCCACAGTACCTTCTCACTGGCAAGTCATTTACGTAGCAGAAGCATGTTGGTTCGGTTTGTGGCTTCTCGTTGTCACATATGTATTAATTTTATACTACTACACAGTGTTTCATGTTATGTATAAAATGGCTCGGTCTGTTAGACCGAATGTTTCATATACATGTAATTTATTTTTTCTGTTTCACTTTTTGTATGTTTTAGAAGACACCATGATGGATAACGTCTCAGTGTGTGTTCGTGAATCTACAAGAGGCCTAAGGAATGAGAGAATATTGTACAGTGATGCCAGTTTTGAGAAGAAACTTTCAGGGCTATTGCAGAAGAGCCATGATGAATCCAAGGTGGAGAATGATTACTCATATGCAAATTCTAACTTTATAATTACTGACGTAAGAGAAGATGATCCGGGAAGAAAAAGGAATGGTAAGAGGCTGAAAGTAAATGAGAGTAGTGATGATGATGATGATGATGATGACTCTGATAATACACTGGAAGATGAACATTTAATTACTGACTATACACATGGAAAACTAATTAGCATGCCAGATATTTTTGTTGGTTGCTACACAAATATTGTGCTTCATTGTTACTGAAGACTAACATTGTAACTGTTTATGAAATACCAAATTAATTTTGAACAAATAAAACTTAAAAAACACTCAATTTGATGTTTAATACAAGATAAAGAAAATATCATCCCAAACACACAAAAAAAATTTTTTTTAATGATAAATCTATGAAAAAATAATGATTGAGGAAAAATCAGGTATCTCAGACCAGTTGTCCCTAATTAAGTACTATCGACCTACGTTTCTGTTTAAAGGTTATGGGAGATGAAAATTTAATTAAGATGGGAAACTGAAATTTGATGGTACTTAAAGGGGTAGAAGAAAAAATAGCAGGCATCAGGACTGGAGCAAGAGAATGAAAGGGGAAAATGCCTGGCAGAATCCTATACCGTGGATAATATAATCACTGCAAACACCTGGTTTAAGAATCATGAAAGAAGGCTGTATGCATGGAAAATGCCTGGAGACACTGGAAGGTTTCAGAGAGATTTAAATAATGGTGAGACAGTGTGTTCAAACTCAGATTTTAAACTGTTAAATATTTTCTGGTGTAGATATGACCTCTGAACATACTAGTATTTTATTGGTTGTAAACTGCAGATTAAAACTGAAGAAACTGCAAAAAGGAAGGAAATTTAGGAGATGGAACATGAATAAATTGAAGGAATCAAAGGTAGTTGAGAGTTTCAGAGGGAGCATTACGCAATGATTGACTGAAACAAAGGTAAGGAATGCAACAGAGGATGAATGAATAGCTTTGAAATATGAAGTAGTAAAGGCAGCAAAGGATCAAACAGTCAGAAAGACAAGGCCTAGAAGAAATCTTTGGATAGCGCAACTTGAGATATTGAACTTAACTATCACAAGGAGAAAATATAAAAATGCTGCAAATGAAACAGGCGAAAAGGAATAAAGACACATAAAAATGAGACTGACACAAAGTGTGCAAAATAGTTAAGTTGGAATGGCTAGAGGATGAACACAAGGCTGTAGAAGCATGCGTGACTCAAGCAAAGACAAATACTACCTATATAAAAATTAAAGAGAAAAGAGACAGGGGTGTATGAATATCAAGAGCACAGATGGCAAGCCAGTGCTAACCACAGAAAGGCTATAAAAGGGAAATGAAGACAATATTATAGGAAGGGAAGTTAAAGAAATGAAGGTAAGCTGGGAGATAAGATACGATACTCCAACAAGAATTAGCCTCTGAACAATGAAATACCTAAGTTGAAAAAAGTCCCCCTGAACTATTGCTATCCTCAGGAAAGGCAGCCATGACCAAACTATTCCACTTGATGTGCAAGATGTATGAGAAAAACAAGACGCCCTCAGATTTCAAGAACACTGTAAGAATGAATCCAATTCCAAGGAAAATAGGAGCTGACAGGTGAGAATTACCGGTTTAATACCACTAATTATTTACGATGCAGCAATACTTGAGAATACTGACCCTATGACTTTCCTAAGAAGATAGACACAATGAAAGCAAACCTGCACTTACAGTACCCATAGATTTAGAGAATGCTTTTGATAATGCTGACAGGAATACAACACTCTTTTAACTTCTCAGGATATCAGGAGCAAAATACAGAGAGTGAAAGGTTATCTGTAACTTGTAGATACAGCAGACTGTAGTTATAAGAACCGAAGGACATGAAAGGGAAGCAGAAGTTGAGAAGGGAGTAAGGCAAGGTTGTAGCCTAGCTTTAATGTTATTCAGTCTGTGAACTAAGCTAGCTGTGAAGGAAATCAAGGAGAAATGTGGAAATGAAATTAAATTTCATGGAGAAGAAACAAAAACTTTGAGATTTGCTGATGACATTGCAATTCTGTCAAAGATGGCAAATGACTTGGAAGAGCAGTTGCACAAAATGGATATTGTCTTGAAAAGAAGTCATAAAATGAACATAAACAAAAGTAACACCTAGGATATGGAATGGAGCTGAGTTACATCGGGCAAAACTGAGGGAAGTACATTGTGAAGTGAAGATGAAATATACAAAATAACTGATGATGTATGTGGTGTCAGTTCTTTCTGACACCTCCAAAAGAACAGACATCACATACATAATTAAACCAATGTGGCCAATGATCCCCTCAGTGCAGATGCACACCAAGCTCGAACTCTTACAGGAATTTTGTGTGTGTGTGTGTGTGTGTGTGTGTGTGTGTGTGTGTGTGTGTGTGTGTGTGTGAGTGATCATCAGCACCCTTAAACTTACCAAAAGAAACAAACGTGAAGACAAACTAAAATTGTCATGTACTCATGCATTCGCAATGAGTCAGTCTATCTCACATACACCAAAACCAATTAGGAGAGAAAGCAGCTATAAATGAAATTAAACCACATAAAACAAAACACAGAAGAGCTAAAAGAAAAGACAGAGAAATGTGGCTGGCCGACAACTTACAAAAAACTCGGGCGAGCCAGCCAACCTGTTGACACATTGCAAAAGTCTCCCAAAAATCTAAGATATTTAGCGCCTTGAGGGTTCTGGCTTTCAGGTGTCTCAGGTGTGGCAACCACAACAATTTCGAGTACAAAATGAGGCTCAGAAACTGCACTGAGTCTCTAAAATGCAGGATGGTGTTCCCCATAAAAACGAGAAAGATTAAAATGAACAAATTCAGACTTATCCACAGAAAACTGAAAACCCGTCTTTGCAGCCCACTCCTCTAACTTCTGCACTGTAAATTGCAACTGACAGCTTGCTGTTGCAACATTGGAGGAAGAACAGAAAACGGCAAAATTGTCCGCAAATAACGAGCACTGTACACGACTCCTTACTGCAGACGCGATACCATTTATGGCTATGGTAAATAGGATAACACTAAAACACTGCCCTGAGGGACATTATTCTCCTGCTTAAAACGATCTGACAGCGGGGCACCAACCCAGGCCCAAAAAAAGCTGTTGAGGCAGGAAAGACCGTATGAAGAACAGGAGGTTGCCACAAAAGCCCCATTGATGCAGTTGTGCAAGAATACAGTGTCTCCAAGTAGTATTGAACGCCTTACTGTTGAAGAATATACCAATACAATGAGGGCTGCACTAGAAATACTGCTGAATAGTCACCTCTAGCAGAGGTCAGGTTGTCAACAGTGGACTGAAATCTCTGGAATCCACACTGAGAGCTGCTAAAGAGTTGTCTGGTCTCCAACAACCAGACCAGATGACAGTTAACCATTCGCTCCAGGGTCTTCCCTGCAGCTTGTTCAGGCGATACTTCTGTAACTACTGGGAAATGTACGGTCCTTTCTCGGTTTCAGGAGAAGTACCAGAACCGCCTCCCTCCACAAGTTGGGGAAGTTGCCTGTCTGACACGTAAGATTAAAACATTTGAGGAGGAATTCCATTGACGACACTGGCAAATGTCGAAGCATGCAGTATTGGATTTGGTAGTGACCAGTGCAGTACCATGAGTCTCACACAATGCCAACTCAAGCTCCCACATGGAGAAAGGAAAGTTGTAGGCTTCAGAACAGTTGGATCTGAAGTCCAACTTCCCTTCTCTACAGTTGCACGATAATGACGAAATGCTGGTCCTGGCTTGCATCGGCTGTAATTTTTTGCAAAATGTTCATCCAGCATCTGAGCGATGTCACTAGGCATCATTTAGAGGCACCCCTGTTTCAGCACTGCGGCTATTGGTAAAGGGATGCATTTACTAGAAATCCACCCAATGGCTTCCATACTTATGTAGAACAAGTGGAATGGTTAATGGAGTCCAGGAATGCTTTCCATGACAATTTTTTGCTCTTCTTAATGACACGTTGAGCCTTGGCTCTCAAGACTTGAAAGGCAATGAGATTGTCCGCTTTCAAGTGTCAAGGAGCAGCACGTCTGACCCAGATGGCTGAATGACACTCTTCTGTCCGCCAAGGTACAACTTGCCTCTTAACAGGACAGAAAGACTGTGGTATAGAGAGGTCAGCGGCACGATGGATCATACGGTCCGCCCATTCCTGGATGCTGTCACAGTGTTCAAACACATCCATCTGGCTGAATAGTGCACAGTCAGCCCTGGCAATCATCCATGTTGGTGGCTTCTGTTCCAACAATGCACCATTCAGTAGGTGAATGCAGATTGGGAAGTGGTCACTGGAATGAAGCTTGTCAATGACCACCTAGTGAACATTAGGCGAGGACTGGACAGCAAAGAGATAGGTTGATGGCCAAGAATGACCCAGTAGGAGCATAGAAATGAGTGGGAGTACCAGTATTTAGGATATACAGCTCTTTAAATCTCAGGAGGCTCAGCAAAACCTGACCCCAAGAGTAAGTAGAGGTCGAGACCCACAGGACATGATAAGCATTGAAGTCTCCCAGGAGGACAAATGGTCGAGGGAGTTGTTCCATAAGATCTGTGGGAGTCTCAGAGTCTACTGCTTTCTGCGGAGGTAAATACAGAGAGCAAATTGTAAGCCTCCGAAGTGCATTCAATTGGTACTGCATGTAGGTCAGTAAACAGGGGTAGAGCAGAAGAGTGGTGCGCATTAGTGACAAACACTGTAACACCTCCCTTGGCTCTTTCCCCCTGACAGGTCATACTTGCAGTATAGAGTATAGCCCAGTAACACAGTGACGTCTGTATATTTGACACGTGTTTCTTGTAAACACAATAACAATGGAAGTGTCTGTGCTAGGAGTTTCAGTTCCTCCACATGAGTCCTGAACCCATTCAAGTCCCACTGTAGTATGGGAGCCATGTCATCAGTGTGGTTTTAATTTACCCCTTTCTTTGCACCAGGGAGGTGAAGCACTTGTAGAGCAACGGTGGGTGGAGGGGCTGACTGGATCTGAGACATCTAACTCCACAATGTCATCCTCAACAGTCAGACATGCTAAAAAGACGTCTGATGGTGCCCAGGACAGCTTGTGACCTAAACATCGGGATCCTTTTCCTGCACCCTGTCGCATCGAGGATGAGGGGAAAGGGGCCATTGAGAGGCACTCTGTTTGTCCGCTTGGGATTTTTACTGTGAAATTGTTGTAGATCTTTCCTGTTGCAGCTGCCTGGATAGCTTTGTCCTTACTCTTTTTTCCCTGGCATGTACACGTACAAGTACAGGTGCTTGTGGTGGATACAGGCACTATAGATGTCATCTGTGCTGAAGCATCCACCTTGGGAATAGATTCCTGCACCATGGAAGAAAATGAGGTTGCAAAGACAGGGGGTTTCATTGCCTTATATTCTTTTTTGACTTCAGCACAGGGGATCCACTTGGTCACTTTTGTTTCCTGTATTTTGCACTCCTCAGCAAAATCAGGGCAGTCTCGGCTCCAGACTGAGTGGTTCCTATTGATACAGATCGCTGAAGACAGGCAGTAAGTCCCAGCGTCATGAGCTGGTTTTCCTCACTTCCCGCAGATCGCTTCACCTCCACAACTCATGGCTGTATGGCTGAAATGCTGGCATTTACAGCACCGCTTAGTGATTGGTACGTACTGCCAAACATTAAGTCAAAGGAACCCCGCCATAATATATTCAGGTAGTGTCGGAGAATTGAATGTGACAATGAAAGTGGCAGTCTTTTCAGTGTCTCCATTAGTCCTTTGCGTTCATTGCTCCACATCGACTATCCCCTGGAATGACCATTCTTGTTTCAGTTCCTCTATGCCCATGTCCATGATATCTTGGCACACGACAATGCCAGATTGGAGTTGAGAGAGGTGTGCATCTCAACAGTTACAGTCACCCAGTTTCTGCGATTCCTTAAGAAATTCCACCCGCTTTGACCTGTAAGTTTTGACCAACAATGAGCCATTACATAGTCATTTTATAGATTTTAAAGTGCCAGCAAGGCTTTCCAAACCCTTATGGATATAGAAGGGGGACACTTTTTCAAATGTCCCCTCCTCCCTCTTTATCACAAAAACACATTATTATTCACGACTCCACGAGCCCTGTCACTGAAGTCCAAAGCATTCTTATTATCGGGAGAACTAGCCTCTCTTATCTTGAATGAATAATACTCCCAGGTGGTACGCCCTTCCCACTGGGATGAGTAGATGATGATTTCAAGGGTTACATCTCGGTCCCACAAGCAGTTAGGGAAATAAGGATCCAATCAAGTAGAGCCCCTCATGCCTGAGTAAGTGTTATACAATTGAGGTGCAGCAGGTTCCTCAGAGGTTGCCCACTAATGACTGACTGTTCCACCTCAACAGCCATGTAACTCATCAGCATGCACCACACCTTGAGACTGAGATTTTATTTTTATACAGGTTTATTTCATCCTCGCAATCTGGGCAGTCAAGCCAAGATCCCCTTTCCCTGCGATACACAACATTCCATTACTGCACTGCATTGTGGTTGCTGAAGCATGCCCAGAGCTTACAGTGAGAGGAGACTGGCAGTGCTTACCAGTCCACAGTTCAGAAACCACAGGGTCGCCAAGCCCTTGCCAGCAAATAATGCTCAGCCCCTGAGGGCTTACGGGAATGCGAGATGCGCAAGTAATGAGGCTAATGAGCCGGGACATTAAATCAGTACTGTGTGGTATAACATGAGAATTTAGTTCTGATAGGAGACATGCTTGGGTACTCCAAGCAGTTGTTGTGACCACTGTGTCCACATGGCATAGTGGTCAGCATATCTGCCTTGTAAGCAAGAGATACAGGTTCGAATTTCGGTCCAGCACAGATTTTTTCAACCTGATCCACTGATATAAATCACTGCCCATTGACAGCTGTCTTTAATTCCTTTGTGTCACAAATGCTGATGGTCTAAGTAGAGAAGATATCACATGCAAGCTGTCAAAAACAAAAGAAGCATTTCAGACAAAAAACTGCAAATATGAATATGTGTGTTTGGAAATCTTTTCTGAAGGTATTTGTCTGGAATGTGGCCTTGTATAGGAATGAAACTTGGACAATAAACAGATGAGGCAAGAAGAGAATAGAAGCTCTAGAATGGCACAATCTGACCAAAAGAACTGGTTGGCTGATAGGAAACGTCCTGAGGCATCAAGGAATCATCAACTTGGCAATGGAGAGAAGCATGAGAATGGTAAAAGCTGTATAGCAAGACCAACGTTCAAATGCAGTGATCAGGTATAAATGAATGTAGACAGCAATAGTTATGAAGAGACTTGTAACTGATAGTTGCAGCAAACCAGTCTTCAGATTTAAGACCACAACAATGACAAATTATAGAATTGTCAAAGCTGTGAAAGTTTGTTGCTATTCCAGTTCTTAAAACAAATGCAGGACATCAGCAATCTTAAATGTTTGAACAAGCAATTTTTTTTTGTTTTGTTTTTCAGATCAAATATTTATATGTACTGCAATTTTTTAGAATTTATGTTGAAGTGATGTGCTAAGCACTCGTGTAAACAAATTATTTTAAATGTTTTAATACAGCAATAATACATTATTATTTTTAAAATATTTATCAATAATATATTTTTTTTAGTATCGTAGGCATCTGTGGCTCATTAAAAATCCTGGTTGCAAAACTGTGTCCACTTTTCTTCCAAGTGTTTACTAAAGTACACATGCTGTAATGCCAACAATATTCCCAAACTTAAATTTCTTGCAATAAATAACTTAACATCTGTATAAAACTGGGCTTAGTTAAGATCAGGTATTCAAAACAATTATTTTTATGCTAGATAGGACGATGACATAACTTTCTTCAAGTTTATCAAAGCAGTGGCAATGACTGTTTTCCTCAATGAAAGAGCTCATGTATGCTCCACAAACACTATTTTCAAAACATTGTTTAATTTCTTCTCTCAGAAATTACATAATAATATGGATACATTAAGATCACAATAACACAGTGGAATGCTACTTCACTGCAACAAAAAAGTATTTACAAATGCCAACACATTATGCACATTCTATAAAAACCATAGAGGACTATACTAAATCAGGTGCACAGCACTAGTACACCGTGGACAAAAAAACTGAGAAACATGAGTGATAAAAATTAAACTTGTGTTGGTCGTCTATACTAAAACAAAAAAGATCTGTGTGTGTTGTATAAACTTCATCACAATATTTGTAAATATTAATAAAAAAATATAAGACATGATTTTTTTAAAAAATTGTGGATGATCAGTGTACAGGACATTACAATGTTTTAGTTTCCATACAATGCTTGTTTGTTAGTGTCATATATATTGGTAAATGATCTGTTAGATTTGTAAGAGCTGTTGAAAAGCAGTAACCCACTGGTACTGATCCAGAGATTGTTTTGTTGAACAAAATTCTGTCTATTCGCCGCATGCCACCCCAAGGAACCGGACGGATTAAACCATCTTTGTCAGGATTAGCAACTGCCATTCTTAAATGATGACCATGTACCTAAAAAACAATATCAGTTTAAGAATTTTATAATATTTAGGTGCAAGTCATATTATGAGCATCGCTGCAAAGTTAGGAGATAGATATTTACAAAATTAACACAGAGGTCATCACATGAATTTGTATCGTAATTATTTTACAGCACAATGCACTGATTAAGTTACACAACAATTTTATTATGCAGCAATAAAAATACTTTGCCTTGATGTGAGAACCAATTTGACAGAAACAGAATCCCTTCAAGCAAAAAAAAGTAGAAATCCTCTCACGCTCCACATCCAAACTTCTCAACCTCCACATCCAAACTTCCAGACTGTTCTCAACCTATCTTTAAAAAACTTCACCCCTGGAAGATTTCCAGTCCTCTCAAAAGGTCAAATCTCCAGTTCCCAATCCAGTTTGAACTGTTCTGGGCTTATAATCAAGGATTTGCCCCCTTTAGTAGGTACTTTCAGTGGAAGCAGTTCTTTGTTACATCCCATTGACTACAGTCAGTTCAGAGCACATGCTGAACCTTCAGTTTCTAAGTTTCTCAGGAAACTTTCAGAAAATAAGGTAGCATGAAAACTAAGAGCCTCAAAAAGCCTAGGAATTCTAGAAAATTACAAGCTATGTTCAACACAGGATACCTTTCAATTGCTTGCCCAAGGGCTGGCCCACATGTAAGGGCTTGGTGCCTGACCGGCTCCAGTAAACATTCCATCCAGGTAAAAGTAGTGACACTCAAGCTGTCCCCATGGGCTCCCAACAATAAATTAAATATGGTTTGTGAGTCCACTGGTAGAAGTGGCAAATTATGGGAAATAAGTAGGACAAGAAAGGAAAGGGAATGTCCTCCATTAAGGAAAAAATAACAGAAAGATGACTTCTTTACATAAGTGACAATGAATGAAAAAACACCACTCCCCCATTTGCATCCTCACATAGCCACAGTCTGCAAATCTATGATCAAAATCGTAGTGTTCAGTGAAATACTGATAATAGTGAGTGCACATTCAATTTTATACTGAGTAAATTATGCTGTCAAATCTGTGGGAATTTCTTGCTATTATGGTTCTTAAATGAGTTGATGAGAGACAAATTTCTCAAGTTTTCAGATGAATGCTTTCGATACTTGTTTTGCAAATCAAACTGCCTTTTCCTGCTGCTAGTTATTTTATTTAATCCATACACGTTTCGCCTTCTACTGTTTTAAGGCATCGTCAGTGAGATCTATAATGATACAGTTTTGTTAGTTATACATTATCAAACAATTCACTTCGCGATTTTTTGTAAACTGTCTGATAATCTATAACTAACAAAACTGTATCATTATAGATCCCACTGATGATGCCTTAAAACAGTAGAAGGTGAAACGTGTATGGATTAAATAAAACAACTAGCAGCAGGAAAAGGCAGTTTGATTTGCAAAACAAGTATTTACATGCTTGCTGCAGAGGATGGCCATACAAACAAACTTGTGAATCAGAATGAAATTTTCACTCTGCAGCAGAGTGTGCGCTGATATGAAACTTCCTGGCAGATTAAAACTGTGTGCCCGACTGAGACTCGAACTCGGGATACTGGCAGAAGTAAAGCTGTGAGTACCGGGAGTGAGTCGTGCTTCGGTTGCTCAGATGGTAGAGCACTTGCCCGCGAAAGGCAAAGGTCCCGAGTTCGAGTCTCGGTCGGGCACACAGTTTTAATCTGCCAGAAGTTTCAAACTTGTGAATGCTTTCAAAATGATATATTTCTCTGAATTTCAAGGCATGCTAAAGAAATATACTAAGCACTAATGTAAACAAGACCATCAACAAGAAAACGAAGGTTGTTTTGAAGGGAACCAGCTGAGGTATAACAAAAGTCCACGTTATGTAGGGCCCCACTACTTGTCAGGATACTCAGCAATAAAGAGCCCTTGCTGAAAACTGCCACTAAGATGAAAACAAAGAGAGAGAGAGAGAGAGAGAGAGAGAGAGAGAGAGAGAGAGGTGGGGGGGGGGGGGGGGGCAGTTTGGTACTAAAGCCATGACATCCACTTCCACAATGCATCTCATAATTTCTTTGAACTTTTTTTGACTTTCATCAATTGACAGTGATTTCTGTAAAGAAGCGTATTATTACTTTTTTTTTTTTTTAACTCACCATAATAGAGTAACATTCACTTCACAGTATGTTCCTCACAATAGTAAATATTTAAAAGCCATTACAGGGTATCTACAGATTTTTAGAGCAGCAAATTCATGACTTTTTCATTACCTCTCAAAAATATGCATAGTACAATGACAGAAACAGTTTTTTTATGAACCCAAAAGCTGGCTGAAATGAAAGCTGAATGTAATTATTCTTGTATCACTTAAACTGTTTTCAGCATGAACAATGTAACTGCATATGACCTTCAGTAGACCAGCCATCAGATACTATAAAAACATTATAAACTTTCATGTACATTGGGGTTTGAATATTTTCAGATATATGTATGATGACATCAATTAAAATACAAACTGATTTAACACAGTAATATAGTGGAAACTTACAATTTTCCTTAAGACAACAGAAAAATTCTGGAGGTACAAAATTTGTGTAAAATGTAGAACTTCACAGTAAAAGATTCAGTGTTTCAGTCTCTTAGCTAAACTTGAAAATCTATCTAAAACTTCAGTTTTTTTTCACTTTTGTCTTTTCTATAATCATTCTTTTATATTTTTGAGCTCTTATTTTTGAACTTTTCTCCTTTTAAGATTGGCCACTTCATTTTCATCAGATTTCTGCTTTTCTAAGGCCTCTACTCTTTTTTGGTGAATCAATCACACAGCTAGTATCACTGATTTTTAATTTTCAACTAAAACTTCTTTGTTAATAGAAAAGCCTCTTTCTACTGCTGCATTTCCATTAAACATGCATAACAGTTTCTGCACAGATCTGATTACGTAATGGTTCACAGTCTGTAACAAATTCATCAGAAAGTGATCAAGTTTATCCTCATTCGGACTGAATTATTTCAGTTGGTTTTCAGCGTATTCACAAAACTGTAAGTACTCTCTCTTCATTATGTCAACTGTTGATTGAGTCTTAAGGTTTGTGACACAACGCAATTGTCAATCAAGCATTTCTCAAACTGTAGCTCTGCTTAACTTCAGGTGATAAACATGAACCACCTTTGACTATCTTTAATTTCAAAGGACTTCTCAGCAATTTTTAGATACATACCTGTGCACTTATTTCTGAAAATAAGGACAAATTTTTCCATGTAGTACTTGCTAGCACAAGTGGCATCAAATCCAATATCTACATGATGACTTGTTTCATGAATACATGCTTTGATAATATCGACAGCAAGTAATTTGCTAGAATTTGTCACCATTTCCATAACAGTTTTCTTTATGAATGCTGTACATTAAACTGATTAAATCTTTGCACAAAAAGGAGAAGAGAGAGTCATTTGACTAATACTTGGTCAACAACTCTTGAAGTTCAATTGATAATGATAGAAGAAACTCAAGTTTTACACGAAGGACTCTGTCTTGTAAGTGACGTTTAATTTTTTCATAGTTTCTACTTTCAGGTGGTCTTTTGTATACTCCAGTAACACACTTCTTCAAATGCGAAATAAGTTCAAGTGCTCTCTTTGTGGCTTCAGTATTTCCAACCCACCTTACAGAACAAAATTTGAGAGGAAACTTGGAAAACCCAGTGATATTTGAGAAGGTTGCCCTCCTGGAAGCAAAGTCCTTCATAAAGTACTAGATCACCCTACGAAATTCATGAACATTCCAACCACTTTCATTACAAGAGATTTCAAAGCTCCATTCATTACATGAAACAAGTATGTGCCACAATGAAATATTTGTGGTTGATTATCTCCTTCACTGATTGTAAATGCTTGCAAATCATGCGACATCTTCAAGCTCACATTTGGCCCACCCATCGAAATTTGTATTATATTCTTAGATGACAAATTCAAAACATTCAGACCTTCCTGGAAACTTTACCTTAAACCAGAAGATGTGGAAAAATTCAAAAACACATATCTTAAATATCTTGTAGATACAGACTGATTTTGTTCATCCCAAAAACTAATCACCAAATTCATCTGTCCCTTTTGGACAACTTTGTTTAAACCCTTGTCATATGACACACAATAGAATCCAACTTCCCTAACTTTGTTAGCTAGGAGATTATGGAAACGAGGGCCAAGTTCATAAGTAATTGTAACTGACAACTTATCCTTGTGTAATTGGCTTTTTTTCACAATCATGCTATCAGGAAACATAATTTGAAATATATCTGTTGTGTTTCCAGAACTTCTTCCTGAAGAATAAGACATGGCTTTATCCATGCCCCATATAATTTCAGATTTTACTGCCTTACCAGGGACTAAAAATTTTTTCAATGAGGTTGTTTTGGAACACACTACATCTGAAGTTCTTGAGGTTGTAGCAGGAGCAAGTGATTGTAATTCATTACCGCCATTCAAATTCTGTTCAGAAGGAACTTGTGATTACGCTGGCACTTCTTTTACTACAGTAAAAGGCAACTTGTTTTGCTGCCTTACGACTAATGAATGAACCAATGCTGAATGTCTCTTTCCTCTGTCATGTGTTTTTACACACGACATGCCACTGACACTAATGTCGAAGTCACATTTGCACAAGTTAAAGTTATTACTTTCTACTGTTTGAAGCCACATTTTCCAGTCTTTTGAGTCATCATGTTGTAGCCACTGAAACTGCACTTCCTAAGCGCCTTGAAAAATTTAGGAATCTACTACTTCAGTGTCAGTACTTACGACTAAAATGAAGGCCATTAGCAACAGGTTTTTAACAGAATATATACAAAGAAGCATGTTAATTATACTGCATGTAGAACATCAGTGGGAGATTAGGGAAGAGGATGGGGAACTGAGATTCAACCTTTCACCGCTTAAACATGGAACAATGAACACAACCACAAATTCAGTTGTAAACCTTTCCCCGGAATAAATAAATATGACTGTCTTCACTTTGCATTCTTAGCAGATGCCTAACTTAAGAAACAGATTTCATACTTCTGTGACTTTTCGTCTTCCAGCTAAGGTGGTCTCTCTCAAGCCCATTTTACATTGACGCAATTGCTCGCAAACACAAACAAATGCACATTCATGTGAACACTGCACAAGGATTCACTAGTGTGCACCATCTATACTTATAACTCCAAACAGGCATTTACACTGGATCAAACAGAAGATAACAACACAAGATAACTGAGCAGCCATGCTGTACTTGGTGGTTTTCATACTTATTCATCAGTATGACGAAAATATGCTGTTTCCGTGATGCATGGACACATAAAACAAATAACAGAAAAAGCAGATGCCAGACAGATTCATATTTTTAATTTTAATTAGCATGATAGATGGATACTTTTAGTTGTTTATGAAGCTTTCTCCTTTCCTGACTGATGGAGGCATGTAACCAATTGCACATTTGAGTGCACCAGCAATTTTCTACCAGTTTTTCAGTGTAACCTTTTGGCACAGATACTGTTTAGCAAATGGCCATAACAGTGTGTACTTTTTACAACAGTGAAAGTTTTCATAGTTAATTACACACTTCAAATACATTACATACACATGCATACTTATTCTGTTTTATTTCATTTCCTTGCATGTGGTTATTCAAACACTATTAACATTCTTCTGCCAAAAGCGGTATTGCCATCATTGTTGACTTTGATATTTTCCATGAGGTTGGGCTATTACCAAATAGAGATGAGTAGATAGATTTTAGTTATGAGGATACTAAAGTAGATCCATACATTTTCAAAACAGTACAGACGGAAAATAAAACAGAGCATTTTACAATTGCGTGACCAGTTTTATTTCTCTAATACATTAGTTCTGAAAATTCTACTGAAGGCCCTACGTTTCAATGAAATTATTTGCTTGATGGCAGGTGTTGGTCTTCCAAGCACTTTAATTTACATTTGTTCATCTAACGTCTAACAGGAAAATGCTTATGAAGCAAACCACTTACAGCAATCATTTCACTCACAGTAAATTATTATTATTATTATTATTATTATTATTATTATTATTATTATTATTATTATCTTCTTTCCTTTCTCAGACCTTAGGTCTGGTTAAAAATGGAAAGTGACGCGGACCTTGATTAAGCGTGACTTCCTTTTAGCTGTACGGTATATGTTATATTGCATTTAGGAACTTTTGGGTGATTGAACATGTATCAATAATTACGGATTTCTGTAGTTGTATATATAAGTTTGGATGTAGCTGTATTGCATTGATGTACTGGTGGATATTGTGTGGTATGACTCCTGTTGTTGATAGTATAATTGGTATAATAACTTTATCCTGATGCCACATGTTCTTGACTTCCTCAGCCAGTTGGATGTATTTTTCAATTTTTTCTCCTGTTTTCTTTTGTATATTTGTTGTATTGTGTATGGATATTTCGATTAGTTGTGTTAATTTCTTCTTTTTATTGGTGAGTATGATGTCATGTTTGTTATATTGCCTTTTCTTAGCCATGTGTTGGATGCGTCTTGATCGATGGGTGGCTGTGTTAGATGATATGGGTGCTTGCCATGTAGTGTTTTCTTTTTCCAATTTACTTTCTTCGTATCTGTTGATGTTATGTGATCTAAAGGGTTGTAGAGGTGGTTATGAAATTGCAGTGGTGTAGCCGATGTATTTATATGAGTGTTTGCTTTGTGTATTTTGCTAGTTTCTGCTCGTTCTAGAAAGAATTTTCTTAAATTGTCTACCTGTCCATAATGTAGGTTTTTTATGTTGATAAATCCCCTTCCTCCTTCCTTTCTGCTTAATGTGAATCTTTCAGTTGCTGAATGTATGTGACGTATTCTATATTTGTGGCATAGTGATCATGTAAGTGTATTGAGTGCTTCTAGGTCTGTGTTACTCCATTTCACTACTCCAAATGAGTAGGTCAACATTGGTATAGCATAAGTATTTATAGCTTTTGTCTTGTTTCTTGCTGTCAATTCTGTTTTCAGTATTTTTGTTAGTCTTTGCTATATTTTTCTTTTAGCTCTTCTTTAATGTTTGTATTATCTATTCCTATTTTTTGTCTGTATCCTAGATATTTATAGGCATCTTTTTTTTCCATCGCTTCTGTGCAGTCGTTGTGGTTATCCAATATGTAATCTTCCTGTTTAGAGTGTTTTCCCTTGACTATGCTATTTTTCTTACATTTGTCTGTTCCAAAGGCCATATATATATCATTGCTGAATACTTCTGTTATCTTTAGTAATTGGTTGAGTTGTTGATTTGTTGCTGCCAGTAGTTTTAGATCATCCATGTATAGCAAATGCGTGATTTTGTGTGGGTATGTTCCAGTAATATTGTATCCATAATTTGTATTATTTAGCATGTTGGATAGTGGGTTCAGAGCAAGGCAGAACCAGAAAGGACTTCATGAATCTCCTTGGTATATTCCATGCTTAATCTGTATTGGGCTGTGATGTGATATTATTTGAATTTGTTTGGATATTAAGTGTGGTTTTCCAATTTTTCATTACTATGTTTAGGAACTGTATCAATTTAGGATCTACTTTGTATATTTCCAATATTTGTAGTAACCATGAGTGGGGTACACTATCAAAAGCTTTTTGGTAATCAATGTATGCGTAGTGTAGTGACCTTTGTTTAGTTTTAGCTTGACATGTCACATCTGCATCTATTATCAGTTGCTCTTTACATCCTCGTGCTCCTTTGCAACAGCTTTTTTGTTCTTCATTTATAATTTTGTTCTGTGTTGTATGTGTCATTAATTTCTGTGTAATGACTGAAGTTAATATTTTGTATATTGTTGGTAGGCATGTTATGGGGCGATATTTAGCTGGGTTTGCTGTGTCTGCTTGATCTTTAGGTTTCAGATAAGTTATTCCGTGTGTAAGTGTATCAGGGAATGTGTATGGGTCTGCAATGTAACTGTTAAATAATTTAGTTAGATGTGAATGTGTTGAGGTGAACTTCTTTAGCCAGAAATTTGCTATTTTATCTTTTCCAGGGGCTTTCCAATTGTGAGTAGAATTAATTGCTTGGGTGACTTCATGTTGCAAAATTATCATTTCAGGCATTTGTGGTATCATCTTGTATGTATCTGTTTCTGCTTGTATCCACCGTGCATGCCTGTTATGTTGTACCGGGTTTGACCATATGTTGCTCCAGAAGTGTTCCATGTCTGTTATGTTTGTTGGATTGTCTATTTTAATGTGTGTGTTATCTATTGTCTGGTAAAATTTCTTTTGGTTTGTGTTGAATGTTTGGTTTTGTTTCCTTCTATTTTCACTTTTTTTGTATCTTCTAAGTCGTTTGGCCAATGCTTGTAATTTCTGCTTCTTTTCATCTAATTGCTCTATCGCTTCTTGTTGTGAGATTTTACCTAACCTTTTCCGTTTTTTTTTTTTTTTTTTTTTTCCCCTGACATTTCATTTCTTATAAATTGTGTTAGCTGTCCGATGTCTTTTCTCAGTTTTTCTATTCTGATCTGTAGCCTGTGTTGCCATGCTGGTTTTGTGGGTTTCTTCTGTGTGTTGGTTGGTTCTGATCTCTGCCTAGTGTGTATATTAAGTGTAGTGAGTGCTCCTATATAAACCAGTAGTTGTAACTCTTCCATAGCTGTGTTTTCATTTATTTTGTTGTGTATGATTGTGTTGATAGTTTTTATTGTTGTTTCGACTTGTGGGTTATTTGGCGGTCTATGCAAGAATGGTCTAATGTCTGTATTTGTGTCTTTGTATTCTATATATGTCAGCTGAAATTTTTCTTCTATATCTACCATGTGTGTTACTTCGAGTTCTATTTGTGCTTGTTCTGGTGGCTGTCTTAAGATTTCGTTTTCCTCTGATTGTTTAATTGAAGAGTGTTGTTCTTTGTTTGTTTGCTCTGGGATGTTTGAGTCCATTACTGTATTTTCTTCTTCTTCTGATTGCACATTATTTTGTTCCAGTATTTGTTGTACTTGTTGTTTGATGTTTTCTAATTCTGACTGGGGTATCCTGTTATTTTTGATTATTACACGGATCTGATCAACTAGTCGTTGTTCTGTTAAAAATTTTAATTCTGGGTATCTGATAATAAATGTTGTGTATACTTGTGATCTGTATCCAGTTGTGTTGGTTCCTAGGTTTGTTGCTTGGTAATAACAGAACATGAGGTGTCGATTAACTTCATCTGACCATCTCATCCTCGTCTTTGTTTTCCTTCTAGGATGGTTGCAGGAAGCATATCCTGCAAAACATCTCTATTTGGATTTAAATCATTTTCCAGTTGGCTAGCAGTGTCGTTACCATTGTGGGCGGGTGTAGGGTTCAAAAGTCGTCCCCGACCATGACGGCGCTTGTCCGAGGCTTCTTTAGTTCTGTCCTGAACCAACTAATCACACTAAAAGGGGGGTTATCCCTATTAGTGGTTTGTTCTTTTTGTCGCCTTTTACGACTGGCAGAACATACCGGAGGCCTATTCTTTTCCCGGGCCTCCACGGGGTTTATTATTATTATTATTATTATGCTACTTGTATTGTGTAACACACTGAAATCTCACTTGGCTTGATGAAATAAAACATTAGCAGGCGACAGCAGTCGGAAGGCTTCAGGAACATTCTGGCTAGTGAGAAATCGATTTTACTCTGTTTGTCCCCAATGCCTTTAAAACAAGATTAAAATTAAAATAGTTTTATACTAATTATTAAAAACCCCTTAAGGAAATATCTTTCCAAAAAAGATGTGGAATAAAAGTATTTAAATGGAAATGGGAGTGGACAGAATTAAAGAAACAGCTGTTCTAACAAACTCCTACAGTAGCTTTTGCGTATCAGGGATCTGACAGTTTGTCTGTCTGTGTGTGGAGCTCCATGTTCAACAAAGTACGATGAATGGTGTGCTCTGAAGCACTTGTGCATGCAGAGTCACTGTGCTCTTTTGGCTGAGATGCCACAGACCTTCATCAGTCCTACTTTACAGAGCAGACAAGGCTCCAAACTCCACATTCTGTGAAGAGTCCAGGACGTCCAACCACTTAGTGCCTTTGGTAGTTTTACTGTCATTTTACCTCTTTCCACAGATGAGGACAACCGAGGCACGTGAACATTCGACCAGCTTCACCATTTTCAAGCTACTCTTTCACAGGCTTTGTGTAATAATAATCTGCCCTTTGTCAAAGTCGTTTATCTTAATGGACTTCCCCATAGCTCAATGAAGCCACACCTCCAAATTTCTATATCCACACCTGTCCCTCAGGGTTGCAAATTGCAGTAGCAGTTGTTTTGCTGACATTGGTTGCACAGATAGATATGCAAGTCCCCTATAGATAACAAAGACTTTAAGAGTTCTTGTGAATCTTTATAATATATACACGATCTTTCACTGAATTGACTGCGGGATACAACATTTTTTGGGGTAGCACTAACTTGCTACTCCCTTTTAGAACTGCACTTGACTGAACACAAAACAAAATTCATGACTACCCACTCAATTTCATTACCTTTTCATTAATCGGATGATCACATGTTATTACTTCATTTTTTGTGACTTTCATGACCTGCAGACATCCTGCATTACAGTCAGGTCAGAGAATCTTCCTAGTTGCACAATATATTTTAATATTGCTTACAAACATCACTTAAAACTTCTGGGCTATTAGGCCGTGGTCGATGTATTCGACTTGTCCTAAATTTACCTCTCCAACTGCGGGAGACATCTTCAGAGGTGAAATGGCAAACTGCAACCAGAACTCGAGGGAGCTCCAAATACATAGGCAGTGTAGAGGGTGCCACAGTCTATCACAGGTTGTTGGCTACAAGACGGTATGCCAACATTCTCGACTGAAAATAATCGTTCGTCACTCTTACATTGCAATGTTGACATCCAAATTTTATCTGATTTCACATTTTCCTCTTATCTGTTAAAATTATTATGGTGTTTATTACTCTTGATTGCCTCTCTATAAATATGCTCTTGATAATGAGATGTTTTCAATATGACATTCCTCCCAGTGAACTTAATTTCATCATAACCCTCCTGGTAAACATGTTCTACTATGGCTAATTTATCCATATGTTCCAGGCAGCAGTTTCACTTGTGTGCAATGAGACTGGTGTCAACACTTCTTTTTGTGCTATTAATATAAACCAGCCCACAACTACAAGAAATTTTATAAACACCCAGTGTAGTCAAAGAATGTAGTATATTCTTTGCTGATCTTAAACATTCTTTTATCTTCCTGGTGGGCCTGAAGGAAGTTTCCACATTGTATTTGCTCAACACTTTCCTAATGTGATTTGTAATCATACTGATGAACAGAAGGAAAATTTTCCCTTTGATCAGCTGTTGTTCCTTATAATGTCCTGATTCTTTCCCTAGGGTGAAGTGCTCTATCTGTCTCCTTGTTAGAATAACCTTTCTTCCTGATCATCAACCATACATGTTCAAGCTCATCTTGTATGTAAGTTTATTCACAAATTTAGTGCACCCTATCTACCAAGGTTTTAATCACCCCTCTTTTTTGTCTGGGGTGCTTATTTGAATCTTTATGCAGATAATGGTCAGCATGTGAGGCTTTTCTGTACACTCTATGGCCCAACGACCCCTTCACTCTCTTGATAACAGACACGCCAAAGAAATTTGGTTGGCCATAATAGTCCGTCTCCATAGTAAATTGTATTTTCGGATTGATACTGTTGAGATGTATCAGAAAGGCATTCAATTCCCCTGCACCATGTGTCCATACTACGGAAATACCAGTGGTACCACCTGCCTGGTCCTTTCCTGGCAATCTGCAACACCTGTTGTTCAAAGTTCTCCATAAATAAATTGGAACAGTTGGACTAAGAGGACTGCCTATAGCCACCCTGTCAATCTGTTCATAAAAATCATTATTGGATTGAAAGGAGGTCTTGGTGAGGCAGTGACTACATAACTCCACAATATCTGCTGGGAAAAATCAGCTATACATCAAATAGCTTCATTCAATGGAATGACAGTAAATAAAGACACAACGTCAAAACTAACAAGGATATCACCTTGCCCCATGTGCATTTCTTTTAATTTGTCTATAAAATGATACAAATTTTTAATATGACTATCAGTTCCACCAATATAAGGTTGCAGCAATGAGGCAAGGTGTCTAACTAATTCATGGGTAGGACACTCTATAGCACTCACAACAGGCCTCAAAGGAATCTGTGGTTTGTGCGCCTTGGGTAATCCAAAGGGCCTACGCAGGTATGCTCACTTTTTGCAGAATAGCTTCTTGTCATCACAGGAGAGTGGAGATGCTTTCACCAACTGATCAGTGATTTTCAAAATCTTCATAGTCGGATCCCCCTGATAATTGGTGTGATACAAAATATCTTTTCACGATTGTCCCTACTTCTAAACAGGATTATGATATTACCCTTGTCTGTAGCAAAAATGATAATGTTTTTATCTGCATTTATATCACTCGGCGCCTTTATTTATGCCTGCAGCAAATTTCTGTTAGGTGGCTCACATGTATGTAAAATTCTAGTTGTTTCCATCCTAATTAAATCAGCTGACTGCTGTGGAAACTGACAGATTCCTGCCTCAACATTTGCTGTAATATCTTCCATGGATACTTTTACACACACCACAGCAAACTTGCCTCCTTTGGCTAGAACAGAAATTTCTACTTCAGCCAAATCTTTATCAGGCAGGTTGATAATAGTTTGAGAACTATCCACAACTGAAGCTGCCGACATGTTCTTCTGTAGACTAGCGAACTACTTCCTGAGTCTATTAACTGATATCTCTGCTTTAATTTCCATAGACCTGATTGTTAGACTGCCAATCTTATTCCAGCCAAAATGCTGCATAGAGTTACTAATAAATAAGAGGAGCTGTAATAGTTTACTGCTGGTTTCCACCAATGTTTGCTGTGTCTGGTGAAGCCTCTCTCATAGCACTGCTAATTCCTTATGGTTGTAAATACAATGAGCCAGTGCCGAGCGAAACATCTCTTCACCCTAAGAAATTTTAGAACAGTCGTAGCGCCCTTGCAGTGTAACACTGCACACTCAGCTGTTGTGTTTTCTTATTGCACATTCCCTCAAATCGTCACAACAATGCTGACATATCCTCCCCACAGAGGCATTTGATCAAACAATGTAAGCTCACATCAAATAGTTCCTCCCCAAACAGCCAAGGCTCCTTAGACACTGCAATAACAGTAGGAAACAGGAATTATACAAATATACTGATAACTTTGCCTCCAGAGACCTTACAAACAATACCCTGACCAACTAATCAGGTATCTGATTTCCCATAGCAGTTGCTTTTACAGAGGTTGGTTTGGCTCGGATACATGAAACATCCTGCAGCTCATGTGGACAACATTGGCAATCCCTTGGCAGCTACCTGCAACTACCAGGTCTCTCTGAATTTGACATATTTCATCAATATTTACTTGCACTGCAGCAACTTTTAAACCACCTGTTATAGCAAAAAGTCACAGAAATATATGGTCCTCTGTAAATGTGCATTAATGGTTCATGTGGTGCAAAGTCACAACCCTCATTATTTGAAGAACAACGATCTACTGAAATGTTTGC
This sequence comes from Schistocerca cancellata, assembly GCF_023864275.1. Classification (NCBI taxonomy): domain Eukaryota; kingdom Metazoa; phylum Arthropoda; class Insecta; order Orthoptera; family Acrididae; genus Schistocerca; species Schistocerca cancellata. The sequence goes on from NC_064633.1 coordinate 421,959,099, forward strand.
TTTTCAGTTTATGAGAAATAAACAAAGATACATTATAAGTATTCTATTCCTATTAACAGTACTATAATTGAACACAGTGTTTCTTATCTTGCTACTATGCAAACATTAACAGCTAAAGTGTGCAACGAAGAACAAATAATAGAAGAAATTTATCACAAGATAGGACATTTTGAGTATAGTGTATATCGTATCAGTCTAGATTCTCTTCTTAAAAGATGACTTGAATTCAATTTTATTGATATAGCGATCTCTGCAATTACAGCTGAGACATAAAATTATCTATTGTAATAGTCATTGTCAAAGTAGCAGTAAGAGATAGATCCAACTGGTGTCATAGTAAACACTGCTCATTTGGTACATTAAATTCTATACTAAAGCATGCAGCAGGAACACTTACTATGACATCAGCATCGAGAAGAAACCTCCTTCGTTCTGAGTCATCAGCTAGAATCTCCTTAAATATTTCAGGATCTGAAAGTTCCTCAGAGTGCATTGTCATTTGCCTCATTTCTGTCCCTATAGCCCAATCATGATCTTTGCCTGGTTTTTCCACACATACATCAGAATATTCTTTGAAAATGACATGATACTGAAAATCCTCATCAGCTGAAACAAATTAACATTTTTTTTTATTCTTACAGTAGTCAAGTAATTTTCTACAGATAACAGAAGCATCATGAATTTTGAGAAAAAAACTGAGTTGTTTCTCTTGTTGTGCAATACTGCTGTTGCTTCACAAAAAACACAGGCCACACCAACTCAAGCACTCGGTGCTTGTGCGCCTCGGTGTCACGCCTTGTGGCACCAGAGCCGTGCCTAGCAGCACCAGTGCTTTGCCGCTCCCTCCCCTCTTTCCTCCCATGTAGAGGCTGTAGCAGCCTGTGTGTGACGGAGAAAATGCTCGCCCTCGCGCATTTCTCTACAGTAAGTATCAAAGCATCAACAGTGTGCTGTCACTACAAAAATATACATTCCAAAACACACGAGGGGATTGTTGGACAGAAGTGAACTGATTATTAAATTAAAATCAGAATTGCCACAATCTGAAGAGGTAAGCCTTGTTTATACTGTGCATTCTAAAAGAAAAACAAAAATATACCTTTTTGCAATTGTACTTATAGAAACTTGCGCTACTTCTCTTTAGATATTTTTGTTAAACTAAATTATGAGACTGTTTTGTATGGTAAGATTTTAAAGTTAATTATTGCTGTTGTCCTACAGGTTTCTGAACTGAACTGCACATCGGAAAGCACAGTTCGAGCAAGCTATATCTGTTGCACTGAAAATTGCATAAAGTGAGAGACCTTTTACAAATGGCTAATTTGTAAAAAGAGTGATCAGAAGTAATATGTCCATCTGCAGTGGCCCTCTTTGAGACGCTAAGATTGTCTGAATATACAATTTCTCAAAGAGTGCATGAAATTGTTGTGGAATTAAAGAAGCACTTGCCCAATAAATGTCATAACTTCTTAGAGTACTCAATTGCCCTCGATGAGAGCACTAACAATTGCAGCATAGCTCACCTTGCAATTTTCATAGTAAGATATGTCGAAAAAGGTTTCACTGTTGCCAGGGAACTGTTGGATGTCATTTCTTTGAAAAGTGTCACAACTGGGGAAGATATTTTCCTGGCTATAGAGGTGGTTCTGAATGATATGCAGTTGTTACTCGAGTGCCTTTACAGCACTGCAATTGATGGGGCCCCTGAAATGTTGTTGGAAGGGGTAAGTTTTGTAGAGTGTATGAAAAAAAAAGTGCACAAACTAGGCTTCCCCCAATTTTGACAATACACTACCTTTTAGAGTAGAAAGCAAAGCAGGAATTTAAAGGATTTTTGGAGGATCTTGAATCAATTCACAAAGACGTTCCTTTTTACTGTGTCACACGATGATTAAGCTGCTCTACTCTCAGTCCTTTTTTATTTGAGACAAGAAATAGCTTTGTTCTCTGATATGAAAGGCTGTCCACAGTCAGACTTGAATGATGAGCAATGGATCACTGACCTCACTTTCATGAAAGACATCATGGGGTATTTACACGATTTAAATATCTCACAACAATGGAAAAATAAATTAATTGGCACTATGTGTGACTGTACGGAAAGTTTCAAATTGCAGCTTTTGCATTTTAAAAGTCAGCTTCAAAGAGGAAATTTGGACAATTTTCCCTCTCTAATATCCTTGAATTTAGGTACTTCTGAACACATCAATGATCACACAAAAGCGGTACAGTCATTGCATAAAGAATTTGAAGATAGGTTTGAAGAAATTAAACTAGTAAAACCTGTACTCAAAGTTTTTATGATACCTTTTTTGGTGCATCCAGAGGGTGCTCCACCAAGTCTCCATGTTGAGCTGAAAAAACTACAGTGCTATTCAATGTTGGCAGATCATAACCATTACAAAGGTGATTTGATTTCATTTCATAAAGGCATTGATCAACAACAATTCCTGAGGTTTCATGCCCTTGACCTTAAATGTGTTGCTATGTTCAGAACAATGTTTGCTTGTGAACAAATGTTTTCAATTTGAAGATTAACAAAACAAACACATGGGCACGTTTGTCCGATGCTTCATTGGAAACTATACTTTGAATTGCAACTGCAATAACAATTATTCCAAATATTGGAAAATTATGGGCTCCATGTCATGCCAAAGATAAACAAAGAATGTTGTAAATTAGTGCAAAATAAGGAGAGCAATGAAACTATTCATCCTGTCTGTACAGCTTTTGCATTTTAAAAGTCAGCTTCAAAGAGGAAATTTGGACAATTATCCCTCTCTAATATCCTTGAATTTAGGTACTTATGAACACATCAATTATCACACAAAAGCGGTACAGTCATTGCATAAAGAATTTAAAGATAGGTTTGAAGAAATAAAACTAGTAAAACTTGTACTCAAAGTTTTTATGATACCTTTTTTGGTGCATCCAGAGGGTGTCCCACCAAGTCTCCATGTTGAGGTGGAAAAACTACAGTGCTATTCAATGTCGGCAGATCAAACCATTACAAAGGTGATTTGATTTCATTTCATAAAGGCATTGATCAACAAGAAGTCCTGAGGTTTCATGCCCATGACCTTAAATGTGTTGCTATGTTCAGAACAATGTTTGCTTGTGAACAAATGTTTTCAATTTGAAGATTAACAGAACAAAAACATGGGAAAGTTTGTCTGATGCTTCATTGGAAACTATACTTTGAATTGCAACTGCAATAACAATTATTCCAAATATTGGAAAATTACGGGCTTCAAAGTCATGCTAAAGATAAACAAAGAATGTTGTAAATTAGTGCAAAATAAGGAGAGCAATGAAACTATTCATCCTGTCTGTACACAAAACTGTTATTATTATTATAATTTGTTTTAATACTGGCATGCCACCTGGCAAGTGCTTATTTGCCCAGCCCTGTTCAACAACACATTCCTCTCCAGCCACTGCCACAACAGTGGTGTGTGTGCCTCCCTCACCCCACTGGCAGTACAGTAGAGCACTGGTGCTTTTGCTGGTGCCGGCTGGTGTTCATGAAGCACCTGAGTTGGTGTGGCCTGATCCAATGGCACTATCTTTCATATCAAAACTGACTACCAAAGAACTTCTGGCCCAAGATGCTGGAGGGCAGTCAAGTGTGTGTGTGAGTGTGTGAGAGTGTGTGTGTGTGTGTGTGTGTGTGTGTGTGTGTGTGTGTTTTTTTTTGCTGAAGGCTGTGGCCAAAAGCTTTATGTAAGTGTCTTTTAATTGTGCCTGTCTGCAGTTTGATGTGTCTTCTGTATGGTAAGTAGCATCTGTCTTTTCCTACATCGTTGATACTCCTACCTGGAGTTTCCATTGTCTGATTTTTACCAAGGAACTTGATATTTGAATACTGTCAGCAGATTTTACTAAATAAATGAAGACATGTCATTATGGTTTTTTCATCCTTTTCTTTTTTGTCAACTGGTTTTCCAAAAGCTGATCATTTTTATAGCAAAATAAGAACGGATTTAAAATAAGTATAAACACACACTGATTAATAAATAAAACTGGAGTATATTTTGAACAATATTTGGTATATTGTAATTACGTTACTTATAAAATTTCTGTATGTGCTTCTGTTTTGCAATTCCATCAACATCTTTTCGCAACTACACAAGCAAACCAAAAATTTCTCATTTTAATTACTTCATTTTCTTCCAAGTCTGGTACTCTACTATCCAAAAGAAGTCCTCTGCATACATTATTATCATATTTTAGCAATCTTCCTGTTATTGTCTATACTATTAAACTACCATCAAACAGCAGAAGCATACAATCCTCAATAGCCACACACAAAAGATGGACAAAGGAAAACTTGCTAGCTTTCAGAGATATCCTTTGACGAGCTACAGTACATGAATATACATGCGCACACACACACATGTGCATCGGTGTGTGTGTGTGTGTGTGTGTGTGTGTGTGTGTGTGTGTGTGTGTGTGTTTGCACTCTAGCTCTCCAACAGCTAGCTAGTTTTCCTTCTTTTGTGTGTGTTTATCAACAATTCGTTGCTTCTGTTTTTGCTGAGTGGTCTCCTTTAATCCTAAAGTATTTACGATCTACAAGAACATTTCTACAACCATAAAAACATCAAAATCAAATGTCTGTTCCTGGTACTATTATAATCTGACGATAATTTCAAAACAAAACTAAAACATAGAGCAGAACATAAATCTGACTGAGAAATGTCTAATAGTGTGCAGTAAACTTTTACCTGGAGACATGTTATCAGCATTGAAATCTCCACATATAACATCAAAATCAACAATGTCTGTTTTTTCTGTAAATTTATACTTGAACATATGAATAAATACATATGCATCTGTCACCTGCCTTGGAATGACAGGTTCATCACCCTGAAATGCTTGTGTATGCATGTTGCTGATGAAACCAACATGGCGATATAAGCCCGAGTCACTCAGCAAGACCTGTAATTGAAATGAAATAAGAAATAATTACTCTGAACTAATATACAAGATCAACTTTTCTAAAATGACATTAAGTTCCTTCTTTCTTTTTTCTCTGTCTACTTTGCTCCACGTTAAATTTAAAAAACTAGCTGGAGGTAGGTCTCTCTAATGGTAGTTACAGTGAAAACTCTATATAATGTTTTTCAAGGGACCACAAATTCTGAACACTGTATAGAGGAAAACACTATAAAGAGGAAGGCTTCCAAATAATAATTATAGAGCATTACTGAAGATCAGGATGCCACTAATCAGCTTTGACAAATGGTGCCACAGATGACATTTTAAATTTTCACAACACTGTTATATGATATTCATTGCAAATGATCAATGTATCAAATGATTAGTTTTTTGTAATTAAAATATTGGGCCCGGTAGGTGGATGGGTGAAAGTAAATGGCACCAAAAAGATCGCAAGCAGAATGTGCGTCAAGTCACGTGACCAGGTTCTGCCGCTGACATATGAAACATGCTGAGCGCGGGCTTTCCAAGCCGTTGCAAACTGTGAATCCACAGAACGTAAAATGATGCATCTACATCCAGTCAGTTAAACGTTATAAAGAGGTAAATAATTGACCAGGGTTTTAAAAATATGAGCATTACTTGGAGGAAATTGTAATATAGAGGAAACCCAATAAAGAGGAAAATTTAACATTGTTTACATGACATTGTTTATATGGCATTGTTTATATGGGCTTCTAGCCGGGACTGAAAAAAAAAACAGAAAAACATTATATGTAGGAACGTTATAAAGAGGTTTCACTGCATTATCCTACCTGGGATGACAGCACACCAAAACAGATTCTGAAGTTATATTGCATTTCATTAACAAACAGCATGAAATAATTCAAATCTGTTGATACTTTCTCTAAAGTAATTATGAATTTGTCAGGACAGATTTACTAAGTTCACAATACAGTGCTGATCATTTACCTGTTAATGGGGACATTATGTTTGAACCATGGAAATGGAAGAATGTGACAAAACAGCACCTGGTTTTGTCCTGTTTTAAATTTGGATTATCAATTAAGTTTTCAATGATTTCCAGTAATTTTCTTAGTATTCTGGTTAGTATAATGCAATCATTTACTTATTCATTCAACCATTCCTTCAGCATGAAGAATCTAAAACTAGCACACCTAATAACAATCCAGCCTCAAAAGTTTTAGAGTTCTCTATAGTTACTTATATGATAGTGCAGGTGATTTATGAGAAGTCCATATAATAATATTTTCTCTGTGTTCTTCAAGAGGAGAACACAAATGAATAACAGACCAGCAAAACTGACTGCTATCAATCAGTGCATTTATGCTGAAAAGTAGTATATTATGCACTTACATGTAAGACAGTGTTATAAAATTAAGGATTTGATCAACTACATAACAATGTGTTAATTATAAATTACATATTTCCTACTCTCAAGGTCAAATATTATGCCTAGAATGGCTGTTTGTCCACTGACCAATTTCATTTTAAGTGTGGTTCACTGACATCATCCATGGAATGTATCATTATATTGAAAGTGATGGTTATATGGCAACAACAGTTATTACTGGTTGAGAGTAACAAAAACCCAACTCCCTCTAAATTGCGCAATGTGTTTTTATTCAAATTTTCATAGCCAAACGAAGAGTGAGAAATGGACAAATGGGGTATCAAATTCACCAACATGTGTAGAAAAACAAAGGAAAAAAATGAAATGCTTGAAGGAAAATTACACTATGAATTCTCGTCCAAATGTTCACAACCAAACAATGAGTGGAAAATGGATAAATGGGGTATGGAATGGACCAGCAAAGAAATTGGCGAAAAAGGGTTTAAATGCTTGCAAGTAATGAGGGAAACTGAGAAAAAATTAAACAGTGGTTTGAGGGAGAATTTTTGTTCGATTTTTCATAGTCAAACAATAAGTGGAAAATCGATAACATCAAACTGACCACCATGAGGTGTAGTTTTGCAAAAAAAGCTTTTATTCCTTGAGAATATCCGAGTAATTAAAAAACTTAATTAGTGATTTACAAAAATATTGAATATTTCACAAACTATTGCAGTTCCTATGTAAATGAAGAGTAAAAACTACATCTCTTCATGGTCTAGCCATTTTGCACATACAAATTTACACTGGTGTTATATTTAAGTGTCAAAATGTTTTCTTTGCACCAAGTACTATACTAAGGACATTTCAAGGACAGAAGACATTAGGAAAGTGATTTTGTAAAGGTTTCTATCGTAACACCTCAGTGTTGTCACAGCTCTATGTATGACTAACAGCCATTAGTGTCTCACAGTTAAAAGCTGGCAACAGCCTGCTAGTGGTCAGGGTTCTTCTTACACCTACAGAATGTCTCAGGCATCATCTGAGGTGCACAAGCATGACCAGCCACCTAATATACCCAGAAAACATGGGAGGGCTCCAACAACGTTGCATCAGAGATGTCCAATTCTGACAAGGATGGAACCACAATCAAGAAACAGATTCTTTTGGTGAATAAAGAATTCCAATTGCCAGTCATTGGAGAAGTATTCGAAGAACTAAATTTGAAAAATAAGAAAAAGATTACAGCAGAATGGTCAAATGTTTGGTGACATGACTGCTCTCACATTAGAAATAAAATAAACTAGAGAAAAAGCTGACATGCCTTTGGGTGAAGCTCAATATCATGCACACCAAATGGGGTGCCAATTGAGAATTCAAAAAGTTCAATGTTTAGCTTGGAATCTCAGAATTTTAAAGAGTAAGTGCCACCATTCTTGCCACAAATGAGCCAATTGGGACCGACCGGCTGACCACCATGTCAGCCTCAGTCAATGACATCATATTGATGTGATATGGAGGGATAAGAGCCAGCACACTGCTCTCCCTGCCATTGTCAGTTTAGCACATCTGGTGCCAATACTTCTCATTCCAGTAGTTTCTCATTTCACATCGTGAGGCTAAGTAGACCCTTCCCAATACTCCCATCACAGAAAAATTCCTTGACAGTACCAAGAATTGAACGCATGTTATCTGCAAGGCAGCCACCCATGCTGATCACTCAGCTACAGAGACAGACAATTTTAAAGAGTACCACAAGATATCTGAAGGATTATGTAGACTGCACAGTCAGTTGTGTGGTTGAATCAATCTATGAAAATTCAATTCTAGTTAAAAAACACTGGGGAGGTACAAAACCCAATTTCCACAACTTTGAAAGTTTCTACCAGCTGCGATATTCAATGCTGAAAGCATATATAAATGCACAAAATGAAAGTATATTCTGCTCAAGATAGTATTGTGCCACATTTCAGTGGCCAGTCATAAAGGCATTAGTTGTCATGTGATTACTTATGCATCAAGTAAGGCCAGGCAGGCCCTTAGGAGCAGCAACCCCATCATAATAGGATAGCCAATATAAGGGTATGATTGGTTCTCCGCAAAATTAGAGAAGGGCCACACTAGTCCAGATGAGGCATGTTGGATAACTGGCAGGAATGGATAAGATTGTGAAGTGCTGTATTCACTTTCAGAAGAAGCAGGATTCAAATCCCTGACCTGCCATCCTTATTTAGGTATTCTGTGGTTTCATCAATTAAATTAATCTAATGGCAGGACACTCCATTCGAAAGGAACATTTCTACTCTTGCTCCCCAGTCACTGTCCAATCCAAGCCTGTATTCCTTATCTAGGAATCTCATCACTGATGACACATAAAGCCCCAGTCTTCCTGCTTTCTTCCTTGATTACTCTTCTGGCATCTAGAATATTTTTCAACACTATCAGTATTGGGTCTAGATGCTAACACACAAGTCCTGTGCAAAACACTGAAAGAACGTCCACCTCAAAATTACCTCACAATGCTAGGAAATAGTAATTCATCCCCACCATCAGATTACTACCTCTAATTTCCTAATTTACAAAGCTTGAGTACAAATAATTTAAAGAATTTTTTTATAGCCTTCCACATTCGAAACTGTTTTTTATTGACTGGTTTTAACAGATAAGACTGTTGTCTTCAAATTTTTAAAAACTTTTTTTGTTTATGTCATGTTCCATTGTGCATGCATTACTTATGCCATATTATTATTTTAGTGGAGAATGTATTACACATTCCACACAGGTTTGTTTAAAAAACTACAAACAGATTTGTCTCAAGTACAAATATACACAGCAAAAAATGCACCTTGTGAAACTTTGCAAGTCTACTTATGTAGCACTCCTCTGATGCTTGTCAGTTGTTAAAATTCACAATACATAGTAAAGGTGCAGATTTCTGCCAATGTTTACATTTAAATGATGAATGAAGTACATGTTGGGGCCTTCTCACTCGAAATACATAGTACAAGTTACCTACATTTTCTAAGACTTAATTTCATTGTTAAGACTTATTTCTCCTGATTTTGAAGGCAGCTCAACTCTTCCATTGTATTTCATGTATATTGCTAATCACAATATTTGACAAAAATGTTTATTCATAGACACATTCACATATTTGCGGGTTTCATCCCTGCAACAGTCCCATCCATTCATTGTAACATAGAATCACTATACATACATTTCTTAATGTATTTGTATAATTTCTAGTGTGCAGGTTACAATCAAATTTAACATTTAATATGGCCAAGAATGTTATTGGAGGAATTGAGATGACAGAGTAAATGGTGAGAGATTGAAGTGGGCACTTGTTCTGACATCTGCTTACAACATAAGTGATATATTCACAATGTGGACTGAAGAGGAGCAAATGAATGAAAATGGTGAAAAACTGAAAAGTGGTTTTGGTTGCATCTTTCTGTCACTCACTTCCACTTTTGTGATTATAACATAAAGGAAAGCTGTAAATGGAGCTTAAAGTGTCATGCTGAGAAAAACAGAGAATGGAGGATAAGAATTGCCAATAAAAAAAAAATTTAAAAAAAAATGGAACCTGCTCGGTGTGTTTTTGCAATGTTGTTTTCAGTATAAAGGCAAGCTCACAGCTGATAACTGGCTCATTATTCCATTAAGTAAGGCGGGAAAATTTTGTGAAAATAATAATACAAAAAATAATATGAAATTGGCAGTTTTTAGTAAAATAATGCAAAACCAGCAGTTTTTACAAAATGTCACAAAATTTGACACTTTTTCATATAAAAATGTTAAAAATTTGAGGACAACAGTTTACTAATATGTGTAACTTTTAGTTATTGAATGTTGTAATTGGATTTTGACTTATTTCTTCCTCAGAGCTGATGTCCATGTACAAGCTTCAAATGATAGTACATTTCCTATGTAACGATCTATGATGTAACATCAAAATAAAATACCGTACTTCCGATGAACCTCATTCCATTAACAGTTTCAATAGCATATGTGACATTTCCTGACACTTTTACAGAACTTATTGTACAAAAAGTGATACATTCTGAAGATATCTTTAATGTGATGCATTAATGAAACTGATACTTTCAGGATATGCAGATACAAATACAATAACCATCAAATACAACACTGTACATCTTGAAAACATGTAACTTAACATGGTGTCTCCTTGGTTTATTTCTATGAAGCAATCACAGACCAGGATACATGTCATGCAAACATCACATTCATTGAACTTAAATGATGTTGCATGAGTTGTGTGAGTGACAGCTTGCAGTCACATTCAATGGTTCCATCAAATCGCAACCAACTTGTCACCTTTGTACATAACCTATATCTTGGCCTACACAAAAGATCAGGCTGTCACTACAGGCTGCGTTTAATATATACCACCAGAAACTCATCTGCATGATGTATGTTCTCTCTGCTGTGATTCACTGACAGGAGCAGACCGAACTCATTTGTACAATGTCATGTGCTCTCTGCTGTGATTCACTGATAGGAGCAAACCGAGCAGGCACACCACACTGATTTGCGTGTTTGTGAAACCGAAGTGGCATATTTGGTAGTTTTTGTATTTACACTCACATACTATGAAAACACACAGCTTAAATTATGCTTGACATTAATGATCTCTCAAACCACATCATATTTTTTGTATGATTTTTTTTTTATAAAAATATCTGGATATGTGCTGTCACCAAATAAACTATTACCTCTGGTTACAGATTAAAAGAATGCGGAAAACAAATTATTTGTGGTGAAACTAGTAAACTGCCGAAAAACACGGTGAGGCAAATACTTCAGACAGGGGTGAAGGAAAAAACAAACACCCTGGACTGTACATTTAAAGTAAGCTAACAACTCTTATGGACAGATCCATTCAAAACTGTGTTAACAGCCCTAGGTTCCTGTTTCAAGCATAGGATTGTAATAATGACCTGTAGAATGACAGGTGCCAGCTGTGTAGATATTCTGAAGAGATACAATTTCCTTCATAATTTAGTGGGAAAACAACTTATCACATCATGAAATGTAGAAGCTGTGAAATGTTATGCTGAAGGCAAATGTACAAAACAGGAGCTGTTTTCATACTACAGTGAAATGTTGGTGAATCGGGAGCATATCTCAAAAGTGAACTTTCAAGTTATGATAAACCCTTCTTTTGAAAAACTTTGTGTGTGGTAGCTGAGTTATTTTTCCTTTAAATGGTTAGATTTAATGGGTTTCTTGTGAATTAGGTATTTATTTTTTCCATTAATTTCAATTTGCACTTTGAATCACTGCAAATCTTCAGGAGGCACAAATCCGCAAGTGTAGTTTCACTCAATAATCTCATATGGAATAATAATCTTGGGTACCGCCACCCCTTGAAAGAAAGTGTTCATTGCTCAAAAATGTCCTGTAAGAATAATATATAGTGCCCACCTACAACCACCTTGTACACATCTATTTAAGGAATTAGGCATTTTGTCTCAGAATATATTTATTACCCATAAAATTAGCTGTAAACGATCTACTGCAGTTCAGAAAGAACAATGTACATAACTACAATTCCACAAGGAAAAAAAAAAAAAATGACTTTCATTACTCCACATTAGGGTTGTCTTTAGCACAAACAGGAGTACAAAATTGTTAAGGCTTTCGTGGCCACTTGTTGACAAATTGCCTATTGGCTTCTGTCTCGGGTTCTTCGGCCGATGTTCATCTAATGATTTTTCTGACGTTTCGCCAGCACGAGTGGCTGACATTGTCAAAGCTTCACCCTCGACCCTTGACCAACGACGGAAGAAGAAAGCGCGACTGATGTCCTCTCTCGCCTTTCTGTCACGGTGCCGAGATGAATGTGCTACACCGAAGTTCTTGAGATGTAAGCGCCTATTCACCACCGCCCAAGCACATCGTATCTACGACAGAATGGAATGAGCTTTTCTTCGTGAGCGAATACATACAACACGGAGAGACTTGGCAAGAACGGATCAGGAACTTCTGGACATTTTCTATCAACTAAGTAGCAGAATGCATCGAGACGACTGGGACAAGATCGACAGCATCACTCACAGGAGCATGCAGAACGAACTCGAGCGCTGCACCGAGCGGCAAAAGAAAAAGTTTGAAAGATGCCGGAAGCAGACCGACAAGGCGATTCCCGACATGTCACACACAGTGGTCAACCTCACTGAATGACAATTGACCGAAGAGGAAGTGTCTGTTCTTCAAAAAGGAGGGACTTTCGCTATCATCCCGAGAACTATACCTATGGAGGACATCATTGCCAACACCGAAGCAGCCATTCGGACCCTTCCTTGTGAAAGGGCAGAGGAAATACGCACTGAAACAGCCAGGATACTGCGCCGAGCAAAACCACCAGCTTGCAACCTGAAGAAAGAAGAGGTACAAGCCATTAAGAATCTCAACGCCGACAAGAGTATATTGGTACTGCCTGCCGATAAGGGGAATGCGACCGTCGTAATGAAGACGGGCAGAAGGGCAACAGCCTCAACGGGTGCGGGGCAAAGTCAGAACATGCGGGGACCAAGCAGCAATCGGTATTGTAGTTGTAAACTGTCGAAGCTGCGTTGGTAAAGTACCGGAACTTCAAGCGCTGATAGAAAGCACTGAAGCTGAAATCGTTATAGGTACAGAAAGCTGGCTGAAGCCAGAGATAAATTCTGCCGAAATTTTTACAAAGGTACAGACGGTGTTTCGAAAGGATAGATTGCATGCAACCGGTGGTGGAGTGTTCGTCGCTGTTAGTAGTAGTTTATCCTGTAGTGAAGTAGAAGTGGATAGTTCCTGTGAATTATTATGGGTGGAGGTTACACTCAACAACCGAGCTAGGTTAATAATTGGCTCCTTTTACCGACCCCCCGACTCAGCAGCATTAGTGGCAGAACAACTGAGAGAAAATTTGGAATACATTTCACATAAATTTTCTCAGCATGTTATAGTCTTAGGTGGAGATTTCAATTTACCAGATATAGACTGGGACACTCAGATGTTTAGGACGGGTGGTAGGGACAGAGCATCGAGTGACATTATACTGAGTGCACTATCCGAAAATTACCTCGAGCAATTAAACAGAGAACCGACTCGTGGAGATAACATCTTGGTCCTACTGGTAACAAACAGACCCGAACTTTTCGACTCTGTAACTGCAGAACAGGGAATCAGTGATCATAAGGCCGTTGCAGCATCCCTGAATTTGGAAGTTAATAGGAATATAAAAAAAGGGCGGAAGGTTTATCTGTTTAGCAAGAGTAATAGAAGGCAGATTTCAGACTACCTAACAGATCAAAACGAAAATTTCTGTTCCGACACTGACAATGTTGAGTGTTTATGGAAAAAGTTCAAGGCAATCGTAAAATGCGTTTTAGACAGGTACGTGCCGAGTAAAACTGTGAGGGACGGGAAAAACCCACCGTGGTACAACAACAAAGTTAGGAAACTACTGCGAAAGCAAAGAGAGCTTCACTGCAAGTTTAAACGCAGCCAAAACCTCTCAGACAAACAGAAGCTAAACGATGTCAAAGTTAGCGTAAGGAGGGCTATGCGTGAAGCGTTCGGTGAATTCGAAAGTAAAATTCTATGTACCGACTTGACAGAAAATCCTAGGAAGTTCTGGTCTTACGTTAAATCAGTAAGTGGCTCGAAATAGCATGTCCAGACACTCCGGGATGATGATGGCATTGAAACAGAGGATGACAAGAGTAAAGCTGAAATACTAAACACCTTTTTCCAAAGCTGTTTCACAGAGGAAGACCGCACTGCAGTTCCTTCTCTAAATCCTCGCACAAACGAAAAAATGGCTGACATCGAAATAAGTGTCCAAGGAATAGAAAAGCAACTGGAATCACTCAACAGAGAAAGTCCACTGGACCTGACGGGATACCAATTCGATTCTACACAGAGTACGCGAAAGAACTTGCCCCCCTTCTAACAGCCGTGTACCGCAAGTCTCTAGAGGAACGGAAGGTTCCAAATGATTGGAAAAGAGCACAGGTAGTCCCAGTCTTCAAGAAGGGTCGTCGAGCAGATGCGCAAAACTATAGACCTATATCTCTGACGTCGATCTGTTGTAGAATTTTAGAACATGTTTTTTGCTCGAATATCATGTCGTTTTTGGAAACTCAGAATCTACTATGTAGGAATCAACATGGATTCCGGAAACAGCGATCGTGTGAGACCCAACTCGCTTTATTTGTTCATGAGACCCAGAAAATATTAGATACAGGCTCCCAGGTAGATGCTATTTTTCTTGACTTCCGGAAGGCGTTCGATACAGTTCCGCACTGTCGCCTGATAAACAAAGTAAGAGCCTATGGAATATCAGACCAGCTGTGTGGCTGGATTGAAGAGTTTTTAGCAAACAGAACGCAGCATGTTGTTATCAACGGAGAGACGTCTACAGACGTTAAAGTAACCTCTGGTGTGCCACAGGGGAGTGTTATGGGACCATTGCTTTTCACAATATATATAAATGACCTAGTAGATAGTGTTGGAAGTTCCATGCGGCTTTTCGCGGATGATGCTGTAGTATACAGAGAAGTTGCAGCATTAGAAAATTGTAGCGAAATGCAGGAAGATCTGCAGCGGATAGGCACTTGGTGCAGGGAGTGGCAACTGACCCTTAACATAGACAAATGTAATGTATTGCGAATACATAGAAAGAAGGATCCTTTATTGTATGATTATATGATAGCGGAACAAACACTGGTAGCAGTTACTTCTGTAAAATATCTGGGAGTATGCGTGCGGAACGATTTGAAGTGGAATGATCATATAAAATTAATTGTTGGTAATGCGGGTACCCTGTTGAGATTCATTGGGAGAGTCCTTAGAAAATGTAGTCCACCAACAAAGGAGGTGGCTTACAAAACACTCGTTCGACCTATACTTGAGTATTGCTCATCAGTGTGGGATCCGTACCAGATCGGGTTGACGGAGGAGATAGAGAAGATTCAAAGAAGAGCAGCGCGTTTCGTCACAGGGTTATTTGATAACCGTGATAGCGTTACGGAGATGTTTAACAAACTCAAGTGGCGGACTCTGCAAGAGAGGCGCTCTGCTTCGCGGTGTAGCTTGCTCGCCAGGTTTCGAGAGGGTGCGTTTCTGGATGAGGTATCGAATATATTGCTTCCCCCTACTTATACCTACCGAGGAGATCACGAATGTAAAATTAGAGAGATTAGAGTGCGCACAGAGGCTTTCAGACAGTCGTTCTTCCCGCGAACCATACGCGACTGGAACAGAAAAGGGAGGTAATGACAGTGGCACGTAAAGTGCCCTCCGCCACACACCGTTGGGTGGCTTGCGGAGTATAAATGTAGATGTAGATGTAGATGTAGAAGACCGAAGATTATGAGCAAAAGATCCGAGACCTATTAGATCCGACGACGTACCGAAAACTAAGTGCAGATCCAACGCAGCGTATCACTCGGAATATGAATCGATTAATCAAGGCATCTTCTCTGCCGGCGGACATACAGAGAAACCTGCGCAACACAGAAGCCCTACCACCTCGGCTGTATGGATTACCCAAGATCCATAAGAACAACGTTCCACTGAGACCGATCGTTAGCGCTCCTGGCTCACCAACATATAAACTGGCGAAACACTTGGCCTCTCTGCTCCAGCCACACGTGGGAAAGACCGACACATACATTAAGGACTCAGGACATTTCATTGAGAAGCTGAAGAAACTGAAACTTGCACCAAATGACAGCCTGGTCAGTTTTGATGTTGTTTCGTTATTTACGAAAGTGCCACTCAGCGACGCTCTGGAGCACATCGGTTCCATGTTCCCACAAGACATCAGAAAGCTCTTCCATGCATGTCTCACCACGAGCTATTTCACGTGGAATGGCGATTTCTACGAACAGCTGGAAGGCGTCGCCATAGGTAGTCCTCTCAGTCCAGTGGTGGCCAACTTCTTCATGGAACAATTTGAAGCACAGGCACTGGACTCGGCGACTAGCAAACCTAAGGTGTGGTACAGGTACGTCGATGATACTTTCGTGGTGTGGAGCCATGGTGAAGAACAGCTCGGTGAATTCCTGAGACACTTGAACAGCCTCCATGCCAACATAACATTTACCATGGAAGTAGAAAAGGACAAGAAACTGCCATTTCTAGATGTGCTGGTCACAAGGGACGGTGAGAACCTGGGACACAGCGTGTATCGAAAACCGACACACACGGACCGATACCTGCACAAACTATCAAACCACCACCCGAGCCAGAACAGAGGCATGATTAGTACGCTCTTAACGAGAGCAGGACGAATATGTGAGCCTCAACACCTCAAACGAGAAATGCAACACCTGGAAACTGTTATGAGGAGCAATGGGTACTCCACAAATTACATTAGAAGTGTAACAGAGCCAAACACTCGGCGAAGTAAGGAACCAGAAAAAGAAATGTCGGGTACGGCCTTTCTGCCATACATTCCCAGAGTGACGGACAGAATCGGCCGTATATTGCGCAAACACGGCGTAGAGAAGATTTTCAAACCGACAAGGAAGATCAAAGAGTGTCTTAGATCGGTGAAGGAGAAAAGACACCCACTTGCAATGACGGGAATATACCGTATACCTTGCACATGCGGAAAAGTTTATGTCGGAATAATTGGACGATCCATTAACACCAGGATCAAAGAGCATAAGCGACATTGCAGGTTGGGGCAGGTGGAGAAATCGGCCGTGGCAGAGCACGCACTGAATGAGACCGACCACATAATAAAATTCGCTGACACAGAAGTTCTGGCTGTAGAGAAGCACTATCACACGCGCTTGTTCAGAAAAGCTGTAGAAATCCAAAAACACGCGAACAGTTTCAACAAGAAAGAGGAAAGCCTTAAGGTAAACGGATCCTGGCTTCCCGTACTGCAGTGAACGACCATCGCAGGTAGCAAGAGGAGAACCGCACCAGAAATGACTGCGGAGAAGCCCTCGGACGTTGGCGCGCCAGGTACATATAGTCTGCGGCCGCGAGCTCGCCTCCAGTTCACCACCGGCAATGGAGGGTGAAGCTTTGACAATGCCAGCCACTCATGCTGGCGAAACGTCAGAAAAATCATTAGATGAACGTCGGCCGAAGAACCCGAGAGAGAAGCCAATAGGCAGTTTGTCACAAACAGGAGTGCACAATGCTGCCAGCAAATTTTTTAATAATTAAGCCAATGATAAAAAAAAAGACAGACAGCAAAGTTAAAACTGAAAACCAACTGCAAAAGTTTCTCCTTGACAACTCCTACTATTCTGTAGAAGAATTTCTATTTTTGTAATGTTCAATAGGTGATGGGTAGCAATTACTGACTCACAATAGTATTAAGACAAACACCATTGAAAACTTAGCATGTAGCCCTATTTACATATGAATGAGTAACGTGAATGTAAAATTACTCATTCTACATAATTATGATTAACTATGTTATTGTTCAAAGTAAGACGTCCATCTATTCCAAGGCCAAATTATGTCACCGAATGACAGCAAGACACATCCCTGCCACCAATGAGAGTTAGGGAGCTTGTACTTGTTCATGAAACATATAGGTTAATTTTCTGAATACTGCACCACTGGTTGATTTTGTCCAAGCACTGCTGTAATTATGAAGTGATGAAGAGACTGCAACAACTCTTACAGACAACAGTATCATTTCCATAAAGTGCAATATCACTGTCAATCTGTTTAGGTATGTCATTCATGTAAACAGAGTACTGTTTACAGCCTAACCCAATATCTTGTGGTAGTCCAACCTCAATTGGATGGAACCAACACTTACAAAGAACTGCTGCTTTGTAAGGGTGGAATCATTAATCCAGATTATGTGCTCAGGACATCTAAGTAGATGAGGCCATCAGAGAGATGTAGACAAAAACTTTATCAATATCAGAAATACTGATCCTGTCGTCTCCCTTCACCCTGACAATATGGACATGATCAACCCATCACAGTGATAATTGGAGTTTGGAATGCTCGTTGCAGAAACCAAAGTACTCATACATCAGAATCCCCCCCAGAGTTATTTTCAGAGGGCAGAAAGGGTGCTGGGACAGGTAAGAATTATTCACTCAAGGAGTTTGTTGAGATCTCTTAAATAGGATAGTAGCATTCAATGAGTAATAGGTTTTTGTTAAATTTAGGAAGGATGTTTAGGACGGGTGGTAGGGACAGAGCATCGAGTGACATTATACTGAGTGCACTATCCGAAAATTACCTCGAGCAATTAAACAGAGAACCGACTCGTGGAGATAACATCTTGGACCTACTGATAACAAACAGACCCGAACTTTTCGACTCTGTAAGCGCAGAACAGGGAATCAGTGATCATAAGGCCGTTGCAGCATCCCTGAATATGGAAGTTAATAGGAATAAAAAAAAAAGGGAGGAAGGTTTATCTGTTTAGCAAGAGTAATAGAAGGCAGATTTCAGGCTACCTAACAGATCAAAACGAAAATTTCTGTTCCGACACTGACAATGTTGAGTGTTTATGGAAAAAGTTCAAGGCAATCGTAAAATGCGTTTTAGACAGGTACGTGCCGAGTAAAACTGTGAGGGACGGGAAAAACCCACCGTGGTACAACAACAAAGTTAGGAAATTACTGCGAAAGCAAAGAGAGCTTCACTCCAAATTTAAACGCAGCCAAAACCTCTCAGACAAACAGAAGCTAAACGATGTCAAAGTTAGCGTAAGGAGGGCTATGTGTGAAGCGTTTAGTGAATTCGAAAGTAAAATACTAGGTACCGACTTGACAGAAAATCCTAGGAAGTTCTGGTCTTATGTTAAATCAGTAAGTGGCTCGAAATAGCATGTCCAGACACTCCGGGATGATGATGGCATTGAAACAGAGGATGACAAGCGTAAAGCTGAAATACTAAACACCTTTTTCCAAAGCTGTTTCACAGAGGAAGACTGCACTGCAGTTCCTTCTCTAAATCCTCGCACAAACGAAAAAATGGCTGACATCGAAATAAGTGTCCAAGGAATAGAAAAGCAACTGGAATCACTCAACAGAGGAAAGTCCACTGGACCTGACGGGATACCAATTCGATTCTACACAGAGTACGCGAAAGAACTTGCCCCCCTTCTAACAGCCGTGTACCGCAAGTCTCTAGAGGAACGGAAGATTCCAAATGATTGGAAAAGAGCATAGGTAGTCCCAGTCTTCAAGAAGGGTCATCGAGCAGATGCGCAAAACTATAGACCTATATCTCTGACGTCGATCTGTTGTAGAATTTTAGAACATGTTTTTTGCTCGAATATCATGTCGTTTTTGGAAACTCAGAATCTACTATGTAGGAATCAACATGGATTCCAGAAACAGCGATCGTGTGAGACCCAACTCGCTCTATATGTTCATGAGACCCAGAAAATATTAGATACAGGCTCCCAGGTAGATACTATTTTTCTTGACTTCCGGAAGGCGATCGATACAGTTCCGCACTGTCGCCTGATAAACAAAGTAAGAGCCTACGGAATATCAGACCAGCTGTGTGGCTGGATTGAAGAGTTTTTAGCAAACGGAACACAGCATGTTGTTATCAACGGAGAGATGTCTACAGACGTTAAAGTAACCTCTGGCGTGCCACAGGGGAGTGTTATGGGACCATTGCTTTTCACAATATATATAAATGACCTAGTAGATAGTGTCGGAAGTTCCATGCGGCTTTTCGCGGATGATGCTGTAGTATACAGAGAAGTTGCAGCATTAGAAAATTGTAGCAAAATGCAGGAAGATCTGCAGCGGATAGGCACTTGGTGCAGGGAGTGGCAACTGACCCTTAACGTAGACAAATGTAATGTATTGAGAATACATAGAAAGAAGGACCCTTTATTGTATGATTATATGATAGCGGAACAAACACTGGTAGCAGTTACTTCTGTAAAATATCTGGGAGTATGCGTGCGGAACGATTTGAAGTGCAATGATCATATAAAATTAATTGTTGGTAATGCGGGTACCAGGTTGAGATTCATTGGGAGAGTCCTTAGAAAATGTAGTCCACCAACAAAGGAGGTGGCTTACAAAATTACTCGTTCGACCTATACTTGAGTATTGCTCATCAGTGTGGGATCCGTACCAGATCGGGTTGACGGAGGAGATAGAGAAGATCCAAAGAAAAGCGGCGCGTTTCGTCACAGGGTTATTTGGTAACCGTGATAGCGTTATGGAGATGTTTAACAAACTCAAGTGGCAGACTCTGCAAGAGAGGCGCTCTGCTTCGCAGTGTAGCTTGCTCGCCAGGTTTCGAGAGGGTGCGTTTCTGGATGAGGTATCGAATATATTGCTTCCCCCTACTTATACCTCCCGTGGAGATCACGAATGTAAAATTAGAGAGATTAGAGCGCGCACAGAGGCTTTCAGACAGTCGTTCTTCCCGCGAACCATACGCGACTGGAACAGGAAAGGGAGGTAATGACAGTGGCACGTAAAGTGCCCTCCGCCACACACCGTTGGGTGGCTTGCGGAGTATAAATGTAGATGTAGATGTAGATCATAAATTGCACAGTTTTCCATGCTGAAGAGAAGTAGGACAGTTTCAGCCACAAGACAGGTTATGGTGGCTGGAGGGAAGAGTTTAAGGAGAGATGTACAAATCAGTCAGGGCCAGGGAATTTGTGATTACCTTGACACATTATTAGGATTCAAGACTGCAGGCTTGTTAACAAACCTGAACTCTGTTGTTGGCCTTGTTTTTCCTTATCTGAGTCACTCATCCAATGCTGTCATTTCCTGCCAGTAACATTCACTGTCACCAATGATGTGACTTTTGAATTATGACACTGGACTTTCATTTGGGAGGACAGCTGTTCAAACTCCAACCCAGCCACACAGATTTAGGATTTTGTGATTTCCCCAAATCACTCCAGGCAAATGTCAGGATGGTTCCTTCACAAGGACAAGGCCAACATCCTTCCCCATTCTTGACACAATCTGAGCTTGTGCTCCATCTCTAACGACTTCGATGCTGACAGGATGTTAAACCCAATCCTTCTCCTCCCTTCCCTCAGAATTGTGACCCTTAGCTCTTCAGTCATTACTTCCACCTTTTCTTGTTCCTCACACTCAAGACAATCCTCACCATGGAAAGGCTTGTTTCTCTGACGAGTGCTTTTCGCTGCATGCTTATCTGTCCAATCAGTCATCAGGTAGCATCTGTTTTATCATATCTCAGCACTTCTGTGCTCTTGTAGGCATTTAAACTCATCCTCTAGTTTCTGCAGGCAGATGGTGGTCATCAAGGTCTTGACAATGTAGTGCCACAGCCTACATCTTCTGAAAATGGTGACAATGGGATTCCAGGTGTTATGGGGCAAGTTTCTAACATCATGTTCAGTGGTAAGCCTAAAGCTTGATTCACAAGATGAGCAGGGCTGGATAATGTACGTAAAATGCTCAAAATCCAACTCCACTTCTCTTTTTGTCCACAACTGTAAAATTTCCTCTTTGTGTCACCTACCAGAAAATTGTAACTTTCCCAGTTGGTAATGACTATGTTTTTACCATTGTTCCAGCTTTGTGTTGGACACTGGCTAAATTCTGAATATCTGAATTGTGATTGGAGCTCACATCATAATGCACATTGGCTGCCACACACTAGCCAACTTTTTGATCATGATTATTTCCAGAAACTCTGGAATTTTTTCTTGAACTGAATGGTATTTGTGTAGACACTTTGGGACCAATGACGCCAGGCAGCACATCTTTTGCTAAGCCTACACAACCTCTGTCGACTAGACAGTTAACAATACATGTGACACTACAAGAACAATTTTCATTTTGTAGACTGGATAGCCAAATAAATACATTGTACCCTTGCGGTAGTGTTCTGCTGGATACAGCCCATGTTGTCTATACACGAAGATACAAAACAGCCTTTTTTCTTAAAACAGATACACGTGTGATATCTAAAACATACTGTGGGGGCACGAGAGAACAGCCAATAAACTGAGAGGAATTAATAAGTCTCAACAGTCAATAACAGCCTCCACTTTTGGCAGAACAACACATTACTTCAGACCAACAGCACAAAAAACAGACAAATCTGATGTTTCAGATGGTGGACTGTTATCTATCTGATATCACTTATCACTGTTTTACCGAAGCCCAAGATGTCCACATGTATCTATGCATGCTGGTTATCATTCGCTGA
Source organism: Schistocerca cancellata (assembly GCF_023864275.1). Taxonomy (NCBI): domain Eukaryota; kingdom Metazoa; phylum Arthropoda; class Insecta; order Orthoptera; family Acrididae; genus Schistocerca; species Schistocerca cancellata. Next base: position 421,981,573 of record NC_064633.1, read on the forward strand.
CCATCATGGCCATGTTAAATAGACATGCAGCAATTGAGATGCTGATCGATTTACATCTTTATGGCTTCAGTACCATGGACAACCATGTTTTGGTGGACTCAGAGTTATCTGTTTGCACAGAACCACTGCTTTTACCCCAGGGAGCCACATGAAATTATTAGCATATTACTTATCTTCCACCCACACACTTCAAAATATACTGATTAATTTTGTTGTTTCATTGCAAATAAAAATTAATAATGCATTTTTTAATGTAAGTGATCCCCTAGGGGCACATTTCCTTCATGTAAAGTTTTCCGAAATCAAGTAATCTGTTCCAAAATGTGTAAATCATTTTTGGTCTCCTTTCGGCAGTCTGGCACCCAGCAATCATAATTTAAAAAATGACTGCCATGAGTGCAGAGCCACTTGTGTCAGATTATAGTGGGGAGATGAGTGGAAATCTCTGTAAGTAACTTGGATCCAAACTGATTTATTTCAATATAAAGATCCCCAATGGTGTGACAAGCTCCGTGGTCAATCAGTTTCTGTTCAACAGTGGTGGTAGGCACTCACCAGTCCAAGTGTATTACATCACAACTGACTGTTTTCTTGCAGTGGATACAGTAGCTAACTTATCATCAGACTTCATAGAGATAGTTGTTTTACATGTCAATAAATATTTGTTTCATGTTGTGCCTCTACTACTATGACATCCTCAATTCCAGCTTCTCTTCAAGGAACTCTGGTGGCATACTCAGGAGCTGTGTTTCATACAATGATGCCTCCCCTTCTCCACACTTTTATCCACTACTGAACACTTAAAAGAAAGTAAGAATACCAATCATGTGAAGGGAAAAAAAATTGCAGCATGCAAATGCAATATTTTTAGTGAGCTCTGCCTTCAGGTAAAGAAAAAAAATTATAAAAAAAGAAGAGGAAACAAATTAGTGACAGTTTGATGTTGACATTTCTAGTAATTCACATATGGATAAATGTGTAAAAAAGATTGTCATAGTTGCTATGCATCAATTACTTACTCAGGCAACATATAATCTACCACATTACATGATTTTTGCTTCAGTAATGCTCTTTTGATCTGTGGTTTCAATGCTCCATCACTCCATGTTCACTTCCATTGTTACCATAGGTCCTTAGCCTTGCTTGGTTATTAACTCACTATTTTATGACACCTTTAGTCGACTTTCATAGTACAACTTCTCAAAATCATACATTCCCCAATGCAGTATGTGTTAGTGTGCCAGCAACAGTACACAAGTGGTGTGTACTAAACAGCATTCATATCGGTTACTTTTGAACTTCCACGGGTATTTTTTACAACATACAAAAAATTCTAATACGTGCAAGACGAGAAAGATGGGGAGAGGCAGGGGCCAAATATAATGTTTCTTTTCTAGGAAGTTTCCTCCAGTTTGAGACTTATTTTTTGTTACTGTAAACACCCACAGTCGGTCAGTACTGTTGGCCTTCCAAGGCCTGTTCGGATGGAGTTTAGTTTAATTTTTAGAAAGATGTTATTTTCTCCTCTTACTTTTGACATTTAACAAACAAATTCTTTCATTTACAAAATGAAAGTTGCTTACTTCAAAAACTTGATAGTATAATCACTTTTGTAAGGATGTCACCTAGATCAGTATTTTATGCACTGGAGGTAAATGTATTTCACATAATATTATTGCAGCTACTACATCTCTGTAAAAGTGGTAACAAAATGCAAAAATAAATAAATTGATGACTAATGCACAATGAAACTGTAAGTGTACAGCTAGTGAGTAGCAATGAACTAGGTTTTAAGTCCAGTCTGGCAAACAGTTTTAACATTTCCATATAATCACTACTCAAATACTCTGCCCAAAGTAGAAAAGTTAATTCTCAAAAATTGTAGAACTTCCAAAATAAGTAAAGTGCACCTTACTTTCAACTAATGTAATTAGTAGCAGAAACTGTGCTGCACAAATAAAAGAAAATTACATGAAGAAGTTTACAATTAAAAAGGAAGAAAATCTTCACAGAAAATCAAGAAATGAGTCAAAGAATTTGAATTATCAAGAAATGAATCAAATAAACTTAAGTGTCAAATAACATTTCCTAAATAAATATCAATAATAACTGTTTCACATTACACAATGTGCATTGCAAGAGAGAATAATTACTCGTGAATAAAAGGGACACATCAGCATCAAAGACAACAGGGAAAGACAACGAAACTATAAATGACTTACCCTCCTTCAGAAAGTACTTATGGCTACCAGGGAAAAAAAGACTAAAATTATTATTAATTTTTAAATATAGGAACAATACAACCAAACAGCAACCAAGACAACTTAAAAACTCTCACACTGTACTGGAATGGCTTCTGAGGAAGCGATATACAATCTACAATTGTCATGCTGTAAAATTCTTTTTAAAATGAATGAAAATAGGCTGCAGAAAATTCTATAAGCAGTGCACTGGATAAATGCAGCCAACCATTCAATAACAATAAATTGATGGACCAGCCACTATGGAAAATTCCCTTATCAACAATGGGAGGACTCTAGACATCACTCGCTCTTTCATTTGCAAAACAGACGGTATTTCTCCATTAGAATGTGATGTTCTGCACAGATGGTCCATTCCTGAACTATCATGGTGCTGATCACTCTCCTCTTATTGTGGCACAACACTGTGTGCTCTACAGAGATACCCACTACCTGTTTAGCTCATCTGATGAATGCAACAGATGATTCTCTAAGTGGACATACCTTGTTGACTAAGGAATGAACACAGCAAATTGTGAGTTTAATGTCCTACACCTATACTGAGTATTCAGATTGAGAACAACATTTTGGGAGATCCCTATCTGGCAAAGGAATACAGACCAGTGAGCGACATGTGGAATGTACATTTTCCACACTGTTCATGATACAATGGCCATAACAGTGGGAGAGCAAAACAAGAGATGCATGACAAAAAATGAGCAAGTTGCACTAATTGTACTCCGTTCAAACAAGATATGTTCTGTGTTACAGTGAAGTTCTCAATAACTTGGTTCTTGATATTTGTAGAATTAATAGAATGTTGAGAACTTGAAAGTGACATATATCATCATCTGGAATAACGGATTACTTTATGGGTACAAAATAGCATTACATTTTGTGCATAACTGCAAAAGCAGATTCCTAACAGTTGCAATGAGCTTGGCACAGTTGCTGCACACATATACCTCAATTCATCATGAAACACGATTTTGTATGTGCCTTCATAGCAACACCTCACCTCAATGTTCTCACTGGACTCAAGGTGACTACTATTTTCATCTGCAGCTGTTTACACTTCACAGCTGAAAGCTGTCAAAAGCACTGCCTGCTGTCAGGGAACTTTTCTTGCCAACTACACTATAAGATATATGCATCCGTAAGATCATTCATACCTGGGCTTGACTTATATCCCTTACAAAATATTAGTATTCTAAAACATTGCCTTTTTCTTGCTACCGAGTGTGCTACACAGAAGGTGTCATATTGTAATATTTTTGGTTTGCAACCAAATTACTTGATTAAAAAAAAAAAAAAACACTACATGATCAACAATATCAACACACTTCTTAGCATATATTAATATGAGGTGAGTCCACCCTTCACCTTTATGACAGCTTCAACTCTGCTGGAAACATTTCCAATGAAGCACCTGAAAGTCTGTGGAGGAATGGCAGCTCATTCTTCTTCATAAACAGAAACCAGAAGAGGTCATGATCCGGACACTGGGATCTAGAGCAAATTCAAGATTGTAACTTGTTCCAAAGATGTTCTGTTCGGTTCAGGTTGGGACGCTGGGCAAGCCAGTCAGTTTCTGGAATGTTAATGCCCATAAATAACTGCCTCACGATGCTGATTTATCACAGGGTGTACTGTATTCATATCCTCCCTCATTTAACGTTTTCTTAAGTGCAATAAAGAGGCACATTCCAACTATCAAAAACAGCCCCATACAATAACACATCCTCCTCTGTACTTCACATTTGTGGATACACACAACAGCGAGTAACATTCTACAGGCATTTGCCTAACCCCAACCATTTCATCAAATTGCCAAAGGATATAGCATGATTCAGCACTCCAAACCAGTTATTCCCAGTCATCTGCTGGGAGCATCAATCTTTATATCACCTCAAAGCACTGTGTATCATTGACTACAGAGGAGTGTGGCTTATGAGAACTCCTTGATCATTGTGCCTCATTCTTTTTAATTCCCTAAGCACAGTCATCATGCTAGCTAGACTGTTGGTGGCATATGATTATTTACAACCACCCTCTGCAATACTTAACAGACCCTATCCATCACCACTTACGGTCTGCCTGGACTTGGTTTCGCTGTGGTTGTTCTCAAACCACCAGCAGTCAACATGGGCAGTTTTAGAAGGATTGAAATGTCCCTGATCGATATGTCATTCAAATGACCTCCACCGATTTGTCCATGTTCAAAGTCACTGTGCTTTCATGACCAACCCATTCCACTGTTACTGCTTTTCTATTACTCCCTGCCTTTCTTACACGGGCAAGTCAAATGGGTGTACATATACTTTTGATTAGATAGTGTACATTCCATATCATGTTTAAACACAAGTCTATCAACTTTTTGGAAGACTGATTTAGTGTTGGGCATATTTGCAACCCATGTGTATTATTCTTTCTTTCACATATAATGCTTTCTTGGTGTAAAACCAGCTTGATTTGTTCATCTGAGTACATTTTTTGTAGGTGGTGTTATTCTCCACTCAAGCCCTTTCTTTATGAAGCAAGGTGATATGTAGAGGTGTGGAGGTTGAAAATGGTTTGTCTACCTACATACAATATTGCCCAAGGATATACTTGCTTTTTATCTGAACTAACACATCCAGGAATGACACTCCACCCTATTTTTCTAGTTCTATTGCAAATTTTATATTTTTTTGGGGTGTGGTCATACCAAAAACATGCCCTCTACTATTTATAGATATATGAAGACTTGAACTTAAAAAGTTTTAGTATCTTTGCTTCTAATTGTTATGTGTGTAGGCCTGTCACAACTTATAACTGGGTATCCTCATTCATCTGTCAAACCCCCCCCCCCCCAAAAAAAAAAAAAAAAACCACACGTATGAAAAGCAGCAATTAATTCTGTGACTCAAAAACCTTTCACAGAGAGGGACACCACAGTAAAATCAACCATAATACCTTTGTTCCAGAGCCACACTCCACTGGGCCAGTATACCAAATTGACAGAGCTGTCATACTTATTTGGATATCAGGTATTCTGATACCTTGGATTTGAGGCAGCCGATACCACTATTTATTGATCTTAGAGGAATCCTTTTTGTACCTGAAAATGTTCATTGATTTGCAATATCAGACCTGCCTGTAGTCAATATCAGACCTGCTGTAGTTGATAATTTAATTTATTAGTGTTATCCGCCTGAGGGTGCAATTATTCAACAGTTCAGACATTTTACTTTAATCCACATGAGGAACTAACTGAAATGTTGTCCTTGTCAGAAAACAGAAGATTTCTATGATCTGACCATTTTCTTTAGAGACGCTGGTATTACGTATTGCCATTTTGGTAAAAGATCTATTATTGTCACTGCACACCTCTTCACTATTTGTCAATAGTGGGAGGTGGTGGTGGTGGGGTGGTGGTGGTGGTGGTGGTGGTGGTGTTCTGACCTTTGTTAATTATATCCCCATCAACATGTTTCAAAGTATGGCTGACTAAGGTACAGCCCCAAGTTCTGCCTTCTTCCTTCAGTGGCTTGCTTTTTTACTAATCATCAATAAAGCAAAGCTAAAATACCAGATCCCTAAAACAAAAACTTAACTTCATGCACCATGAACACTTGAGCTATTATAGCACTCACTCTCTCAAGGAACTGGCAACCAGCACAGCACGTCACAAGATTAAGGGAATATACTTGTACAAACAGAGCACAATTCCAATCTGCCTCTGGTCACATTTTTTATCACTTCAGGCATATGTCACGGAAGTTTCTAAATAATAGGAATCAATTTATTTAATAATATAGATATTAATGTTCTCAATTTATTTAATAATATAGATATTAATGTTCACAATGACAGAAGCAGCCATATAATGGGTTCCAAACTCTTTTCTGAGAAATCATAAAGCAATGGATTGCCGCCTTCTGGGCTTCCTTTTTCACCATAATGTTCCAAGTTGCAAGTGATTCACAATGGTACAATGGTGAAGCACTTGCTGTTGCCTATTTCATTCAGTATATGTAGTAAATAAAATATGTCAACAGCATAGGGAAAATGTAGTTTTAGAATGTAAGAATATAAGACTCAGTAGTCTATAGAATAAAGCAGATCCCAAAAATAAAATCAATTAGGAGTTGTTAGATTACAGGATACAGGTAACAGTCACTGTTGTGTACCCAAAAACTAGTTGAAAGCAGCATCAAAATGACGAAAAGGCTGGCCACTTTTGAGAAAGTGATAAAATTGCCAAAAGCTGTGAGACTTCATGTGGGAGCAAATCCAAACAGCTTGGGTTATGAATTGACAGTACAGCGCGTTATGTACATTTTCTGTTCAGCTGTATGTGTGCATCTCAATATGGCAATTTTGAGGCTGGCTTCCACAGTCACAACTATACTTTTCATTAATGAAGTTTTTAAAGTGAATATTTAATTAGCTGATCAACAAAATCTGCATCCAATGTGTTAGCTCCAACACACTTGAGGAATCATAATTTCCAAGGAGGATTCATGAACTTGTGTACCTTGTATAATCAATAGGGTTCCAAATTGTCTTAAACATAACATTTTATTTGCTGTTAATAATTGTTTCCACTACAATACTCAGAAATCATTCTGACATAATAAATAATGCCTTTTGTAGATCCCAGGGAAGCAATCAACACTGAAGTGGAACAAACTATGGAAACTATAAAAATAAATAAGTTAGAATACAGAGACATGAATTTTTAAATAAACTGAAGAGAACAACTAGAGCAATAGTAAAGATAAAGCAATATAGAAAAAGAAGTTACATTTTAATAGATGTTAGACAAAATATAATCTGTCCCCATCTCTACACAACATCTACACAGAACATGCAACAAATCAGTGTCAAGAATAATGAACACATTTTGAAATAAATGGTGAACGAATACAAGTTTTCAGATGAGACAGCTGTGAAATCCCTTTAAGAAAGATCATCAAAATAATGGATGCAATAGTAAGAGATGTATTGAAAAAAGATGAAGCACAAGATATTACTGTTCACACAAATCAAGTTAAGCTTGGAGGCTGATGGGAGTGATCATATAGGCATTTCCCATTGATGATTGACCCCATCAGCCACCACACTTTGTGTGAACAGCAAAAACAACAAAGTAGGGAAGCATAACAACATTGATGAAGAGAAGAAAATGCTATGCTCAAACAATACAACTACAGAAATGAGGAAAACATCAGTTACCAGCAATTTACAGCAGTGAAAACTGATGATAACAAAAGAAAATGAAAGGTTTTGAAGCATTTGAGACATGGTACTTCAGACACCTGTTAAAAATTAAAATAGAATGAATGGATGGAACTGCCATCCATTAAATCTTTTAAAGAACTATAAAGACAGCATGTTTAGGAAAGTAACTGTATGAAACTACTGGATAGGTCACATACTATGTTGCAGCCAATTTGTTGTAAATACTCTTGAGAAATCATTGCAAGAAAAGTGAGGTAGAGTATAGCCACAATCCATAACTAATGAAGAGTAATTACTACACAAAAATGAAGGATTAGCTTTAATAGGTCCAGATGGAAAGCTAATACCTGACTGGAAGGTTGATGATGATGATGATGATGATGATGATGATGAAGTGAGAATTTAGGGCAGTGGCCAGCATTAAAGTCCAGACCTGATGTTCACACCATGCAGCTATGAACAATTACAAATTACCATATTGACAAATAGCTTTGTGATACATACAGATGAGATCTGCTGTGTGGATTATGTGAAAGAACTTGCTCCCCTTCTAGTAGCTGTTTCTCATGTTTAATGGAGCAATGAAGCATTCAAAATGATCGAAAAACGTGCAGATTCTTCTCATCTTTACGAAGTGTCAAGTGATATACAGGGTGGTCCATTGGTAGTGACCGGGCCAAATATCTCATGAAATAAGCATCAAACGAAAAAACTACAAAGAACAAAACTCATCTAGCTTGAAGGGGGAAACCAAATGGTGCTACGGTTGGCCCACTAGATGGCGCTGCCATAGGTCAAACGGATATCAACTGCGTTTTTTTAAAAATAGGAACCCCCATTTTTCATTACATATTCATGTAGTACGTAAAGAAATATGAATGTTTTAGTTGGACCACTTTTTTCACTTTGTGATAGATGATGCTGTAATAGTCTCAAATGTATACGTACGTGGTATGAAGTAACATTCCACCAGTGTGGACGGTACTTGCTTCGTGGTACATTACCCGTGTTAAAATGGACCGTTTACCAATTGCGGAAAAGGTCGGTATCGTGTTGATGTATGGCTATTGTGACCAAAATGCCCAACTGGCGTGTGCTATGTATGCTGCTTGGTACCCTGGACGACATCATCCAAGTGTCTGGACTGTTTGCCAGATAGCTACGTTATTTAAGGAAACAGGAAGTGTTCAGCCACATGTGAAACATCAACCACGACCTGCAACAAATTATGATGCCCAAGTAGGTGTTTTAGCTGCTGTCATGGCTAATCCGCACATCAGCAGCAGACAAATTGCGCAAGAAACTCAAAAATGTCAGTGTTGAGAATGCTACATCAACATCGATTGCACCCGTACCATATTTCTATGCACCAGGAATTGCATGGCGACAACTTTGAACATTGTGTACAGTTCTGCCACTGGGCACAAGAGAAATTATGGGACGATGACAGACTTTTTGCATGTGTTCTATTTAGCGAGAAGCGTCATTCACCAAGAACGGTAACATAAACCGGCATAATATGCACTATTGGGCAACAGAAAATCCACGATGGCTGCGACAAGTGGAAGATCAGTGACCTTGGCGGGTTAATGTATGGTGCGGCATTATGGGAGGAAGGATAATTGGCCCCCATTTTATCAATGGCAATCTAAGTGGTGCAATGTATGCTGATTTCCTACGTAATGTTCTACCGATGTTACTACAAGATGTTTCACTGCATGACAGAATGGCGATGTACTTCCAACATGATGGATGTCCGGCACATAGCTCCGTGCGGTTGAAGCGGTATTCAACAGCATATTTCATGACAGGTGGATTTGTCGTCGAAGCACCAAACCATGGCCCGCACGTTTACTGGATCTGACATCCCCAGATTTCTTTCTGTGGGGAAAGTTGAAGGATATTTGCTATCGTGATCCACCGACAATGCCTGACAACATGCGTCAGCGCATTGCCGATGCATGTGCGAACATTACGGAAGGCGAACTGGTCGTTGTTGAGAGGAATGTCGTTACACATATTGCCAAATGCATTGAGGTTGACGGACATCATTTTGAGCATTTATTGCATTAATGTGGTATTTACAGGTAATCACGCTGTAACAGCATGTGTTCTCAGAAATGATAAGTTCACAAAGGTACACTCTTTGACATAAAACTTGACCGGCGGCCGGCCGCTTCAGAGGCTAAGTCCGCGCCGACACTCACATGGGACAAAGAAACTGGCCAACTCGCTAATTCTCTAAGTCCGGTTATCTGCACAATCTGACAACACTGTAGACTGCGGCACTTCCTGGAGGAAAACTTAACCCAAGATAGAGAGACTCCAGGCTGATTACGCCTGTGGTCTAGTGGTAGCGTGCGTTGTTTCTGTTCATAATGTCAGTGGATCGAGAGCAGCTGGCATTAAATATTTTTATAGCCTCTTCTGTCTGAATGCTGAAGACGTGAATGTAATGGTAGCGCAGATTCAATCTATTTCGCTTTGTGACACACCGATATCAAAATTTTATCTAGTAACGATTTTGCGGCAGATTTCCTGCAGACTGTCCTCCTCTGGACGCCGTATGCGGCAAAGCTCCGGGATCCATTTGCTGGCTACTGGCAGCGGCCGTGGCGACAGCAGCGGCGCTGCACTCCCCCGTTCTTTATCGAAAGCGCCTGCTACCGCTCATCGTTTTTGATGATTTAAAACGCTTTATTATTAAATGTTGCTCCACAGAAAATTTCTACAATTTCCATTCACGCTCAAAAGCAACGGAGACAGACGCCCTGATTAGTAGGCGGGTAATCGGCAAGAGCTGAGTATGGCCCGAAATTAATTTTATAGACTGGGACGAAATTAAACCACCTCACTACATTCGATGAATTTATAAATGCTTCATACCTCGTTTCTTTTCCTTTCAATCTTAATTATTTGTGCAACTTTTGGTCAATGTTTGGATGTTTTCGTCAAGCCAGAGTGAGCGTCTGTGGTGTAAAGTGTATTACAGTTCTTGTTTCATTCCTTATGGTAAGTCTATGCGATAAACTGTGTGAATACCTTGCAATGCATGCTCTGTAGCAGTGCAGGCACACTGCACATTTGGAGTTCCATGTATGGGTTCATGAAGTATTTATTGTTGATCGGAAGTGATAGTTAAGGTCATCAGATTTAAACCAGAAAAATTTGTCGTTTTGAAGGTTTCAGAGAACGGAAAGGAATTGCTAACGCCGGTGTTAGAAAACGTCTACAGTTAAACGCTATTGCAAAAATTTAAAAGATGTGAACTATATTAATGAACATGTGCACTTCATAAACAACCTTCTGACATGTTAGACCTATATGACGAACAAAGCTCAAATTTATATCGTTGACAGTCGGTTTGAATCTTTTCAGGACCTATTTTACAGTGAAGCACCTTGGAATTTGCAAAGCAGAAATCCATGATATTAACTTAATTTACTAAGTCGAAATCGGACGAAGATTGATGTTTAAAGGCATTCTTCAGATTTCGCATAAGAAATGTTTACTAGCAGTTTGCAACTCCATTAATTAAAATGGAAAATAAAATGTTTTAGTCAGCGGCGTCTACTGTGATTCGAACTTATAGTACAAGCACTGCAACGCACAAGGGAACCTCTGAGCTAACGACACACTGGCGGCCAGAGGCGGACTATAGTCACTGCGATGTTGCCTGAGCCTCAAAACGCAACCTTAAACACAGAAACAGAGGAGGTGGAGATTACTGTTTTAACGTCCCGTCGACAACGATGTCATTAGAGACGGATCACAAGCTCGGATTAGGGAAGGATGGGGAAGGAAATCGGCCGTGCCCTTCCTAAGGAACCATCCCGGCATTTGCCTGAAGCGATTTAGGGAAATCATTGAAAACCTAAATCAGGATGGCCGGGCGCGGGATTGCACCATCGTCCTCCCGAATGCACACACAAACAGGTGTTACTTATGTGAAGAATGCCGTTCTTGGAGTCCAGAAATTAAATATACTTTCTAATTGTGTCATCTTGCAGCGGATTATATCGCACGAGTCTTCGATGTGGAAAACGAATGTTAAGTGAATTTAGCGAGGTAACGCCGACCTACACCCGGAAGTAAATGCACTATCAGAGTGTTGACAAATGCTTGCTACGACGATGCCATTTCTCGGCTCTCTGACGAGGCAGCTCTTCAGCGAAATGCTTGCCGTGATTCTCCGATACGGTTCTTCAGAGTGGAGACGCGCGCGCACGTTTGGTTTTTATGCGGCGTTCTCCCCTGGTGGTTTCTGACGTCGCCTTGTGGGCTATGTATACATATGAGACATTCAATTATCATTAATCCAGAATGATACAAGTTTCAGCTTCCGGCGTGGAAGAAGGCTGTTGACGCCGACATTACATCATTTCAACGTAGGGAAAGCAAAACGGATCATTCAATGTTTCTCATTCAACATAAAGCATGTGAGATAAATTTCCGTAACGTTCATAATCATCTAAAAATACAAACGAAGTAAAAATACACCGGAATCTTATTCGAATTGAATATAATGTAAGATACCAAACGCTTTGCACCTCGATGTCGAATTTGTCCACTTGCAATCGTTTGCAGCATGCACATAGATTGTCATGATTACCACGAGAATGAAGAAATATGTTGGTAAGGATGGAAGCAAGAAGAGACGCAGTCAACAAATATTCTATTCCTCATGGCATTCATTTCATTTGACACGTAAGAAGAGGTAAAGCGGGAATTTACTTTCGTTAACACGAAAGATATGCCGCACATATTGATAACGAGGAAGTCTGCGTCTTCATACGTTTCCTCCTTGAAATCTGTATGCTCTATTATATACTAAGTAGCCCGATCATTGTTTCAGTAATGTTACCCTCTTGTTTGACCCCGTAACGATGAACAGATTCCAAATGCATGTCTCTGCGTGAAAGTAGCTGTTCGAACCCTTCCTGGGTTGTTTTTTGTGTTTTATTGCTTGGAATTCCTGAAGCAGACCACTGTGCCTTCCCCCCTCGTGGGTTAGGTCTCAAAACTAAACCGCTTTGTATCCAATGGCATAATTTATTCATACAGCATCAGCATAAGACTCTTGCGAGTGAGAGAATGACAATAACAATCGTAACAAGAACAAGCAAATAATGAATGATGTTTATTCCAACGCAGAACGAGAATGGCTTTAAATATAAAAATCTATATCTATATCCATATCTATTGATCTTTGAGTTGGCACAATGAAAATATATTCTTAGCATTTAGTTACTGAATTTAGTTCTGGATGTTTGCAGAGAAAAGGAAAAGTCGGTACTTCTCGCTAGTGTAATATAATGTGAACCAGCAACTACCCTTTCCTTAGAACACGACTCAAGTAGGTCCTCAAGTAGGCACTGCTGCACTCTGTTCCCTGACATTGCTCTGATGACGGTTAATGCAGATAGTTCAGATTATGAAATACAAAACGTATTGCAGGTTAGTTCCTAGGATAGTAACATTAAATTTGCGTTGTAGACGGCACATGAACGTGACGACTATCCATATTACTCATCAATATAAAAAGACAATATTTTGGGAATTTAACAGGATTACTCAAAATGAATTCTGAAATTGGGTGACTGACCGCACAGGTGCTAAACGTCGTCAAGAGTATACGATGTCCTAATCGCATTAGGAATATGAAGATCGTCTTCGACAGCTCGCAACTTTCACATTGCTATCCCCACCCTACTCCAGACAGCTCTCGGTGGAGTTGCACTACGTTGCCGATGTTATGGAAGGCCTTCAAACCGACAACAGACCACATATTGAAAAATACAAGCGAATTCTCTTGCAGCGTAAGCTTATTGTAACTAATCTAAAAATTATTGGAGAGGAACATTGTCCTATTCAAAAAAGTAAAATGTTACACACTGTTGACGTCAAACGGACATTATCTATGTCCTGTCTTGTGTCCTACTCATCTATAATATCAAGTGTACTATGAAAATGATTATATATAATGGATTATAAGGTAATGCATTGATACCAGGTGGTGGGGGCCGGCCGATGTGGCCGTGCGGTTCTAGGCGCTTCAGTCTGGAACCGCGTGACCGCTACGGTCGCAGGTTCGAATCCTGTCTCGGGCATGGATGTGTGTTATGTCCTTAGGTTAGTTAGGTTTAAGTAGTTCTAAGTTCTAGGGGACTGATGACCTTAGAAGTTAAGTCCCATGGTGCTCAGAGCCATTTGAACTATTTAACACAAAATGACATTAAAAATTTAAGTTATTCACGAGCAGCTAGTTGAGAATATGTATGAACATTAAATGACACGACGAACCGTCATGTTCTGCATATGGATTCAAACCCAGCTCATGCAGACTAAGCAAAGATTTCGTGACTGACGGAAACTAACAGTCATTCCTGATTAGGAATACAGAGAGTGATATACCTCGATTTTAGACAGTATCAGTTAGCAAATATCAACTTTAAATTGCATAACGCAAACATTTTTAACAGACGCGAATTCCTACCCAGCATCTATTGTCCCTGTTAACGAACTACGAGAGATGTTAAATATTGCTTCTTCACAAGTAACTTACTTGAAATGCCGTGAGGTAAAGCTGTGTGTTGGACACGGATTCGAACCCGGAACCTAATCGGATTGCTATCGAAGCACAGTCAAATGTGACATATCGGAATTTCGCGGCAGTAACTAGATGTTATAACTGAAATGACGAGACGAAAAATTAATTTTTTCCTTCCCAGGACTCCAACCCGGCACCTATCGCTGTTATATTCTAGAGAAAACTAACGTTAAATATGGGTTTGTTGCACCAGCAGTGACATGTGAGCATGTTTGAACTGAAATAATATGACGAAGAGTTCAGCGCTCACTGGGAATAGAGCGCCACACATATCGTTGTTGACTACACACAAAGAGACGTCAGCTACCGAATTTTTCTCCACCAGCTGCTCAGAATAGCATCTTGAACTTACAGTCATCTCGCAAATAGTTCTGTGTCTCACTGGGAGTTAAAAACGTCAGATATCGTTAGTGTGACAGCGAATGAAAATACATTAAAAATCAAAATTATTATCCACCAGCAGACAGGTGTTCTCATGCTAGAGCTTGATAATACATAATTAAATCTTTAGTGCCGGGCCAGGATTCGATCCCATTCACGCATAATATGTGAAGGTGTTGAGGAATCTGCAGTTTTGAACAAACAACAAATTGTAGCCGAGCTGTATTGCCACGAAGGGATCAAATTCCGCGTTAAGGGCGGTCTGAGTTGCATTCCCAGTTCAGAACCAATTTTATCGACATACAGAAGCTCAAATAAAAGATGGAATAAGTGTCCTGTGACCATACATAGCGTTTGTGTCGTCACTTGAAATAAATAACTAGTATAAGAAAGGTTACTGGTGGTAGAGTTTCTACATGTCGCCACTCCAGACTTTATTGTGGTTCAACCTACCGTCTACTTGGTAAAGAAGGAATATCATCTTTAATGTGAATTTTCAGACCACGCAGCCATTATATCTCCTTCACTTGGTGTAGCCAGGAGAGAATGGAATCTGTCTCTCCCTATCTAAAATCATTGACAGAAGTGGAAATCGAACCCAGACCATAGGTATAACAACCTACCATCCGTCCAACAGACCACGAAATCCTCTTCTCTGCGAGTCATTTTTCTATCGTAACGCAGTTGCGCCACACTGGATGAGAATTCTGACACACAGGCTCCCTGTAGTAATTTGCAGCATGTTCAGTAAATTCATTTACTTGGTTGACCGAATCACCATGAACTAGCTGCCTCGGCTACCCAGTGCATACATTCGACTATTTTGTAATCACAGAAATAAAATCACGTTACTGCCACCTACACACAACTGCCAACATTGTAGGATGCAGAAGTTTAAATAAGAAGTGTTCCTTTTCACTTGAGCTATTCTATTGCGCTATCTGTTACTAGAAAACGTCGTTCAGTCCAAAAGAAAAGCTGTAACTGTTTGTCTCTCAGAAATCAAGACATGGCCATATGCATAATCTCACAGTGCTGTGGAATCCAAAAGTTCTGGAGGAATAGTTGCCGAGCTCTGGAGCTGTTGTAGTTCCGTGTCAGCTTGTAGCATAGATAAGATGTCGCGAGTTCGAATACATTCAGTGCTACATTTTTTAAAACGCAATTCTGCTCTCTGCTGAAGTTATCAATCTAATGGAACTTTGAACAAATTCCCTTCACTTCTCAACCCAAAGTAGTCGCATGTGGAAAAAGGACTAACTACTGTGACTTTTGTCCTATTTAGGTTTAATAGACAGCAGGCAGCAGATGCATCTCGAAGATGTGCAGGGAGAGCGCATCGTGCCATAATATGTCAGAAAAGTATTTTCTACATTAGCCGTCGTGTGGTAGTGATATTTTATTCTTCTTCAAACTTTGATTGACAGCTTTAACTCAGAACAAATTTTCTACATGCATGTAATCAATAAACTGCATGTGCATTGTCAGACTGTCATAGGTAACATCAGAGAATTCGCATATATCGTTGATGATTAATTTCTCTCTCATGTTTACTATTGTTTTAACAACACTAAAGGAAACCTTACGAAAATTGTGCACTGTATTATAAGAAATTAAATAAAACTAACGATGATAACCTTACGACGAAAGTATCTGTACACAAGCATGCCTCTATCGACACGAATTAGTAAAATACTACTCACTTAGATTTTGATAGGGTCTGTGTTTAATTGGTATGCTGTGTCATACTCAAGAGGTATGCAAATGTGGCATTTCATAAATATAGTTACGTATTCCTAGAAACCCAAAATTCGCTTGTCAGCAGCGGAAAGAGACGTTACCTGTTGTGCAGCATTGTAAGTTTTTCAACATTGCACTATGAGCTGAAAGCATTTTCTTGCGATTTCCGTATTGATGTTTGATCTGACTGCTTGTAGCTCTTTCACAGAAGGGATAAAAACGTTTCAGTCAGTGAGACTGGAACTGCGAACCGTAACAGACGCTGTTTCACATGTCAGCACGTTACCACAGAGCTGGCGAGGGGGTATGGGTCTCAGTTTCCTATTACGACGGCAATAGTAACTAGAACTCGTACACAGCTATTTAAAGGTCGAGATTAGTTGCGATTTCCACCTGCAACGACTTTCTTGGGCTGAAAACCGTAAATTTTCAATCTTTTGTTACCCTTCAAGCTATAATAACTCAGATTATTCAATGGAAATGACAGGTAAAATCAAGTGAACTTTGAGGCTTAATTCCGTGCACACCAGGAAGTAACTCGTCGATCACAGAGTTGCCAAACATACGTTGCCTTGTTGCCAAATCTCAGTTACAGTACCAGCAGGAAGAAGACGAACCGATGTGATCCTACAGCGGTCTGGGAAGTGACCATAGCTGGTGTCTCCAAGTCGCGGCTGCTACGGCCTGGAATACGTAATGCGTCTGATTCGCTTTCTGTAACTAGGTTTAGGGACTGGAGCGTAGTTACTAATAATACTCAGAACTGACTGCAAACTGAGCATCATAAATCAGTAACTCTCATTGTTGTTTTTATATTTCTTTCGTAAGTGCACTCAAAACTAAGAAAGTCATTCACAGGCGTTTTCCTGCCTCGCCGATAGTCGAGCAGAACATACAAATAAAAATAAAAAAGAATGTGTGTGTGTGTGTGTGTGTGTGTGTGTGTGTGTGTGTGTGAGAGAGAGAGAGAGAGAGAGAGAGAGAGAGAGAGAAATAAAAAGCAATGAGAGAGTGTGTAAAAAATTGTTGTAAAGAAATTGAATCATGGTATTTAAAGAAATCTTTCATTAAAATGACACGTTCCACATCATTACGAAATGTCGTATTCATGATCTATGGAACAAGAGTTAATCTAATGTAATGTAATCTAATCTAATCACATCATATTGATTATTAGCCATGAAGAGTCATGAACTACCGAAAGTTTTGCCAATACCAGTAACCAAATCTAAACTTGAAAATAAAAGACGACAATTTTTGTAATAAACCGTGACTCCTATCAAGACCCTTTCATCCCTGTTATCTAACCATGAAAGATGTCTGATATACCTCCATTCTGAAGTAACAAAGTGTGCATGCATTTAAAGATGAAGTGCATGATGTGAAGTTCTGTGACGGAGATACGAACCCAACACGTAATCCGATTGTTAACTAAGAAAAATCAAATGTTACGTATCGGTTTTTCTTACGAGCCGCTAGGTGTCTGAATCTAAAATAAGGATACAAACTTTTGTGCCTAAGCGACAATCGAACTGCACACCTACCGCGCATCCACGAATATAGCTTAAGTATCAGTTGCTTACTCATGAACAGTAAGATGTGTGCGTGTTTGACCAGAAATAACGACACCTGTTGCGATTGTTGGCAACACATGAACAGACATTGAAATTGCGCGTTAATTTTCACTAGCAGGTGGGTGTGCACTTGATAAAGCTAGAAATGAAATTATGAATATTTTTGTACTGGATCAGGTTTCAGACCCACATACTTACCTTTGGAAGAGAGCTAGAGAAGATTGCAGTCTTGGGAAAAGGAACGAAATGACTGAACTATATCAGATCCTCGAAAGAGGAGATACGAATTCGAATCACAGTCCAGCACCAAATTTTTAAACGTCTCTAGTTCAATCAAGTACAAGTAAAATAAGAGCCCTGTCCCTTTAAATGGCTATCGGTTCATCAAATAAAATAAAATTTTCTAATGTAAGTAAGTTTACTGGCGACTGTATTTCTGTTTACCATGACTTCCGCTTTGTCATTTCCCAACGAAAACTGGCTCTGCTCAGTTGGTTATGAAGGAACGTGATGTTTAATGCGGATTCTGGATTATAACGTCTTTCTCTTGAGGTTACCAGAGGTAAAATAAATCTGTTTGTGCCTCTTAAAAGTAAATGCCTGAACCCACGCATTGCACCTGTGATAGCTCGTTCCACCAGACCATTGTGGCCACATTACCCAGCCCCAGGAGTGTGCTGTAACGGATGATGTGCTTAGCTTACAAAATTAGTCACGGTGGAAAAAATGCGAGTCTATTAAATGGTCAAGTAGAAGCAAGCTTCTGACGCAGAGATTATGCTATTCTCATGTCAGCAGGATGTAAAGACTCTTCTAGGCATCATAGGCTGGATGTGAAGCCATTTTGATTTTTCACAAATTCAGCAAATTTCTTAGTTCGAGAAAATCCACTGTGAAGTGTGAAGTTGCCGGATAATTCGATTATTACTGTTATTATTACTATCATTTTATTCGTATCGCTGATGGAACACGACCGTAGTCTTGAGGTAAAACGCGAGACCAGCTAATATGACGTCGGGCGACCGAAAGCACATATCGACAGAATTTTTATCGCCCCTTTCCTCTCGGTGCTGAAGCTATGAGTGTAATTCAAGCGAATCTACAATATCATATTAGCTGGTCTCGCGTTTAACCTCAAGACTACGGTCGTAGTCAAGAGTAATGTACTAAGACTGGAGTCAAGACTTCCTCTGGGAAGTGCCGCAGTCTACATGTTGCTAGATCGAGCATATTGCCAGACATAGAATTCTGAGAGGAGCATGACTGTATTGTCCACCTTACGTGAACGACTCGGCGGTCAATTTTTTGGTCTGAGACTGTATCTACAACACATATTGCTCGCTTAAGACCCAGAAGAATTTAAAAAGAAAAGTAGTTTATGAGAGCAACGTTAACCATAGCGTTCGAAGTATTCATAGTATTGTATACGTGTGTGTAAACGCCTTCCAGTGACCACTCAAGAAAGACAAGGATACACAGTCTAGCTTCAATATTATAAATACGCCTCAGTTTGTGGATGAACTCAGACTTAAGTTGATAATAATTTTGAAAATATAGCAGCACTGTACCCATTGGTGTTAAACTCGTTTTCAACCAATGATTCCCACAGCTACAGGGATACTACTTGTGATACCTTTTAGACAAAATACTTAAGCAGTGTTATCAGACGAAAAGATCAACCTGACACAAACTGTGGGAAGTTTGTTTTACAACCTTCGTACCTGGATATTCAGCTTTTTCCTATTTGAGATATCTGTGAACGTTGCTGCTTAAGACGATTTAAGCAGAAAATAAATTCCCTCAGCTTCGACAATGTTTAAAGAAATCGTCTTATCGGCACTAAATCGTGATTTGTGATTTGTTTACCGGCTGTACTCTTCCGTATTTTGCCGGTTGGAAGGCGAAAGCTTATTGACAAATTTCACACAGAAATTACTGTTACAGTGTACTTATGGAGCCAAATGAGTCAATTGCGTATTTTCCGGTGAGAAAGAGCACTGGCAAACAGTCTTCGCTACATTAGGTTATTTAAACTGGTGTCACTCTGAGCTAGAATTTATGGTCAGCGACTAAGTGTAAGGTCAACGTTTCGGATGCGAGTTTTGCGACTGTGAAATACTTTTATACATTATAGAAGCGAATATTAAATGTGCACTAATATTGCGAAAATTTTGTACTTGGACAGCTTAGAATGAAAATACTTCTGTTTATTGCAAAGGGAAACAATAGATTTTCTAAAACACTGTCTGTCATACACTACTTGAAACAGGTCATGTCGACCAAATCATGTGGAAGAACTAACAGCAACGTATATCGGAAGGCAGTAAGATCTCTTGCCTTTTGGTTTGTCAGTACTCGATAGCCACTTCTAGGCGAAAGTAAATGAAGAAAGGCAGTGCGTTTTTGTTACCAAGTAACGTCTTCGTCAATTACTTTAGTTTTAATGTAATCTACGAGTAATTGCTGGTGTTTGATATTAACATGAAAAGGATTCCGTAGACAGGGAAAGAACCTGTTCTTGGGAAACTACTTCTATAGTGACCAAAAGATACTAAATGATGTTCAAGCACTTGTGTTACAGCAGCAGTATGAATAAAATGATAGTAATAATAACAGTAATAATCGAATTATCCGGCAACTTCACACTTCACAGTGGATTTTCTCGAACTAAGAAATTTGCTGAATTTGTGAAAAATCAAAATGGCTTCACATCCAGCCTATGATGCCTAGAAGAGTCTTTACATCCTGCTGACATGAGAATAGCATAATCTCTGCGTCAGAAGCTTGCTTCTACTTGACCATTTAATAGACTCGCATTTTTTCCACCGTGACTAATTTTGTAAGCTAAGCACATCATCCGTTATAGCACACTCCTGGGGCTGGGTAATGTGGCCACAATGGTCTGGTGGAACGAGCTATCACAGGTGCAATGCGTGGGTTCAGGCATTTACTTTTAAGAGGCACAAACAGATTTATTTTACCTCTGGTAACCTCAAGAGAAAGACGTTATAATCCAGAATCCGCATTAAACATCACGTTCCTTCATAACCAACTGAGCAGAGCCAGTTTTCGTTGGGAAATGACAAAGCGGAAGTCATGGTAAACAGAAATACAGTCGCCAGTAAACTTACTTACATTAGAAAATTTTATTTTATTTGATGAACCGATAGCCATTTAAAGGGACAGGGCTCTTATTTTACTTGTACTTGATTGAACTAGAGACGTTTAAAAATTTGGTGCTGGACTGTGATTCGAATTCGTATCTCCTCTTTCGAGGATCTGATATAGTTCAGTCATTTCGTTCCTTTTCCCAAGACTGCAATCTTCTCTAGCTCTCTTCCAAAGGTAAGTATGTGGGTCTGAAACCTGATCCAGTACAAAAATATTCATAATTTCATTTCTAGCTTTATCAAGTGCACACCCACCTGCTAGTGAAAATTAACGCGCAATTTCAATGTCTGTTCATGTGTTGCCAACAATCGCAACAGGTGTCGTTATTTCTGGTCAAACACGCACACATCTTACTGTTCATGAGTAAGCAACTGATACTTAAGCTATATTCGTGGATGCGCGGTAGGTGTGCAGTTCGATTGTCGCTTAGGCACAAAAGTTTGTATCCTTATTTTAGATTCAGACACCTAGCGGCTCGTAAGAAAAACCGATACGTAACATTTGATTTTTCTTAGTTAACAATCGGATTACGTGTTGGGTTCGTATCTCCGTCACAGAACTTCACATCATGCACTTCATCTTTAAATGCATGCACACTTTGTTACTTCAGAATGGAGGTATATCAGACATCTTTCATGGTTAGATAACAGGGATGAAAGGGTCTTGATAGGAGTCACGGTTTATTACAAAAATTGTCGTCTTTTATTTTCAAGTTTAGATTTGGTTACTGGTATTGGCAAAACTTTCGGTAGTTCATGACTCTTCATGGCTAATAATCAATATGATGTGATTAGATTAGATTACATTACATTAGATTAACTCTTGTTCCATAGATCATGAATACGACATTTCGTAATGATGTGGAACGTGTCATTTTAATGAAAGATTTCTTTAAATACCATGATTCAATTTCTTTACAACAATTTTTTACACACTCTCTCATTGCTTTTTATTTCTCTCTCTCTCTCTCTCTCTCTCTCTCTCTCTCTCACACACACACACACACACACACACACACACACACACACACATTCTTTTTTATTTTTATTTGTATGTTCTGCTCGACTATCGGCGAGGCAGGAAAACGCCTGTGAATGACTTTCTTAGTTTTGAGTGCACTTACGAAAGAAATATAAAAACAACAATGAGAGTTACTGATTTATGATGCTCAGTTTGCAGTCAGTTCTGAGTATTATTAGTAACTACGCTCCAGTCCCTAAACCTAGTTACAGAAAGCGAATCAGACGCATTACGTATTCCAGGCCGTAGCAGCCGCGACTTGGAGACACCAGCTATGGTCACTTCCCAGACCGCTGTAGGATCACATCGGTTCGTCTTCTTCCTGCTGGTACTGTAACTGAGATTTGGCAACAAGGCAACGTATGTTTGGCAACTCTGTGATCGACGAGTTACTTCCTGGTGTGCACGGAATTAAGCCTCAAAGTTCACTTGATTTTACCTGTCATTTCCATTGAATAATCTGAGTTATTATAGCTTGAAGGGTAACAAAAGATTGAAAATTTACGGTTTTCAGCCCAAGAAAGTCGTTGCAGGTGGAAATCGCAACTAATCTCGACCTTTAAATAGCTGTGTACGAGTTCTAGTTACTATTGCCGTCGTAATAGGAAACTGAGACCCATACCCCCTCGCCAGCTCTGTGGTAACGTGCTGACATGTGAAACAGCGTCTGTTACGGTTCGCAGTTCCAGTCTCACTGACTGAAACGTTTTTATCCCTTCTGTGAAAGAGCTACAAGCAGTCAGATCAAACATCAATACGGAAATCGCAAGAAAATGCTTTCAGCTCATAGTGCAATGTTGAAAAACTTACAATGCTGCACAACAGGTAACGTCTCTTTCCGCTGCTGACAAGCGAATTTTGGGTTTCTAGGAATACGTAACTATATTTATGAAATGCCACATTTGCATACCTCTTGAGTATGACACAGCATACCAATTAAACACAGACCCTATCAAAATCTAAGTGAGTAGTATTTTACTAATTCGTGTCGATAGAGGCATGCTTGTGTACAGATACTTTCGTCGTAAGGTTATCATCGTTAGTTTTATTTAATTTCTTATAATACAGTGCACAATTTTCGTAAGGTTTCCTTTAGTGTTGTTAAAACAATAGTAAACATGAGAGAGAAATTAATCATCAACGATATATGCGAATTCTCTGATGTTACCTATGACAGTCTGACAATGCACATGCAGTTTATTGATTACATGCATGTAGAAAATTTGTTCTGAGTTAAAGCTGTCAATCAAAGTTTGAAGAAGAATAAAATATCACTACCACACGACGGCTAATGTAGAAAATACTTTTCTGACATATTATGGCACGATGCGCTCTCCCTGCACATCTTCGAGATGCATCTGCTGCCTGCTGTCTATTAAACCTAAATAGGACAAAAGTCACAGTAGTTAGTCCTTTTTCCACATGCGACTACTTTGGGTTGAGAAGTGAAGGGAATTTGTTCAAAGTTCCATTAGATTGATAACTTCAGCAGAGAGCAGAATTGCGTTTTAAAAAATGTAGCACTGAATGTATTCGAACTCGCGACATCTTATCTATGCTACAAGCTGACACGGAACTACAACAGCTCCAGAGCTCGGCAACTATTCCTCCAGAACTTTTGGATTCCACAGCACTGTGAGATTATGCATATGGCCATGTCTTGATTTCTGAGAGACAAACAGTTACAGCTTTTCTTTTGGACTGAACGACGTTTTCTAGTAACAGATAGCGCAATAGAATAGCTCAAGTGAAAAGGAACACTTCTTATTTAAACTTCTGCATCCTACAATGTTGGCAGTTGTGTGTAGGTGGCAGTAACGTGATTTTATTTCTGTGATTACAAAATAGTCGAATGTATGCACTGGGTAGCCGAGGCAGCTAGTTCATGGTGATTCGGTCAACCAAGTAAATGAATTTACTGAACATGCTGCAAATTACTACAGGGAGCCTGTGTGTCAGAATTCTCATCCAGTGTGGCGCAACTGCGTTACGATAGAAAAATGACTCGCAGAGAAGAGGATTTCGTGGTCTGTTGGACGGATGGTAGGTTGTTATACCTATGGTCTGGGTTCGATTTCCACTTCTGTCAATGATTTTAGATAGGGAGAGACAGATTCCATTCTCTCCTGGCTACACCAAGTGAAGGAGATATAATGGCTGCGTGGTCTGAAAATTCACATTAAAGATGATATTCCTTCTTTACCAAGTAGACGGTAGGTTGAACCACAATAAAGTCTGGAGTGGCGACATGTAGAAACTCTACCACCAGTAACCTTTCTTATACTAGTTATTTATTTCAAGTGACGACACAAACGCTATGTATGGTCACAGGACACTTATTCCATCTTTTATTTGAGCTTCTGTATGTCGATAAAATTGGTTCTGAACTGGGAATGCAACTCAGACCGCCCTTAACGCGGAATTTGATCCCTTCGTGGCAATACAGCTCGGCTACAATTTGTTGTTTGTTCAAAACTGCAGATTCCTCAACACCTTCACATATTATGCGTGAATGGGATCGAATCCTGGCCCGGCACTAAAGATTTAATTATGTATTATCAAGCTCTAGCATGAGAACACCTGTCTGCTGGTGGATAATAATTTTGATTTTTAATGTATTTTCATTCGCTGTCACACTAACGATATCTGACGTTTTTAACTCCCAGTGAGACACAGAACTATTTGCGAGATGACTGTAAGTTCAAGATGCTATTCTGAGCAGCTGGTGGAGAAAAATTCGGTAGCTGACGTCTCTTTGTGTGTAGTCAACAACGATATGTGTGGCGCTCTATTCCCAGTGAGCGCTGAACTCTTCGTCATATTATTTCAGTTCAAACATGCTCACATGTCACTGCTGGTGCAACAAACCCATATTTAACGTTAGTTTTCTCTAGAATATAACAGCGATAGGTGCCGGGTTGGAGTCCTGGGAAGGAAAAAATTAATTTTTCGTCTCGTCATTTCAGTTATAACATCTAGTTACTGCCGCGAAATTCCGATATGTCACATTTGACTGTGCTTCGATAGCAATCCGATTAGGTTCCGGGTTCGAATCCGTGTCCAACACACAGCTTTACCTCACGGCATTTCAAGTAAGTTACTTGTGAAGAAGCAATATTTAACATCTCTCGTAGTTCGTTAACAGGGACAATAGATGCTGGGTAGGAATTCGCGTCTGTTAAAAATGTTTGCGTTATGCAATTTAAAGTTGATATTTGCTAACTGATACTGTCTAAAATCGAGGTATATCACTCTCTGTATTCCTAATCAGGAATGACTGTTAGTTTCCGTCAGTCACGAAATCTTTGCTTAGTCTGCATGAGCTGGGTTTGAATCCATATGCAGAACATGACGGTTCGTCGTGTCATTTAATGTTCATACATATTCTCAACTAGCTGCTCGTGAATAACTTAAATTTTTAATGTCATTTTGTGTTAAATAGTTCAAATGGCTCTGAGCACCATGGGACTTAACTTCTAAGGTCATCAGTCCCCTAGAACTTAGAACTACTTAAACCTAACTAACCTAAGGACATAACACACATCCATGCCCGAGACAGGATTCGAACCTGCGACCGTAGCGGTCACGCGGTTCCAGACTGAAGCGCCTAGAACCGCACGGCCACATCGGCCGGCCCCCACCACCTGGTATCAATGCATTACCTTATAATCCATTATATATAATCATTTTCATAGTACACTTGATATTATAGATGAGTAGGACACAAGACAGGACATAGATAATGTCCGTTTGACGTCAACAGTGTGTAACATTTTACTTTTTTGAATAGGACAATGTTCCTCTCCAATAATTTTTAGATTAGTTACAATAAGCTTACGCTGCAAGAGAATTCGCTTGTATTTTTCAATATGTGGTCTGTTGTCGGTTTGAAGGCCTTCCATAACATCGGCAACGTAGTGCAACTCCACCGAGAGCTGTCTGGAGTAGGGTGGGGATAGCAATGTGAAAGTTGCGAGCTGTCGAAGACGATCTTCATATTCCTAATGCGATTAGGACATCGTATACTCTTGACGACGTTTAGCACCTGTGCGGTCAGTCACCCAATTTCAGAATTCATTTTGAGTAATTCTGTTAAATTCCCAAAATATTGTCTTTTTATATTGATGAGTAATATGGATAGTCGTCACGTTCATGTGCCGTCTACAACGCAAATTTAATGTTACTATCCTAGGAACTAACCTGCAATACGTTTTGTATTTCATAATCTGAACTATCTGCATTAACCATCATCAGAGCAATGTCAGGGAACAGAGTGCAGCAGTGCCTACTTGAGGACCTACTTGAGTCGTGTTCTAAGGAAAGGGTAGTTGCTGGTTCACATTATATTACACTAGCGAGAAGTACCGACTTTTCCTTTTCTCTGCAAACATCCAGAACTAAATTCAGTAACTAAATGCTAAGAATATATTTT
Organism: Schistocerca cancellata; assembly: GCF_023864275.1. Lineage (NCBI taxonomy): Eukaryota > Metazoa > Arthropoda > Insecta > Orthoptera > Acrididae > Schistocerca > Schistocerca cancellata. Next base: position 422,007,967 of record NC_064633.1, read on the forward strand.
CATTGTGCCAACTCAAAGATCAATAGATATGGATATAGATATAGATTTTTATATTTAAAGCCATTCTCGTTCTGCGTTGGAATAAACATCATTCATTATTTGCTTGTTCTTGTTACGATTGTTATTGTCATTCTCTCACTCGCAAGAGTCTTATGCTGATGCTGTATGAATAAATTATGCCATTGGATACAAAGCGGTTTAGTTTTGAGACCTAACCCACGAGGGGGGAAGGCACAGTGGTCTGCTTCAGGAATTCCAAGCAATAAAACACAAAAAACAACCCAGGAAGGGTTCGAACAGCTACTTTCACGCAGAGACATGCATTTGGAATCTGTTCATCGTTACGGGGTCAAACAAGAGGGTAACATTACTGAAACAATGATCGGGCTACTTAGTATATAATAGAGCATACAGATTTCAAGGAGGAAACGTATGAAGACGCAGACTTCCTCGTTATCAATATGTGCGGCATATCTTTCGTGTTAACGAAAGTAAATTCCCGCTTTACCTCTTCTTACGTGTCAAATGAAATGAATGCCATGAGGAATAGAATATTTGTTGACTGCGTCTCTTCTTGCTTCCATCCTTACCAACATATTTCTTCATTCTCGTGGTAATCATGACAATCTATGTGCATGCTGCAAACGATTGCAAGTGGACAAATTCGACATCGAGGTGCAAAGCGTTTGGTATCTTACATTATATTCAATTCGAATAAGATTCCGGTGTATTTTTACTTCGTTTGTATTTTTAGATGATTATGAACGTTACGGAAATTTATCTCACATGCTTTATGTTGAATGAGAAACATTGAATGATCCGTTTTGCTTTCCCTACGTTGAAATGATATAATGTCGGCGTCAACAGCCTTCTTCCACGCCGGAAGCTGAAACTTGTATCATTCTGGATTAATGATAATTGAATGTCTCATATGTATACATAGCCCACAAGGCGACGTCAGAAACCACCAGGGGAGAACGCCGCATAAAAACCAAACGTGCGCGCGCGTCTCCACTCTGAAGAACCGTATCGGAGAATCACGGCAAGCATTTCGCTGAAGAGCTGCCTCGTCAGAGAGCCGAGAAATGGCATCGTCGTAGCAAGCATTTGTCAACACTCTGATAGTGCATTTACTTCCGGGTGTAGGTCGGCGTTACCTCGCTAAATTCACTTAACATTCGTTTTCCACATCGAAGACTCGTGCGATATAATCCGCTGCAAGATGACACAATTAGAAAGTATATTTAATTTCTGGACTCCAAGAACGGCGTTCTTCACATAAGTAACACCTGTTTGTGTGTGCATTCGGGAGGACGATGGTGCAATCCCGCGCCCGGCCATCCTGATTTAGGTTTTCAATGATTTCCCTAAATCGCTTCAGGCAAATGCCGGGATGGTTCCTTAGGAAGGGCACGGCCGATTTCCTTCCCCATCCTTCCCTAATCCGAGCTTGTGATCCGTCTCTAATGACATCGTTGTCGACGGGACGTTAAAACAGTAATCTCCACCTCCTCTGTTTCTGTGTTTAAGGTTGCGTTTTGAGGCTCAGGCAACATCGCAGTGACTATAGTCCGCCTCTGGCCGCCAGTGTGTCGTTAGCTCAGAGGTTCCCTTGTGCGTTGCAGTGCTTGTACTATAAGTTCGAATCACAGTAGACGCCGCTGACTAAAACATTTTATTTTCCATTTTAATTAATGGAGTTGCAAACTGCTAGTAAACATTTCTTATGCGAAATCTGAAGAATGCCTTTAAACATCAATCTTCGTCCGATTTCGACTTAGTAAATTAAGTTAATATCATGGATTTCTGCTTTGCAAATTCCAAGGTGCTTCACTGTAAAATAGGTCCTGAAAAGATTCAAACCGACTGTCAACGATATAAATTTGAGCTTTGTTCGTCATATAGGTCTAACATGTCAGAAGGTTGTTTATGAAGTGCACATGTTCATTAATATAGTTCACATCTTTTAAATTTTTGCAATAGCGTTTAACTGTAGACGTTTTCTAACACCCGCGTTAGCAATTCCTTTCCGTTCTCTGAAACCTTCAAAACGACAAATTTTTCTGGTTTAAATCTGATGACCTTAACTATCACTTCCGATCAACAATAAATACTTCATGAACCCATACATGGAACTCCAAATGTGCAGTGTGCCTGCACTGCTACAGAGCATGCATTGCAAGGTATTCACACAGTTTATCGCATAGACTTACCATAAGGAATGAAACAAGAACTGTAATACACTTTACACCACAGACGCTCACTCTGGCTTGACGAAAACATCCAAACATTGACCAAAAGTTGCACAAATAATTAAGTTTGAAAGGAAAAGAAACGAGGTATGAAGCATTTATAAATTCATCGAATGTAGTGAGGTGGTTTAATTTCGTCCCAGTCTATAAAATTAATTTCGGGCCATACTCAGCTCTTGCCGATTACCCGCCTACTAATCAGGGCGTCTGTCTCCGTTGCTTTTGAGCGTGAATGGAAATTGTAGAAATTTTCTGTGGAGCAACATTTAATAATAAAGCGTTTTAAATCATCAAAAGCGATGAGCGGTAGCAGGCGCTTTCGATAAAGAACGGGGGAGTGCAGCGCCGCTGCTGTCGCCACGGCCGCTGCCAGTAGCCAGCAAATGGATCCCGGAGCTTTGCCGCATACGGCGTCCAGAGGAGGACAGTCTGCAGGAAATCTGCCGCAAAATCGTTACTAGATAAAATTTTGATATCGGTGTGTCACAAAGCGAAATAGATTGAATCTGCGCTACCATTACATTCACGTCTTCAGCATTCAGACAGAAGAGGCTATAAAAATATTTAATGCCAGCTGCTCTCGATCCACTGACATTATGAACAGAAACAACGCACGCTACCGCTAGACCACAGGCGTAATCAGCCTAGAGTCTCTCTATCTTGGGACAAGTTTTCCTCCAGGAAGTGCCGCAGTCTACAGTGTTGCCAGATTGTGCAGATAACCGGACTTAGAGAATTAGCGAGTTGGCCAGTTTCTTTGTCCCATGTCGCGATCGGCGCGGATTTAGCCTCTGAAGCGGCCGGCCGCCGGTCAAGTTTTATGTCAAAGAGTGTACATGTATCACATTGGAACAACCGAAATAAAATGTTCAAACGTATCTACGTTCTGTATTTTAATTAAAAAACCTACCTGTTATCAACTGTTCGTCTAAAATTGTGAGCCACATGTTTGTGACTATTACAGCGCCATCTATCACAAAGCGAAAAAAGTGGTCCAACTAAAACATTCATATTCCTTCATGAACTACAAGAATATGTAATAAACAATGGGGGTTCCTATTTTAAAAAACACAGTTGATATCCATTTGACCTATGGCAGTGCCGTCTAGCGGGCCAACCATAGCGCCATCTGGTTTCCCCCTTCAAGCTAGACAAGTTTCGTTCTTTGCAGTTTTTTCGTTTGACGCTTATTTCATGAGACATTTGGGCCAGTCACGATCAATGGACCACCCTGTATATAGTTATAGACCTTTATATAACATGTTTAACCTTATGTATTCTAATATTTTTGGAGCAAACATACACCAAATAGAATTAAAATAACAACAAATATTTAACTACACAGGAACAGAGCAGGAAGAAAAATAATTCTATTGTAAATATGCAAACTAAAAACAATACTATCGACATTGGCTGAATCACAGCCAGAATAAAAAATAAAAGTAAGACAAAAAGCAAATAATGATTTTCCAGTGCGAAACTGTAGGAAGAACAGAATAAATGAAAGAAATCATATAGGAACAGAATGTGATGAGAATAATAATTTATCATATTCTTCAAGAAGAATGCAAATACAAAAAGGACTTTGCAAGTACCACATGAACAAAAAATGAAACTGACTAAACTTTATCAGAAAATAAATGTACTATATATAGGCTATGACAATTCAAAAACCACTTTAGAATTTAAATTGACATTGGACTAGTAAAATTAAGAATAAAAACAGACACAGAGCTAGCAAGAAACAAACTCATCAGGCAGGAATTCATAAATGTAGATTTTGAGAACTTACTTAAGAATTGCTAGGCATGCCAAATTAACATAAGGAACAACATCAGGGTCTTGAAAAATGAAAACTGTACAGAAAAAAGGGGCATCTATGTAAAAAAGACACTTAAGCAAACAGCAAAATATATTGCAGGTACGAAGGAGACAAATGGAAAGAAAATCTCAAATGAAACAAGGCCACTGTTAAATAAGAAGGGGAAGTTTCAAGCACAAAATTTAGAGAAATTATTAAAAACAGTAAGAATATGGATGTGACAAAACAAGAACTTATGTTGAGTATACATCAGATTTTATTCCGTATAATATCACATTGACTAAAAAGAGATAGAAAATTATACATGCATTCAAAGATTTCTTAAAACGTTTGTATACTTCAAGAGATGAATCAGAAACAAAGCTAGCTAATAATGACACAATTTGACAGGGAGGCAGGCAAGGAGATTCCACATCACCAAAACTATTATCAGCAGGCCTAGAAGAACTTCCCACCTCTCCATACGTGCTCATGGAACATACCTGGACCAACTTCATTTTGCTGGCAACATTTTACTGGTGACCTCTAGTAAATTTCTGCAACTAATGGAAGAACTTAATAGGCCTAGACCAAGATTGACAGTTGCCCTGAAAATTAATTATAATAAACTATACAATGTATAATCAACACATCAGAAGGACATTGCACACATCAAAATGAAGTCATAGAATCAGTTGAATTTTTGTGTTTTTGGCAAAAGAAATAGATAATAAAATGGCCTCAAATACTTTTTTCTAAACACAAGTTTTCAAAACTAAGCTTTCAATGTATTTCTAATGGAAAGTTTACAATAAATGTGTATTACCAGCTTTGACTAAAGACAGTGAGTGATAATCATAAAAAAAAAACAGAGCTGTTCAGGGAGGTAATGAGAACTGCATCAAGAATTATTGTATGCATACTGTTACTTGACACCTCATACAGGAGATGGTGAGTGGCTACCATGTGGACTGTCAAATTATAGTGAGTGTGTGTGTGTGTGTGTGTGTGTGTGTGTGTGTGTGTGTGTGTGTGTGTGGCACTGGGAAACAAACTAGAGCAGAACATGTAATTGTGACTATAATGATGATGGTGTACAGGAGATACACATAGGCAAAGGGATGGCTGATGGACTGAGGAAGTTCTTAGTTGGATTCAAAGGCATAAGAAAAGCCGAACGCAATGACCTAATGGAAGGCAGGAAGATGAAGAAAGGATGCAGAGACAACATGGATGAATGTAGCTACACATCTTAAGGCATAGAGGAGAACTTTATACAGAACTGGTTGGCTGACAGAGGGTGATGATACAATTATGGCACAAAATTTAATTAAAAGAAAGGAATATAATTGAAATAGAGGTGTAAATGTGATACAAATTAATATACTGTACTTGGTTTCTGTAAGTAATAACTATCACTCAAATAGAAAAGATATGAGCAAATTAAAAAAGAAACCTGTTATGGTTCAGGACAGGAAAAAATTATTTTATTTTATGGCCAAATTTGTTATCATCTTTTTTTCCACACAATCGGTGTTATTTTCTATGAGAGTCATCATTATTTATACAAATTAATACTTTTTACAAATACATTATTATTTATTTGCCCAATTTGGTGTATTTTCTGCTAAATTCAGTTTATTTTTTGACACATTTACTACCATTTCCTACCAAAGCCAGTGTTGTTAATGCCAAAAATATTCTTTTTTACCTAATCTGGTAACTTTTTTGCCAAACTCTGTGTCTGTTTTGCCAAATTCTGTGTCATTTGTTGTCAAATTCTGTGTCCATCAAATTTTGTGGTTCTTTTGTCAAATTCTGTGTTGTTTTTGCCAATTTCGGTACTCTATTCACTGTCGCATCAAAGTTCATTATGCGGAAAAAGATCCGTCAGTTTAAGATTATACACAAACCTCATCTTTGATGAGATCAGAAGTCAAAATGCAGTTTTAACATTCAACAACTATCAGTTACAAATACTAGTGAACTGCCATCATCAGGTCTATAACATTTTTACATGGCAAAACTACAAATTTCCCATCTCCTAAAAATGCTGTAAACAAAGCAGCCATGGAAGTTCTGGGAAAGAAAAGAAAATTTAAGACAAAGAAAGATGTAAAGATCTGGACTGAAGAAAAACAAGAGGCTATTGAGAAAAAATATACGGCATACAGAACACTTTTAGGCAATCCTACAGCAGAGAATCAGGGAGTTTATCAAATAAAGAGAAATACAGCACAGAACCTAGTAAAGAAGAGCCATCAATGTTTACAAGATAGATTCACTTTAAACATTGATAATGATGTCCATGGTCAATAGTCTTTATGTTGCAAGGCATTGAAAATGTTACATAAAGAACAGAAAGACACTGTGAAACTAACTGATTAACAAGAAATCCTGGCATTCATACTTTGGAAATCTTTGGTATTAACATAAGAATTCCAAGAAAAAAAACCATATACAGTTGAACTTCTTGAATTAGATATCTCTCTTCAGGAGGGTACTGTCATAGTAAAAGCCTTAAAAACACAAAACAAGCAGGATTGGACAGGATTAAAGCTGATAGCTGTAAATATGGTGGAAGCTTCTTACATGTTCACTGACATGGGGATACAACTAACAGCACCAGCAAAAACAAATAAAGAAGTCAAACAAGGTTGCTGTCTCTCCCCAACACTTCTTAATATCTACGTGAATAAGGTCATAGTAGAATGGAAACAAATTTTCAAGTGCAATATAATGCTCCCACCACTTTATACAGATTATGATTATAATGAATCATCCTCCTCTAACATTACCTTATTTGTTATAGATATAGCCGATACCACGTATACTATCGATTCTTGCATAGGTTAAAATTATTTCAGCTGTTTCACTATAAGAACTCATATGATTTTGTATATGGTGTATTATATTTCAGGCTAAAATATATAAAAAGAAATTAATGTGTTACAATCGATATGTACAAACAGTTAAAATTACTCTTCTTTTAAGAATAATTGAAATTACGAAATTTCTGGCATACTTAAGATTAATATTATTAATTGTGCAATCAAATACTAATTATTAAATTTGTTTCTGTTTATTGATGAAATAATGATATAATTTAGTAAGAGAAAGTTTGTAAACTTGCAAACTCTATGGAAGCTATGAGTAACGCATAATGTAGGTAGTCGTGGGCCTGCCTCTGATGGAAGTAGAGAAATTGCTAACCTTGTCAACAACAATGTGAATTCATGTTCTGAAGTGAAAATTGTAAAGTCAGTGTGATTTAGAAGAATGGGATGAAAATAAAAGAAAATCATAGCAATAGACAAATCTTTATCAGTTATTTCATCTGCAGGAACCCATTAAATCAAAATTTTCAGCAGCAAGAATGTACTCCTAGACACAACAAGATTTTGAGCCAGCAACAACAACAACAACAACGAGATAATGGAGATAAGTAAAAAGTTATTATTTTGTAAATCTTACACCTCTCGAAGCTTTTGAAAACAGTGAAGATACTAAGACAGTGAATTTAATAGTGATGCGTGGGAGGGTAAGATTACATGTGTTATTGTACTACAGTCTAAAGAGGGCTATACAACTTGAAAATATAGGAGAAGAACATGGGTTCATAATATTTCCACATAAATCAAAAATAAAATCTAAAATTGAGATAAATTACAAAATACTGGAGCAGTTACCTATCTTTAGATATCTTGCATGTGAAATATACCCAACAACACATCACAACACAGAAATCAAACTTTGCAAATTTAAACATAAATGTGCAAAAATTCAAAAAAATCCTAAGTATAAAACCAGAAAGAAATGTAAATTGCAAGCTTTTTAAAAGAGGCAGTAGTGGTAGTGTTTGACAGTGAGATGTTGGTACTCTCAAAGAAAAAAGGATGGAAAATTACATCAGCTGAGATGAAACTTCTCAGGGCAGTCAAAGGCTGCACACTGACAGGCAATTTACAAAACACAAACATAAGACTAGAGCTACAGATTTTCAATTTGGAAAGCAAAATATAAAATCAACGGCAATAACCATTTAGAAAGAATGCACCAAGATTGTCTACCTGGAATCACCATGAACTAAAAGACCACTGGATGTACAAGGACAAGATGGTTTCTGAAACAGGCTGTGTACCCTGCTCCACGAAGTAAAGATGATGATGAAATGCTCAGGGAAACAGTTGATTCTTATTCAAAGGAAGCATCTTAGCATTTGCCTCAAATGATTTTGGGAAACCACAATAAATGGTAGACCGGATTTGAAAACCATTTCTAAAAACTATGAGTCCAGTGCCCTAGTCAATGAGTTACCTAGTTCACTATGAGATAAGATTTAGGTTTGATGTTCAATTGTGAATTACAAGAAAACAGTAAATATAAGGATAAGAAAACCAAGAACAAAGGTCAGAAACAATATAACTGGGAAGATGTAGAACTGAGCAAGCACTGTACACAAAATTTACAAGGGTGATGGCAAAAATTATTGGAAATATGAAATAAAAGGTTTAGCAAATATTTTAAGAATTCTTAGGAACTGTTGTAATATTAAGTGCTTGCATTTGATTCAGATATGCGTTGCTTATTAAAACAGGGTGTGCTATTGTGGAGAAATCTGAGTTTTAAGGAACATTCATTTAAATTTCAAAATTGAACACTTGTATAATGAAAGGGTTTGCTGATTGGTATGTGTGCAGAAGATTTTTTTAAAGAATTTAAAATTGTCATTTTTTTCAGGAATTTTCAGTACTGAATTGTGAAACTCACAAATCTATCGCAGCAAGTCAATCAACCTTAGGAATCATCTCCACCTGACCATCTCCAGTTTGGATAAGATATTGCATTGGTGTCCCCCAAATGAATGAAACTAAGTTGAACATTTGCACTCAAGATACAAAAAAATTCAAAAAGCTTTCAATTGGAGACTGCAAAATGTCATGTGAGCTCTTCAACAGTTATGGTCAACTCAAAGACAGCTTAAAATTGAAACTAACTTGTTTTAAGGGGATAGTCGGATCAGATGCATAATTTTTTGTGCTTAACAAATTGTTGAATTTCACAGACACTGACAGTAACTGTTTTTGTGCAGCATGAGATCAAATTTGAGGAAAAATCAAGCTTCACAATTTCTCAATCATTTCGTGACTGCAATAATTTTGGCTCAGTGTTAAAGTGACGGTTTACTGACCCAAATATCTAGAGAAGTTCCTAGTTAATTATACCATGGTGAAACAGTTATTTATAAGTATCTGAGAAATTATTAATATTTAAACTTGCCTCATAAAATTTTTGCACCAAATTTGTTCAGTGTTTGATTTTGTTTTATTTTAGTTTCATTAGATAATGCAAGATGTTTTGGTAGGAAAGGTTTTATTTCTTTAGGACAGCCTTTCAATAAGATTAAAAAATGAGCCTGAAGACCTTTGTGTCCTGACAGCTCAGTTAGTAGAACAGCAAATGCAGCACACACTTTTAATCTGCCAGGCAGTTTCAAATCAGCACACACTCCAACGCAGGGTGAAAAATCTATCTGGCTATTGTCAAATGTTCACAAACTGTTGTTATGGTTCATGGTTGATGAATTCTGTGTGTGTGTGTGGTGTGTGTCATATAACATAGCTGCTTTCACATGTGGCCCCACCTTTTTTTACTGGGTAGGAGATGCCTGCGAGCAGACTGCATAGCAGGTGATGAGGGGATGTATGGCCAGGTCTGGCACCTCGGTCTCCCACAAGGAATGACCTTGGGGTGCATGATTGGAGTAGGGATTAGTGATCATGATGTCCTCATGCCAATATGGTTACTAAACAGCATAAATCCATCAAGAAGGCTAGGGGACTATTTATGCTACAAAAATCAAGTAAGCACATGTTAGCATCCCACTTAGACAATGAATGGACATCATTCAGTTCTAATATGACGGACATAGAGGAATTATAAGCAAAGTTAAAACTGACTATGGATCATAATCTGGGGTATTTTGGATAAGTGTAGCTCTTCTATGAAGAAGTCAGCATACAGAATACTATTGTGACTTCTTGAGTACTGCGCGAGTGTTTGAGATCCTCACCAGGTTGGATTGAAAGACGATATCAAATCATTTCCAAAGCGTGCTACTAGATTTGTTCCGCAGTGGTTCGATCAGCACGCAACTAGAGGGTCTTTCAATAAGAATATACGTAATACAAAGTATTGTGTTGTCAAAACTGTCAATCACTGTGCCACAGCTCAGTTATTGTTGGAACGAATACATTATTTAATTCACAGTCATTGCTGCTAGACATATGTTGTCTTATGTTTTCTTGGTTACCATCACATGCTGCAAAATGGCTACTCCACAACAGAAATTATTTTATATTCTTGAGCTTGGAAAGTGTAATTCCATGATTACAGAGCAATGACATTTCAAGTTGAGGAACCACATTGATACTCCGAATGGATGTAACATTGCTACATAGTATTGACAGTTTGTAGACATACGATGTTATGTAAAGGAAAGAGTCCTGGCCACCATGGTGTTTCCAACAAAAATGTTGCACAAATTTAAATTGCTTTCCAGCACGATTTGACACCTTTTGACTTCTTCCTTTGTGGTTTCATTAAGGACAATAGAACAATGTTTACATACTAACACTAACACAGAACCCAGAAGAGTTGAAGAACCAAATCCATACTGCCGTAACATGGGTGACGACGGACATGCTTACCCAGGAGGAATTTGAGTATCGATGAGACAGTGTTCGTGTTGCTGGAGGAGGACATATTGAACATCTATAATCTACACTTGAGAGATTTGCAAAGATATGTCCCAAGCTTCATAGTCATATATTTTACTGTTTCAGTGCACAATTTGTGATGGTACAACTGGAACACCATACTGGTACCTTTGATGAGAAAAAAATTAGAACCGCAGATTTTGAGATGTGGTATGACAGAGCTTTTGCCGCAGTTGAAGCTATGTAAAACAAATGTTGTATTTCCACTTTTTTCTCAGAAAAGCATTAAAATAATGTATTAAGAAGCCTACATTTCAAAAACCACACGTGGGTGGTCACTGTACTGGAACTACTTATTTCATGAACTGAGAACTAGAAATATTCATGTTCTTTATGAAACACCCTGTATTAAGCTTATGCCTCACGAACTCAAATGGGAAGCCCTGAAGGGAAGACAATGCTCTCTTCACAAGGCACTACTGCAGAAGTTTAGGGAACCAGCATTTGAGTCCAACTGCAAATCGATTCTTCTAGCACCAATGTACATTTCCCATGACTATGTAGATAACATGAGAGAAATTAGGCCTCATACAGAGTCTTACAGACAGTTGTTTTTCCCTTGCTCTATTTGCAAGTGGAACGGGAAATGACTAGTAGTGGTACGTGGTACTCTCTGCCATGCATCGTATGGTGGCTTGCGGAGTATACACGGACGTATAAACACGGATATTCTGTAGGTTGGGAGGATTGTGGAACGTTACTTTGAGTGATGTGGGGAAGTTAACAGGGTTACTGGTGTCAAAGGAGGAGACAACACAGGAGATATGTTTACAGATAAGCCGGATAGGATACCGTCTGTCAATAAAGGCTCTGGTAAGGTTACCGATACATTTTGACAACTCCTGCTTTCCACTGTACATGAAATGCAATGTCGATGGGTGGCGAGGCCATATGAAACAGACTTTTTGACATGGAACCTGTGACAACTGTCAAAGTGGAGGTGTTGTTGGTGGTTGGTGCGCTTGATATGAATGGGTGTATTTATAGAGCCATCTGAAAGGTGGAAGGACCAGGTAAAACAGATTTGGGAAGAGGTGTTAAGATTATAGAGGAAGGAGCACAGATTGCCCTAAAAAATGCCTTCAATTAATCTGAACCAGACAAAAGGTTTTAGGTGTTGAATGGAAAGGCACGATGTCTACAGATGGCCCTTTAATAAGTTGGCACAGGAAGGTGCAATGTGAGCACTCATGGCAGTACCATGGTTTTATTTATAGACTTGATGATCGAAAGTGAAATAATGTGGGTCAGGATGTGGTTGGCTATGAGGGTTAGGAAAGAAGTGGTAGGTTTGGTATCAGGAGGACGTTAGGGGAGGTAAGTGTCTAGTGGTCACAAGGCCATAAGCATGAGGGATGTTGGTGTATAAACACATTGCATCCAAAGTAACCAATAAGGAGTCTGGTGGTAACACAAAGGAACTGTGGAAAGGCAGTGAAAGTGAGTAGCGGCCTTAATTTAAGAGAGGGGTTATGGACAATGGTTTTGAGATGTTGTCCACCAACAAAGGCACAGATTTGTTCAATGGGAGCATTGTTCTCAGCCACAATGAAACAACCTGTGAGGAGACATGTGGGGTTGGGTTCATAGATTTTGGGGAGTAGGCAAAAGGTAGGAGTGTGAAGGTGGGGGATGCTGGTGTGAGGAGACAGACATATTCAGGTGACAGGTTTGGGATGGACCAATCCAGAGCTTATCATTCCTGCAGATAAAGGAACCACCACAATGATCATGAAACCTTATTGACAATGTGGCTGAAAGTATCTGCCAACTTTCTGACACCTCTGTAGACTAACCTTACACCAAGGATCCTAACTCAGAGGTCCAACAAGACCTCCAGCAGCTCCTCAAAGTCTTAAGTCCATCCCAAAACCTAACACCTGAATCCATCTCTCTCCTTGCACCTGCAAACCGCACCCCCCCCCCTTCTCCCACCCCACCCTCCTACTTTTTATCTATTTCCCAATGTGGCTGGCTACAATGCCCCAACTGACCAAACTTCTGCCACTGTTGACCAACTCCTTCCAACCACTGTCCACAATTTCCCATCCTACATTCAAGATACTGCTCATTTCCTTAACAGCCCTACCACAGTTCCTGTCCCATTACCATCAGACTCCTTGTTGGTCACTGCAGATGCAATGTCTTTATACACCAATATATCTCATGTTCATGGCCTTGCGGTCATGGAACACTACCTTCCTCAATGTCCTCCTGACACAAAACCCACAACCACACCTTGACCTACAATTCCTTCACTTTCAAAGGCCGAATATATAAACAAATCCAGGTTCTGCCTTGGTTACTAGAATGGCAACTTCCCATGCCAACTTATTTATTGGCCATCTAGATGAATCCTACCTCTCCAGTCAATACCCAAAACTGTTTGTATGGTTCAGATCCACTGATGACATTTTCATAATCTGGACTCATGACAGTGACAACCTAATCTGGACTCATGGCAAGGACAACCTGTGCTCCTTCCTTCATAACCTCAACATCTATTCCCAAATCCACTTCACATGGTCCTTGTCAACTCAACAAGCAAACTTCCACCTCTCAAATGGCTTTATATTTATGTCTGTACATGTCAAGCGCCCCAACAATCAACAGTACCTTCACTCTGACAGATGTATTTGTACCATGTCGAAAAGTCTCTTCCCCACAACCTTGCCACCATGGCAACTGCAACTGCAGTGAAAAGAAGGAGTTGTTGAAATTTACTGATAACCTTATAGAGCCTTTATTGACAGATAATATTCTATTCAGCTCATCCATACAAAGATCGCCTGTGCCACCTTCTCCTCTGACACCAGTAACCCTGTAACTAACCACCAACCAGCGCAGCTCTAATCACCCACTATCACTCCAGCCTTGAAAAACTCCACCATATCCTTCAACAGGGCTTTGATTACCTCTTGCCATGCCCTGAGATGAGTGATATCTTTTCCAAAATCCTACCTATGTCACTCAAAGTAGTGATCCACCACCTGCCCAACCTCCAGAATATACTTGTCTGTCTCCACTCCACCCTGACCTCACACGTCACTCCCCTGTGTTTAACTCAGGTGCAAAACCTGCCCCATACAGCCATCCACCACCTCCTATCACAGTCAAGTCATGGGCATCTGCTACCAAATAAAAGGCAGGGCCACACTGAAAGTAGCCCTGTTGTATATCAGCTGTGCTGCAATTAGTGTACATCATTCTATGTGGGAATGACAAGTAACCAACTGTCCACTCACAAAAATGCCAACTGTCAAACACTGGCCAACTGCAAACTTGACAATCAAGTTTCCATGTATGCTGTGCACCACAACACCAATGACTTCAACTGCTGCACCACTATACAGTCCATTTGGACATTACCTGTTTCTCTGAACTACACAGATAGAAATGGAATTCTCTCTCCAGCATATATTGCACTCTCACAATCCCCCTGGCCTAAAGCTCACTTTACATTTTATGATCTGTCTTCTGTCCACATCACTCCTTCCCCATTCAGATCATGTACTGTCTTATCCTACCACACTTCCAGACCCTCCCCCCCCCCCCCCAATTATCCATGCAGGCTTTTTCCCTCTCTCTCCCCCCCCCCCATTTTTTCACCCCTATCCCCCTTTCTCCCACCCCTATCCCCCCCTTTCTCCCACCCATCTCCCTCTTCATCTCCACGTTCCTCTCTTTTCCTACCCAGTTTCCCTCTCTCTATCCTTACATGCTCTATCTGCTGAATTCCTACCATCTTGTGCAGCTGCCGAGTCATCTTGTGAAATACCTGCCTCATACTAGTCTTCTACCCCCGTCCTTGCCTTGTGCATACTTTCCTATCTCCCCCCCCCCCCCCCATCGCCAATTTTTCCAAACAGGCTTTTGAAGTCATTGTTAAAATATTTCAGTCACTAAGACAATAACGCTGTATCTGTGTTAGCTCTGAAATCCAAAGAAACTTCCTTCAGGCTTGGGTCTCCAAGTTAAAAATTCAACCTATTACAGAACCCAATTCTTGCACTTGCAATTAAATGTTCATTTGTCACCTTTTTTATCATAATATTTCAAGTGAATCAAAAATGCATTAAGTGAATTGTTATATTTAAAACCAATGAAACTTTTTGGAAAAGCTGTACTTGTTAAAACACCCATCTAGGTCACAAACGGTGTTTTTTTCTGTTAATCATTTTCAGTCATAGAAAGATCTTCTTCAGAGTATTATGTAATTAACAACATAAGTCACGAATAATACAGCCACTCAACTTATACAGCATTAGGTACGCAACATAGTTACAAAATCAAAATACTACGTGTATATAACTACTGGTGATGAGACGGCTCTGTGTATTGGGTCCACGCATCACCAATAAGTATATACATGTTGTATTTTTATTTTATAGCTATGTTGTTTCTTAATGTTATATTAGGTGAATAGCAGTATTATTCATGGTCCACTTTCTTCATTTCAGAGTTACACACTGGGATGAAGATGGTCTTTATGACAGTTGTTCCACTTATGACTTCAAAAATTACACACTGTATTTTTATTTCATGGCTATGTTGTTGCTTAATGCTATATAAGGTGAACAGCTGTATTATTCCTGATCCACTTTGTTAATTTCATAGTTACATACTAGTCTGAAGATGGTCTTCATCACTGCTGTTCCACTTATGACATCAAAAATTAAAGCTGTACTTGAAAGTTGAACTACTGCACAAATATTTGTAGGTTTCTTATAAAGAATGCACTTGTTAAATAGTTTGACATTTTTCAAGATAAGCAATGAATTAAGTGCAGTTATATGTAAAATCAATAAATACTACAGTAAAAGTTGTAAAAGTTGCACTGATTACATAAACAATATAGTGTTTTACAAATATTATTGTAGTCTCAAAGTAGTTGAAAAATTATCGTGACTGAATTTTTCCCAACTTTAACCTCGTGATGCGCAAATTGGTAAATGGCAGAGCTTTGAAATTTTTACGGTGCACTGAATACAAAAAGTTGTACATCTAATCCAAATATTTGTCTTACATAATTAATTCTTGTAATTTTAAATCATTCAGCCAAACCTGTCAAGATCGTATACATTTTGCAGGCTTCTCACGCCTAGAATTTTTTTGTGCCTTGAGCTGATGAAAAGGCATAACTCCCACATGGAAGTGTGTATCAAGGGTCTACATGAGACGTATGTGGTGTACCCATAAAGATGTCATCTAGCCAGAGTTTGGTATCAACATGATTGTCTTTTAATTAGACCTGGTCCTGTTGTAGGTGGTATGCCATTGTCTTCTGACATCTGAAATTATTTATGCAGCCAGTTGCAGGAGGACCTGCAGTGTAACGTGGACTCCAAATCATTGTAGAATTCACTATTTGTCACATAAACAAATGTTGGCAATGGTGAAAGAAGTGATAAGTAACATAAAAATATAAGCACTGACCAGGTATCAAATCTAAGATTCTTGGATATGTAGCCTGCACTTCATGATTGAGCTGAAACAATCTTCAATTTATTAAAAACTAAATAAACAGTCCTAATAATAGTTTCTACAGCACTGAACTGACCATCAATCATTCACAATGACCAAGCGGTCATAGTGAATATTCTGGGCATTGTGTTATGTCTTTCACATAAAGAAAATGCCTAATAATTTTCTGTTCAACAACTCAAGAAAATATGAAACTCACTGAATAAGCCTGTGACAACAAGAAGTCATTAAGTGGTGCAAGTGAGAAAATTCATCTTAATGTAGTCTGCAGTCTTCAAAATAGGGGAACGACGGGTAGTACGGGCCAGTTGGTCTTTCGACTATTCACTACAAGATAGCAACACGGCACACAATGTAATCTTTGCCACCAGTTCAATTTCATCATGTGCAGAGAGTTATTTTGATTCCCAGTATCATATCGTCTGTGAGTGATTATTGCTTGTTTGTGCTCCAACAAATTGTTACCCCAAATAGTTTTTAACATAACCCTGAGGGAGGAGGAGGAGGGAATTAGTGTTTAACGTCCCGTCGACAATGAGGCCATTAGAGATGGAACGTCACCCTGAATCATTACAGTAAGAATATACTTATGAAACTAGAGCTGTTATTTAGTTTACTCTGTTAATATAAGACACTGACAATTGCATTTCATTTGCTCTAAAATGTTTCACTTACTACCATGTTTTCAAATCAATGTGAATCTGGTAATATGGGCCATGCTACATGTGGTATGGGCCATGGAACTCATTTCCTTTTTTAGGATACTATGCCAACATTTAAGAAATATCAGAAAGTGGAGTTTGGGGAGAACACTCAGAGAATGGTACAAAAAATGCTGTTCCAAGGGTACTGGAAAATAAATTTTCCAAAAGAGCCACCTCTGACCGATACTACGTACCTAGAAGCACTCTGCAAAGAAAGTTAAAAGCTATAGCAAATAATGAGCCAACTGATATGAAACCACAAATGGAGGCTTTTAAGACAACCTTTGATGAAAGATGTGAAAAACTGTTAGTAGCTCATCTGACAGATTTAGATTCGAGTCTAATACCCCTGTTCAAAACAGAGTTTTTGAAACTGGCCTATGACCTGACAAAAAAATTAATCTTGAGTCACAGATTCAACAAAAGGACAAAAATGGCTGGAAAAGATTTTTATGCCAGTTTTATGCAGAAGCACCCATATTTGATGTACAAAAAACCACAATCAACTAGAATGATGCGGTGTGCAGGGTTTAATAAGACACAGGTTGAAAGGTTCTTCAGCTAGTTTGAAATTCTCTTAAAAAAGCATTCCTTTCATCCACCCCAAATTTTTAATACAGACAAGACTGGCGTATCATGTGTGCATGAAAATGACAAGATCATTACAATGAAAGGCAAACATTAAATGGGGAAAATTACTTCTGGAGAGACGGGACGTAATGTTACAGTTCTATTTTGCATGCGTGCAACTGGGCAATTTATTCCTCCAATTTTTATTTTCCCGAGGAAACTAATGAATGAGCACCTCTTGATTGGTGCTCCAACTGAAATCATTAGTTTTTCCAACTTCTAGCAGTTGGATGACACCTGAGGCTTTTCTTAACTGGCTTTGACGCTTTGTTTCCTTCACAAAGCTCTCAGCAGCTCATTTCTTGCTGATTGTAAATGGGCATGCCAGTCACAAGGACTTAGATATCATGTTTGCTCTGGAAAACAATTCCATATGTTAATTTTTTCCCACACACTTCTCATAAGTTGCAGCCTCTGGATAGGAAATTCATGAAATCTTTCAAAAACTGCTACAACACTGCTTGCAGTTTGTGGATGAGGGTTAATCCAGGCTCAAGAATTAATTACTTTGGTGTTGCAAAATTTGTAGCTGATGCCTACAAGAAAATGTGTCAACTAAATATTGGTGAAAATGGATTTCGATGGACTGGCATTTACCCGACAAATCCAGACATATTTACTGATTTGGACTTCATAGGCACTGATGTTACCAACATTGTACAGGAATCTCTCCCCAAGATGACGTCTGATGGGGCTGTTGTTGCTACACCCAAGACACCCACATCGATCTCACCAGAACCTCTCATAGCTCCCTCTCAGCTTCCCAGGCAGAAACTTCTTGAGAGACCACCACTTCCTCCAATGCACTACATTCCAGTGAACATTCTGATTTTGCAAGTGTTTTAAAAGTGGTGTCACCTTTGCCCTCCTGCAGCGAAAACAGGTTGACGTGTTGGAAAAGAAAGGTAGAGAGAAGCGAGAAATATTGACATCAACTCCAATAAAAAATATACTGACAGATAACAAAGATTCAGAAGAGCAAAAGGAAAATGCACAATGCAAAAAGAGACAAATGAAATTTTCAAAACAAGAACAAACTATGATCAATAAGAAGAAGAAAAAGGTACAAATCAATTTTTTCCATAATGGCAGTCCTACACCAAACACTTCTCAAGATGTTGTAGATGTAAAATGTATTGTGTGTGGAAAAGCTATGAGGAAAACTAGATTCAATGCAACAAGTGTGGAGGCTGGGCACATGAGCTCTGTGCAGACATTGATGACTTACTGTTTTACTTTTGTGATCTCTGTAAGCTAAATAAATCATAGAGTAAATGAGCTATAATATGTTATACATTGTATATAGTATTAAATAATAAAAGATTTATTCAAAACAGTGTTTTTAATTTATAAACATAATCATATTGGTGTGGCCCATGCCACCTGCCAATTTTTGAAATGCCCAAAATGCACGGTTAATTCTAATTACATTTTGTGTTATGTTCTCTTCATATATTGCTAAATATATTTTTATTACTTAGAGGAAAGAAGTTGAAAATTTGATTTTTTCCCTCATAACTGAGTTAAGCTACAAATATATTTTGTAATTTAAATTTTTCCTTAAATGGCCTATAATACCCTCTGTTCCCCTACTATACCTGTTACAGTTCACGTGGAAACACTTTTCTCATCAAAACACAAATAGAAACTACAATCCAATATATATTGTTACAAAAAATGAATAGATCCAGGCCCCACATTATTAAAATTTGATTCAGATCTTCTTATATAGGTAGGACACAAGCAGATACACCAACCTTCACACAAAGCACTCCTTGAGAAGTGTATTTCGCATGCTTCGTTCTATACGAGAATGTCTTGAAGTCTGCCGCAAGTATGGGTTTTTTACTTGCAAACATAAGACCACTGCCTTTAACAAACAAAATTATGAGATTTAGTTCATACTTCAATTTCTTATCTACAATAAACAATCATACATGCAATTACGTACTAACAGAGGCCATACGTATGATACAAATGTCGTTGTAATGTATAAGCTGAAGAATTTACCTAACATACAGTGATTGATGTCCCATGAATATTCACCGACGTCATATAAAAAATATTTGAACTCATCTTTAAGTCTGTCAATTAATATTAAAGCATAAGAACGTTCCCACACTTCCTGGAGACACAAGAAGTCCGTGTACGGAACTTCTGAATGCAAACTCTCTACTTTACTACATACTTCGTAACCAGTATCTTCTTGGTCTAAGTTATGCAAGTGTTTTCCTGTGTGATTTGTGAATATTTCCGCGATAGCAGCTGCTCTAGATTTTGAGTCTGTAACATTATTTAACCTGCAGACAAATTCTGGTGCCAACAATACATTGGCCGATCCAAATGTGAAATATTTATCTTCATTTCTCTTCGAAATAAAAGCCGACTCGCAGTCTGAACTGACCTCCACGTAGGTATACTTCTCTTGTTTGAAATTACGGCAAATTATCAACCACAAAACGATGCCAATTACGCCAACTGGACTTACTACTATCACTAGCAGCAAATAAATACTTCCCATAATTATGTTCATTATTTTATCTTCAACACTTCTAGCTGCCGATTCTCTAACAACACAACAAGACAATAACAAACTGAGCAATGTTACCCAGGGCAGCATTAAGTTGTACGAGATCGTGTCCAATAAATCGGCATTTTTGCTGTAGTATCGTGTTGCAATATCTAGCCTGTATTGTAGCTCTGGTGTATCATCTTTCGCGTCGTCAAGATGTTTCTCACTACAATCACACTCTTCCATGGCTATTCGCGAACGCGAATCACCGTTCTGATTACAATTTCTGACGAAACTGGTGATGACTGCCGCGTTCAGTTGCCGACACAAGACATTTCATGACAAGTTCACAGAAAACGCAATCTACCTTAACCCTGACATTGTATTTTAATAACAAATCAGCTTCTGCTCCACTGTTTACTATACGCTGTTTGCACAGAAATATCTATGGTTTGTTGTCATCACCATCATAGGGTTTATTACATAAAAGTCACACTATCTAGCAGCAGTACGGGTGAGGTCACGAGTTTAGCAGGGGAGAGACCTTTCTACTGTCTTCTGTTGGCAAGAACCGTGCAATAATAGAGCCTGCAAAAAGCGGCAAAAGCGGCAAACGAGTTCACACAGGGAAAATTTTTCAAAAAAAAGAAAAGGAAAAAGAGATATGTATATTCCCATACCTTTGGTGAACAAACAATAATCAGGACATTCACTGTTCAAAAAGTACAAAGGTAATATTGGAATCAGAATTTTATTTTCTCATAACGTCCAAGTTAAATCATTGATTTTATGAACAGGAGACTCGTCAGCTTTAACTATGATAAATTATACGTGGGATACAATATTTTTTTATATAATCACAGTAAAATCGGAATATTATTTATTATTATTGTTTTTATCCTACTCAGCTGGTCAGATAATTAAAAAATTCATCAACAGGGTAATAACATTTTTGCACCAGGGTGCTATACGATTCACTTTTTACTGCCTCAGTTGGGACCTTTCTTAAATTTGTGTCTTTTACTTTATTGCAAGGTTATTTATTGTATACTTTCATTCCCATATATTGTGGAGACAGTTCAAAAAGATTAAGCCTGTGTGCACACAGCATGAACCTTTCTTTGTTTCTAGCTTTGTAGCTGTACTGAAAATTATTTGACAAAAAGAGTTTGGGGTTATTACTTGTGAAAAGAATTATTTCATACAGATTCAATGAGGGAACGAACGCTTAGTATCTTAAGATCTCTTAATAATGGCCAACAAAATTCTCTTAGCTTTGCACTGCATATGTTTCTGCTAATTTTTTTCTGCAAAGTTAATATTTTTGTCATGTTGCTAGCATTCCCCCAGAAGACAATACCAGATATCACTACTCACTCAAAGTAACTATGATATACTGCTTCTTTAGTGTCTACACTAGTGACATTGACTAAGACTGAAATACAAACGCCAGGCTGTTTATTTTTTAGTCACTCTGTGTGTGAGGACCATGATAGGTTTCTGTCCAATTGCATTTCTAAGAATTTAAAATGCTCTGCTTCATTTAGCTCCTGTCTTTTGTGCATTATGTGAATATCACTTATTCAAGACTGTTTAATCTTAAATTGCATCAGCTGTGTTTTTGAAATATTTAGCTTTAGTCCATAGATGGAACCAAACGTCTAGGTTTTCTAGAATTTCTATGACATTTTCAGGAATTTCTTCTGTATTTTTATTTTCTAC
This sequence comes from Schistocerca cancellata, assembly GCF_023864275.1. Taxonomy (NCBI): domain Eukaryota; kingdom Metazoa; phylum Arthropoda; class Insecta; order Orthoptera; family Acrididae; genus Schistocerca; species Schistocerca cancellata. The sequence goes on from NC_064633.1 coordinate 422,029,851, forward strand.
CCGTACTGATGTGTCGTCAGCAAATAAAACTGAATGATAATTTATATTTATGGGTAAGTCATTTTCATAAAAAAGAAAGAGGATTGGGCCTGGAATTGGACCTTGTGGTACTCCCTGTGAGATGGTTGCCCACTTCGAGGAGTATTTCCCTTTACTTGATGTTATGACAACCCTTTGCTTTCTCTCCATTAGATATGACGTACACCACTATAATTCCATATTTTTCATATTATATAATAGTAAGGAGTGACTGAAGCAGTCGAATGCTTTGGATAAATCTCAGAAGATTCCTGCAGCTTTTTGTGACTTGTCCAAAGTGGAACTAACTTTAGTCACAGATTCATTGATTGCAAGAATTATAATTATACTTTTGCCTTTCTGGAATCCAAATTGAGTTTTTGAGATTAGATTGTATTTGTTGCAGAAATTTTGAATTTGAATTGCAACAGTCATTTCAAATATCTTAGAAAACACAGGAAGAAGGGAAATTGGACGGTAATTTCCCATATCATCTTTGGAGCCTTTCTTAAATACTGGTTTGACTTCTGCATATTTTAGAAATTCTGGGAAGTACCCTTCTTCAAGTGATTGATTAATTATTTTGTGTAGTGGGTATGCTATTATATTTGTAGCTGCTTTAATAACTTTGGCAGGTATTTCATCCCATCCCACAGAATTTTTATTTTTTAGGTTTAGAATAGTTTTTCTACATCTTTTACTGTTACATTGTTATATTTAATTAGGCTCTCTTTCTTGCTCTGACTTGAGCCAAACAAATGTGCCGTATCTTGATAAGAGTCTACATCAACATCACATTTTGCTCCATTTTCTGATATCTGAGCAGGATGTACAATTATTTTGTCTTGTACCTTTATTTTAGAGAGTTCCTGGTTGCAAGGTTTGATTCCAAGTTCAGATTTGACTACTGTACATACTGCCTTGGATTTATTTGCGTATTTTTTTAATGAATTTAGTGTTTTCCATTTCCTCTGCTGCTTTTGCAAACTTCTTAAATAGTTTTTTATACGCTTTAACATAGTTTATGAACTCAGGACTCTTATTTGATTTCAGCTCAGCTTGTAGCTCTCTCTTTCTATTGCTAGATATTTGTATGCCAGTGGTAATCCATTTTAGTTTATTTGTTGCCCTTCTTGGGCAAGCTATGGGTAGAAATGTTTCGTTGAAAACATGTAAAAAGCTGTTTAAAAACTTATCAAAATATTCTGATCATAAGTTTCCTTGTTGTAATGACCAGTCTACCTCATTTAATCTATAACAGAACAAGTTTATGTTTTCTTCACTGAACTGTCTTTTAATGAAGCATTTCCCATTTTTTAATATTTATTTTTCGTAAGTTTAATTCTATAAGCAGAGCAGAGTGATCTGAGATACCTAGCTTTAAAGAGAATTTTGCAGTGTCCTCAAATGTATAATTTGTTAAAATATTGTCTATGCATATTGCTGTTCGCTCATTTCATCTAAAGCCATATTCTTGAATTACGTCAATAAACTTAGTTGACATACTTGTTTTGGTTGCTGTATCTATGCTAATATCAGCAGTAATTACAATTTTTTTCCTATTTTCTTTAGTGAGTTTATTTAGGAGACTCTGGAATTTATCTATGAATAATGTATGTACATCACTAGCTGGAATTCTGTATATAGAGATGATGATATTCTGTTGTTCTAGCTCTACACAACAACTTTCAAATACAAGCTCTTCATTTAGAAATTTAAAATCGTCTCTTTCTTAAATTCCAACGAATTGCTAATCAATGTATAGGAGGCTCCACGAGTACTGTTTTGCCTACAAAAACAACTAGTTATCCTAAAGTTATTTGAAACTGTGATTGAATCTTTCGTGAGACAGTTTTCGTTTAGGCAAATTACTTTGATATTTCTTCCTTGTAGAAGAATAATTTGCAACTCATCAATTTTTGTGGTTTTATCGTGAGTATATATTGCATTTAGGCCGTTTATGTTCCAGTGCATTAGGAATGAAGACTTAAAATTATTTATATACATCTTCCCTTTAATTGCCTCCTTCACTTTTACTGTTGAAATTTTCTTTCCAGAGCGATGTTTTACATGATTGATGTGACATTTCTCTGGAGTCACTTGCCATAAAAAAACATTGTGGATATTTCCTTTTACGAGTGGTGCGCATTGATGCGTAGTGAATTGGCGTTTCACATGTGATTTTTTAAGTTTTAACTCGGGCCACTGTAGCTAAACTTGTTGGGGATCCTCTTCTTGTTTCTTCAGCTTTGTCTCGAATCATTGGAGTATCTGGTTCTTCAGTGAAGCTGACGATTCCGTTGCTGCTGCTATAACTGTAGGTCGCATTAAGCCAGGCTTTTTTGATTCAGTTGTTTCAGTGTTATATCACATAGTGCTTCTTTGCCTTTCATATTTTTATGCATTCCATGGGTAGTGAAGTTTTCCCTTTTTTTACTGTCTGCGTTAATATATGTTGCAATACTGAAAAACTTAGAAATTTTTTCCATCTTTCGGTTAGTTGCTTCAATTTCTGCGTTCACACACGATGCTTTCATGAGGTCATGTCTCATAGGTATACTTGTTACGAACACTTTCATGCCTGTAACCTTTTCCAATACTTCAATTAAAGATCTCAAGGCAAACTTTGCTTCGCTTTTGTAGACATCATTTGCTCCAGCTAAAATAATGCAGGAGTTACAACTTCCTTGGTTGATGCATATGTAATGCATCGAGTAACTTCTCGTAGTGGAGCACCTGGCTTCATGAATTCAACAACACTTTGATTTATTATTTTTCCATTGATAATTTCTGCCAGTTCTTTTCCATGACTATCAGCAAGCAGATAAATAATGCCAGCATGTTGTTTTACATGTTGACTGTTGTTTGTTGTTTTCGGTTTTGAAACTTTTCGTTTAATATTTGCATCACTTAGTCCGTTTGTTGTTTCTGATAGCACAATGAATCTATTTTTGCACACACTATTAGGTTCATGTTTTCATTAAGAATGTGACACTTCGAGATTATTGTGAGGCAAGTTTAATTCGTTTCCATGGTTTTGGCCATTATTTTTCACTAACACACTATAACTGTTTGTACACATGCCTTTTGGTTTACTTATAGTTGTTTTGCACCATATTTTTGTTAGATGGCCATAAATTGTTGCATTCGATATGCGCACATTGTTTTGTTGCAATACGGTTTCACTGTCTTTTTGGGATTTTACTTCCTGAATGCTGTCTTCTTCCATCACTGTTTTCCACTTTTCTGTAGAGATTGGGTCTTCTTGTTTCATTAGCATCTCACATTTTCCCGTTTGAAGTTTTTTAATATACTGTTTTAGGGCACCGATTGTGAATTGTAAACTTGTTACATGTTCGTTTAACTTTGATATCTCGTTCTTACTATTCACACATACTTTCTTTTTTTCACCTAAATTTACGTTTTTTCGCAGCGATACATGACGTACTTTCACACTGGCTGCCATGTTTACTTTGGATGTTATTAGTAAAGAATTTAAAACTATGAAGATTCGAAGGTTTTCAATCTGAATGCTCCCAGTCATGATAACAAAACAGTAAAATTATTAGGATTTCGTATAGGCCAAAAACTCAGATGGGAGTCCCACACAGGGAAGATATGGGGAAAATTGGCACATGCCATATATCTGTTGTACAAGCTGGGGAACAGTGTCAATAAAGAACTTCTGTTATATGCATATTTTGCATTCTTCGAATTGCACCTGAGTTATAGAATACTATTAGGGGACAATTCAGTAGGCTCAAAATTAGTGTTTAAATGGCAAAAGAAAGCCATAAGGCACATAGCAGGACTTAGCCCACATGAATTATGTCAAGATTATTTTAAGAAACTAAATATAATGACAGTGCGTGGCCTGTCTTCGTTAAAGAGAATCTGAGTGAATTTGACTTAGGAGAACAGTTCATGGTCCTAACATAAGAAGTGGACATACAATTAATATGCCATATGCTAGGCTTGCAAATTAGTCTTTTGAGTTGGATGAAAAGTAAAGTAATTTACTCTGCTCAAGAGATCCATGAGTATGTGACGAATGACCCACTTTCCTTATGATAATGAACTATAAATTAACTACAAACTACTCACATACATTTGCCACACTGTGCAACTGTTTTATTAGTGTTTCATATACTTATTGTTAATTATCTGTTTGATTATTTATTTGTCAATCAGTGAACTATGTAGTTCATTTATCATGTATTGAATCTGTTAGTAAATTTCTTGTTGTTATTGACATTTTCACCAATATGTATTGTATCCATCTTGGATTATTACATTTTAGTTAATAAAATTTGTAATGTCGAAGTTAATATTATTATGATTGTTATTTTCATTTTGTTAACACTGATGACAGCAGTCACATGTAAATTTGCTCAATGGTGGAATGAAACATTCGTATTTGAGTCATCCAAAATGGAACTGAAATACTCTGGCGGCAACAAATTTGTGTATTAACATATTGATGTTCAAACTTCGCTGTTTCTATTCATGGGGTGAGGTGTGCTGTATGGTCACAGTAGCAGTTAGGGGACAGTCGAGTTGTGAAAAATGCTGTACACATCACACATCACAGATCTACACATCTGCATCCATTGTATGTATCGAATGCCAAGAATATCATCAAATATAGAAGATGCCGTGAATAACCATAAAGAAACAAATACAAGAAGTAGCTACCTACAACAATATATAACGAAGTAAGCAACATGTGAAATTCACGTAGCTACACCACTACAGTATACAACTCAGTAGGACTGAATCTTCCAGACAATACACCTGGTAGGCAGAGCCAGATAAATAACACTGAAGATTTTCCTCTATTAAGGAGAAAGGATGGTGCTCATCAGAAAATGGACATTAGCTGAGAGCAGTCGATTTAACTTATCGATGGAATGTCAGAACAAATGTGGGCTCTTTTACAATGAGATAGCACTAGCAACTGAAGTACATATTGTTCAGCTCACATACCTTCTCAGCGACCAATAGAACGAATAATTCCTAATCCGCACGAACCTTCACATCACAAAGTAAAGATCGCTAACACGCAAAGTACAGATGAGCACAGGCTAATAGTCAGTATCGTCAGCTTAACATTGAGTACAATGGAGCAAATAAGATCAATGGGAGGTGAAAACATACAACTACAAAAAATCAGGAAAAACATCGAACAGCTTATTAAACAAGATAGTACTTCAAATTTTACAGAGGAATGCACGATTGCAGTATCCAATAAAGAAAGTTTGCTGCAAGACGTCCACCAAAATGAAGTAAATGCCTCAGCATCCTCAGAGGTATTGTTTAAACTTACTTCAGGTATAATGTTTCCTGCACACGATGTTATAAGAAAGGACAGGCTTGCAGACATGCTTCCAGACGAAATAATGAGACTCTCAGTACCAGCAGCACCTTTGAGTGGTCCAGAAGATCTATCACATCATTTCTTATGCTCGTTATTTACAAAGGAAGAACTGTAAATTGCTTTAATCCACTCAGCGAACACAGCAAGAGGCGTGGACAATATCTATTATGAAATGCTGCAGAATTTATATGTATCTGTGAAAGGATGGTGTTTTATATATACAATCGAAATATGGTTACACGAATCATTTCCTGAAGATTGGACTATGCCAATCATTACACCAATTCTGGAATCTGGAAAGGATCCAACGTCTGTCGCCTCCTAAGACCCATACTACTACCATTTTGCGTTGCGAAAACCTTTAACAGTTAGTTAAAGATCGTCCTGAATGGTAGCTCAAAATAAATAATGTACTACCAGATTATAAACATAGTTTTTAGAAACATCCCTCTGCGTTGGATAATGTGACACAACTCACTTTGGGCATATAAAGTGGATCTGAGAAAAGGTAATATCTTACATGTATGATTGTGGATATTGTAGAGGCATATGATAATGTTATCACACCCTTATTATAGCAAAGAATGATAGAAATAAGACTGCCATACAATTGATTATGGTATAAGCAAATTTTTCATTCAAAGAATTATCTTCTTACAAGTAACAATTAAAAGTGTAGGCACAAGTTATGTCACTGTTGGACTTCGGCATGGATCAATGTCGAGTCCTATTATGTTTAAAGTTTACACAGCAAACATGGGAAACAGGCTGCCAAAGGCTTTTCAAGTAGTACAATATTCTGATGATATATGGATCTATAGTTCTGAAACCAGCCTTGAAAGAACGAGTAGAGTAAAGGGCACAGCAAAATTCTAATTAGAAACCTGGTTGACATCTAAGGACTTGTAGTTCTCAACCATTAAGACAACTGTGGTTAACTTTGGTAGGTGAATGATTCCTCAGGGACTAACAAACATAAGATTAAGTAACCAATTTTTCCAAGTGATGAGTCAAACTAAATTCCTAGGAATTATAATGGATTTGCACATATCATGGATAGGGCATACTGCATACCTCACAAAGAAGATTTAGCCTAGTCTCAATGCGATGCACTCAGTTACAAGAGTATGGTGGAGAGCAGATTGTAATATTCTACTATTAACATACAGAGATCTAATAAGATCTAAAGCATGTTGTTATATAGAGGCAACAGAAAATCGGTTTAGAAGCTAGAAAAACTTCAGTTTATCAGCTTCAGATATTAATATACAGATATCTAACAAGCTCCAAAATCGACTCTGAAAATATGTTGTTCTTAGAGGCAACAGAAAGTCGATTCAGAAACTAGAAGAAGTACAGTTTAACTGCTTCAGGACTTGCCTAGGAGTTACGTGGTCCACTCCAACCAATGCAATGTTGGAGTTAGCCACAGAAAGGCCCAGTACGTTACAATGGAAATTAATGATGGATATCTTCATCTTAAAAAGACTTTTTACAATTGATCGCCCACTGATACAGAAACTCGACAGGCTATATTAAGAAGCTATGAATAGACAGAGAATAAACATTGCCCGAGCGGTTCTAGGCGCTTCAGTCTGCAACCGCGCGACCACTACGGTCGCAGGTTCGAATCCTGCCTCGGGCATGAATGTGTGTGGTGTCCTTGGGTTAGTTAGGTTTGAGTAGTTCTAACTTCTAGGGGACTGATGAACTCAGAGCCATTTGAACCATTTTTTTGAAGACAATGCTCTGTGTTTCAGGGAATCAGAAGGGTGTCATCTATTATCAGCAGCTTAAGCCTGATGAAACTGTTAACACTGATCGCTACCAAGAACGAATGATCAGTTTCAATCAGCCATTGCGTGAAAAACGGCCGGAATATGGAATAAGGTAACACAAAGTCGTATTGCACCATGATAATGCTCCATCACAAGCAAAAAAAAAAAAAATGGGTCAGGGAAACGATCGAGGAGTTCCATTAGGGAATACTATGGGTGCGGCTTATTCTCCAGACTTGGCTCCGTCCGATTATCATCTATTTGCGTCACTGGGACAAGTTCCCGCTGAACAACGCTTCAATTTGCATGAAAATGTACTAAAATGGCTTGCTGACTGGTTTGCTTCAAAAGAAGAACTCTTTTTTTGGCGTGGCATTCATAGCCTGCTGGAGAGATGGGAGAAATGTATAACTAGCAATGGAGATTATTTTGAATAAAATATTGTTTATCAGTTTCAAACAACAGACCTATAATTATAGCAACCAAATTCCGGTTTCAAACTCTACACCAGGTATGTCCATGCCTTCACCCCTTCTTCCCCACCAGGGTCGAACCCCGTTTCTACTCCTGGCTGATCACTGTTGTGGCAAGTACTGCGTAGATAACTGCTTCTTCCATGTCCAAAGTGCTGTGTAACGTAAATTTACTCATTTGATTGTACCAGCATGACATAAAACGAACCCTTTAGTCCATAATTCCTTACAATCATAAAGTCATTTCATTCTAACTGTACAAGACAACAATAACTACTTAATAAATTCGAACCTAGGCCTCTCAGAAGTTTCAGTATGAGTAAATAGCAGCTTTACAAAAATATCGACTTCCACACTCACCATAGGAATAGGTACCCTTGGTTCGCTGGTGTAGAGTTACACGTGAAGTGAGTCCTATGACAGGGTTATGGGCTGTATGAATAAAACAGAAATGTATTTTATTCTCGAAATTTCAGAGAATATTCTCAGATTCGCATGAGTGAAGCGAATCGGTGATTATACTTCACCTGGGAGTGTTTCCAGCTTGCGTAAAAAAATGGGGAAGTTGCTCAATGCAAAGAACATTCTGTGAATAAAAATAGAGCATTTTCTCACAAGTGGGAATAATTCTCCGCTTTTTTTGAAATGAGTTCTGTAGCATATTTCGAGCTGAGTAACTTCTGCTGGGGTTAAGCTTTACCGACAATTTTTAGTAAAAGCAGTAGAATTAGCGTTGCTAGAAAGATAGCTCAAGAAAAACTGGTGAGAGAAAGTCTCGAAGTTTACGTAGATTTAACAATAAAAACATTATTTGGCTGGCGAACTTCCTTCCCAAAAATCATGAAGTAAGAGGAGGGGTGGCGACCTTTCAAAAGAACCTAAACCAAAAACATTTTTGTGCTGTTTAGTAGACCCATGTTTTCAGTTTCGTGTAGGAGAAGACTTAGGTATATGTGCAGGTGGATAGATAACAACTTCGTCACTGACATTTTCAGATGTTCATCCTCATGTTTGCTTACACCATACAACTTATGTTTGTTATGCAGCGAATAAGAAAGCAGATTAGAAAGATTAATAACTGGTTTATTACAAATGTAGAAATCTGTTTCTTGCAACGAAACCGCTTGGGCGACTGCTTAACTCTAGGATGCCCAGCCTTTCCCAGCCCTCTCTAACCCCCAGGGGGGTCATTTTGACCCCTTCTACACAGGGTGTTTCAAAATGAACATACTGGTTTTAAGGCGTTGTAGCATTTATTACGTTCAACTTAGATCGTAAAGAATATACCAAATGAAAGAGCAACTCAAACAGTCTTGTTTGAATACCTATGCGCAATGGGAAGAGTATGGAATGACAAAGAGTGACTGCAAAATGTGTTGAATGAGTGCGAGTCTTTCACGCTTAGTCCCAAGAAATACCCCTGCGGTAAGTTTATGTGCCTTTCCCTTATGGCGAATCAACTGTAACTGATGTTTCTTATCTTGATGTGCTACAACTATAGCCTGTGCCTCAATAGGAAGAAGCTGAACAAGACATCTTTATCTGGGAGCAGAATGGTTCACTGCCTCACTGGCGTATCTCAGTACGTTACTGGTTAAACGACGTTGTATGCCACCAATGGATTGTGCACAAGGGTCCGGTTGACACAGCATTTTATGCATGACCGCCACGTTCACACACGATCTGACGCAATCGTGTGTATGCGCCTCATATACTAGCCAATCTATATGACTTTAGAGACAGTGTTATTACAACAGTTACTCCTGACACATTGATCAAGGTTTCAGAACAACTCGCCTATTGATTCAATGTGTGATCAGTGTTCACACTGAATAATTGTAAGAAAAACTGTTAGTGTTTTTCTTTCATTTGGTGTATTATTTATAATTGTAAGGTGAATGTCTTTCAAAACCTTAAAACCCGTATATTCATTTTGGAACACCCTGTATATCTGTAACACTTTCAATTGTTATACCAAAATTGCAAGCAATTATTATATTTCTTTTCTTACATGATTTATATTTCATTTAAGATACTGTATTGTGAATAAAATGTAACAGAACCCAAACAACTTCAGTTGTTAAAAAAATCTCTGAAACCTATAAAAACCAGACAAAAGTAAGCCAGTGAGGGGGTTAACATAGTTATAAATGCATAGGAAAATTGAATTATTCATGGTTAGAGCAATTTTATCTAGTTTATACTTCCACATAAATGACAAATTTGTACAGTTTTCTTTTTCCATTTTCCACAAATCATTTTCATACAAACTGTGCACTTGGAAATAATCTTGTTACACTTGCAGAATTTAAGAACCGACATTTACAATTTTCTGTACTATTTCATCTTCATTTTCATTTACATTCTTTTCATAATCAAAGCACTATGAAATGAGCTACTCTCCACATACTCAGACAGTAGTTTCTCTGCAAGTTACTGAATACAATGTTTTCTTTTGATATCCTTCCTAGAAAGAGCCCTGAATATTAAGTAAGCATTTATTCCTGCTAGGTTAAGAATATTGTAGAGGGAGTGTACTCCCCTCTTCCTGAGAAGGCCTTGACTGAGTACTGCCTGACCATTTTGTCTACTATGTCCATCCCAGATTTTGTCTTGTTGCAGTAACTTAGGGTTTGTGGATTTTTTTCTCGTTTGTATTTATGTAACACTAGGCTGAAGGGAATTTATCATGACAATTTTTTTTACTTTATTTGCTCGATAGCCCAACAAAAAGTATGTAAGGAAAAGAAAGATTGCTACGCACTATTTATGATGACACAGCGAGTTGCGGACAGGCATAACGAAAAGACACTTAGACATTATCTTTCAGCCAAAATCTTCATCAGGAAAGGAAACACACACACGTTCTTTCATATAAGCACACGTAACCGCCATCTCTTGCAACTGTCACATAGAACAGAAGCAGTAATATGGACAGGACAGGGAAGGTGAAGGGATAGCAGGGTATTGGTGGAGCGAGAGAAGAGTCCCATGTTAAGAGAACGGGAATTTTCCTCCATTTCAGGGCATGATGATAGGTAATCAAAGCTCTGACAAAGAATATGGTTCAGTTGTTCTAGTCCAAGGTGGTATAGGTTGCCGAACAGGATACTCTTTTGTAGTTGGTTCTTTGGGTGGGTGTGAAGCGTTGGTGAAATCCTCAGTATATTGTGCAAGGGAGTTCTTGATTCTGCAGCTACGCTGTCCCAAGGTGGCCTGGCTGTATGTGACGGATTTTTTGGTTTGAAAGGGACTACAGCTGTCGAAATGCAAGTAATGTTGGTATTTGGTGGATTTAATGTGGGCAAAGGTGTGGATGGAGCTATCAGAGAGAAGGAGGTCAACGTCCAAGAAGGTGACTGGGTTGAGGGGGAACAGCTGAAGCAGTTGGGAGAGTAGGCGTTGTAGTTGTGAAGGAATGAAGAGGATGTATTACCCCAGAGTCCAGATCTTGAAGGCATCATCAATGAACCTGAACCAGACTAGGGGTTGACGTTTTAGGAGGCAAGGAAGGTCTCATCTTGACGGCTCATAAACAGACTGGCGTAGAGGGGTGCCCATGTCTGTGTTGCAGATTTGTTTGTATATCTTCATGTCAAAGGAGAAATAGTTGTGACTTAGGATAAAGTTCGTGAGATGTATGAGAAATGAGGTAATGGGTATGGAGTCTGAAGGATATTGGGGAAGGTAGTGTTCAGTTGCAGTAAAACCATGAGTATGAGGGATGTTGGTGTATAGTGAAGTGACTTCAACAGTGACAAGTACGGATCCACAAGGTAAAAGAATGGGGACAGTTGAGAATGGTGAAGAAGGTTGTTGATATCTTTGATGTGGGAGGTTAAATTATGGGTAATTGATTGGAGGTGTTGGTCAATGATGGCCAAACTTCTTTTGGTGGGGCCACAATAACCAACTACATTGGTGTGTCCAGCTTTGTTGAGTTTGTGGATTTTGGAGAGCATGTAGAAGGTGGGCATCTGGAGTATAATAGGGGTAAGAAGGGAAATGGATTCAGGAGAGGTTCTGGGGAGGGCCTTAGGCTTTAAACATTGATTGGAGGTTATGTTGGACTTCTGGGATGGGACCACTGTGGTTGAGTTTATAGGTGGAGGAGTCAGAAATTGGCAGACGCCTTCTGCCAAGTAGTCACTGCACTGTGATTCATAACAACAGCGGTGGAACCTTGGTCTGCAGGTAGAATGATTAGGACAGGATTTGTTTTGACATTATGTATGGTTGTCCTTTCTTCTGCTGAAAGGTTGGTGTTCTGGGGTAGGAACCTAGGGAAGGATGGTGAGGACAAGTTGGTGGAAATGAATTCCTGGAAGGGGAGGGGGGATCATGGTGGGGTGTTGGTATGAACTGGGAGAGGCAGGGTTCAAAATTGGGAGTAGGTTGACTTGTTTGAAGGTCTTGGTTTCAAAGAAGTTTTTCCATAGCAGGGATCAGAACAAGGGGATTAGGTCTTTGTCAAACCCAGTGTGATTTAATTTGGAAGTAGGTCTAAAGGTGAGGCGTTTGGATAGGACCGAAACTTCTGTGGGGCAGAGGATTTTGGCGCAAAACTTAACAACAGTGCTATGGGATTGTTTTAGTTCTGGATTTGGTGGAACGTTGGTAGGAAGTTCTGGGGATGTGGCCAGCTAGGCAAGGTCTAGGTGCTATGGGGGAGTGACAAGGAGTAACACTACACACAGGATACAGGTTGGATAGTGGTGCCCTGAGGCGGCAGTATGATCTCAGCAGGTTGGATAACTTATGGGAGTGATGTCTGGAAAGTTCCTGCAGGTGCTGAAGAGCAAGGGCTTCAATTGCAGAGATATGATGTATGTAGCAGGGATTGCACATTAGCAGTATCTTGTGGAGGAGTGGAGGTGCTTCTGGGAAACCTGTGCTGTGGAAATGTGTTTTTGCAGTACCATGTTCCTGAGGACCAGGTCTGATGGAATCTGAAAAGGTGACGGTCACTGTGAAAGAAGGAATGGGATACAGGGAAAGGAATTTTTATGATTAGACCATTAGGTGAGATTGTATAGTTTAGGCAGCATTTTAGAAACAAGTTGTGGGACTGGGTTTTAACCAGGGACAGGAATACTTTTCTGTTCTGTTGCAGAAAGAAGGAGCAGGGATACACTGTGGCAGGGATGGCGTAGGTACAACGGGAAAGGCCCGGAAATGGACAAAGGAGGTTGTTAGGTGGTTTGAAGGGAGATGAATAACAGAAAAGAGGCGTAAAATGTACTTAAAGACATGCAACAACACTCACACATACTCAAAAATACACTCCTGGAAATTGAAATAAGAACACCGTGAATTCATTGTCCCAGGAAGGGGAAACTTTATTGACACATTCCTAGGGTCAGATACATCACATGATCACACTGACAGAACCACAGGCACATAGACACAGGCAACAGAGCATGCACAATGTCGGCACTAGTACAGTGTATATCCACCTTTCGCAGCAATGCAGGCTGCTATTCTCCCATGGAGACGATCGTAGAGATGCTGGATGTAGTCCTGTGGAACGGCTTGCCATGCCATTTCCACCTGGCGCCTCAGTTGGACCAGCGTTCGTGCTGGACGTGCAGACCGCGTGAGACGACGCTTCATCCAGTCCCAAACATGCTCAATGGGGGACAGATCCGGAGATCTTGCTGGCCAGGGTAGTTGACTTACACCTTCTAGAGCACGTTGGGTGGCACGGGATACATGCGGACGTGCATTGTCCTGTTGGAACAGCAAGTTCCCTTGCCGGTCTAGGAATGGTAGAACGATGGGTTCGATGACGGTTTGGATGTACCGTGCACTATTCAGTGTCCCCTCGACGATCACCAGTGGTGTACGGCCAGTGTAGGAGATCGCTCCCCACACCATGATGCCGGGTGTTGGCCCTGTGTGCCTCCGTCGTATGCAGTCCTGATTGTGGCGCTCACCTGCACGGCGCCAAACACGCATACGACCATCATTGGCACCAAGGCAGAAGCGACTCTCATCGCTGAAGACGACACGTCTCCATTCGTCCCTCCATTCACGCCTGTCGCGACACCACTGGAGGCGGGCTGCACGATGTTGGGGCGTGAGCGGAAGACGGCCTAACGGTGTGCGGGACCGTAGCCCAGCTTCATGGAGACGGTTGCGAATGGTCCTCGCCGATACCCCAGGAGCAACAGTGTCCCTAATTTGCTGGGAAGTGGCGGTGCGGTCCCCTACGGCACTGCGTAGGATCCTACGGTCTTGGCGTGCATCCGTGCGTCGCTGCGGTCCGGTCCCAGGTCGACGGGCACGTGCACCTTCCGCCGACCACTAGCGACAACATCGATGTACTGTGGAGACCTCACGCCCCACGTGTTGAGCAATTCGGCGGTACGTCCACCCGGCCTCCCGCATGCCCACTATACGCCCTCGCTCAAAGTCCGTCAACTGCACACACGGTTCACGTCCACGCTGTCGCGGCATGCTACCAGTGTTAAAGACTGCGATGGAGCTCCGTATGCCACGGCAAACTGGCTGACACTGACGGCGGCGGTGCACAAATGCTGCGCAGCTAGCGCCATTCGACGGCCAACACCGCGGTTCCTGGTGTGTCCGCTGTGCCGTGGGTGTGATCATTGCTTGTACAGCCCTCTCGCAGTGTCCGGAGCAAGTATGGTGGGTCTGACACACCGGTGTCAATGTGTTCTTTTTTCCATTTCCAGGAGTGTACTTACAAATACGTCAAAAACGTATAAACACCTAAAAATACGCAAAAATGGATGAAACTGCGTAAAAATACGCACAAATATATTAAAAAATTACGGAAACGTGAGAGAGAAGGAATGGATGAAATGTGGGATTATGCGTGTATTGGAATGACGGAAGAGAGCGGGAATGGGGATTGGTTAGGTCAAGGATCACATGTTCGTGTGCCATGGTTAGGTGTGGAAAATAAAATACTAGAATACATGAGGATGAGGGAGGAAGTGGGATTAATAGAAATAAATAAAATTGTCGGTGGGAAGAATTTGGGGCGTCGGGTGCTGCATCAACAATCTGTGCAGTCATACAGCTGTGTTTTGTGTGTGGAGAATTTCTTGACAGGGTGGACGCAGAAGTGTGTGTGGTGTGGAAGGCAGTGAAAAACACAGAAGAGGAGGAAGGATGGAAACTGAGAAGTGTAATGCTATAGCAGATATTAATAAAGGAAAATGTCATGGGGTTGTGGGGTTGTCACTGAAAGAATTTCGGCCGTTGTTGACCAATACCTCCAACGAACTGCCCATAATTTAGCCCCCTCCCCCATGTCAAAGACAGCTACTACTTCCTTCACCAATGCTCCACCATCCCTCTCCTATCACCTCCTGGATCACTATGCATCACTGTTGATACCACTTTCCGATACACCAACGTCACTTATGACTGTGTCTTTACCACTTTTGAACACTACCTTCCCCAGTGTCCCTCAGACACCAAATCCACTACCTCATTCCTCATACACTTTACTAACTTTAACCCAACTCACAACTATTTCTCCTTTACATACAAACAAATCCACAGCACAGCGATTGGTACAAGCAGGGCACCCTTCTATGCCAACTTGTGTATGGGCCATCTAGAGACCTTTCCTAGCTTCCCAAAACGCGAAATCTCTAGTCTGGGTCCTTCACAACCTTAATGCCTCCTCTCTTAACCGCATCAGAGTGTCGTCCTCAATCCAGCATGCCACCTTCCTCGACGTTGATGTCCTCCTCTCTGCAGACTTCATCCACACCCCTGTCCACATTAAACCCAACAAACACCAACAGTACCTACATTTCGACAGCTGTCACCCCTTTCACACGAAAAAGTCTCTCCCATACAGCCTGGACACCTGGGGACAGCATATCTGCAGCGTCCAGTCTGCAAACAGATCTTCTGTGCCATTTCCCCTCGCAACCCCAACCAATCCTGTCACCACTCCCAAGAGCTAGTCACTCAGTATCCATTATCACCCCAGACTGGAACAATTGAACCACATCCTTCATCAGGGTTTTGATTACCTATCATCAGTGGGACATCATACCCAGGAACGTTCCCACTCCTCCTAAATTGATCTGTCATCCACTGATCGTCCACAACATCTTAGTCCATCCATCCCTATACCAATTCCAATGCCAGCCCCTCTTCTCTGTGGATGACTCAGGTGTAATACCTGCCCATTCCCCCTACCTAGCACTTACTACTCCAGTTCTGTAACAGGCTTATCCTATCCCATCAGAAGCCAGACCACCTGTGAAAGCAGCTATAGCGTAGAGCAGGTCTGGTGCAGTCACTTCTCAGCTTTTTATATTGGCATGATTGGTAACCACCTGTCCAACAGAATGAATGGCAACTGCCTAACTGTAGCCATGAGAAAACTAGACCACCTTGTGACACAACATGCAGCTGAACATAACATGCTTGATTTCAATGAGTGCTTCACTTCCTTAGTCACCTGAATCCTCTCCTCCACCATTAACTTTTCTGAACTGTCCAGATGGGAGTTATCCCTGCAACACCTTCTCCATTCACGAAATTACCCTTCCCTCAACCTTTGGTAACCTACTGTCCCCATACCCTCCACCAAACAGCTTCCATCCCCTCTGTCCTTTCACCTTCACCCTATTGCCGTCTCCCACCCTCTTTATGCGCCGCCCTCTGTCAGTACACCAGCCCTTCTTTCCCCTTCTCGACTTCTTTTTCGCTCCACGTTTCCTTCCCTCACCTTACACTCTTCCCCCCCAGCCACCTAATGCTGCACCTGTTGGCAGTCTAGTCCCTGCATGCTCTGCCATGCAGTGCTCTGCTCTCCCTCCCACCTGTATCCTGTTATCCCTTCTCCTTCCCCCACTCCATCCAGATTGCTGCTTCCATTCTACATGACAGATGCATTCTGGTTCGAACTGGAGGTGGTGGCAGTTATGTGTGCAAGAAGTGTGCTTGCTTGTGGGAATAAATGTGTGTGTGTTTCCTTTTCTGACAAGCCTTTGGGCGAAAGCTAATGTGTAAGTGTGTTTTCGTTGTGCCTGTCTGCAACTCAGTGTGTCGTTTTTACTGTGAGTAGCAATCAATCTCTTCTTTATATTGTGAATATTCCAACCTGGAATTTCCATGTTTGATTTTGATTAAAGACTCTTTTTCCATCCCACAACGCTGCGCTGTTGTCCTTTGTTAATATTCGCTATAGCATTACTCTTCCCAGTCTCCATTCTTTCTCTTCTGTCCTGTATTTATTCACTGCCTTCCAAACCACACATACTTCTGAGCAACACAGTATCAACGATCTCGTCCATGTACAATGCACAGCGGCATAACTGCACAGATAGTTGATCCAGCATCTGATGCGCCAAATTTGTCCCACCGATAATTATGTTTATTCCTACTGATCTCACCTACTCCCTCATCCTCATACACTGTATTTTAGCGTTTTATTTCCCCATATCTACCAAAGCCACGCGAACTTGTGACCCTCGACCTAACCGATCTAGCTTCCCCTCTCTTCTCTTATCCTAGCATACGCATACTCTCATACCTTATTCGGTCCTTTTCCGCATGTTACTGTAGATTTTAAAAGTATTTTTGCGTATTTTTAGACAGTTTTTGCGAATTTGTAAGAATTTGTACGTATTTTTACTATTGGTGCGTATTTTTGCGCATCTGTGTGAGTTTAGGCGTATCTTTACATATGCTTTATGCATCTTTTCTGCCTTTTCTCGTGTGCTAGCCGATGCTGATATCCTGCAATTGAAACACTTCTTTGCCACCATTACCTACAACCAAAGCCAACCTAATCCTAACTTTTAACCCTGCCTCACCCACTTCATACCGTCATCTAACTGTGATACTCGCCCCCCCCCCCCTATCCCTCATAACCACAGGTTGGTCACGTTCCAAGAATTCCTTACCTCCAAGTTGGCTTCATCATCCTTCCCCAGATTTTTTCCTCAGATCACCAAAATTTCAGCAGAAGAAAGGACAGCCATACACAACCTCAAAACTAATCCTGACCTAATCATCCTAAATGTAGACAAAGGTTCCATCATTGTTGTTATGAATCACCGTGACTACCTGGTGGAAGGCTTCTGCCAGTTATCTTGCTCCTCCATGCCGGAGTGACCCCATCCCCGAAGTGCCACTTAACCTCCAAACACCGCTTAAAGCCTTAGCAGTCCCTTTTCAATCATTCTACCCAACAGCTTCCTCCCCTCTGTCCTCTCATCTCCTCCCTATTCTTATCTCCAATCGTCTTTGAGTACCACCCTCAACAAACGCGCCCACCTGTCTTTTCCCTTTTCCACTCCTATTCTTTTTTGCTCTCTGCTCTCTACCTTCCCCCTCCTTGCCCCATAGCCTCTCAACACTGCGCCTTTTGGCCATCTAGTACCTACAAGCTATGTCAGACAGCGCTCTTTTCTCTCTGTACCTGTACCCTACTATCCCTTCCCGTTGTCTGCTCTGTCTTGAATGTGAAAATATGACTATGACATTTGTTGCAAAACATCACATTCACTACTAAGACTAAAAATTTTGGACTACATTTTACTTGGAAACAGGTATGGAATCAGGCATAAGAAACCATTATAAATGATAAACATTTTTTTCAAAATTTTAAAATATAAGGTACATGACCAGATTACAATATTTTCAAAAGGTGAGAATGAAGTACCCTGCACTCTCCCCCATGTGCACTGTGTGGGTATACTTGCTGTCAACATCTACAGTTAACCAGTACTTTTGTCCATACTTGTCAGACTTGAAAGCCATGACTTGTGTGAATGGGCACCTAGTTTTACACAGGAAGAGTTGTTCATCTATCATAATATCAGATCCAGGTTTGTAACGCATTGTGCAGTTTTCTATGAATTTGTTCCAAACAGCAGAAACCAGTGCAAATTTACCAACCTGTAAAGGAAGAGAGGAACCTCATAATATAAAAGACTATGTTTCTACTTATAGTTTCCACACAAAATGGTAGGCCCCAGGAGTTTGACCATTAGCTGTAAAGGGCTGTACTTTTGCAACCTCTCATCCCACAAGCATAAATAATTGCAATAGATGCTTCTGTTTCTTTTGTGGTCACTGACCAGCTGTCATTTCCAATTACTCTTTGTGCCTCTCTTATAGTACTTTCAAAATATGTTTGATTATACAGGGCGAGTCAAAAGTCCTTGGAGACCTTCATAAGTTGGAAGATTAAAGGGAAATTTGAAATGTGATGATGGGAACATGTGGGGTCGTAACTTTTGGAGTGAATGTCATTCATGGCCGCCATCTTGAAATCCACCATTTTGGATTCAAGTCATTTTTTTTAATGGGATGGTGGTGTATGACGGATCAAATAACACTCGCTTGAGCTCTGGAATTTAGTGTTGTAACTTGTTTTTGTCTATTTTGTACAGTTTAGAGGTTATTAATGTTCAAAGTTGGGAAATTACCTTCATACTGACTGCTACAACACATGTTCTACGTGTTGTCCATCCCGTGCAAAGCACAACTGTAGTCGCTGCAACCACTCTGACTGCACATGGAGGAGTGTGTCTCCTGCAATTTGCTCACAGATGTGTTGTATGCGTTCCTCCAGGTGTCTGAAATCACGGATGCTCTCAGCATACACTATCTGCTTATGATGTCCCCATAGATAAAAATCAAGGGGCGTTAAATCAGGGGATCCAGGCGGCTACTCCACGGGACCACAGCGACCAATCCGCTTCCCTGCCAGTTGTTCCTCCAACCATTCACCGACACCAATGCCATAGTGTGGAGGGGCTCCATCGTGATGAACGTAAGATGGGAAAATACCATCAGCGTTCAGTGTGGAAGGGAACACAAGGTCCTGCAGCAGCATCAGATACTGTGGTGCAGTTAAGGTGTCGTAAATGAAAAATGGCCCAATGATGCGGGTGTCCCATATGCCACGCCACACTATCACCTTCGTTGGACTATGTTCTCGAACTGGGGCAACCCAGTTCGGATTTACGTCACTCCAGTATCGACAATTATATCAATTAACCTCCACGTTCCAAGTGAAATACGCCTCGTCGCTGAACAGTATGCCCTTGGCAAACAAAGGATCCAGTTCGTGTTGTTCAGTAGCCCATAGGCAGAACTCCAACCGGCGATCAGGGTCATCCTCGTTAAGTCGATGTTGCATCTGCAGCTTGTAAGGATGCCACTTATTGGTGTGCAATATCCGGACAACGGAGGTTTGGCTTATTCCACATGCTAGGGACGCACGATGGGTACTTCGTTTAGGACTTTTCACAAACGACGCAACAACCTCAGTTGCAGTTTCCTCATTGGTGGCAGTCCTTGGTCGCCCACTACGTGCCCTATCGTGAACAGAGCCCATGTCGCGGAATTTGGTGATCACGTGAGCCACCGTGCTGTGCGATACCGGTTCTCTGTCTGGGTGCCGTCTGTTGTAGTCAGCTGTTATTGTTCCCCTGATAGAAGGATGATTTCTATCTTCTGTCCACGTGTCAGACCCATTTTAGATCACCTGGAAGAAAGAAAGACATGATTCGGTATCAAGGTAACTTTGAACATGAATAACTTCTAAACTGTACAAGATAGACAAAAACAAATTACACCACTAAATTCCAGAGCTCAAGCGAGTGTTATTTGATGTGTCATACACCCCCCTTCCCATTTAAAAAAAATGACTTGGATCCAAAATTGGGGATTTCAAGATGGCGGCCATGAATGAAATTCACTCCAAAAGTTGCGGCCCCACGTCAAACCTATGTTCCCTTCATCACATTTCAATTTTTGCTTTAATCTTTCAACTTATGAAGGTGTCCAAGGACTTTTGACCCGCCCTGTATAGTTGTCTATGAACATGTCCCACACACCTGATACTTGTTCATCACTGAAATTTCTTTTTACACATGTCGTAGGTCTAGAGAATCTCTCAAAATACTATGATTAGGAAGACGTCCATCTTGTGAATTAGCCATTACTTTGCTACAGTGTGTGCTATCAGGAGCAATTTCCTTACGTGTTACAACAGCTAATAAAAGAAACATTCACTTTTTCTACACTCCAAGGAAAATGATCTTCTCTCTTTGTCTTATAAGAAACTTCTTCGTCTACAAAACACCATCATTTTTAAATTAAGCTAATTAATAACTGTCAAAGTGTGGATAGCAATTCTAAATTCTAAATTAGGTAGTGTAAAATTATATTCAGATCAGGATACTATTATGATAAATTAGTAGCATTACTAATAGTAAAATGTTCTTGTATTGTATTGTATTGTATGGTATGGAACTGGGGACCTAGAAACGACGGAGGGGCTTCGTCCCTTCCGTAGCCCTCAGTGGTTCACAACTCCACAACAGGCTTCAGCAGTCCACTCACCCCACTGCTGCCCCACACCAAATCCAGGGTTATTGTGTGGTTCAGCCCACAGTGGGCCCCCTGAGAACGTCTCACACCAGACAAGAGTAACCCCAATGTCTGTAATTTCGCACCTTACAAGCACCCATCCCCATACTTTGCCGTGATCTACAAACACAATTAGGTTCAAATGGCTCTGAGCACTATGGGACTCAACTGCTGAGGTCATAAGTCCCCTAGAACTCAGAACTACTTAAACCTAACTAATCTAAGGACATCACACACATCCATGCCCGAGGCAGGATTCGAACCTGCGACTGTAGCGGTCGCGCGGTTCCAGACTGTAGCGCCTAGAACCGCTTGGCCACTCCGGCCGGCCACAATTAGGTATCATGTGATAGGTTGTACATCGTATGTATGAATATATAAAGGAGACTGACATTGTCACGTACAGCTTGTAAACAATTGTTAACGCTTATTGCATGAAAGGTGATGGAGTGTCTTTATTATCAGAACGGCGTAATGAATGATTATCTATACTAGTAGAGGTTGTAACGACAGTGGAAGTGAAACGGGAGGCGGAACCCAAGCCCTGGGTGGAAGGCCCACACAGGTGTGGTGGTTCAGCTCCACACAGGAAGTGCCATGACGGACAGTCTGGACACCTGAGTGCGAAGACACAATACACCGGCGAGCGGCCGCTATCGGCCGCTGTTGTAGTAGGGCCAGAAGGATAACCGGATAATACTTCCGAACCCTCTGCAGATCTTGGACGCAGGTGAGAGGAACGAAGAAACGGCACCTCGAAAACCACGCAGGCTGGGTTATTTCCGCGGATTTTTACTCAGAAGCCTACCATTGTACGAGTATAGGTTTTTCCTCGCAAACTTTCCGCGCTGGACGACAAAAGACTAAAATACGGCTGGTCGGCGTTCGGAAGAATCTGTAGAGAGGGAGAATATTCCATTGTTTCGGGAATGTGATTCGTTTTCGGAATTACTATGGTGAGGAGCTGAGCCTAGCTGGGAGGCCAGCGATGGAGAGACGAGGTCTTCCGTTGTGAGCGCCCGTGTGTGACGGTAGCTCGATATCAGCTTTGTTGGTTCAGATGGACTTGCTGTGTATGGCTCTCAGGAGAGTTTATAGTTAGATCAGTTAGGCACTGTACTGTTGCGAACCTATACGATTCTGGACTTCACCTCCGGGTTGGAAGTCGTCGTTGAGTACGCAGCGTTCAGTAATTGAGAGCACTTCCTCTGCCTATACTTACGTTGAGACGTTATCTGAAATCCATCCTTGTGGCTAGGAGTTCGCGTTTCTCGTCTGAAGAACACAGAGAGGAGAAGACGGTATTAGAGAATACTAGTCAGAGGACCGCCTTCTGCCGCCCTAGTGTTTGAAAGAGTTTTTATTTTGTGGCTGGAGTTCTTCCATTGACGCAGACATGTACGAGAACCAGCACGCTGACGCACCAGACGCAGTACATACGGTGATAGAGCAAAACTGCTTCGGCTTATTAGGGCTACAAAAGCTAAACAGCTGTGATCACGTTAGTGTATTTCCACTGAGGTTCGACACCACCGTAGATCATCTTTGAAAGTAGTGTCTTCTAGTGTTTGGTACGTAGGTGATGTCAGTCATTTCGCATTATTGATATTAGACCGCACAGTCATAATAAAGGGCAGAATTGGGCAATTGATCAGTAATTTTACTTAGGAAATGTAAACTTTGTAATATAAAGGGATTTTTTTATCTACAATAAATACACTCCTGGAAATGGGAAACAGAACACATTGACACCGGTGTGTCAGACCCACCATACTTGCTCCGGACACTGCGAGAGGGCTGTACAAGCAATGATCACACGCACGGCACAGCGGACACACCAGGAACCGCGGTGTTGGCCGTCGAATGGCGCTAGCTGCGCACCATTTGTGCACCGCCACCGTCAGTGTCAGCCAGTTTGCCGTGGCATACGGAGCTCCATCGCAGTCTTTAACACTGGTAGCATGCCGCGACAGCGTGGACGTGAACCGTACGTGCAGTTGACGGACTTTCAGCGAGGGCGTATAGTGGGCATGCGGGAGGCCGGGTGGACGTACCGCCGAATTGCTCAACACGTGGGGCGTGAGGTCTCCACAGTACATCGATGTTGTCGCCAGTGGTCGGCGGAAGGTGCACGTGCCCGTCGACCTGGGACCGGACCGCAGCGACGCACGGATGCACGCCAAGACCGTAGGATCCTACGCAGTGCCGTAGGGGACCGCACCGCCACTTCCCAGCAAATTAGGGACACTGTTGCTCCTGGGGTATCGGCGAGGACCATTCGCAACCGTCTCCATGAAGCTGGGCTACGGTCCCGCACACCGTTAGGCCGTCTTCCGCTCACGCCCCAACATCGTGCAGCCGCCTCCAGTGGTGTCGCGACAGGCGTGAATGGAGGGACGAATGGAGACGTGTCGTCTTCAGCGATTGGAGTCGCTTCTGCCTTGGTGCCAATGATGGTCGTATGCGTGTTTGGCGCCGTGCAGGTGAGCGCCACAATCAGGACTGCATACGACCGAGGCACACAGGGCCAACACCCGGCATCATGGTGTGGGGAGCGATCTCCTACACTGGCCGTACACCACTGGTGATCGTCGAGGGGACACTGAATAGTGCACGGTACATCCAAACCGTCATCGAACCCATCGTTCTACCATTCCTAGACCGGCAAGGGAACTTGCTGTTCCAACGGGACAATGCACGTCCGCATGTATCCCGTGCCACCCAACGTGCTCTAGAAGGTGTAAGTCAACTACCCTGGCCAGCAAGATCTCCGGATCTGTCCCCCATTGAGCATGTTTGGGACTGGATGAAGCGTCGTCTCACACGGTCTGCACGTCCAGCACGAACGCTGGTCCAACTGAGGCGCCAGGTGGAAATGGCATGGCAAGCCGTTCCACAGGACTATATCCAGCATCTCTACGATCGTCTCCATGGGAGAATAGCAGCCTGCATTGCTGCGAAAGGTGGATATACACTGTACTAGTGCCGACATTGTGCATGCTCTGTTGCCTGTGTCTATGTGCCTGTGGTTCTGTCAGTGTGATCATGTGATGTATCTGACCCCAGGAATGTGTCAATAAAGTTTCCCCTTTCTGGGACAATGAATTCACGGTGTTCTTATTTCAATTTCCAGGAGTGTATATAAGCAAGAAACAACGTCTATCATTTAGTAGGATAGTTGCCTTCATTTGTGTTTAGACTGTAATTTATAGAATTAAGAGATCCTAAGATCTGCTTAAGGGGGTAGTCAGACAGAGCCAAATCTTCATCTTAGCGTTTATTATTTTCCGTTGCGCACAGTCATTTTACACCCGCCTGGGGTAGCATCATGGAAAGTTTCTGTGCAGCAATAGTGTAAATGAGTCAGCATAAGGGGAACCAGCCCTTATTCACCGAGGCAGATGGAAAACCGCCTTAAAAACCGTCCTCGGAGTGGTTGGCACACCGGACCTCGACACTAAACCGCTGGGTGGATTCGTGCCGGGGACTGGCACACCATCATGCCCGGAAAGCAGTGCGTTAGACCATAACGCTAATGGGGCGGGCGAAAATTCGATAATATTGTCAGAAAATGCACTTTCGTAAACTGTCTATAATCATCTTAATAATTTGTTGCCGTACATAAAAGTAAAATCGAAACCTAGTGCAACTTTTCCAGAACACATTGATGCCATTTCCTTATTTGTACATCGAACCGTTTGCCTGTTTGAATGAGTTGAATACAATGTAAGATTATGAATTTGTTCTGTGTGTGTTGCCGGACATAGCAGAAGACATCACACCAAGAACCTTGTCAAGGAGGAGGGGAGGTAATGAGAAAGAACTCCCTCGTCAGAGAATATACTTCGAATTCATACGAAATTGAGAACTTCCTTACAGAATGTTTTTTTTGTTCTGAGAATCTTCTCCAGAGACTGTGCTATTTTTTATTCATGTGACTCAATGAGCAAGTTGGCATTTCCAGACTTCTGCTGTTGGAGCCCTGGTGCAGCTGGTATACATTAGGTGTGCTGTATACTACTGGATTTATGCCCTGTGCTATTATCAGTATAGATGCCTAACTCTAGCTGTCCGAACCTGCTGGCCAATTGGCCAAAGATGCTTGTATTTCGTTTCTTGCCTAATTACAAGATGGCTACCATGAAATATCATGAGAATACAACATAAAAATACACTACTGGTCATTAAAATTGCTACACCACGAAGATGACGCGCTAAAGACGCGAAATTTAACCGACAGGAAGAAGATGCTGTGATATGCAAATGATTAGCTTTTCAGAGCATTCACACAAGGTTGGCACCAGTGGTGACACCTACAACGTGCTGACATGAAGAAAGTTTCCAACCGATTTCTCATACACAAACAGCAGTTGACCGGCGTTGCCTGCTGAAACGTTGTTGTGATGCCTCGTGTAAGGAGGAGAAATACGTACCATCACGTTTCCGACTTTGATAAAGGTCGGATTGTAGCCTATCGCGATTGCGGTTTATCGTATCGCGACATTGCTGCTCGCGATGGTCGAGATCCAATGACTGTTAGCAGAATATGGAATCAGTGGCTTCAGGAGGGTAATACGGAACGCCGTGCTGGATCCCAACGGCGTCGTATCACTAGCAGTCGAGATGACAGGCATCTTATCCACATGGCTGTAACGGATCGTGCAGCCACGTCTCGATCCCTGAGTCAACAGATGGGGACGTTAGCAAGACAACAACCATCGGCACGAACAGTTCGACGACTTCTGCAGCAGCATGGACTATCTGCTCGAAGACCATGGCTGCGGTTACCCTTGACGCTGCATCACAGACAAGAGCGCCTACGATGGTGTACTCGACGACGAACCTGGGTGCACGAATGGGAAAACGTCGTTTTTTCGGATGAATCCACGCGGTAGCGTTCTCGCTTCCCGGTCACGGGGTCCCGGGTTCGATTCCCGGCGGGGTCAGGGATTTTCACCTGCCTCGAGATGAGTGGGTGTTTGTGTTGTCCTCATCATTTCATCATCATCCAGGAAAGTGGCGAAATTGGAATGAGCAAAGATTAGGTAATTGTACGGGCGCTGATAACCACGCAGTTGAGCGCCCCACAAACCAAACATCATCATCATCATCGGATGAATCCAGGTTCTGTTTACAGCATCATGATGGTAGCATCCGTGTTTGGCGACATCGCAGTGAACGCACATTGGAAGCGTGTATTCATCATCGCCATACTGGCGTATCACCCGGCGTGATGGTATGGGGTGCCATTGGTTACACGTCTCGGTCACCTCTTGTTCGCATTGACGGCACTTTGAACAGTGGACGTTACATTTCAGATGTGTTGCGACCCGTGGCTCTACCCTTCATTCGACCCCTACGAAACCCTACATTTTAGCAGGATAATGCCCGGCCGCATGTTGGAGGTCCTGTACGGGCCTTTCTGGATGTTCGATGTTCGACTGCTGCCCTGGCCAGCACATTCTCCAGATCTCTCAGCAATTGAAAACGTCTGTTCAATGATGGCCGAGCAACTGGGACATCACAATACGCCAGTCACTACTCTTGATGAACTGTGGTATCGTGTTGAAGCTGCATGGGCAGCTGTACCTGTACACGCCATGCAAGCTCTGTTTGACTCAATGCCCAGGCGATTCAAGGCCGTTATTACGGCCAGAGGTGGTTGTTCTGGGTAGTGATTTCTCAGGATCTATGCACTCAAATTGTGTGAAAATGTAATCACATGTCAGTTCTAGTATAATATATTTGTCCAATGAATACCCGTTTATCATCTGCATTTCTTCTTGGTGTAGCAATTTTAATGGCCAGTAGTGTACTTTTAGACCCTGCTCCCACATCAACCTATTACATCAGATACTGATTTGAAGTTCAAAGTCACAAATAAGTAAAGAATTCCTTATCATATATGGACCAGTGGAAATCTTTTTGCATAAATGCAACATGGCGCACAAAGTAGGTGACAAGAATCTGTAGGCCCGCCAAAGCTACAGGCTCTATCAGATATCTACAGCCAGGGAGTTTAGAGATCACTGGGTATTACCCAAGGAGATTAGAATGTTATTTGTCGCTGAGGGACAAAAGAGTCAACATCACAGGGGGCTTAATGTGCGGCCATGAAATTTTCCTGGTGTATCAGTAGTGTGTTGAAGTTCACGTGTTGCTTACATGTTCATCCTTGAAGCTAACAAATCGTTCATGACAACTGGTTACACAAGTCCAGCTTTAGTGAAAATGGAAACCAATGACGTGATCCCAGCTGATACCAGCCAAGGGTCAATGTAATACTGCATAAGGGCCATACCATCGAGCCAGTCGTGACATACTCTACATCAAAAGAAAAATTACAGATCAGCGCCAGTAGGGTACCACAGAAGCGTCCTTTCAAGGTCCATGTCCTCAGAATTAACAAAAGAAAGCGGAATGTTATTCATCACATACAGGTGTCTCATTCCATTCTCCAGCACAAAACACCCAGCAACAAAGTCAAGACACCGATTACCATCATCACAACAGGTACCAGCTCCTGATGCAAATGCGCCAATGAAGGCAAAATAAAGTTACACACACACAGTGGGGGGTTTTTCAAATTTTTGTCCATGTTCTACTATATTACAAAAACAGAGTTTCACTATGTCATCATGAAAGGCATCATTTAATATTGTTGCAATGTTAGCTTTACCTAATCCGTCAAGATCAATACTTCGTTTATATGTTTATGATTTTTAGATATTTTTTTAGTTACTGCATTAATGTGTCCCAGATCTGTCACTCCCTCTCTACCACACGCATCACACTTCCCTAGTAGCAAATATGGAAAACAAAAAAGTGCCTATGTATATTGGCTTGTTTTACAACCACCTAGACCTTTAGATTTACAAGGGTAGTAATCGTAACTAAATTGAATATATTAATTTGACATGTATAAGTTTAACAACTGATAATTTAACAGTATGAGGAATAAAATAAAATGGGATAAAAAGATAGTAGCAGTGGGATTCGAATCCGAACCGACGAGCTGGCAGTCTGTGCACCTGAGCAGTGAGTCTTAGTACCGTTATGTCAACAGCTGCTTAAAAGATCCCTCATCCTCTACTCTTAAATCTTTAGACAGCATTTTACCTTGCCGGCCGTTATGACCGAGCGGTTCTAGGCGCTTCAGTCCGGAACCGCGCTTCTGCTACGATCGCAGGTTCGAATCCTGCCTCGGGCATGGCTGTGTGTGATGTCCTTAGGTTACTTAGGTTTAAGTAGCTCTAAGTATAGGGGACTGATGACCTCAAATGTTAAATCCCATAGTTCTTAGAGCCATTTGAACAAAGTTTTACCTTTTCCTAGGGCCTACTCGTGGCAAATATTCAAGAGATTTGAAACTAAATTTCTCCTCTACTCGAAGAGATCATCCACAGAATTCACTGTGTTGCTTACACAATGATTTACACATGCTTTCAAAAAAAAAAATACTGGCTTTGTGCTGTTACCAACGTAGTGCCCTCGGTGCCAGCAGGGATGACACTACATCAGAGCTTGTACATTTGAAAACAAACGTCTCTGTCCCTTTTCTGAGTTGATCGAAGTGTGGCTGACCACCATTTCAGCATTCAGCATTGGTTTCTAGTTATTGTGGAAAAATGTTTTCATCCATTTTATTTGCATGCCAGCACACATTAAAAGAAAAGTGGAGTGTATTTTGTACGATTTCTGGTCGTTTTTGAAGAAAAATGGAGTTTATTTTTGACTGATTTTTACCTCACATCCCGAGAGAAATTGCACAAGTTTAGTGCAATAGTTACAGTGTGCTGTAGAACATTAGCACAGGATCACTGGCTGCCACTGCAAGCATGGTAGTAACGTAGTAGTGGATACTGATATGGTTGATATTGCAAATGTTGCCTGCACTCTGGAAGTTCAGAAATGGGCAGCAAACGGCCCAACAGTTGGGTAGTAAGGACACAAACAATTCAGTTCCCACAACAGACACTCCTGAGAAAGCAATGCATTCCCTAACAGCAGGAAATATGCTGGCTGGTATAACACATATCAATAACAGACATGGGTGCATACATTGTATTTGTAGAAGGAGAAAATTGTAATACGGGAAAGTTACATGTAATCGCCCTGGGAAGAAGTAGTTCAAAGAAAGTAACAATGACATTCTTAATATCTCAGTTGCTAACAGAAACAGGTATAAAACTGAAACCAAAATTGAGCAGTCAGCAAAGATGTTGTGGTTGCTCGATGTCTTTCAGCAAAAGGTATGGAGGCTTACATCTGTAAGCTGTTTGACATGTTATACAAATTTTAGCGTCGACAGAGTTCGATATGAAACATTCTGCATCCTCCCACTCCTCTGCTCACATCTCACCCAGACGGAGAAGCTACTATTAACAGCTTTTGTGCTTTAATGCTGTAGATCTTTCTTTCTCTCTCTAAAAAATTAAACATACGTGTTAAGGACACAGGCTCTTATATGGAATGGTGTTTGCAGGCTTCTGCAAATCTGACAATGGCTTTTAAACTGCTCCAGTGTTATGAACTATCGGCTGTCTCAAACAGAGAAAGTCTTTATAGAGAACTTATCAGCAAGCACATGTCCGTAGCTTGTATTTGCGAAACTTGGTTTATCTATCACATCGAATGCAATCCGAAGGTTATGCAACGGTTAGACATGACAGAGAGGATGGAAAACGAGACGTAGCCCATTTTAATTAGGATACAATTCTGTCTAAAAATTTTTACGTCACTGTTAGGGCGACAAACTGCCAAGCAGTGGTCCCTGTTACTCTCCTAACAGCTCATTTACCATTTTCACCATTTACAAACTTTTCCTCAGTGTAAATTACGAAACTTTGCTGTGAATCAGATTATACGCCAGCTTCAAACGCCTCAACATGCACCACTCTGTATGGAGTTGTGGAATAGATGACTTAGATGGCAGAGATCTGTTTACACTTCACAAAGATCTACATCTACTTCTTCTGATCGATGGCTCCCACGGCACATAACCTGTACAGATGACCATGAGCTGTTGATTTGTCATTGTGTTTTGCTGACTTTCGCCACCGTGTAACGGAGTGGACAGTCAAAAGTGACTCTGTTTGCTCAGATCATCTCTTCTGGAAATTTCGATAAATCCTCTATGAATCCAGTTTATATTATATATGCAAACAGCAGCAAACATATTCTACATCTACCTCTACTTGTACATCTACATCATTAGTCTGCACTTCACAATTAAAGGTCTGGCAGAGAGTTCATCAAATCACCTTCAAGCTATTTTTCAATCTTTCCACTCTCGAACATCGAGTGAGAAAAACGAACACTATACTCTGTCCATGAGATGTCTGATTTCTTCATTTTTGTTATCACTATTTCTGCCTAGGTGACCAATTCATCAAATAGGTTTATTTCACCTAGACCTGTTATACGTGACTAAATATCTTCACTGTCACACTGAAATTCGACCTCAAGGGAGACAACATCTTTGTAAGCTGCAATGAACAGTCGCCTTCAGTAGTGGGATAAACTATGTTGTGGTGAAATTTTTTAGTGTGAGTTGCCTATATCAGGGACAGGTTATACATTCAGGGGCAAACCTATTGTTCTCCTTTGACTGACAGGTCCTTAACCCATTGTTCTGCTAAAATAATCCTCCCTTTTGATTGACAGGTCTTTAACCTACTGTTCCTTGGCACCCTCCCCCCCCCCCCCCTCAGGAATAATCCAACCCACCCATTTCCCTCGCTGCTACAGATACACTTTCAGGTCTAAGTTTTTTGAATAGCCCCCTTTTATCAGTTTGATTGACTACTTAATTAAATTGATAAATTAATCAACCCCTCCCACTCTAGAAAACCCCTCTCTCGAAAAATGGCGTGGAAAAGACTCAGTTAGTCGGTGATTTGGAGGGAATTCGATTGCAGTGTATGGAATATCATTTAAACAATTTAGGCGATGTATGGCATATTTTTAATTATTTTTGTCAGTGTATGGAATATAGTTTATTTGTTTAGTTAAAGAATTTGTCAGGAAGTCAATTGCAGTGTATGGAATATTGTTTAAACAATTTAGACAATGTGTGGAACATTGTTTAATTAAACAATTTTGGGGATTCAAGGCGGTGTATGGAATATAGCTTACTTTTTTATTTAAAGAATTTTTCAGAAAATCTATTCACTCCCACCACCACCCTATCCTCTCTCCCCATCCCCTTTCCCCTTCCCCTCTTCTACCAGGAAATTGGAGGCTCTGCAATGGAGAGGAAGGATCTCACGAAGGGAAGTTTAAGGGTATATTGTTTATTCATAAAAAATTCTTTGGGGGGGGGGGGGTTGGATTTCTCTTGCTCATCATTCTCTGCTGTTTGGAAAGATGTTGGTTTTGTAAGAAGTAAGATCACGTAAGGAATACCATCATGAAACACACATCACACATAATTACACTGGTAAATATCTTTGAATCACAGGAATACCATCATGAAACACACATCCCACATAATTACACTGGTAAATATCTTTGCATCACAAAGAATGCATCCATCCAGGGGGAGCCGCGAGCCAAATCGTCATAAGCCGAACTCTCTGAACTGGTTGTATACAAATCGAATGCTAGCTATGTCACACAACTGATGCTTCCTGACAGAACGACGGAAAAAAAGGTCAAATGGCCTGCAGCAATATCTCTCTCTTTCTTTAGAATACATCATCAGTCTACCATTAAATCGTACCTCGTTACAGTTCCATCTCAACCGATCACTCCATCCACTCTCTGTCATCCTTTAACGCAGATGCATGTCAGTTTTCAGGCAGATGGTTCTCTGTTTACCTAGAAAGCGTCAAATACAGTAGTCAACTAATGTGTATCGCTGTAACCTCAATAGACAAACAGTAGAATGCTGCCTCAACGGAAAAAAACTGTTTCCCTGGTTCCTGGTGCTTCCATGTCAACGTTCTCTCGGATTCCTCTTGCTGTCTCATACTCGTTGCCATGTACAAGAATTGTTTTGCACCAAATAGATGACACGCAAGTACTTCCTCAATTTCCCCGCATTTCGGCGTATTTTCCCTCAATTTATAAGTATTTTCCGTCATGGATTTTATGTCACTTTTACCCACGCCATCATGACATCACTTCTCGTTCTGTGTTCTAAAATTGCTATTAAATGTAGTTCAGCTGCCAACATGTAACACAAGTGCACTAATTTTCTGGTTGGGCGGCATAGTATAGCACTGTACGGGTGGAGGCGACTGGATGCATTCGATTACAATGCTATACTATGCCACCCGATTAGAAAGACGGGTGGAAGACACACTTGCTGGTTCTCTAGACATGAGAAGCACCTTAGTTGACTTTGTAAATTATAAGCATGATTTGGAATCTGTTATATCACTGACATCAGTAATCGCGAGTGAAAAAATATCAGTTTCCTCTACTTTTTTCGAATTCTCATGTAAAGATATCCGCAGACGGGGTAAGTTTCTTGTTACTCAGTGGTTTACAGGTTGCTGCACCTCCATAAAAGTTTCGGGTTTCTAGAGAAATAATTTTTAGTCTAAATCTTCGGAATTATACTGTGAAATCGATCAGTAGCATACTGCGGTGTGCTTGTATCGAGAATTATAGCGTAAATGGTATAATAATCTGGCAAACCTTGTGAAAATACATATGTTCTTGTAATCCCAGAGTCTGAAGATGGGTGCGCAAAGCAAGCAAGCAAGCAAGCAGGTCAGGGACAGAAACAGTAACGCCTTTGTGCTGAGGGGAACCAAACTGCACCGCTTGTCTGAAATGTGTATGTTGCAGTGTAAAGCTACAATAACTTATGTTTTCGCATGTCAATAGAAAATGACTGCGTGTCCTATCGTGAGAGAGGTATGGATTTGATGTGGAGAACTGCAATAGCCATAAGGGGATCGAAAGATTTTTTTATGTGGAAAATTTTGTGCGTTATATATACATTGAGACCCGTTCCAGAACCAGTCCTATTTAATTTTAGTTACGCCTATAAATATGTGCCTGGTTCCCAATATCTTGTGAGTCTGGAGATGGCCATAGAAAGCATAGCATCGACGAAGCAGGTTGGGGCCGGAAACAGACTCTCAGTGAACGCCTTTGTTCCAGGCTGAGGCTTGTCTATCCTTAGTACACCAGTTCAGAGAGTCTGGGAAAGATTCCGGCTTACGAAGATTTGGCTCATGACTACCACTGGCAAGGTGAATAGTTAACTAATGC
Source organism: Schistocerca cancellata (assembly GCF_023864275.1). NCBI lineage: Eukaryota > Metazoa > Arthropoda > Insecta > Orthoptera > Acrididae > Schistocerca > Schistocerca cancellata. Next base: position 422,063,108 of record NC_064633.1, read on the forward strand.
TCACTTTCCGTTGAGTCACCTTTGGGACAGCATGTGTCACGTGTATACACTGTGGAAATTTGAGAAGATTCAGTACGACGAGAGCTTGCCCTGGGGGTATTGATAGCGTTTGAACTCCTACCATTCAGATCCTCCTGGGGTTGGGGGTCGTCCACAGCCGGCTGGCCTCTCTCTGGCTGACACATGTTCTGCGTCTGTGGTTCAAATGGTTCAAATGGCTCTGAGCACTATGGGACTTAACATCTGTCGTCATCAGTTCCCTAAAACTTAGAACTACTTAAACCTAACTAACCTAAGGACATCACACACATCCATGCCCGAAGCAGGATTCGAACCTGCGACCGTAGCGGTTGCATGGTTCCAGAGCGTCTGTGGTCATGGGTCATGTTTACAGGTGCAGTTTCCTCTGTTGGTGCTGCACTGCAGCACAGTGAGTACGTGGGATGTATTTGACGATCTGTAGACCACTTTTGTGGAGTTTAACTGTCAGTGCAATATAGCGATCTGTACAGAATAGTTTTGCCACTGAAAGTCTCGTCTGCAGGAAAAAATGGCGGACAATGCTCCCATATCGGCAGCAGCAGCAGCAGTGTGGTGATAAATTCAATAAGAACTGATGAGAATTCCCCATTCATTCACAAGACATCCTTGGTGCTGGGGCATAGGTGCCTCTACAGACTGGTTTGAACAACATGGGGGCAAGGTATCTACGGAAAATTCTGAGAGTAACGGGATTTCCTTGTCCATGCGTTCAAGGACGAGTTGAAGCAGACCATACGTCTCTGGCATAATGCTGTCCCTCAGCCACCATTATGGGACTAGGACATCTCCAGTCCAGCAGCTGTAGGACTCCGAAAATTCCAGCCATTTTTCTCTTCTGTAGGACAGTGCTTCAAATTCTGTTTGCATTATTGTTCTGATTTTCTCGTCTGTGCTTAGACAGTGCTCTCTTTCCCAACAACAAGAATGCATTTATGATTAACGGTATTTTTGCAAGCATGCACAGACATGATGAAACCTTTAGCGGTGAGAACAAGGGTGAAAGGTTACCGTTTCTGAGATGTATGTCGGGAGCAGGAAGTGACACATGACAAACGGGCTGTTCTGTTAGGACTGCTAGGCTGTTATTCACATAGACATGTAGCATCAGTATAACACTGACAATCTATTAGCTGAGCCTGTGAGGGTGAGCCACTATGCAAACATCTCACTGGACCGCAGGTAAAAAGGCTATGCATCAGCCATGGTGACTAGGTAAACACGTGTTTCGACAGGAATTTATCAGGTATCAAGTATGAAAGGGATGCCACCACCTCATGCTTGTGGGACCCAAATGGACACCTGCGCATGGCTCGGCAGCTGACGGCTGTGCCGTCACTTCGCGGAGGCCGCCGGTGCACCCTGGCACTTGGCTGGATGTGCGGTGGCGTACTGTACAGTCCATTGGTCAGGGGACACCTGGAGATGCGTGCTTCGCGATCGAAAGATTATTACCAGTGTAATTACGTGTGATGTGTGTTTCATGATGGTATTCCTTGCATGATCGGAATAAAAAGGAGGCCGATCGATTTAATTACTTCTTACAAGACCTGCATCTTTCCAAACAGCATAGAATGATGAGCAAAAGAAATCCAAGCCCCACAAACTGAATTTTTTATAAATAAACAATATACTCTTGAATTTCCTTTCGTGAGATCCTTCCTTTCCTTTGCAGAGCAGCCAGTTTCCAGGTAGAGGGGAGGGAGAGAGGGGAGGGGGAGAGGGGGGATGGGCTGGCAGGATGGGGGATCGATTTCCTGAAAAATTCTTTAAATAAATTACCTATATTCTATACACTGCCTCCAATCCCCTAAATTGTTTAAATAAACAATATTCCACACATTGTCTAAATTGTTTAACCAATTTTCCATACACTGCAATCGATTTCCTGACAAATTCTTTAACTAAGTAAATAAACTATATTCTATACACTGCCATAAATAAGCAAAAAATATTCCATACACTGTTTAAATTGTTTAAACAATATTCCATACACTGCAATCGAACTCCCTCCAAATGACCGAACAACTGAGTCTGAGGGGGTGTTCCAGAGGGGAAGGGGTTGATTATTTCATCAATTTAATTGAGTGGTCAATCAAATTAATAAGTGTGAGAGGGGTCTATTCGAATAACTTAGACCTGAAAGTGTACCTGTAACAGTAAAGGGAGTGGGTGGGTTGGAGATTTCCTGAGAGGGGGGGGGGGGGTGAGGGGGTGGGTATGGGAGAGCAATAGGTTAAGGAACTGTCAATGAAAAGGAAGGATCCTTTCAGCAGAACGACAGGTTGAGGACCCATCAATCAAAGGAGAACAATAGGTTTGCCCCTGATGTAGGCAACCCGCACTAAAAAATTTCTCCAAAATATAGCTTGTCCCACTGCTGCCTTCCTGTGGCAACTAATCTATTTTGCGGTATATTTTCCATGACCCACTAAATATCCCAGAGCTTTTTCTACACTTGGGATTTCAGCCACTTCTCAGTTCCAAGAACAATTTGAGTGCGAGAAATTTCCTGGAGGGCAATAAATCCAGGAACTTTGGTATGAATACTTCATCAATTAACTGATAAAACTTTGACAGTCGAACTGTCATTATAGTGATGTCACTTAGGTTACGCTATTTGCATGTCTTCATCAGAGTACCTCATATTACTGTCTAGCCTTAAACACCCCAGGTGCACCCACAAGTACTCCACAACACTTGTAATTGCTACCTTTGTGTACTGCACCCCTGATCTTTTAAGGACAGTCATATAATTCCCCGCCCAGAAAGGTTGGTCCACAAATCTGCACCCAGGACCATCACAGAACCAATGAAGCCTTTGACTGAGATCCAACACTTGGCTCCATATTGAAGAACCCCTGTCAACTCTAGGAACAACACTGCATATTCCTAGATCTGTTCACACCCAATATGCAAGGCCTGCAGCCTTCACCACTTCTGTCAACCACCTGTATCAACTGAGGATGTCCTTAGGATCCAAGCCACAGGCATCACTGGTGGTAATGTAAGTCACAACTTCCAGACCACTGCATCGTACAAGCTTGGTACCCGCGGCCAAGCCTGCCTCCACATCTTGGATGAAGTTTTCCAGCAGACACGCTGAATGAACATTGGCTTTCTTTTCAGCATGAATTCTGTTTCCATAAGGACTCCATAATGCACCTAACATTGGAGCTTCTAATAACTAGCGGACCCCTACCCCCATATTCCTTGTTGGATCTTGCTGAAGGAGTGGCCACCTGTCCACTGAAGGGCGAATGGGCGAGGCCAGACAGCTAGTCTCCACATTGGCCCTCCACCACAAGTGACACTAATGCGTGTCCACCAGTCACTCACCCTGCTGTGAGGACAGATCCACCACGTTAGGTACACCAGGAGGTGCCTCAGCACCAGAGCTTATGTGCGAAACAAGTGACACCAAAGGTGTCCCATATGATGTGCTAGATTCTCCATCACTGCTACGCCCAGCCTATAAATGGCTGACCACAGCCAAAGGTGCATTCAGCTGTTCGTGAACTGCAGCCAGTTCCTCCTGCATCCACAGACAGCGTGCACTAATGCTGCTCATCCTAGCATAACAAACTGAAGAAATAAACTATTAAAGCACAGACAGAAACGAGATATGCAACTTACTCTCTTCTGACGTGCTCCAATGAAGGCTGAGGTCTTAATGAGCTGCGTACCTGGTTGTTCAGAAGAAATAGCAGCTGTTTTACAGGCTGCCTGACTCTACACTTTACAGTCACAAAAACACGAGATTACACCTATTAAACAGAAAAACACACTCGGCATTTAAGAATTTGTTATACGAGATCTGCTTTCCTCTTCCCACAAACTTTGGAAGAAAGGAAGCTTCAGCCACCAGGAGAAGCTTCCATATTTCCCACTGAAACATTCGCTGCTCTACAGGTGGCACAATGGATAATCTCTATCCAAATCCCCAAAGCAGCAATAATCACTGAGTCACAAAGCCAGTAACAATCAGAATTGAAACAAAAGGACTTGCAAATACACCCTGGACCTAGTAGACCACTACTGTCAAGCAAGAGGTGGACCTGTGGACATGAAACTCCCATACACAGGCTACCTCTTGCAAATAAAATGACAAGCGATTCTTCATGGGAAGAAAGCTTAAAAGCTACCCAGGTATATAGCCTATCATACCAAAACAGCCATGTTTTGTAACGTCCAAACACTCAAGGAAAATAATATTGTGTGTTGTGTGTTGCATTTCAGTGAATGATTTTTCAGCTCCCACTTACACAGAATCAGCGTATCAGTGACATTGTAATGACAACGTGATGACCTCACAATTTGTGATGTCAGTCACATTCTATTTCAGTGCAAGCGTTATGAGAGTGGTGGAGTCAATTTTTACAGGAGCCCTCTGGACTTGATCAATGCCAACCACTTTGTACTAACCCAGTTCTTGATGATAAAACCGAAAGTACATATGCACCATAGCAAACTTTGTAGCTGTAGAAAATATGCAAATCGAAACGGAATGATGATGATGATCTTACTGCAAGAACTGAATTACCAGCTTTCATACAAACAAGCGGTTTTCTGTAATTGTATCCAGTACTCTCATTGACTACATGTCACAATTATGTTCTGAAAATGCATTTGTAAGTGTCTCCTCTTCATCTAGAATGTATTGCTAGCTCACTCGAGCAGATGTAATTTCGATGTATTGCCGCGTTTCCTGCGATATGTAAGCTATAATAGAATCGCAGACCAAAGAGCAGTCGGGCGGCTGGGCCGGTCATGCCTGAGCGATGTAGAGCGATTCATCTAGATGTTATCTTGCTATAACTGTCATTTTTTAAAGATTTATGCGAGAAGCAAAAAAAATGTTAGAATTTTACTACAGGTTGTAACCTCCCAACAGAAAAAATATATATAAAATTATATAGATATAATTATAACATTCACATTTAGTGTAACCTCCTAACAGTTTATTATTCCAGAACCTCGCAATAATAACGTGACTAACATCCCAATAAAAAATGTGACTCATATATAACCTTTCAATAATTAACTGACTGTGAATCTAAACTGGTAAATTTGGACGTCAGCAGTGCTGAGTCATGGCCCTGAAAGATCATTCTGAATAAATTGAAAATTCTTACCTCAATGAAGTCGCCGGATAACGCGTATATATCTGTTCCTATAAGAATTTTTTCTGGCACAGCCCAGTGCAATGCTGGGCGCTAGATTTGTTATCTATAAAAAGAAACAACTGATTTTTCTTTGCGATAATCGGGATGACCATGGATTGCAGAAATTAGTAAATTCTTTAACTTCAGATGAATGTTTGTCGAAAAGTTAATTTAATAAGAAAGATTATTATTAAAACATTTTTAAAAACATTTACATGGGACTTGATATAACAATAGTACAAATTTAATTGTAACAAATTAGATATGCGCTCAGCTGCTTTTACCTTATACTACATCACTCAGGCACGACCGGCCCAGCCGCTCGACTGCGAGCTATCACCACTGCAGCTGACACTGTTCCTACTGCAGCTGACACTGCTCTCTGGTCTGCGATTCTATTATAGCTTACATATCGCAGGCAACGCGGCAATACATCGAAATTACATCTGCTCGAGTGAGCTAGCAATAAATTCCTTAGTCATGGACCTCTTACAAGGTATTATGTAAAATTCACTGAACGAAATTTACGAAAGTAGGTCTAATGCTCTCAAACCACTATGGATACAATAAAGTTACTACCTAGTTACTACAGAGTGCGTGTTATAAGTCGGTCCAGCTGGTCCATTTGGTCTGTGAAAACTAAATGATTAACCACTTCAGTGGCATTCACATAAAGCACTAAAATGACATCGACTATGCTTGTGCTATCTCCTTAATCATTCGCCAGTGATGTGATAGAATAAAAAGTTGCCAATTGCTACCTTGTGTGACCTCTCAAAGGGCTTTGGTTGTGCAGATCACAAAATACTCTCAAGGCCGATGCACACTGACCGTCACATCATGTTACATAACGTCAAAACATTGCACATTGCATTTCAAATAGCAGCATTCACACAGGTCGTTAACGGACCGTCACGTCGTGTCATCTCACGTTAAGGTTTCCAGGGAAGAAAATTTTGATGGCGTCGTCGTCTACTAAAGTCGTAAGTTAAACTATTTTCGGCGTGGTTACTAGTATCATATTAGTGACTTTAGTTCTTTTGTTTATTCTTAATCTTTATTTTATTATTATGCTTTGTTTTCGTGGCAGATTCCAAAATGTTCCATGCTGGCTTCGATTGTTTTTAGTGCTCTTCCACACGCAGGGTCAGATATCGGAAAGCGAAAAATTATATAAGTTTTATGGTAACTGGAAAGGGGTGATGCTCACTTTGCATATAAATAAGAACATAAGTTGATGAAGCAGTTTTCATTAAATATTATTTTAAGTGAAAAGTAAGCTCTAATGAAGAAAAATACAATAGTTCCTGAAGTTGTTAGTTATGTAAGAAAAAAGGTTCTGGATAAAGTAAACAGGCCTGATTTATTCTCTTATAAATATTGTATAGTGTTTTTATATGTGCATATTTTTGCTAGCAAACAAATGTTGTTTCACTTATCAGTACTTCATCAAACAAAACGTATCAAGAACATCAGCTATGAAGTTTTCTTTCGCCATGAATAAACCTTATCGTTAAAGTTACTCTGTTCTGGTACTATACCCTGACTTTTTGTGTCACAGGTGGTAACTCATAACCTCACTTTCGTTATTGAGAATTTACGTGACATGATGTGATGGACAGTGTGATAGTTCATGACATGACATGATGGACATTTGAATTGGCCTTATGGGAGGTCTGGCACTATAAATGCACTGGACCTGCAGATATCTGGTTACATTCATATACTGAAAACAAAAGGCAGAAGACAGTAGTTGATGCCCCAAATGGGAACAAGATGTGATAGCCTTTCAGTGGGACATAATAGAGAACCGCTTCTGTCAGGGTTATGTGCTGTTTGTAGTAATGTGAACGCTCTGCCTCTGCCTTTCAATAAAAAATGTATATTGCAGTTTTTGCTTATGATACAAGCGTTGTAGATAACACATCACTTAATAAATTGGATTACAGTGTCAAGGATATATTACAAGAATTTCTGGGCCAGTCACATTTAAAACATAAATTAATACGTGATGGTACTTATCCCCATAGTACGCAAAACGGGTCAGATCGCTGTTGCAGAAGCAACGAAAAAGCATGCCAAATTTAAAAGAATGCAATATCCCCAAGATTGGTAAAGTTTTGCAGAAGTTCGAAATATAGCGCGTACTTCAATGCGAGATGCTTTTAGTAATTTCCACAACGAAACTCTGTCTCGGAATCTGGTAGAAAATTCAGAGAGATTCTGGTCATACATAAAGCACACCAGTGGCAGGACGTAATCAATTCACTGAGCGATAACAATGGTGAAGTCACTGATGACAGTGCCACTAAAGCAGAGTTGTTAAACACGGTTTTCGGAAACTCCTTCACCAATGAGGACGAAGTAGATATTTCTGAATTCCAATCAAGAACAACTGCCAGGATGAGAAACATAAAAGGAGATATTCTCGGTGTAGTAAAGCAGCTTAAATCACTTAATAAAGGCAAGGCCTCCGGTCCAGATTGTATACCAGTCAGGTTCCTTCCAGACTACGCTGAGACAATAGCTCCATATTTCACAATTATGTACAACTGCTCACTCATAGAAAGATCCGTACCTAAAGGCTGGGAAACTGCTCAAGTCACACCAATACCCTAAAAGGGAAATAGGAGTAATCCGCTGAATTACAAGCTCATATCACTAAAGTCGATTTTCAGTAGGGTTTTGGTACATACGCTGTGTTCGAACATTATAAATTACCTCAAAGAAAATAATTTATTGACACATAGTCAGTACAGATTCAGGAAATATCGTTCTTGTGAAACACGACACAACTAGCTCTTTATGCTCATGAAGTAGTGAGTGCTATCGACAGGGGATGACAAATTGATCCAAAATATTTAGATTTCTAGAAGGCTTTCGACATCGTTCCTCACAAGCATCTTCTAATCAAACTACGTGCATATGGTACATAGCCTCAGTTGTGCGACTGGATTCGTGATTTCCTGTCAGAAAGGTTGTAGTTCGTAGTAATAGACGGAAAGTCATCGAGTAAAACAGAAGTAATATCCGGCGTTCCTCAAGGAAGTGTTATAGGCTCTCTATTGTTCCTGATTCATATTAACGACATAGGAGACAAACTGAGTAGCCCTCTTAGATTGTTTGCAGATGATGCTGTCATTTATCGTCTTGTAACGAATTGCAAAATGATTTAGATAAGATATATGTATGGCGTGAAAAGGGGAAATTAACCCTGAATAAAGAAAAAGGAGTACAAAAGAAATTCGCCAAATTTCGATTATGCGATAAGTAACACAAATCTAAAGGCTCTAAATTCAACTAAATACTTACAATTACAAATAACCTAAATTGGAGTGATCACGAGGATAATGTTGTGGGTAGAGCAAACCAAAGACTCTGATTCATTGGCAGAATACTTAGAAGGTGCAACAGGTCTACAAAAGATACTGCTTACACCATTCTTGTCTGTCCTATTATGGCGTATTGCTGTGCAGTGTGGGATCCTCATCAGATGGGACTGACAGATGACATCGAAAAAGTTTTGTATTAACGCGGAATAGGGAAGATAGTGCCACAGACATGATACATGATTTGGAGTGGCAATCATTAAAATAAAGGCGTTTTTAGTTGCGACAGGATCTTCTCATGAAATTTCGATCACCAGCTTTCTCCTCTGATTGCGAAAACACTCTGTTGGCACCCACCTACGTAGGGAGAAATGATCATCACGATAAAATAAAAGAAATCAGGGCTTGCACAGAAAAATTTAAGTGCTCGTTTTTCCCGCGCGCCGTTCGAGAATGGAACGGTAGACAGACAGCTTGAAGGTGGCTCATTGAACCCTCTGCCAGGCATTTTATTATGAATAGCAGAGTAATCACGTAGATGTAGATGTAGAACTTCCTTGCAATTAATATAGTAAAGACCAGTTTGATACATTTCCCTGCAAATCACAAGGACCTACAAGATGTAGCCATTATGCTTAATGACTAGGCTATAAATAAAGTGGACTCTTTTAAATTTTTTTACCTTCATGTCGATAATAGACTGAAACGTCATCTAGGTACTAACATGGTTCTCATCAGCAATATCTACTTTTAAGAGTCATCTCCAGTTGGTGACTACAGAATCTCAAAGTCAGCATACGTTGACTATTTTCATTTAATTACTTGTTAAGTATAATATTTCAGGGGAACTCACCAGCATCAAAATCAATTTCACTGCACAGAAAAGAGGAATCCGAATAATATTTGGGCTACTCCCAAACACCTCATGCTGTAATCTTTTTAAACAACTCACTATAACAACTACAGCATCTGAGTACACTCTCCCATGTGTACTGTCATAAATAATCCTGCTCACTTAGAAACAAAACTGCCATCACCATCATAATAACATCAGAACAAATGAGGTCTCCACTCTGAACTGAAATATTTTGATACTAGTACAAAAGGACATCAGCACGCTGGAGCTAAATTTCTCAATCTGTTGCCAAATAATGTAAAAAGCATAAGAAATTACGTATAGCCTACATTTCTTAAAAATGATTTAAAGAACTATCTGCTTGATGCCCCATTTTACACTATGAAAGAGTTCCTTAACAGCAACAAATAGTATCCTTTTTAAGACATGCTATACATAGAATTGTAAGTTCCTGTTAATTGGATGAAAATATCTATTTTAGTGTAACACCAAACAGAAAAAATAGTGCACACCACATAACTGTTTGTAACCTTTCTTACTACTTCTGCGTACTTATGTTGTTGTACTCAGTAGTATAGACAGGATTGATATACACAACACCATTAGTGATAATGAGAAACATAAGATACTCTACAACCTAACCATAAGATGCTTTGAAAACACTTAAGAGGCGGAAGCTGATTAAATGCAACCAAACTCCATGCTACAAATGGAATCAGGATACCATTGTGATTATGACTGTGGTTTTTATTGGTTCCATGAATTACATTTTGTGTAGTTATTTTTTCTTTATTTATTCATATGACTTAATGGTCGTTTTACAGTCTTATTTAAGGTCTTCTTATATAAAAGGTTAAATATACACAAAATATACATAATACAGGGTGTACATAAAGTCCAGGAACACTTTCATTATTTATTGCACAAGAGTTAAACATTGTACAGAGTCATACATTTTGATTTTTGAAGAGAAATTCTGAAAGTTTTTTTTTTTTTTACAAACATTCGAATGCGAAGCATGAGTGACCCGGCAGACATCAATATGGTAATCAAATGATTGCCATACCTGTCCCAGCATGGCATCGTCGACTGTGGTAGTCGCTTCCTGTATCCTTTCCCGGAGCTCTGCTACATCACGTGGTAGAACCAGTACATACACCAGATCTTTAATGTGTCCCCACAGAAAAAAGTCACATGGAGTGGGATCTGATGATCGGGAAGGCCATTTCATGAAACACCTGTCCCCTTCCATATAGCACAGCCGATCCATCGATGCGACAGCTCCGTGTTCAGGTACCCATAAACTTCACGATGAAAATGGGTTGGAGCCCATCCTGCTAAAAGATGAATGGAGAGCCCGATTGCATTTGAGGCATCAACCATTACTGCAACATGTCCAAGTAGGAATATCCAGTGACAGTGCTCTCAGCGAAGAAGAATGGCCCGTACAGTATTCGACGTGACAGGACACAAAAACCAATTACCTTTAGGTAATCATGCTCAAATTCAATGCATTTTTGTGTATGCTTTGTACGCCAGATTCGACAATTACGCCTGTTTACCTTCCCATTAGTGTGAAAAGTGGCTTTGTCTCTAAAAATTAAACTATCAACAATGCCATCCCCATCCTCATTCAATTACTGCAACTGTGAACAAAACTCAAAACACTTGTCTTTGTTGTCGTCATTGAGCTTCTGCATTAGCTCCAGTTTGAAAGGTTTCATAGACAGATTCTGTCGCAGGACTTTCCATACTGTTGGAGCCATTTCGAGTTCACAGGAAGCACGACTCACCGATTTCTTTGGACTCCTTATGAATGTCTCTCATAAGCGCTCCACATTCACTTCACTCACACTGGGACGTCCGCTTCTCTTTGCCGGTCGCAAGCAATGCGTTGTAAAGAATTTGTTGTGCCAGTGGTAAATGGCCTTCCTTGTTGGTGGCTTGTTACCGTACTTGGATCTGAAGATCCGCCGAACAGCTGCAACTGACTTGTTTTTGTGAACTCCAACACACAGAAAGTTCGCTACGCAATTGAACTCACCATGTTTGCGACTAGTGCTGACTGTCGACAAATTGCCAAACTACACTGTGGCGGTATACATGAAAAAAACTTTCTGGGTTTCTCTTCAAAATGATGTATGTATGATAGCTGTACAATGTTTAGTTCTTATGCAATAAATAATTGAAAGTGTTCCCAGACTTTATGTACACCTTGTATATACGTACCAACAAACAATCCAGAGAAAATATTGTATTTTGTATTTAAGTGTGTCACACTACGAAGGTCAAATCACAACACTGGATAGCCTGCAGATGAGGACACATTATCACATCTTCTGTGGGGGCCCAATGGGTCGTTCCACAAAGAACTTGTACTTCTACATAGGAGAGCAGCTCTGACAGACCTTTGCTGACTTTCAGCAGCTGTCATTGCTAAAGCTATGTAGGCTAACCCCCTTCAATCAACATTCCTTACCTTCATACAGCGTGGACGGTTTGCACACTTGATATCATCGGCGCCTTTTCGACATTGCAAGGCGTTCACCTTTTCGTCACAGAAAGGGACATCATTTGTATAATGGTTTCAACAGAGATCTGGCCAAGAGTTCAGTAGTTTTTACATGAAGACAACTGAAACATTCTGAACTCAAAGAAGCTGATCTACCATCAAATTTTTTTGGGCTATAGTCGATAAGATCATCAAAGCCATGGTCTGAAACTGCCCAAGTTCGAAGTGTATCAGGCTGCTCTATCTCAGCCTTTCGCACCATGATCCACACCACGTCCATTTTATCTTTTCTTGTCATTCCTCAAATGCATTTGATTGATTATCATTGATCATTCCTATAATTTTCAGTATATCATTCTGATGTCGTCTGCAGCCATCAAAGATGCGTTGAAGGACTTAGCCATAGCATTACTCATCAAATATTACTCATCAAAGACCTTCCAAAAATTTTGCTGCAGTTTATCTCAACAAAATCTCAGGATTTCTGCTAACAAAACAGCATCAAATAACAGATTCTTCATTAGAATCAACTGCGCTCATCATCATCATCCAAAACCCAGCAGCCTTTGGGGTGAGGACTGCCACCAGATAAATCTAACCAGAGCTTTGTAGCAGGAGAAAGTGATTAGTGTTTAACATCCTGTCGGCAGTTAGGTCATTAGAGATGGAGAACAGATTGGGGAAGGATGGAGAAGGAAAGTGCCTGCCCCTTGAAGGGACCATCCTGGCGTTTGCCTCAAGCAATTTGAGGAAATCATGGAAAACCTAAATCAGGATGGCTGGACACAGGTTAGAACCATCGTTCTCCTGAATGACCAGAGCTTTGAAGTTCACTACTGTATTTCACCCAGTGGAGCACAGAGGGGGCAGTGCCCATCTGTCTGCCAGCAGCACCATCTCCACCGTTCTTGCCTGATAATCAGGTCATCCCTGAGGATGTCCCATAGGCTACATCATCTCCACTCGAATCTCTGGAGACCAAATCCTAGACTCCTGTCATCATTATACTGAGAGCTCCCAGGAAAACCATGCTTGTTGGCCAAGATGGCCATATAACAACCCTTCATTGGAATAGTTTTGAATCCAAGAACATACAGACACAAGCGATGCATACTTGCAGTATAACTAAGCGACTGTCTGAGTGTTTCCTTCAATCGTTGTAGCAACAATCTGGGTGGATGAATGCTATATCTCAACTGCAGATTCGAGAGTGGTTACTATTGTTCTGCTGTGGGAGGCTTTGCCAGGAAATGTAATGAGTACCTCTGCCACATGGCAGCAGCCACACCTACTCCAGAGAAAAATTACAAATTATAAGAACTTCCCTAATGTCACCTGGGAGAGAACGCGATTATATATTACAGCACCCCTCTCTTCCGATATATCAAACACAAATACCATCTGCGCACTGACATCGAGCATAAGAGGTGATCCTATTAAATGTAAAGGTATTGCTTCACTGGAGCAGGTGGCCAGTGATCGAAGTCGCTAACACAGAACAGTCTAAAGTTTCGTCGCCTGTATTGTAGGAGGACCATATCACATGGACTATCAATCACAAGAGTGGGTCCCTCTATTGTTATTTCATAAGCAGTTTTATATGTTTTTTTCTGCTGTAACTACCGGTACTGCTTTGTACACCACCATACATTTGGTTTTTCCACCACAACTTCGAGGTCTGTCACAGTGCTAAGCCTACATTAACATGTTTCGTTCCATTGGCACTCACAGCAGGCTGGACATTGCAAGGTGTACATTATGCTGCTGCCACAACACAGTGGATGGATGAAATAAAAGACAGAGACATTATTTGTTATCGACAAAAATATGCAGTACATCACAACAATGGAAACTGGAAGAGTTTGCGGTATCATGGAGCATTTCCAAACAGCTGTCCAAAGTGATTATCTCTACATTTAATCTCCTGTTCCACAGTGTTGGGGTAGCAGATGTCTTGGTGATCCATTCTTCGAAGAGACCCTGACCATTGACTCCTCATACTGGTGGTGTATATTGCACCCAGGAGTAGGGGGACAAAGAGAGCACGAGCACATTTAGTTAGTGCAGGTTACCTATATCAGAGGGAAGTATTCACTCTGGGGCAAACCTATGTTTCTCCTTTGACTGACAGGTGATTAACCTATTATTCTTCTAATAAGACCCTGGGAGTAATTCTTCCTTTTAATTGACAGGTACTTAACCTATTGTTTCGCCAAAGCTTCCCCTCCCCTTCCTCCTCCCAATCCCTCAGGAAATTTCCAACCTCCCTCGTCCCCTTCGGTGATACAGGTACACTTTCAAGTCTCATTTATTCGAATAGCCCCCCTCACTCTTATCAATTTGATAGACTACTTAGTTAAACTGATCAATTAGTTAACCCTTCCCCCTTCGGTAAACCCTGCTCTCCCCCGTCCCCTCCCCTATCTGGAAATTGGCAGCTCTGTGGTGGAGAGGAAAGATCACACGACAATAAATTCAGGGGTATATTGTTTATTTATAAAAAAATCTGTTTGCATGGGTTGGATTTCTCTTGCTCGTCATTCTCTGCTGTTTGGGAAAATGCAGGTCTTGTAAGGAGTAATTAAATCGATTGCTTTTTTTCATCCTGATTGTGTAAGGAATAATGTCATGAAACACCCATCTCACATAATTATGTTGTTAAAAGTCTTTCTATTGCGAAGCACACACTGCCCGCCATCCCCCGACCACTGGATTGCACAGAACCCTACCTCATCGCTGCCAGGAGTGTGGTTGTACCGACGAGAGCCTGAGAAGTGACTGCCAAACGGAGGTGTCCCTACTCACATCCCCCTGATCGACAGACTGGATGTGGCACTAACACTCAAACAAAAGCGTTAGGCGGCAGCATCCCTTCCATACTTGACACCTGAGAAGTTCCTGTCGAAACATGTGCTATTTCTCTGTTTCTCCTAGTGTCCTGCTTGACCTGCACGCGCTGTAGGTCGAGGTTGGGCAAGAGCACAAACAAAGCAATGTTTACTCAGTAAACTCCATGCGGAATACCGATGCGTGCTAGAACTCCATCCTTCCAAGGCAAATTCCTGACAGAATGGATTCCGCCATGGGCTCTAATCTGCTGTGAGTGCTGGACAGAAAGGATCTCACGAAAATAAATTCAATTATATGGCATAGGATAAACTGTGTATTTATAAAATTCATTTTGCAGGTGCTGAATTTCATTTTTATTTGATGGGAAAAGCTCACATCCAGCTACTACATATCCTCATTACGTAATTTCACTGCGGAGGAATGGAGATGTCGTCTTATTGGAAAATTATCCTGAGTATGCTCACCTTGACATACAGGGATCGACTGAGAAAGTGCACAATGCCACCACCAGAAGCCATTCCATCCCCTATGCCTCGCCTCATCCCTCCCCTCCCCTCCTAGAAGAATTTGATATGAAAAATACTCACTCTGTGCTGGAGAAGAAGGATCTCTAAATTCAAGAAACTCAAATCAAAGTCAATAAAACATTGATGCATATCCTTCATTTGATAACTTTGCGAGAGACAGAGTGCCCCTCTTGGGCAGACATTGTGCATTGTGACTGCACCCCCCCCCCCCCCCCGCTCCCCATGACATAATAACTGTAATCACTAGAGAATCTAATGAAGTGCGATATAGTAGCCTCCGTTTGGGCTCTCCCGCGTATTTGCCTATCGTCAGGGTGCCGCCACGAAAGTCAAAACAGCCCCATATCCTAATCACTGATCACGTTTCTAAATACCACCTACCACGGACCGGATATCTGCCTCCTTTGACCTCGCGGCCCCCAAACAAAGCATCAAGTGGCGGCATGCTGTTGACTGGCAAATTCCAGACTTGCTTCCTGTCTCTGTCGCTCTCAAGAAGCCACTCCCTGCTTGTCTGTGTAAACCAACGTCTCCAAACACGAAGATAGAGGTTGTCATCTCTCCTCAGAATACTGTTTTCCTATTGGCTAATGCTGGAGATAAAAGGAAGCTGACACAGTTTCTATATCAAAAATAGAGCGAAATAATCCATTTGCACTACCCTGTCCAATTAATCGTTTAAAAATTTACAGGAGTTAAATAGATCGTTTAAAACACTCTCTTCCGCATTACGATGACCCTTCTTCATAATAAAACGTATTTTCAACGTTTGAGTGTTCCACACAAACATTATACAAATCAAGTAACAAATAGATCGTAGCGCTAAATATATCCGAGGTCTCGTACGCGCCCTCCTCCACCACAACGTTGCTACTAAACATATCTGATGGAAAATTCCTGACGCTCACACAAACTCGCGATCACAATACACGCACCACTTGCTGTTGGGCGCTGCTGACTTTCGCCGAGGTGCGCCGGCCATGCCTCCTGGTACCGAAAGCGTGTGTGCACGCAATACAACTATCGGAACAATAAACTGATCAATCGGAAATTTAACGTCGCGATTGGGTTTTTAAAATTGCTATAGAATTCCTAAATTGGTTTTCTCCACTACCTTCGGAAGGAGGGTGGAGGGTGCGTGATGCAACAGAGACAATCACAAATGCCACTGCAAGGCAGAGCCCACTGCGACATATTGACTAGCACTAAACATACAATCCAGTCCGTAGCAAAAAGCTGTCACAGGTAGACGTCGGAGACAGCTGAAAACACTCACACATCTCGCGCACTCACTCCCCACCCTCAAATCCCCATCCCACCACAGACATCCACGCTCGGCGCCCCCGTCTACATCTACATATATACTCCGCTAGCCACCAAGCGGTGTGTGGCGGAGGGCACAATTCGCGCCGAAGTCATATTCCCCCCCCCCCCCACCCTACGTTCCATTCGCGGATCGCGCGATGGAAAAACGACTGTCTGAACGCCTCAGTAAGAGCTCTTATTTGCCTTATCTTTGAATGGCGATCATTGCTCGATCTGAAAGTTGGTGGTAATAATATAAGCTCTACATCCTCGGTGAAGTTCGGATTTCGGAATTTAGTGAGCAGCCCCTTGTGTTTGGCGCGCCGTCTATCAGCTAACTGCAGGTGTGTTCCACTTCAAACTTTCTAAGAGATTTGTAACGCTCTCGCTATTGTTAAATGTACCAGTCACGAATCTTGCCGCTCTTCTTTGGACCTTCTCAATCTCTTGAATCAGACCCATCTGGTAAGGGTCCCATATAGACGAACTGTACTCCGAGACTGGACGAACTAACGTATTGTAAGCTATTTCCTTTGTTGAACGACTGCATCGCTTCAGGATTCTACCAATAAACCGCACGTACACGGCCAGCGGCACGTAAATTGATTGGTGAAAATTACCGCCGCGTCCTCAGTCGCAGTTGTGGACGCGCGTATATGCTAGGGCGCACCACCCCGGCCGTGGATGGCATTCAGGGACGAATGGAGTGGTAGGAATTCGGAAGTTATCAATACATCCAGCACAAACGTCCATAATTTCGAATCTTCTCTCACGCAACACACACACGTCCGCTTCTGTCGCGCTCACTTATCACACTGGTCACTTCAGCAGCCCTCGCTGCCACGGGCAAGATCAGGCAGGTAGGTGCATGCTTTGTACACGACAAGGCCTGAGCTAATCCGTTACTTTCGGTTGCCGACTCCTTGTGACTGCCCTTGCAGGCAGCCGCGGTGCACTCCCAAAGAATCAGTTGCAGCTTATACGTATACAGTAGCTCTAAACTCCACTCCGACGTAGACCCGCCAGTTTAAAAAAATCTACTATACCCAATCCGAGGCAGCGATATTGTTGACCATACACCTCGAATTTCTCACGCGAAATGTAGATTCCTCCCGTTTATGCGAGATATTTTCTAAGATTGAGGAATTCGCACAATACACGCGTTTTCACGTCGCTAAAGTACAGTATCGTTACTTGCCTTGAAAAGCCCGTTCAGGTGTACGGCGTAGACTATATTCCCTCTAAGTATTCTTTCATCAAGTAGAAAAAAATCTTCCTTTATCTGCCACGTCATGCATCACAGGATTAGAATATTAAACTCATTTTTGGCTCATGACGGAGTGTTACTTTCGAACACTCTCTTAAGGTAACCTAATATCTCGCCACATACGATGTCTCTTAAGGTAACAACACAGAGAATTTGTAAATGTAGGCTTTATACTACGTATCACTTTATAAATTCGGTAACACGTCTGATTTTATTACGATGGTTGTCTCTCCTTGTATAGGTGGACCATTGAATATCGTTAAAAGATACTACCGCAACGAAAACAACACTGATATCAAATTGATAGGCTAATTAGTTAAATTGTATGGCGAGTAGTTTTTCTTTTCCAATAGTGGGGTTACACTCACCAGGTACTTCAATCTCTGAAGAGATGACGACGTTCTTTTCGAGGAACACTATTAACAACCGACGTTTGAAGCTGACCACAGAGGGATTTTACCGCTGGCAACATGCATTACTCATAAGGACCACGCTATTAAAAACACGATCACAACGATTATGTTATCGTCACACTGTATGAAAAGCGCCCTTGGTTCTACAGACACACATAAGAGTCGCTGACAGTATAACGTTTTCTGGTAGAAACACTGTCAGCGATTTGGACCAAGTCTCTCCATTCAGCCACATACTTGTATTAGATGGTATGGAGACCTTTTTCGAACCTGTCTGCTACAGCAAAACTCCAACGTGATTTAGGCAATTCCTTTGCGTTTCTAACTGTTCCTCGGTCTCTGACACGACTCCCCTGCAGCTTTGTCCACGTCATTGCTCCAATTTAAGTCGGAACTGAAGGGAAGTCGGAGAGCACCATATCCACCATCTTCTGCAACCCATGTAGGAACAGGTTGAGCTAAGTTAAAGCAACGGGACAATCGTTTGGCCACTCGGTGGAAATGGGAACATATTATCATAGCTCCGCCAACGAAGCTGACCACGGAAGGTTTCTACCGCCAGAAACATACATTATGCGTATGGGCCGCACTCTTAAAAACACGATCTCATCGACTACTTTACCCTCACCGCGCATAAAAAGCGGTCTTGGTTCTACAGGTACACACAAGAGACGCTGATAGTGTTATGCTTTTTGGTCGAAATGCTGTATGCGATTTGGAACCAAGTCTTTCCATTCAACCACATAACTGAATTGTATCCTATGGAGATGTCTTTTAATGATTACAGCCACTAGTGAATCATATTCGTGGCACTCTCATATCTCGAAATGAGTCATCTTTTTCGAACCTATCTACTACACTAAAATTCAAATAGTCCATTATAGTCCCTAAGCATCTTGTAAGTGCTCCTCAGTCCCTGCCCTGCCATTCCTGTAGCTTTGCGCATGTGGTCGTTCCGATTTAAGTCGGAACTGAGCAGAAGTCAGAGAGCACTGTATCTACCACATTCTGCAACCCGTTTAGAAGCAGAGCTGAGTTAATGCGAAAGGACCGTGTTTTGACCACTCGGTGGAAATGGGAACATGTTTTTGTAGCTCCGCCAAAGGTGGACGATGTGTAAGGTCAGTGCCAAACGAAGTCTGCTCGCGCAACACAATGTAGTATAAAATACACTACAATCAGTTATGGTGGTGTTTTTTACCACGAAAGTTAGGGAGACTCCACATCATACAGGAACTGGAAGACAGCCAAGGATTTTGTTACTGCATCGTGATGCAATGCAAGTACTGCAGACTGCAGACCGAAGCAGATCTGCATCCCTCAGGGTGCATTCACATCTGTCACCCAAACATTCTATCATCGTTATTGTGTACCATCTAACAGAGAAAACTACGAACCATAAAAGCTCCGCTAACTTCGTTCGACAGTGAACTCGAAAAGATTTTTACTGCATCTCTCTCTTCCGATACATCGAAAACAAATACCATCTAGAGCCAGCGTCCAGCATGTGTGGCGATTCTATTAACTATACGGGTATTGACCTACTGGAGCAGGCGGCCTGTGATCGAAGTCGCTTGCACAGACCAGTGTAAAGTTTTATCACCTGTACTCTAGGAGGAGCACATACCACAGACTATCAGTCTGTTTGTTAATACACTGTTTTTTTTTCTGCTGTAAGGCGCTTTGTACACTGACATACATTTTGTTTCTCCCACCACGACTACGAGGTCTGTGTCAGGTTCTAAACTTACATTAACACATTCTGACCCATTGCCTCTCAAAGAAAACTGGACATCGCACGTGTAAATCATGTTGTTGCTGCTGTTAACACAACACACACACTGAATGATTTTAAATAAAAGACAGTCACAACATATGGAAACTGGATGAGTTTTGCAGCGTTGTTGAGCGTTTGCAAACTGCTGTCCGATGGTGATTGACAGCCTCAACATTTAAACTCATCTTCCACAGTGAAGGAGCACTTCCAAACTGCTGTCTGAAGGTGATTGACAGCCTCAACATTTAGACTCATCCTTCACAGTGATGGAATAGCTGATAGCTCAGCGTTCCATTTCGATTGATTCCTCGTATTGTAGTCATGCATGCAATCACTGTTTCGGTGCTAGCCATCTGCGGAAGGTGTTGCCCCTCCACCAAGACTCTTTCTCCATCTCTCTATGTGGCAGTCAACAGTGAACGAGTGAATGGATGGGATGGAAAAGACACCACCAACTTACTGTAATAATAAGCATCATAGTTGGTAGTGTGAGCAATTGTAACAATTTTACTGTAATTTCAACACAGACCAATGATGTGGCGGCATGCTTCCCAATTTCATTATCATCACTAAACCCCCTTACTCTACCTTGTGAGTACCATTACGGATGTAGATAATTGACTGTACAGTACGTCCATTCATTGTTAATTGTCGAACATATATGTCATCAGAGTATACCAGACAGAGATATACATATTTCTAGCACTTCGTAATTTTCAATCTTTCTCTATGTGGATGGAAATCACAAGGCATTCACGCATTCTTAGGATAAAGTTAGAAATTGAAAGATCTCGTCATATTGTCTTTCACTAACCCACACTGCAGCACTGTCACCGATTTAATCTGCAGCTGACCAGAAGTAGTCCACTACATTCCACATCTCGTGAAAGAATAGAGCAAACGAAGTCCGTAATTGCTGTTTGGCACCCATCCAAAAACACACCCCTTATCGGTATACAGCAGTAGATATAAAAGTGTTGTGATGTAATAGCAGACGGTTAAGATGAAGAAGAAATGGGTGGTTTTTAAGCATGCAGAGCTCCAGGCAGATGGCGTTTTAAGCAAAACAAGAGCGATATCAATTCAAAGTATTGTTCTAGTGTCTCGGATCAGTACCAAGAAGGCATTGGTATGTAAATTAACTACAGTATCAATACTATTGTTCTAGTGTCTGGGATCAATACCATGAAGGTATTGGTAAAAGAGAACACGAACACATGCACTCCTAAGGCTACACGGTTCTGCACTTAAAACAGGCTGTAATGTTAGAGCGATATGGTTTCCAACCTATTAGTCATGTGGAATGCAACACTGTTAATATTCCAATGTAAAAAATATATTTCCAGCGCATGAGATACATTCTTCTTGCAGGTTTCTCTATTAGAAACTGTAATGACAAACCGTAAAATGAAAAGAATTACTTCCTTAAAACATAGATTCTCTGTGATACCTGAACAATATAGCTATCCAGAGGTGCACAGCGCCCACTGTTTACGTCCGATCACGGTTCAGAAATTATACTATGCTTGCATCAGTCCTATATGAAATGGTCGTTAGTAATGGAGCATACGTCTTACAAAGAAAGAGACAAAGGCTTAGCAGCGGCGTTTGACATGTGAAATTATATGTCATGCCAGGACATCTATCAAGCAGATGTATACACGAGGATTGCAGTACCTCACAAACACCTTCCGCTAACTTAAAATCACCGTAGCTATGAAACTGAAGACTCGATTTTATGCCCAAGATGAGGCAGGGGAATGGACTACGTCGCTTAAATCTTCGTTCGTCTAGAGGAATGTGTCGAAACAGGATGGACATGTTTCATCACACATGATATGGAAGTCCTCTAATGCCTGAGAAGTCTGTTATTAATGATCTCAAGTAGACAGTGCTCTAAGTCACACACAGAACACGTAGCTGTGTATGAACTGAATGCAGGTTACACTACACAACTGATGCAACCCAACAGAACAACAGAGAAAAATGGTCAAATGACCTGCAGC
Organism: Schistocerca cancellata; assembly: GCF_023864275.1. Taxonomy (NCBI): domain Eukaryota; kingdom Metazoa; phylum Arthropoda; class Insecta; order Orthoptera; family Acrididae; genus Schistocerca; species Schistocerca cancellata. Next base: position 422,085,154 of record NC_064633.1, read on the forward strand.
AACATCTCCCTCTCCCTAAAATACATCATCAGTATACCATTAAATCATACCTCGTTACAACACCATGACAGCCGATCACCCCAATTACCGTCCGCAGCTCGTGGTCTTCCGGTAGCGTTCTCGCTTCCCGCTCACGGGGTCCCGGGTTCGATTCCCGGCGGGGCTAGGGATTTTCTCTGCCTCGTAATGACTGGGTGTTGTGTGTCTCTCATCATCATTTCATCCCCATCGACACGCAAGTCGCCGAAGTGGCTTCCGTGGTCTTCCGGTAGCGTTCTCGCTTCCCGCTCACGGGGTCCCGGGTTCGATTCCCGGCGGGGCCAGGGATTTTCTCTGCCTCGTGATGACTGGGTGTTGTGTGTCTCTCATCATCATTTCATCCCTATCGACACGCAAGTCGCCGAAGTGGCGTCAACTCGAACGACTTGCACCAGGCAAACGGTCTACCCGACGGGAGGCCCTAGCCACACGGCATTTCCATTTCCATTACCCCAACTACCCTCAGTTATCCCTTAATGCAGATGCAAATAAGTTTAGAGGCAGATGGTTCACTTTTTTCCAAGAAAGCGTCAGCGACAGCAATCAACTCGTGTGTATCACTGTTACCTCAATAGACATACAAAATACGAAAAAAATGACTGTTTTGCTGGTTCCCGGTGCTTTCATTTCAACATTTTTTCGCACTCCTCTTGCTGTCGCATACTAATTGCAATGTACAATAATTGCTCTGCAGCAAGCCGAAGACTCCCTCGATTTTCCCACAATTCGACGTATTTTCCCTCAATGTATAATATTTTCCGAATTTTTATAATTTTTTTCGATTTTATGTCTCTTCTACACATGCAATTATGACATCGCTTCTCATTCCAATTGTAAAATTGTTTGTAGTACAGTTGCCAACAGCTACCGCAAATGCGCTATTTTTCAGGTCAGGTAGCATAGTATAGAACTGTACTCGAATGCATCCACTCTCACACAACCACATATTCTCTAGTTGCAGTGCATTTGCTCTGGTTTCTGTATGTCTGTGTTTCGGAAGGCTCCCATGGCCCAGAGTAAACATAAGTTAGTGTTTGAGTGTGACTCCACCGTGCGTTATATCAGAAGCTATGTTGGGATGTGGATCCACAATATGCCACATCTGGGACACGGTTTGAAGGTGAACTTGCCATATGTTATATCAGGAGCTATACCGGGACGTTGATCCATAGTATGCCCTCTCTGGGATAGGGTTTTGGAGTGCACTGTTGCTACCTGAAAGGGCAGTTATGAGGAGTCGGCAACTAGAAGTAAAGATTAGCTCTGTCTTTGATGCGTACAAAGAATGCTGCTACTGTCTGATCTTGCCTGTGGCAGTGAAAGCTGGCGAAGTGATCAGTGTGCTGGATGAGCGCAACAAAAGTGGATGTGTGTGTGTTGCATGAGAGAACATTCAAAATTATGGACGTTTGCACTGGGCGTATTGATAACATGAGAATTCCTACGACTCCAATCGTCCTCGGATGCCTTCCACGGCCGGGGTAGTGCACCCTTGCATATACACACGTCCACAACTGCGTCTGCGGACTCGGCAGTAATTTTCGCTGACCTCTACATCAGCGCTGGTGGTGGGGAGTGAGTGCTCAAGATGTGTGAGTGTTTTCAGCTGTCTCCGACGTCTATCTGTGAGAACTTATTGCTATGGACTGGATCTTATATTTAGTGCTTCTGAATGTATCGCAGTGGGCTCTGTCTTGCAGTGACATTTGCGGTTATCTCTGTTGTATCACGCACCCTCCACCCTCCTTCCGAATGTAGTGGAGAAAACAATTTAGGAATTCTATAGTAATTTTACGAACCCAATCGCGACGTTCAATTTCCGATTGATCAGTTTATTGTTCCAATAGTTGTATTGCGTGCACACATGCTTTCGGTATCAGGAGGCATGGCCAGCGCACCTCGGCGAAAGTCAGCAGCGCCCAACAGCAAGTGGTGCGTGTATCGTGATCAGGAGTTTGTGTGATCGTCAGAACTTTTTTTTATCAGACATGTTTAGTGGCAACGTTGTGGTGGAGGAGGGCGCGTACGAGTCCTCAGATATATTTAGCGCTACGATCTATTTGTGACGGAAATTTCGTTACTTGATTTGTATAATGTTTGTGTGTGACACTCAAACGTTGAAAATACGTTTTATTATGAAGAAGGATCATCGTAATGTGGAAGAAAGTGTTTTAAACGATCTATTTAACTTCTGTAAATTTTTAAACGATTAATTGGACAGGGTAGTGCAAATGGATTATTTCGCTCTATTTTTGATATATAAACTGTGTCAGCTTTCCCTTTGTCTCCAGCATTAGCCAACAGGAAAACAGGTATTCTCAGGCGAGATGAAAATCTCTATCTTCATGTTTGGAGACGTTGGTTTACACAGACAAGCAGGAAGTGGCTTCTTGGGAGCGACAGAGACAGGAAGCAAGCCTGGAATATGCCGATTAACAGTATGCTGCCACTTGATGCTATGTTTGGGGGCCGCGAGGTCGTAGGAGGTCGATATCCGGTCCGTGGTCGTTGGTATTTAGTAACGCGATCTGTAATTAGGACTTGGGGCTGTTTAGACTTTCATTGCGGCGCTCTGACGATAGACAGACAGACGAGAGAGCCCAAACGGCGGCTACTATATCACACTTGGCGCGGGGGGGTGGGGAAGGGGGGGTGCAGTCACAATGTCTACCCAAGGGAGGTACGCCATCTCTCGCAAAATGATTAAATAAAGGATATGCATCAATGTTTTTTGACTTTGGTTTGAATTTCGTGTTGAGAGCTTCTTCTTCTCCAGCACAGAGTGTACCTTTTTCCTACCAATGTTTTCTGGGAGGGTGGGAAGGGATTGGGCGAGGGGTACGGGAGGTGGCATTGTGCACTAGCTCAGTCGAGCTGGAGAACACACCAGGAAAATTTTCTATTAACGTGACACTTCCATTCTGCCACAGTGTAATTATGTAATTAGGACATTTAGTAGCTGGATTCAGCTGTTTTCATCAAATAATCGCGAGACCCAGCTCCTGAAAATTTAATTTTTAAATATACAGTATATCCTATGCTATTTAATTGAATTTGTTGTCATGAGATCCTTTCTCTCCATGGCGGAATCCTAAACAGTCAGGAATTTGCCTTGGAAGGATGGACTTGTAGTGTGCATCACTATTTCATACTGGGTTTAATGGGTAAACACTGCTTTGTTTGTGCTTCATCCCAACCCGACTGACGACGCATGCACTCCCTGCAGGACACTAGGAGAAACAGAGAAAGAGCATGTGTTTCGACTGGAATGTCTCAGGTATCAAGTATGAAAGGGATGCCACTGTCTAATGTCACATCCAGTCTGTAGGTAGCGGGGGCTCGAGTGGGAACACATGCGTTTGGACGCCGCTTCTATGCTCTCGTCGGTACAACCACACTCCTGGCAGCGTGTGTGGTAGCTTTCTGCGTGATCCAGTGGGCAGGGGTCGGCGGGCGGTGCGTGCTTCGCGATAGAAAGACTTTTAACCGCGTAATTATGTGTGATGGGTGTTTCATGACATTATTCCTTGCGCAATTGGAATAAAAAAAGTGATCGATTTAATTACTTGTTACAAGACCTGCATCTTCCCAAACAGCAGAGAATGATGAGCAAGAGAAATCCAACCTACGCAAACCTCGTTTTCTTATAAATAAACAATATACTCCTGAATTTCCTGCTATCAGATCCTTCCTCTCCACTACAGAGCTGCCAGTTTCCAGAAAGGGAGGCGAGAGGGGAAAGGGGGGGGGGTTTACCAAAGGGGGAGGGTTTAATTAATTGATCAATTTAACTAAGTATTCCATCAAATTGATAAGAGTGAGAGGGGGCTATTCGAATAACTGAGACCAGTAAGTGTACCTGTATCAGTGGGAGGGGGGGGGGGAGGGGGTTGGATTGGAGGTTTCCTGAGGGGTTCGGAGGAGGAGGGGAAGGCGGAGGTTTGGGGGAACAAAAGGTTAAGAACCTGTCAATCAAAAAGGAGGATTATCCCCAGGGGGTCTTAATCCTCTTGGGAGAATAATACCTTAATGACCTGTCAGTGAAAGGCGAACAACAGATTTTCCCTGATGTAGACAACCCGCACTAACAAAACGTGCTCATGCTATCTTTGTCCCCCGATTCCTTGGTATATGAGTACTGTTTTGGTGTCCTAGGTGTTAGTCATCTTGACCTCCATATTATTTTACACTGCATCTTTCATTTTTATAACTTACAGTACATAACTACATTTGGAACAAGGAGTTATTCTGCTGGATGTAAAACCATAGAGCATGGATAGTGTGCACCATCAGCTGTCAATCCCACCATTGGAGGACTGGAATGATTTTCATACATCCTGGCGAGGATGTAAGTACCCTAATCCCTCCACATTTTTTTCTCGCATTCTCATTAGTTTTATGTATTTTCCATCAATTTTCCTATTTTTACCAGATTTTCTATAATTCCAACATATTTTACTCAATTACTCGAGGTCCAAACCGCCACCCTCGACGAGTTGTCATGTCAGCAAAATGTCTCATCGCTTCGATCTCATGAAGCTATGAGCAAATCGCATTGCGGCATAGTTCTCAATTTCTGTATTGTTGTTAAACCATTCCCTCCATTATATTGTGAGGCTCATAATGTTGCAAAACCTGTTATACAGCCTACATCACATGACACAAACGCTGTTTCTTAGTGTAGGAAATAGGCATTAGCACCACAACACTCTCAAATGTATCAGATTTGTATCTATATACACCAACAAGGAGAAATAAACACCTCAGCATGGAAGCACCTAGAAATATCATGTGTAATAAGACAGGTGACGTAAGACTGGCATGGAACAGGCTTCGCAGAACGGCAGTTACAGTATTAGGTTGAGGAAACTGGTCTATATCATTAGCACCTGTCAGTACAAGTTTGGAACAGGTGTTATACCCTTTGCCGCAAACTCTTCCTGCTTCCATATGTTGCGATGTGCTCCACATTTTTGTCAATAACAAACACTGTCTTTTATTTCAACCATTCTGTGTGTTGTGGGAACAGCATAGTTTACAGCATGCCATGTCCAGCTTTCTGCGAGAACCAATGGGTCAAAACGTGTAAATGTCGTTTTAGCACCTGACATAGACGTCAAAGTCGGTTTGGAAGCTCAACATGCATGGCGGTGTATGAAGCTACAGTCGTACATTTCTGGTATGTCTTACAGCAGAAAAACAATATATAAAACTGTTTATAAAAGAACAACACAGGGACCCTCTCTGGTGATAGGTAGTCTGTGGGATATGGTCCTCCTACAGTGAGAGCGACGAAAGTTCAGACTGTTCTGTGCAAGGGACTTCGATCACTGGCCACCTGCTCCAATGGAGCAATACCTGTACATTTAATAGGATCGCCTCATATGGTCGATGTCAGAATGCAGACGGTACTTGTTTTTGATGTATTGCAAGAGAGAGACGTGCTGATGTTTTATCAAGATCTCTACCAGGTGACGTTAGCTAAGTTTTTATGGTTTATAGTGTTTCTCTGTTGGATGGTAAAAAATAATGAGGAGGGAGAGGATGTTTGGGTGACAAATATGAATGCACCTTGAGAGACAGAGATCTCCTTTGGACTGCAGTACCTATATGTGATTTGGAACTGCACCATAACGCAGTAGCAAACTTCTTGTCCTTCTTCCAGTTACTAATTTTCCCAATAAGAAACACCATCATAACGTCATTTCTACAACCGCGTGTGAAAGCTTTATTTAGTGCTGGCCTTACACATTGTACACGGTTGGTGCAGCTGTGATGACATTTCGCTGAGAGATCAAAAAACGGTCCTGTCGCCTTAACTCAGGTCACCTTGTTTCCCCATGGTATGCAGAAGGTGGTAGACATAGCGCTTTCCACCTTCCACTCAATTCCGACTTAAATTGGAATGATCACATGGAGAAAGTTGCAGGGGGATGGGGCAGAGATAGGGAAACAATTGCAAGATGCACAGAGACTGTCTAAATCCATACTCGAGTTTGCTGCATGGGGTCCTTAGCAGATAGGTTCGAGAAAGGTGACTCATTTTGAGATATGAGAGTGGCAAGAATATGATTCACTAGTGGCTGTAATAATTAGAAGACGTCTCCACAGGATCCAATGCAAGAGTGTGGTTGAATGGAGAGACCTGATGCCAAATTTCAGACAGAATTTCTTCCAGAAAGCGTAACACTATAGATCTGAGAAAGTCAGGTTATTAGTCATAGGATTTTGTACATTTCTTACAACTTCAATCTAGCGTTGCATTTTTAAGTGGTTCCCAACATTGCACACCATCTACTGTTATGTGATCATTCTCAATAAACCATCAACCTCTGTCCCCTAGAGCCACTTGGATATGTCACAAAACTTCTGTTACACTGCGTACATGGTATCAGGATAGAATGCATTACAAATATTGTTTGTTAGCATTGGAAATACCTAGCAGTTGGATGAGGGAGTTGCAAATATCGGCTCAATACCACGTTTCTTAGTCGAATCACTTTCTAAATTCGGTGGGAAGGTGATTTTATTACGAACTTATACCGCTGGAGACGTGCACCCGCACTTTCAAACTGGTGATACATACTCTCGGGATAACCATCTATGTTCAATATCGGGGTATTCGTGTGGAAGACCACTTCATTCGGAACCAATACCATGCCTCGATTTATAAGGCATGTACGGTTTATAACATGGGTATCGTTAGCGATACTTGTGTGTGCCTGTAGAACCAAGAGCACTTTTTATGCAGTATGACAGTAACATAGTCGTTGTGATCGTGTTTATAATAGGTGGCCGCTTATAAGACGATTACGTCTCTGGTCCTGACACACTGGTACCACTTGCGAGAAAAACGAATGAGGTGTGTCCATCCATTGCAGATTTTCGCTCAGTATTGTTTGATGCCACCAGCATTCATTACTGACGAAGTATTATACTTAGTAAGGGATATGTGATAGATTCGCTGTGGTCGGCAGGCTAATGAAGTATGTATTGGGATGTAAAGTTACTGTGGTCAGTGTACCAACATTACGAAGAAAATGACTATGTCTGTTTGTAAGGGAAGGATGGATTTGACGTGGAAAATTGAAATTTCAGCACATCGATAGCCATAAGGGGAACTAAAGATCTTACATGGAAAATTATGTCTAGACATAAGGAATATATATATATTGATGTTTCAGTGTGAGATTCATCCCAGAATCACAGCTGACAGAAGGAGATATTTCTGCTACTTCGGTCATTGTCGAACGTCATCAGCGTGGGGCAGCAATCCTAACATTTAATTGTAATCGCAGTGGTAAATATGTGGCTTGTTTCGGAGGACGACAATGCTGGCCAGCCGGGTGTGTGGTGGACATAGATAGTGACTGGGACTAATGTACATGCCCAGCTTAAGGCTATCAGAGTAGTGGGTACAAAGAAAAGTTCTGACTGGCTAGCTAGTCAGCTTCTGCCTGCAGCCATGGGAACAAGTCTCACCAGCAGTGCCCTCTGGATAACTGAATAGTGAGGTAATAATCAGTATGTGTTGGGCTGTCTCTGTGGTTGCGTGTGTTGCATGTATTCTCCATGGAAAACTGAGCAATTCAGTATCGATCACTGACAAGTGTTGGCACTGGACGTATTGATAACATCTGAATTCCTACCACTCCAGTCATCCCCAGATGCCCTCCATGGGCCTCCTCTGGCAGATATGCCCATCCACGACAACAGCTGTGTCGACGGCAATAGTAAGGCGACTACTAGGATCGTGGTTTAGTGCTTCTCAGTTCATTGCAATGCATTCTGTTTTGTAGTGATATTTGTTGTTGCTACTAGCCTATCGCACGGTTGACCCTTTCCTCCTCCTTATTTGTCCTGATGTAGCTGAGAGAACAAAGTTAGGAATTTTATAGTGCTTTATAAAAAACACTTAGCAGACATGTAGTTATCGAGAATTCCACAACCATGACGGTATAAATTCATGTTGAAATTTGAAACTGTGACTACCATTTTATGCAGCACTACTTCCAATCGAGACTTCAAATTCCTAATTGGTCAATTTATTGTTTCCAATAGTAATACCGTGAACACATACATCAATCCAATCCCTCCACAAATTGTTTCACGACATAACATGCAACTGAACTGAAATTTGAAATTCTCAGCTACTTCCAACGTAATGGACTTCCTACCAAACGATGTCACTGTGCCAGTATCCACCAATAGAAGGCAAGGGAAAAAATTCAGAAGGGTTTGGAAACAGGACAGTTGTGGGGTCAAATCCCACCAAATATATTAGTCCTAGTATCCTCCAATAGGATACAAGGACAAACTGTCCCACACAGAGGGTATCGATTTAATTAATTACTTATTACATTTGATTGACTGAGGTTGTATTTGGAAGACATCCACAGCTAATGATTTACTAAATATCCACTAATTTGTTCAGGAGAAAAGAGGTGTTAGTGTGGCACACGATAGATACTCACTGGGCAGGAAGTAGCCACTTGAGAGAGAGAGAGAGAGAGAGAGAGAGAGAGTTTGTTGTTTGACAGGAATTTCTCAGGTATCAATATCAAAGAGTTGCCACCACCTGATGATGTGTTTGGGGTTGCGAGATAAGGAGGTTGACATCCAGTCTGTGGCCCATGGTATATAGTGTCATGCTGTATGATTAGGACAACTGGTGGCATTTGACCACCATGGCGGTGTCCAGACAACAGACCCATTAGCAGGAGATCCCAAAGAGCAGCTACTATACCGCACTTCATTCCATTGGTCAATACTTACAGTTATTACGTTTGGGAAGCGTGGGTGGGGTTGTAGATGTTAGCTCTACCCAAGTAAGAGAGCCAAGTCTCTTGCAGACTAATTAAACAAAGAATACATACCAATATGTCATTGACATCGACTTGAATTTCGTGTCGTGAGATCCTGCCTCTCCAGCACAAAGTGAGTCTTTTACCCACCAGTTTTTTTTCTGGGAGGGGAGGGGAGCGAGGGGGTGAGAGGTAGGGTGTGGGACATCCTCTGGTGGTGGTATTGTGCACTAGCTCGGTCGGTCCCTGCATATCAAAGTAAGGACACACGAAAATTTTCCAACAAGATAACACCTCGAATCTGTAGCAGTGTAATTGCGTAATTAGGACATGTAGTTGTTGGATGTGAGTTTTTCCTGTCAAATAAAGAGATTCAAGACCAGAAAATAAGTTTTATAAGTAAACAGTATGTCCTCTGCTATACAATTGAGACTGACTTCAATTTTAACTCATGAGTTCCTTCCTCTCCAGCACAGGCTGAGTCCTTTTCCCACCAGTTTCCAGATGAGGGAGGGAAGGGGGAATGGGGGATGCGAGGGGAGGACTGGTGGATTTGCCAGTGAGGGAGGGGTTAATTAATTATAGATTTAATTAATTTGTTAACAAAAATGTGCTTGTATCAGCTGAGGAGCGGGGATTTCCCAGAGGGGCAGAGGAGGAGGAGGAGAGGGAGATTCTCGGAAGGATGAATTATTGCTAGGGAGCCATAAATCAATTAACAGAACAATAGGTTAAGGGGAGGTGGAAGGAGTCATAAATCAGTCATGTTTCCCCTGAATGCATGCAATCCACACTAACAAAGTGGTGTAGAACACACATTACGCTACAACTTTTATAAGCCACTTTGAGGTTGTTTCACACCACAGGTATCTTATATCAAATTGTTGATCTTGATTTGCCGAAATCCACTTTTGCATGTACTAAAAGGTTGTCATTTACTCCCTGTATACCACTGTTGAAGGGGAATAACTAAATAAATCATGATATAACAGCTATAACATGAATTAAAGTTAGGGGAAGTTTACGAGAGACTTCTACAACCAATGTAAAGTTACACAGACGCTAATGTCCCACTTCTGACACCAATTGTAAAAGAGTTCACGCCGGGAAGAGGGGATATAATTGTTACGTCCCACTCCTGACACCAATTGTAAATGAGTACATGGTTTGGGGATGGGGAGAGAAGCTTGTGACACCAATGCTAATGTATAAAATGGCAGGGAAGGGGGTAGAATTAGTCCGCAGCTCGTGGTCGTGCGGTAGCGTTCTCGCTTCCCGCGCCCGGGTTCCCGGGTTCGATTCCCGGCGGGGTCAGGGATTTTCTCTGCCTCGTGATGACTGGGTGTTGTGTGATGTCCTTAGGTTAGTTAGGTTTAACTAGTTCTAAGTTCTAGGGGACTGATGACCATAGATGTAAAGTCCCATAGTGCTCAGAGACATTTGAACATTTTTTTTTGGGGGGGGGGGGGGGGGTAGAACGTTGTTAAATATGCGTCGTGGCGGCAGGGTGCATGAGGTCGAGCGGTCAGGATTTGATAGTGGGCATCCAGGGCTTTCGTTAAATGACGAAACAGGGAATTAAGTACAATAAAGAGGATGTATTTCAATATATGGAGTACAAAAGGCGCACCTAGGGTTGGAAGTTAGTAGGCTTAGCCAGAGGCTCTACCTTCCAAAAAGACATCTGTTCTGCTCGAGGTCTGGATTACAAGAGAGCGAAGCAAGTGTGTTCTACTCCGCAGGACGCTCTGGCGTCCACCCACGTGATCGGTATCCTGCACACACTATTGGCTAAAATCCATGGTGTGAATTTGATAGCAGTTTCAGCAGAGGGCTCAGGACGTCTCCTGTCAGCAGCTTTAACTGGACAGAACCGCCTCGGTTTTGAAAGGCAAACGACTTGTGTCACGTAGACGTGGCTTGAATTACTCTGGGACAAAACTTGTAAAGATTCCATTGCGCCTTTGAAATAAATTTCTTAAACTAATTCCCTAAAATATTCCTTGATTAGCTGCCATCCTGTACTACGAACAGAACTCAATATAATGGCAACAGTTGGCTTTGTAAGAGCTTAGCTTTCATCACTACCTAGACAGATACTATGAAGCCACTGTGAAATGCATGGCAGATGGTACTTAACCTTGTATTAGAATATTAAGGTTTCCGGTCAGCCAGAGTGGCCGAGTGGTTCTAGGTGCTACAGTCTGGAACCGCGAGACTGCTACGTTCGCAGGTTCGAATCCTGCCTCGGGCATGGATGTGTGTGATGTCCTTAGGGTAGTTAGGTTTAAGTAGTTCTAAGTTCTAGGGGACTGATGACCTCCGCAGTTAAGTCCCATAGTGCTCAGAGCCATTTGACCCATTTTTTAAGGTTTCCTCCTCTTCCAATTGTGTATGGAGCACTGGAATAATGACTACTACTTATTAGGTTGGTGCATAAGCTCGTAGCATTTTTCTGTAAGTATAATAAATACAACACATACACATAACATAAATATTAGTTGTCAAGAATAATTCATTCTGCTTCACTATTTACCACCATTTTTCAAGCAAGATACTGCTCTAAATATTTGCAGAATTCCCAACTGTAATTAACAACTGAAGATTTACTATTAATACTTAACGTACAGCTCTCTTAAGCTTCCAAATAGTCCCAAAAATTTACTGCCAATAATTACACAATTAAATTTAGAGGGAATAATTATCTACATGAATATAATACCACAAAAATACGTAAGTAGCTTAGTTATAGTGTATGCTAGATGATACAAGACTCATATACGACAATTTGCATAGCACTCACAAACATTCAAAAATATACAGTACATGTAACATAATGAATACATAAACAACTACATTGCATGGACCATGTCAAATTTGTATCAAAAGCATGTAAAAGTATGCATATATGTAGCAACTAGCATTTTGCAAACTACAGTTATATAAATCAATATTCTTGCCCTGTACCATATTAAATTACAATTCTACTTACATTATGTATGAAATATGTATACACATTCCTAAATATTTAAGAATTCCTTTCTCTGTCACTTAATAAAAATTTTGTGGCTCATGTAAGCTAATTCTCGTTTTGTAGACAGTATTACACTGCAGTTTGTCTTATATTGTAGTGCACATAAACTCATTATTATAGAAACAATTCTGTACCAGAAATGTTTTGTACGATTTTTTAAAAGTATATTTATTGTTCACCTCTCTAGTTTGAAGGGAGTCTTTTCTATAGCTTTTGCCCCTGCAAGGGATGGATTTGATTTGCTTTACATAGTGCTTCCTCTGGGCTCATGGAAGAAGTTCTGTTTCCTTGTGTCATGTGTATTCTGGACAATATTTGAATTCTGGTCAACATAGGGGATCATACATGTACATGCTTGCTAGTGTTAAAATCTTAAGTGCTTTAAACGTTGCCTTACACAGTTCTCTGCATTTAAGTTTGGCTTTCATTCTTGTTGCTCTTTTCAGAATTTTGAATACACTATTCATAATAATTTCGAAGCTGTCCCCTTACCAAATAACGCCATAATTTAATATAGAATAATTTAGTGCAGAGTGTTTCATTTTCATAATATTTACGTCTTTTAGGTAATTCAGTTTGTATGGAACGTATAGATTTGAGCACAGTTTTCAGCTTATACATTGCTTGCCAAAAAAGGTGAAGGTCGCAGATGGAGAGGAGGAAGCGAAATGAAACTTTACATGTTGAGAGGGTATATAATGTTATTTCAGTAATAACAGTATCGAGTCAAATTTACTAAGTACCTGGCAGTCTGAGCCCATATAAAGGCTAAGTCTATAACTAATGCCACCTAGAATAACTCCAAAAGTATGATAGGGTCTGAAAGGTTTGTGTGACAAAAGTTGCATGGGACAATGGTGGCCACAATATGACGTTGGTGTTTTTGTTGCTAGGTGGGGTCGCTTCAGAGATATGAGGGTCGACTTGTTTTTTTTTAATGGGATACTATGTTTAGTACTTATTTTCTGTTAGTGGCTATTGAGACAAATCCAATGATGTGTAATAAGATCTTTGAAGGTCAACGAAGGTCACAAAGGTGGCAAGAACGTCCATTTACAGAAGGTGCTCAAAGTGATGACTATTGGCATTTATTCAGTGCTGCAATCTTCTTATCATGGATTGAGTGGTATTTCTTATCACATCGGCACTTATCAAAACACATGCTTTGACAATTCACTCTCGCATATCTTCAGGTGTAGTTGGAACGTCTTTGTAAACAATCTGTTTTACGAATCCCAAAAAGAAAAAATCCAGAGGCGTCAAGTCTGACGAACGATCTGGCCACGACACATCACCTCCGCGTCCAATCCAATGATTTGGGAATTGTCTCTGTAACTCATTTCTAAACTTCAGCGAAAAATGTGTTGAACACCCATCTTGTTGAAACCACATTCTGTTCCTTGATCCTAAAGGTATTTCTTCCAATAACAGACCTAACGTTTCTTGCAGGAATGTGGCGTAATTCCTACCATTAAGATTTACTTCGATGAAACAAGGGTCTATAACTCTGTCCTCCAGAATCCCATACCATACATTCACCGATCACAGTTTCTGGTGCGCAGCTTGCAACAGCCAACATGGATTTTCAGTTGCCCAATAATGCATGTTATGCAAATTAACATTTCCAGCCAGCTGGAGTGGCCTTGCAGTTCTAGGCTCTGCATTCTGGAACCGAGCGACCACTCCGGTCACAGGTTCGAATCCTGCCTTGGTCATGGATGTGTGTGATGTCCTTGGGTTAGTTAGGTTTAATTAGTTCTAAGTTCTAAGAGACTGGTGACCTCAGAAGTTAAGTCGCATAGTGCTCAGAGCCATTTGAACTTAACATTTCCATGGTACTTGAATGTAGCCACTTCAGTAAATAAAATCAAATTAATAAATGTGTCATCCCTCTGAATCTGAAGATGAGCCCATTGGCAAAACTCAATGCGACGTATACAAGCTGTACAAGTTAATTCTTGGTAGAGACTGATATGGTAAGGATGATATCTCATGCCAGATTCCCTTGCGATTTGATGCGAACTAACACAAGGATCTCGAACCACAGTGGCGTGAGTACCAATTTCCGTTTTCTCGTTAGTAACTTTCCTTTGTCGGATATGTTTCCGATGCGTTAAAGATCCAGTTGTTCCCAATTTATCATACATATATTTAAATGTACAGCGTGTAGGGTGAGTGCGTTGAGGACATCTTTCAGCTAAGAAGTCTCTAACTCTCACTGAATTTCGTTGGCATTCCCCGTACATGAGAAGCATATCGACTTGTTCTTCGAAGAAATACATCATTCACATTCGCTTGATTCGACGATATTAGTCTTACGTTTCCTATTAGTGTTGTATTACGAAACCTTCGAACGCTGTTTACATGTCAATGGCACGTAAGATGGATACGCCGTATTCGGCGAATATTTACTATTTGGACGATATACGAGAGAATTGTCAGAGTATGTGCTTCGATAAGAAATACCACTCAATCCATGATAAGAAGATTGCAGCACTGCATTGATACCAACGGTCATCACTTCCAACATCTTCTGTAAATCGACGTTCATGACACCTTTTTAACCTTTGTTGGCCTTCAAAGACTGTACTGTCGCACATCATTGGGTTCGTCTCGATAGCTGCTATCAGAAAACAAGTACCAAACTATAGCATCCCATTTAAGAAAACAAAGTTGACATTCATATGTCTGACACGACCCGACCTAGCAACAAAAAACCATTATGGCCCCCGTTGTCCCATGCACCTTATGTCCCACAAACATTTCAGCCTCTATACTTTTGGAGTTATTCGAGGTGGCAATAGTTCGTGACTACCTTGTATAACTATCACTTGACAAGTCAGGAGTACACTACACAAAAGAAACATCTACTCAGGTAACAGGGTACTTGTAGAGTGCACATGAGGATTTTTTAGGCTAGGCAGTAGTTTGAGGTGTTCTGATGTCACTCAATATGCAGCAAGGGAAGTCAAACGGCGTTCAGAATAAAGACGCTTCGACTGTCATAATTTTATCAGTTAACTGTCGAAGTAATCGTAATAAAAATCCCGAATTTACAGCCCTCCAGGAAAGTTCTCGAGTTCAAATTATTCTTGGGAACAAGAGCTGACTGAAGCCCTAAGTGGAGAGCTCTGAGATATTTAGTGTGTCGTGGAACGTATATAGGAAAGATAGATTAGATGCCATAGGAGGAGGGGGGGGGAGTGTTCATTGCAGTTAACAAAAATATTGTCTCTATTGGGGTCGAAGTTGAGAGTGACAGTGAAGTTATCTTGTCACGTATAACATGTCTAAGTGAAACCAAGATAATTGCTGGATATTTTTACCGCCCACGCGATTTTGTTGTGACAGTTCTAGACTCATTGAAAGAAAGTCTACAGTCAACAGCACGTGAATATCCGGATCATGCAGTACTAGTTGGAGGCGACTCTAACCTAACGAGTATAGATTGGGATGTCTATTTATTCACAGGGGGGAAGGGTTACAGACAGACAGTCATGCGAAATACTTTGAACACGTTTTTTGAAAATTCTCTCAAGCAGCTAACTTCGACAGACCAGACACGATGGAAATATCTTAGACCTCGTAGCTACAAATAGGCTGGAACTTATCGACAACGTCAGTATAAAAATGGGGTTTAGCGATCATGATGTCATTATATCAACTATAGTTACGAAAGTTAATAAATAGGTCAAAAATGCTAGAAGAGTTTTTCTGCTACAGAGAGCAGATAATCAGTTCTTAAACCTCACTTAGATAGTGAACTGGCATCACTTAGTTCCAATAAGACAGATGTAGAGGCATTATGAGCAAAGTTCAAGCAGATCGTAAATCGTGCTCTGTAGAGTTATGTGCCTGGTAGGTGGATTAAGGACAGGAAAGATCCACCATGGGTTAATAACGAGATTAGAAAAATGCTGAGGAAGCAGAGCCTGTTGCCTCTCGGTTCAAAATAGAACTCACAAATGACGACAAGCAAAAGTTATCAAAGATTCTTGCGTTTATGAAAAAATCGGTGCACGAAACATACAACAGCTACCATCGTCACACCTTCGCAAAATCTACACTATGTGATCAAAAGTATCCTGACATCCCCAAAAACATACGTTTCTCGTATTAGGTGCATTGTGCTGTCACCTTCTGCCAGGTACTCCATATCAGCGACCTCAGTAGTCATTAGACATCGTGAGAGAGCAGAATAGGGCGCTCCCCGGAACTCATGGACTTCGAACTTGGTCAGGTGATTGGGTGTCACTTGTGTCATACGCCTGTACGCGAGATTTCCGCGCTCCTGAACAACTTAGGCTCATTGTTTCTGATGTGAGAGCGAAGTGGAAACATGAAGGGACAAATACAGCACAAAAGCGTACAAGCCGACCACTCTGTTGAATATCAGACACCACAGATAGCTGAAGAGGGTCGTAATGTGTCATAGGCAGACATCTATCCAGACCATCACACAGGAATTCCAATCTGCATCAGGATCCACTGCAAGTACTATGACAGTTTGGCGGGAAGTGAGAAAACTTGGATTTCATGGTCGAGCGGCTGCTCATAAGCCACGCATGAGGCCGGTAAATGCCAAACGACGCCTCTCTTCGTGGAAGGAGCGTAAACATTGGACGGTTGAACAATGGAAAAATTTTGTATGGAGTGACGAATCACTGTACACAATGTGGTGATCCGATGGCAGGTTGTGGGTATGGTGAATGCGCGGTGAACGTCATCTGCCAGCGTGTGTAGTGCCAACAGTAAAATTCGGAGGCGGTGGTATTATGGTGTGGTCATGTTTTTCATGGAGGGGGCTTGCAATCCTTGTTGTTTTGCGTGGCACTATCACAGCACAGGCCTACATTGATGTTTTAAGCACCTTCTTGCTTCCCACTATTGAAGAGCAATTCGAGAATGGCGATTGCATCTCTCAACACGATCGAACACCTGTTCATAATGCACGGACTGTGGCGGTGTTGTTGCACGACAATAACATCCCTGTAATGGACTGGCCTGCACAGTGTCCTGACCTGATTTTGACACAACACGTTTGGGTTGTTTTGGAACGCTGACTTCGTGCCAAGCCTCACCGAGCGACATCGATACCTCTCCCCAGTGCACCACTCCGTGAAGAATGGGCTGCCATTCCCCAAGAAACCTTCCAGCACCTGATTGAACGTATGCCTGTGAGAGTGGAAGGCTAAGGGTGGGCCACACCACATTGAATTCTAGCATTACCAATTAAGGGCGCCACGAACTTGTAAGTCATTTTGGAGCCAGGTGTCCGAATACTTTTGATCACATAGTGTAGCTGAGAATCAGAAAAAAATCCACTCTTATGTAAAATCGCATATCAGGTCTAAGGCTTCCGTTCAGTCATCTGTTGACCAGTCTGAAAAGCTGACAGTCGGAGATAGAAGAACGAAGGCTAAAGTTTTAAATTTCTCGTTCAAGAAATCATTCACACAGGAGAATCGTAGAAACATACTGTCACTTGAGCATCGGGCAGACTCCCTGTGAATGACATAGTAATAGCCATCCCTGGCATACAGAAACAACAAAAAGTTTTGAAAGCAAATAAATCACCTGGTCCAGGTGGAATCCCTGTTCGATTTTACAGAGAGTACTCTAAGGCACTGGCTCCTTACCTAGCCTACGTTAAACATGAATCTCTCGCCCAGCACGAAGTCCCAAGGGACTGGAAAAAAGCGCAAGTCACTCTTGTATATAAGAAGGTTAAAAAAACGGGCCTGCAAAATTACAGACCAGTATCTCTAACGTTGGTCTGCTGCAGAATCCTTGAACATATTCTCAGTTCGAATATAATAAATTTCCTTGAGACTGAGAACCACGAATCAGCATGGTTTTACAAACCATCGCTCGAGCGAAACTCAACGTGCCTTTTTCCTACATGGTATACTGCGAACAATGGATGAAGGGCAACAGGCAGATACCATATTTTTAGATTTCCAGAAAGCACTTGCCACCACACCCCATTTCAGGCTGTTAACGGAGGTACAGATATAATATGTTCACAGATATGTGAGTGGCTTGAAGACTCCTTAAATAATAGAATCCAGTATGCTGTCCTCCAAGGTAAATGTTCATCAGAGACAGAGTTTTGAGCAGGAATGCCACACGGAAGTGTGAGAGGACCGCTGATGATGCTGTAGTGTACGGTTAGGCGTCGAAGTAGAGTGACTGTAGGAAGATACAAGGTGACTTAGGTGACTTATACAAAATTTCCAGTTGGCATGACGAATGGCAGCTAGTTCTAAATGTGGAAAAATGTAAGTTAATGCGGATGAGTAGGAAGATCAAACCTGTAATGTTCAATACAATATCACTAGTGTCCTGCTTGACACTGTTAAGTAGTTTACATATCTAGGCGTATAGTTGCAAAGTGATGTGAAATGGAATGAGCATGAGAGAACTGTTGTAGGGAAGGCGAATGGTCGACTTCGGTTTATTGCGAGAATTTTAGGAAACAGTGGTTCAGCTGTAAGGGAGACCGCATATAGGACGGTGGTGCGGCCTATTCTTGAGTACTGATCGAATGTTTTTGATTCCTACCACATCAGAATGAAGGAATACATCAAAGCAATTAAGAGGCGAGCTGCTACATTTGTTACCAGTAGTTTCGAACAACATCTAAGTGTTATTTAGATACTTCAGGAATTCATATGGGAATATCTGAGGAAAGGCGGCGTTCTTTTCGCGAAACACTATGGAGAAAATTTAAAGAACCGGCATTTGAAGCTGACTGAGAACTATTTTATTGCTGCCAACATACATTGTGTCTAAGGACCATCAAGATAAGATACGATAAATTAGGAGTCATATGCAGGTATATAGATAGTCGTTTTCCCCTTGCTCTATTCGCGAATGGAACAGGAAAGGAAATAATTAGTAGTGGTATAAGGTACTCTCTGACATGCACGGTACAGTGGCTTGCAGAGTATCTATGTGGATGTGGAAATAAGTTACATTGCACCCCCCCCCCCCCTAGCCTGTATGTATGCATTGATTCGATTGGAAAGAATACCAGAAAGTCTTTGTATCCTCTGCTGAAGCAAGATGCCCCAACTGCTGTAACTGCTCCTCTGTACCCTGGATACTGACACTGGGACCTTGTTGACACCCAAGCTGGTCCCACGTCCTATCTGGAACGGATCTGGCGATCTTGTTGGACGTGAGTGAACCTCAACTTCATGCAGACAGTTCATAGAGATATGTGCCTTGTTGGGAACAAGCATTGCCTTGTTGAAAAATTGCATCATGATGCTGTCGCATGAGAGATAACACATGGGGATGCAGGATGTATGTGACATGTTGTTGTGCCATCAAGTTCCCTGCGTCATTAGCATACATGACCTGAGTTTGTACCTGATTGCCCATCCATTGACTGCTCCTCAACCCCACACCATGATAACAGAAACAACACTGCTTTGCCTCTCCAAAATGGAAGAGTGGGACTGCTCCCCAGGTCACTGCTATACTTGTGGTCATCAAGAGTAGTACAGATTCATGATTCATTTTTGAATATAATACAATTCCATTCATCAGCAGTCCATGCTTCCTGGTCATGGTTCCACTCCACACACTGTCATTTGTGCTGTGATATTAACAGTAGGCTACTATGGTACAGTAGCTCTCTAGTCTGGCTAATCCTACACACATAACAAATGTGCGGGATGACACAGATGTCGCAGGTCAGTTGGTCAATTACTTGTTGTTAGATGACAGGTGCAGATGTGACTGGATTACAGTGTGCTTGGTGTTCAATGCAGCGATCCTCCATTGTCGTGCTTAGCGTTGTTCCATTGGAACCCAGACGATTTTACCTGCCTCATTTCTCCATGCAGTCCAACACTGGGACATTGTCATATCCCGATGCCCCACTAATCTGGATAATCAATGATTCGATGAGCTGGTCAAATGGAGACCCTCTATGAAGCCCCTTTCAAACTAGTGCTGCCCACATCATTTACACATGGTACCTGCCAATGGAGTCTCCCCGTGTGAAGCTATAAAGACAACTGTCCTGGGTGCTTCACCTTTCTTGTAAGGTAGTGTGTTTTAAAGCACATACCTCTTCTAACAGAGCAGCAATAATTTATCTGTACACTCCTTTTTGTTCTATTTTTTGCATTAAGCTAGATTCACACATGAAAAAATGGAATTTCAGATTATTCCACAATGCATTATAAATATTTGGCATTAACCACGTTCGTCAACAGAATGGAACGAGACTTCAAAGTCAAGGTGGCTCATTAACATAGTTTTGACCTTGGTGTTGTTAGAGGGGAATTTCGCGTTTTTTATTGTTCTTAGTGCTTATCTTACTGCCACAATGCAAAGATTCCATGCCAAGCTGAATTTTTTTCCATTGAGTGCTGTTCAACATGAGGCAAAAAAGATTTTTGTAAAGTACCTGGACAGGGAGAAAGTATACACTGTATATAAATATAAATAAGAACATAAAGAGATGAAGCTATTGTCATGAAATAGCTTTTTTGAATAGTGAAAATGTCAAGGAAGAAAATTCAGTCGTTTTCACAGAATTTGGTAAAACCACAATGAAGAACATAAAAGAGCCCTATGTATTGGCTTAAATATATTGTTTGACTTGACTGAAAATATGTATTTTGTCTAGAGAATAAATGCCTATGTTTTGAAGTGTTTGGAGATGTTCTAATGTTCCACTTCTCAATAGTTTACCATAAAAATTTTAATGGGAACATCTTATATGAAGTTTGCTATGGATATTACCAAAGTTTATCGTCGCTCGGTCCTTAATTTTGATACTACGTTCCATCTTCTTGCATCAAGCACTGAATTTCATGCCCTTATTCCCACAGTTTGGTAATGTGCTAAGTCCTCTGTCGTCGAATTGACATCCTGTGAGCACAGCACCATTTGAAGGTGACACTGACTGCTTATCGATTCAATACAATTAATGTCTAGAAGAAATCATTTATGTCTTGCCACCTGACTTGCAATTTTGAACCAGGCACATGAAACGTGCAGACATTAGGTAGGAAATATGAACTATAACGAGTTTTGTATGGTATGCAGCTTGATCTTCACAGCCAGCATGTATACCATATTATCACTGACAGAGTTTATAAACTCCCTGAAATCAAACACATTTCCAAAAAAAAAAAAAAAAAAAAAAACGTTTTATCATACATAACATAGCACATTCTCACTATCTCTTGACGGAGCTGATTTCAAAATCGTGCTACACTAAACCTTCTATTCTTCTCATGAGTGCTGCCTCCATTTTGTCAGATTTGCTAATGGTATCCATTAGTTCTTCTAATTAGCTATTACTAAACCTGATACCTGCTTTTAATTTAATGTGAGTTATTTTGGTAACATTAATTATTTTCAAACGTTGTTCAGTCTGATGGGCCTCATTTGAATTTACTCTATTGGATAAATCATTTGCTATTTAATCAGGTTGTTCTCTGAAGCCGAAAATCGTTCTTGTAGGTCTTAAGATTCTTTGTTAATATCAGTGATATGTGTTGCTATTTTGTCGCCTTCACCGTTAGTATTCCTAACTGATTCTTCTATACTTTCCATTTATATTCTCCAACTCTGTGTCAACAGTACTGTGTCTATCCTTAGAAAGTGATTCTACAGCAGATATGTTCGGTTTTTCAACGATATTTGCTCCCATTTTAATGTTGTTTGTTGCTGATCTTTCAGAGATACACACCATCATTTTATTTATACTTTCAGACACAGTCTCCATGTGTTTTTCCAAAGCTTGACATACACCATTACGATTATTTTTTACATTTTCATCGCCTTTAGCTACATCCCCATTACTAACTGCCTGTGTGTCCTTGTCACGATTATGTTTTATTTAGTTTCTGGTTCTCTGAGTTATTTCTTACCCTTCACATTTTTACTCAGTTTACATCTCATTACTTTAGCTATCCTCAAATAGAATGTTCATCACAGCACTTAATTGTTAATATTTAAGCACTCTTCTCCCTGCTGTAAGTCCTGACATACTTAATATAATTTCTTGCACCCTCCTGACAACATAGTTGTTTGTAGAATGTGCAGACGACACGTCTGCAAACCAAACTCTGGATCTCTCCATGTGTGCATCTGAGTCACACCCATACACTGCTTCCACAGCCACACAACAGGTTGAATTATTTCCCATTGTTCCTGTCCTCCCCGATGCACAGCAATTCTGCCTCTGGTTACATAGTTTGACTCCTCACACCTGTTGCCACTGTATTCTATCTTCCTCCTTCTCATAATTTTTCATGGTCTTTCTTTCGTGAAATATTCTTAATCCTTCATGTAAATGTATTACTTTCCGTGAGACACACGTTTCACAATAGATGACTTGCATTATTGTTATTAAGCATTGCTACCCACAAGTCACATATTGCAGTCACTTTATTTCGAAGTTTACTTTCTGCACAATTCTAACTTTGCAATAAACTGTGATACTTACCTTCAGAACAGATATTACAGAACTGCATCCCCTACACATAACATAATTTTTTTTTCCAAACAGTTGTCTCTTCTGACATACAGGACGCAAAATTTCACCTTCCATCCTCAACATAGTGTTTTCGACGAATTATTGCCACTAACATTGCTAGATCCCCCTGTGGTACTAAACTTCCATAAATGTTTCTCAGTCTAGCCACGAGTCTGTAGTAAGTAGTATGATCGATGTACAGTACCACTGGTCGTTCCTTCGCACTCGAGAATGAAAACGTTAAGGTAACCATTTCCTGGATCCGTTTTGTGAATCGAGCTTAAAACTCCTCCCTACCTGTTCTGTGCTGTTCTGTGCTGACTGAAGAAGTCCATATAACAAGTTGTCATAGCACATTGGATTCTTTTGGAGATGCAAAGAGCCTACCAATGTGTCTGTAAAGCTTTACTGAGACTTAGTCTCTCCCTAGCGTTTAATGTGCCAAAAGTGGACTCTAAAAATCAATATTTGCTAAAGAAAAGGTCTTAGTTGTGTGTCTAAATGTTAGTGTGACAAAATTGTTCAAAATCACCAAATTAGATTCACTCTCATGGCTTGCTCATGGTTCCTAACACCACTGACGTACTTCAGTACCATATTACATGCCCAGTTTCACTGTCTGTGTTCCTAAAATAGGATCTGCTTATTACTAATCACTGTGGCATTCTGAATTACTGCTTAAGAAAGCAAGGAGTTACATTTGACCTACAATGCCCCAATACAGTGTTATAACTGATAAATAAAATGGTGTCCAATATGAGAGGAACACCTTAACTTCAGCTTCTGGTCATGCAAAATGTTCAACTGAGACCTCTGCTACTTAAAAATGTTTGTGACGAAGGGAATCATGTGTGCAAATTGTAAATCTGTGTATCCCTTCAAATCTTTACAAGTAAGCCTAGTATGAAAAATGTGGCACTGTACAAGATGCAACAGCGACAATTTAAGTCTGATTCCCACATTTGTGTTGAGCCCCATACATCCAACCGCAGCTCCATGGACCTGATTGCTTACAGGAAGAGCTGAAGCTGTAGGAGACAGCAGACGAAAAACATGTGCTGTACAGTGGTTTGATTTCTGATCTTTGGAGTGTGGAAATAGCTCTGGTTATGACAAGAATTTGAAGGAACGTATTACAGGCACAAGCAAGAAAGCTAAGTGCATCGATCCACAACTAAGGGTGCTAATATATTACAAATATTTATGCAATTTATGTGGCAACTACATATCCAGTATCGTAATTTAGTGTACTCAAAGAGACGCAAATGCATCAGACAATAGTACTGAAAATAGAATTTCCACTGTGCAATCTTTCAGTAGTGTCCAAGACATGCTGTTTCGCTCCCTTGACAATGAAATATGTTGTATCAATTGCAGCATGAAAACTGAATTTATATTTTTGTATCAGTTTAGTGATGGGAAGCAGTGGAGTGAAGGAAACATGTCATTTTATGTAAAAAAATTGTACATCATATAAAAACGGCAGATATTATATGATGCGTAACAAATAACACTGAAGTAACCAAGACTGGAGATTGTAGATGGAAAATCAGATATATCACTAATCATGTATGTCATCATAATGTTACAAATAAGTTAGGTTTATAAGAAATGGGAACAAATGCTATCTAATGACACTGTCAATCCTATTCAGTTCCATGCAATATACAATGAAAGAAGAGAATTTTCATCTGTTTCCAAGCAAGAGCGAATCCATCTGGCAACAAAAAAAATACATAATATTAAACGATGCAAAAACTTACATTCAGATGTCACAGGTCATAAGGACACAATTAACCAGTGTATAATCATGGGTTAATGTGATCAGCACAAACGATAACCTGTGGATTAATGAAATCACAACTATTGATAACACACATAAGGACATGGTTACCACTGTATAAGCGTGAGTTAAAGATATCCACACTAACGATAACCCATACTTGTTGTTCTGTAACCCACAAGACGTAAACAGCTTAAGACATTCACTTCAGAACAGCCTTTTTTCATTATTGTGATAATGGTCAATTTGGAAAAAAGTATAATGGTGACTGTATTTGCATCGATGGAGCTAATTGTTATGTTTTTCAATTAATTTAGATCCTTGTGCTTGATGATATAATGAGGAGTGAAACAGATATAATATGGTCTCTGATGTATATGTCAAATTTAGCTGAATCATTTTACAGTGCTTTCAGAGATATAAGCACTGAGAAGACTTTATTGTTCAAGGCAGTCACAAACTACAGTGAAAAAATATGAAAGAAAATGAAATCAGAGGAAAGAAAAACTGAAGTGTATAATATACTGAGACATCAGATGTAAGAGGTACAAGTTATTCCCTGCAAAGATGTTGAATTTATGCTGTACTCTCAACTTTCTGTTTCTTGAAAGTTATATTTTCTGCTATTCTCACCAGATCTTAAGTGACTGAGAGTCAGTGATACACAAGAAGTGACGAAAGACAGGTTTTAATATGCAACACCAATGACATCACTTGGCTGCCACTCAAGAGGCGTCACCAAAGTTGTGTGTCGAAACATTGAAATTCCTGTGGCACCGTTCGAGTGACGTCACTTTTAAGCAATCCACAAAAGTTAAAAACGCTTTAACTCTGTGACACCACTTTCCTTCTCCCACCACAGATTGGTGGCAGAAAGTTAACATGCCATATTTGACGATTTTCATATTTGTACTTGTGTGTTATGAATGTCTGTAATTACAATGTTACACCTTATTAAGGATCTCTCCAAAATGCATTGTTTTGAATATGGTTTATTATACTACAGTAGCAGCATGTGTGATTTCGTAGCTCTGCGTAATTGCAGTTATGATCATATAATGGTAAATTTACATGGTGAAAAATGTGATGCTTCTGTTATAGAATGCATGGATAAAATTTGTTTGTGAGTAATCAAGTATTATTTAATTAGTGAAAGCTGTTTTGCAGTTTCACTGCAGCTCACTTCATTCTAAAAATGTTGAAAATTAATACAATACTGGCAGTATATTTAGAAAATCAAATTCTAGTACTGAAAACTTCATTGCTCTTTAAAACACTTGCCCAGTGGACTTGAGAAAGGAAGTAACATTGTTTCTAATGACAGTATTATTTCTTACTGACTGAAGCTTCTAATAAAGGAAATTAGCTACATTACAGTGTCTTTTAATGTACTTGCACGAAACATAGCTCCTAAATTCAGTTTAAAATAAATTTAATATTTCAGTATTAAGTAGGGGATAGTTACCACTCACCATATAGCAGAGATGCTGAGTCGCAACAGGCACAACAAAATGACTGTCAGAAAGTGAGCTTTTGGCCAACAAGGCTTTTGTTGAAAACAGACAAAACACACACACACACACACATAAACAGAACTCACACAGACATGACCACAGTCATATCTGTGCCAGAGTGGCTTCAGCTGCCAGAGAGTGTGATCATGTGTGTGTGTGAGTTGTGTTTGCATCAGTGTGTGTGTGTGTGTGTGTGTGTGTGTGTATGTGTGTGTTTTGTCTATTTTCGACAAAGGCATTGCTGCCTGAAAACTAACTTTATGCAGTCTTTTAGTTGTGCCTATCTGCAGATGTTACAGGGTTAAGCATTGGAAATATTTAACCATCAGATATCAAATATCAAAATGTCACTTCTAGTTTCATTCAAGCACCCAAACATCTTCAATGTGAGTACTGAATTTGTTAATAGAGCTCAGACCACTGCTCTACAAGCAAATTAGCTTTCATTATCTGGAAGTGTTTCACATAAGGGTCTTTGTTTACGAACGCTACATCCATTACTTTAATTGGTGCCATTGTTTCATTTGTGTGTAAATTTCACTTCCAAATCCAACATTTAAGCTTTTTCTCCTTCTTATGGGACTCTTGTCTTAATTCTAATACTATGACCAGAATGACAACACCAGCGTCCATATGAATAATTCCAGATGATGCCATATTGAAAACTGCACCATGAAACTTTTAACAAGAGTATGTTGAAACAACAACATATGGTGTCACTGACATATCAGCCATTATGCCACTTGTTGTGGCGTCACTTTTGTTGAATGTGGAAAAGCGGGTCAGTGGTGTTAGGAACCATGAGCAAGCCATGAGAGTGAATCTAATTTGGTGATTTTGAACAATTTTGTCACACTAACATTTAGACACACAACTAAGACCTTTTCTTTAGCAAATATTGATTTTTAGAGTCCACTTTTGGCACATTAAACGCTAGGGAGAGACTAAGTCTCAGTAAAGCTTTACAGACACATTGGTAGGCTCTTTGCATCTCCAAAAGAATCCAATGTGCTATGACAACTTGTTATATGGACTTCTTCAGTCAGCACAGAACAGCACAGAACAGGTAGGGAGGAGTTTTAAGCTCGATTCACAAAACGGATCCAGGAAATGGTTACCTTAACGTTTTCATTCTCGAGTGCGAAGGAACGACCAGTGGTACTGTACATCGATCATACTACTTACTACAGACTCGTGGCTAGACTGAGAAACATTTATGGAAGTTTAGTACCACAGGGGGATCTAGCAATGTTAGTGGCAATAATTCGTCGAAAACACTATGTTGAGGATGGAAGGTGAAATTTTGCGTCCTGTATGTCAGAAGAGACAACTGTTTGGAAAAAAAATTATGTTATGTGTAGGGGATGCAGTTCTGTAATATCTGTTCTGAAGGTAAGTATCACAGTTTATTGCAAAGTTAGAATTGTGCAGAAAGTAAACTTCGAAATAAAGTGACTGCAATATGTGACTTGTGGGTAGCAATGCTTAATAACAATAATGCAAGTCATGTATTGTGAAACGTGTGTCTCACGGAAAGTAATACATTTACATGAAGGATTAAGAATATTTCACGAAAGAAAGACCATGAAAAATTATGAGAAGGAGGAAGATAGAATACAGTGGCAACAGGTGTGAGGAGTCAAACTATGTAACCAGAGGCAGAATTGCTGTGCATCGGGGAGGACAGGAACAATGGGAAATAATTCAACCTGTTGTGTGGCTGTGGAAGCAGTGTATGGGTGTGACTCAGATGCACACATGGAGAGATCCAGAGTTTGGTTTGCAGACGTGTCGTCTGCACATTCTACAAACAACTATGTTGTCAGGAGGGTGCAAGAAATTATATTAAGTATGTCAGGACTTACAGCAGGGAGAAGAGTGCTTAAATATTAACAATTAAGTGCTGTGATGAACATTCTATTTGAGGATAGCTAAAGTAATGAGATGTAAACTGAGTAAAAATGTGAAGGGTAAGAAATAACTCAGAGAACCAGAAACTAAATAAAACATAATCGTGACAAGGACACACAGGCAGTTAGTAATGGGGATGTAGCTAAAGGCGATGAAAATGTAAAAAATAATCGTAATGGTGTATGTCAAGCTTTGGAAAAACACATGGAGACTGTGTCTGAAAGTATAAATAAAATGATGGTGTGTATCTCTGAAAGATCAGCAACAAACAACATTAAAATGGGAGCAAATATCGTTGAAAAACCGAACATATCTGCTGTAGAATCACTTTCTAAGGATAGACACAGTACTGTTGACACAGAGTTGGAGAATATAAATGGAAAGTATAGAAGAATCAGTTAGGAATACTAACGGTGAAGGCGACAAAATAGCAACACATATCACTGATATTAACAAAGAATCTTAAGACCTACAAGAACGATTTTCGGCTTCAGAGAACAACCTGATTAAATAGCAAATGATTTATCCAATAGAGTAAATTCAAATGAGGCCCATCAGACTGAACAACGTTTGAAAATAATTAATGTTACCAAAATAATTCACATTAAATTAAAAGCAGGTATCAGGTTTAGTAATAGCTAATTAGAAGAACTAATGGATACCATTACCAAATCTGACAAAATGGAGGCAGCACTCATGAGAAGAATAGAAGCCCTTATGACTAAAGTTGACGAAATACAAGTGTATGTCAGTGAGACTATTACAAAATATCACTAAGACTAACATTGAAAAAGTGGAAGAATCTGGAATAGTAAATTTAGATACCTCTGATTATCCAGGTACTCATTGGATTTGTTATTATAAGAATAAAGATATAAAATTTGTTTTTGATTCATTTGATGCTAATATAACAAAAAAATTAGTCAACTATTTGGGAAAAAGTGATCTACACTACAATACTGAGAGAATACAAAAGTAATTTGTGTTCATTTGTGTCCATTTTCTTGAAAACTGCTTTCAGATCATTATAAATTTAATGGCATTTTCAATTTAATAAATGGAGATTTCTGGAAATAATCTGCAGGCTAAAGGTCACACTATTAATAATCAAATAAATTTAGAAAACGTAAGAAATGAATTAGAAGCAAGTATTTATCAATAAATAGAAAGTTTTATTAAACAGTTTCATAAAACATTTTTAAAGAAACTTAAGGATATATTGATTGTATATATAGAAGAATAGCAGGTATAAAAGATACAGTAAATGGTTTTGATGCTGTTACTAAACATTAGTTAGAAGAAGAATATGTCACACAACCTGAATATACAAGTATTCTAACAAAATTCAGTTATTATATCACTACAAAACATCTTAATGATAAAATTAAATAACCTAATAAAATTGATCTAACAAATTATTTTACAAATGAGGAAAATAGAAAAACCTTTTTCTGGTAATTTCTCAAAGGCAGATTTAAAACCATATGTAAGTGAGTTAAGACATATTCAGAAAATAATGTGTGACAAACGAAAACTGAAACTTTATTTTGTAAGGGCTGATGAAATATTGAAATATACGTTTAAATACAATGTAAAAATCAATAGAATTATTTCATTTTGGGGCCAATAGAGATGGTGATTTGTCAACTACTGATTTCAAAAGACATAATATCGACGAAATACAAATCTCATATGCAATTCATTTCAATAATCCATTACTTCAAATGAAAATATAACATAAAATATTTTAAATCAATCAAATAAAATTGTACCGGTTTCAGGTGAATAGCTCATGTTTGGTGAATTGTTGAAAGAATAGAACAATAATTTATATCTTATTAAATTTTTATTCCATATAAATGGAGAATCATGCTTTACAGTCAGTCCATATGGTCAACCACATTTACTGTTTGAAATGTAAAAAGTATATTGAAACACAAAATCCTTGCAGGGCAACAACTAAAAATGAAAGAAAGAATCGAAGGCCTGTGTACAGTATGTAAATCTAAAAGAAATGTTTGTAAAAATGTTTTTTGATAAAAGCTTACAAATAACTATACACATCGAAGATGTGCTTAGTCCTACAGGACATACTCATGAAGAAATTATTAATAAATTACATAAACCTATAAGAAAAAAATTTAAAAGAAGAAATGTACTTTCTCATTATATAGAATAATGTGTAGACAATGTACAAATGAATAGCATGTAAGAAATTACAACAGTACACGGATTCCTTGCGTGTGTGGAACAAATATTTCTAAATATTATTATAAAAATCATTTACAACGAATTCCGAGTGACGAACATTCAAAAACATTATTATGTTGAAAAACAAGACACCAGTACAAATACAAAAAGAAATTAAAGCTTGTGAAGAGATTAAAAATTTTGATTGTTTCTATGTTTATCTATCACATAAAGATAAACATAATTAAAAATATAAAAAATATACTTTAGAACAAATAAGAAAAGAGAATCATATTGTACTACATATTTATATATCTATTAAATAAGGAGTCTCACTGCTCATATTTTGAAACTTATTTTTTTTTACAAATCTAATAAATTTTCATTTCTGTAAAAAGGAAGACCAAGTGGAGAAATTCACAGTTGTTCAACTTCATGATTACTGTAAAAAATTAATTATGAGGGTTATAGTAAATTAAACAAAGTTGATCCAATTAGATTTAGTCATCATCTGACACAAGATGGAAGTCTTTGAAAACAATTACCGTATTATGAAATACGAAGCAATGATGAAATTTTTCAAAATAACAAAACTAAACCTTTGAAAGAAATATTTCCATTTTCTATCGATGTGTTTACAAAATAAAAAAGTAGAACTAATGATGACAAATAATTTCCCTTATAGGTACTGATTTCTTTGAGAAGCATAAGACAGAAGTAAAGTTCACGATTATCTAGCCGATAATACATTTACAAACAGATAACAAATTATAAATTTTGCAAATAATATAAACTCAACTAAATTTAACAATTTTTTGACTGCAGTGAAATCGAAAATTATAAAAATTGTGAAAGATAATCTAAGTAAACATCAGGGATTGAAAGTAACTTTTAAATTCGTTTCTGAGTAGCAAATGCAGACAGACCAAATTATTATGAAATTCCATTTTCAAACAGAAAACTATAATATTGGAAAAGGAAGAGAGTTAATTAAAAATTGAAGAATGGTAAACAAAATATTTGATCAGGAATGTCTTATTTTCAAACACTAGGATCATGTTGGTTTACAACTACAAACTAATAGGTATGTTGCACTGAGTGGATCATCTTATATTGGATTACCAAATATAATAAAAAATAAAAAAGCATGTACTAATGTAAAAAATAAAGATCATAAATATTTTCTTGGGGTACAAAATTTGCATAATATCTTGCAGAAAAATTCATAAAGAGTTACAAAATATACAAATGTAGGTCTTGATATTGATCAGGAACTTGAAAATTTTGAATTTCCTGCAGTTATTGGTAATATTTCAAAAATTGAGGCTATAATTAATTTCTACATTAATGTTTATTCGTTTGATGAAAAATATCAAATTTATCCTTGAAAAAATACGAAATGTAAAAAAGAGAAACATGTCAATCTCCTTTATCACAAGAATAAAAACAAATCATACTATTGTCATATAAAAAAATTTATATCCTCTTGCTTCGAGTCATTTAGGAAACATGAAGCATTAAATTTTATTTTTGATATGTGTTTACTCCATTTCACTAGTTAAGAAATTGGATGAACACAAAGAAACTGTTTAATTAACAAACCATTAAAAGTAGAAATGCAAGAGTATGGTTTATACGTAAATCTTAGAAATTATCAAATACACAAAAAGTTAGATTTGTTATTTATATTAATTTTAATGTTTAGTATTAAAGATGGACAACAGTCAACTAAATCCAGAAAATTCATATACAATGAAATATCAAAAACATTAACTGAGGTGTTTTGTTATTATGTAAAATCCGATAATGGTCATTATAAAGATTCAGTTTTATACAAAGGATCAAATTATCATAAAAATTTATTGCACATATGAAAGAAGAAGTAAAAGAAATTGGAAGAATTTATCCTGAAATCGAAGAAATGAGACCATTATTGGTTGAAGAACAATCAAGGCATAATAAATATAAAATTTTTTGGTTGTGTGGATGTCACTATGCAAGAAATAATAAAGAAGTTCATCACCATGATCATATGACTGGTAAATATATCAATTCATTATGTAATAATTGTAATTTACAGTTCAAACATACTAGTTTTGTACCAATTTATTCATATAATTTACCAGGATATGATTCACATCTTTTTGTGAAAAAACTTGCTATGATAAAAAAAGTTCAAATGGTTCAAATGGCTCTGACCATTATACGACTTAACTTCTGAGGTGATCAGTCGCCTTGAGCTTAGAACTAAGTAAACCTAACTAACCTAAGGACATCACACACATCCATGCCCAAGACAGGATTCGAACCTGCGACCGTAGCGGTCGAGCGGTTCTAGACTGTAGCGCCTAGAACAGCACGGCCACTCCGGCGGGCGATAAAAAAAGGGAAATAGATTTAATAACAAATAATGAAGAGAGATATATTAGTTTTGGTAAGAGGACAGAAAGTTTGAAAATGAGATTCATTGACGTATTAAAATTTCTGGCTTGTTCATTTGACAAAGTTTCATCAAATTTCAAAAAAGATCAAATGAAAAACATTAGAAAATTTTTCTTAGAAGAGTTAATCAATCTAGTGAGCAGAAAAGATTCTTGGAAGAAATTTGAAGAAACACAATTACCACCAAATGAAGACTTTTGCAATAAACTGAATGACTGTGAAGTAGATGATGAAGATTATAAACAATCATAATTAGTTTGGGAAAGAGTTAAAATGAAAAATTGTGTCTTAAAACTTATGTAGTGTTACTGGCTGATGTTTTTGAAAATTTTAGGAAAATATGCAATAAATCGTATGATTTATATCCATCTTGGTACAGCACCTGGTTCACCTTGGGATGCAATCTTGAAAATGTCTGAACTACCACTAGAATTATTTGACGATTATGACACGAATTTAATTGTAGAAAAAGGAATAGTAGGTGGTATATCTTAGTATTGTAAAAGTTATGACAAAGCAAATAATAAATATATGAAATATTTTTATGATAAAAGGAGATCAAATTATTTAATATATTTAGATGCAAACAACGTATATTGTTACACTATAAGACCATATTCTGGATTTGAATGGGATGAGCCAAATAATTTTGATTGTACAAAAATAAGTGAAATTCACATACTGTCAAAATTAGATACGTTTTCGAAGTATATTTCGAATATCCAAAGAAATTGGTCGATCTGCATGAAGAGTTACCATTAGTTCCAAAAAATAAAATTGCACAAGGAAGTAAAGAAATAAAGTTGTTGACTACTCTGAATGAAAAACATAATTATATAGTTCATTATAGAAATATTAAACAGTATCTGTCTCTTAGAATGAAAATAACAAAAATTAATACAGTCTTGAAATTCAACCTATCAGATTGGTTGAAGATGTATATAGATTTAAATACAGATATGAAAACTAGAGCCTAAAGTGATTTTGAAGAAGATTTCTTTAAATTAATGAATAACTCAGAGTTTGGAAAATGATAGAAAATATCACAAATAGAGTGGGAAAAATTAGTTTCTGATGGAAAAAAGAGTGATAAAGTTATAGCTAAACCGATATTTAACGGAAGAACTATATTTAATGAAAATCCTGTTGCTATTTATACAAAAAAATTATATGGAATAAACCATTCTACATTGATATGAGTATACTTTATTTATCGAAAGTACTGATGAACTACTTTCACTATAGAATAATGAAACCAAAATGTGGAGAAACTATTGAGTTGTATTATCAAGATATGGACATTACATTTAGAATATTAAAACTACAGATTTTTATAATGATATGAAATCAATGAATGATTGATTACTTTGTGTTGAGTGATTATCCATTAGACAATATTTATGGTATTCCAAAAATAGAATAAATACGAATGCAATGGAAAAATAATGGAAGACTTTTGTGGTTTAAGAGCAAAATGGTATGCTTATAAAGTTGATGATAAAATAGAGAATAATCTAGAGAAGTTATGAAATGTATTGTTGAAGATGATATAACTTTAGAAGATTATAAACACTGTTTGTATAACAATAGAGAACAGTATAGAAAAGATTATATGATTCGAAGTGAAAAACATGATATCTGTACAGTTCAAATAAAAAAGAAAATGTTGAATCCACATGATGATGAAAGATATGTTTTGGGAAATAAAGAAGATACATGCAATATGGACATTACACGTTGTAAAAAGATATAGTAATTTTTTTTCTATACAAGTGGATACTCTAATCAAGAAGCTCAACAATGCAAGTGTCTCGAAAGGAATTAAAAAAAAGTAAGATATAAATGCTTTATATAATATTACTGAATGTGAATATTTAAATACTAGATATGGGGAAAAATTTGTTTCGGGCTTAATGATAACTTTAAGATTATTTTACCAGGTAGATGTTCTAAACTAATTACTGATTGGGATTTTCAATAAGTTGAAGAAGGATAGATGAAATTGAAATATAAAGGAATGAAGAAACTTAAAAATACAAGTAATGAATTTCATGATTTGGATTCACTCTGTGAATTTTGTAAGTTTTATTTTTGCTGTTAAATTTTATAATTTTGAAATTAATAGTTCCGAACAGCTTGAGCTGTGTAGTAATTGTATGGATAAAAAATATTGAAGAATTTCATGAAGATAAATATCAAAAACACAGATAGCGTAATATATGTAAAGAAAGTAGTAAAGAATATCAGAAAACTAAAGACAAATTCAAATGTGGTAAAAATGTAAATTAGCCTTGTCTCAAAAAACATTTACATCGACAGTTCATAAAAATCTTATGGCTGCTCAAGAACAAACGATTACAAAAATTTTAGGTAAAGAATAAACATATAAAAACCTTTTTATATCCTTATATTCACCTTTTATAATAAAATACACTGAACTAGTGAGCTAGTAAAATTTTAATACGAATTATTCTTTGTGAGAATGAATTAAAATTTTTTATATGCCCCTTTTATAAAAAAATATTATATTTATTTTCTTACATTCTCCAATTGTGAGAAAAAAATAATCTTTTCATAATAAGTGAATGTGATGAAAAATGTTCATTTTTTAAAAAATTTTCCAAGTAATTTATTATTTCTTATAAAATACTTTTTTTAAAATGAAAATAGTTGAGTTAGATCTAAAACATTGACCTATAGTAGAAGTATTCAGTACGTTATATGTAAGATTTTGTGAGTTAGTGAACGAGCGAGTGAAGCAAGCGTGTGAGGAAACTTACAAAAACTGATCTAGAACCTATTAAATACCTCTACTATTCAGTTTCAGAGTCAAAAAATGGCGCAACTGTTAGAAATGGTGAATCGCTTAATGACGGCACAAACTTCAAACATGACACTTGACCCAATGGCAGTGCCTCTGCCTGCAATATCTGCTTGTGTCCTGCGGTTTTGTGAGTTTGATGAGGTGAAGGAAGGTTGTATAGAGTACATCGCATACTTCAATCCACACATCGCTGTGCATCGAATACTAGGTACCAACAAACTCTTATGTATTGACCACATCGACTCTGCACAAATTTTTTCCCCATGTCGCGCCCTGAACTAGTGAATTACGTGGACCTATTGTAGACACTTAAAAAGTATTATGAAGACAGAGTTCAAGTGACAGCTGCCCATTACAAATTCCTTAGATTGTGTAAGCAACAATGACAGGCATACTGATAGTGTATGAATTGCAACGCCTTCTAGAGAGTGTAGATTCAAATGTGACTGTAGCATGTATTACAGTGATGCAATGCTTCATGATGCCGTCATGCACAGTGTAGATAACTCTCGAATTCGAGAACAGATTCTTAAATACACGGATCCTTCATTGCAACAGGCTCTAAACTATATGGATTCTTGCGAAAGTGCAGTATAAAGATTTGAGGTAGCAGCTGTTTGTTCTGTAGGTAGCCATGACAAACAGGCATCGCAGCCAGCTCGCAAACACCCGCCTAGCTGGCCATAGCTACGTGCTCACGTCAACACCTGTCACGTCAGGCGCAGGGTGTGAAGTCATGCCCACGCTATAATATGGCACATGATCGCTTCTTACCCTCGTATGAAGCGACTTTTTCTTTTTAAGGCACCACCTGCTGCTACTCCTTCACGTAAATCTAAGTTACAAACAGCGTGTGGTGTGTTTTCAAAGCCATGCAGAGTCGTTTGTGCAAAACAACAGGATAACAGCTGTTCAGCAAAGTGACTTTGCACTACCATAGGACTTACGAATTGCTTGGCAAACCTGTTGTGCAAATCGCACCATATGGTGATGGTGTATAATGGTCAAGACATTCCTGTCTTAGGCACTTGTAGCCTTCCTACAACTTTTCCGAAATTTGACAAAGACAGTAGAATTTATAGTGCTTTCCTCCCGAAACAATGGTAATATTTTTGGTCTAGACTCTTTCCATTTTAAGCATACTTTCTGTTTCCTTCTTTGATTCTTAGGACAGTGTTTCTAAATTATATGCAAAATTTCAGGATTTGTTTTCTGAGGGTTTAGACAAAGCCAGTAATTTTGTTGCCCATGTTTCAATGAAGGACAGTGTATATCCTCGCTTTGTGACAGTTCATCATGTTCCTCATTCTCTTCGAGAACAGATGGTTCAGGAACTCACTGCTTGGCAAGACAGTGTGGTTGTAGCACCCATTACTGTCAATCAGTGGGCGCCCCATTTTGTTGTTCTATAATGGCCGTCCAGCAGGCTCTGGTAGTGCTCTGATTTTAAGAAAACTGTGAATTCTTTAACAGCCATTGATAGCTATGCCGCACTAGGGAGAACTGATGGATAAATTGGATGCTGGTCCTTACTTTTCCAAAAGTGATTTGCATGACAAAAAAATGGCTCTGAGCACTATGGGACTTAACATCTTAGGTCATCAGTCCCCTAGAACTTAGAACTACTTAAACCTAACTAACCTAAGGACATCACACACATCCATGCCCGAGGCAGGATTCGAACCTGCGCCGTAGCAGTCCCGCAGTTCCGGACTGCAGCGCCTAGAACCGCACGGCCACCGCAGCCGGCATTTGCATAACACTTACTTACAAATACCTCTGGATGAGCAGTCGCAACAAGTCTTTGTCTTTAACACTCATATGGTACTTCAAATTTTTGAGATTGCCATTTGGCAGTGCTTCCACACCCGCCACATTTCAGCGCATTTTGGAACAGCTGACTCTAAAAGTTACTGCTCGAATTATGTAGATGACATCATCTTCTCAGATCGCCCTCCTGAAGAAAGTAACAGAGATTAATCAGTGTTTTCCTGACTGATCCTGAGTGCTTAGATCTAGTCATTAATAGCCAGGGCGTTCACCCACTGCAGTCACATTTGCTTGCTATCTGTGACCTCCCACCCATAAGCAATGTCCAGGAATTGCAGTCTGTGTCAGGGAAGCTCACACATTACATCCAATTTATTCCTAACACCGCTCAAGTCGCGGCACCCTTGCATCGCTTCCCTTGCGCAGGAAGAATTTTTTTTGTTTTGTTTTATCACTGGAGTGTCAGTCTGGTTTCCTGAAGTTGCAAGATGCTTTGATTAGTAATCGATGCCCCTGTTCATTCTGGTCTGGCCAAATGTGTTGTCTTGGCTGTGGATACTTCCTCTGACAGTATTGGTGCAGTTTTGTGGCATGAATTTGGTGCTGTTGAAGACCGGTTGCCTTTGCTTCGAAGTTGTTGAACAAAGCTAAGTACAACTATTTGCAAATTGAAAAAGAAGCTCTCGCCACTGTCTATGGAGTCACTAAGTTTCACCAGTATCTTTTTGGCAGAAAATTTTACTTGGTGACTATAAACTTTTACAACATTTGTTTAGCCCTTCTCAGTCAGTCCCAAATCGCACAACACAGAAGCTGCAACGACGGGCTCTTCTTTAGTCAGTTTACCAATATGAGATTGTGTATGGACTCGTTCCTAAGCATGCAAACGCAGGTACTCTTTCTCGCCTGTTGGCTCTGATTCCGCATTCAACGAATCATCTGCTTCTTATTGCTATGTTGATGCACAAGACACGGATGTTTAGCATAATTTTTCGCTTAATCACCGGAAAATTGCCCAGACCACAGCAGCGGATCCTGATTTTCAGATTCTGTTACACTGCCTCCGCACTTTTTCACCATGTTCAGCCAGACAAATTCGTAGCTCTGTGGTTTGCAAATATTTTGCCCATCGGCATGCCCTCGCAGTTCAGCAAGCTGTCTTCTTGCTATGCACCCATAATTACCAGTCACATGTTTCGGTTTCCTATGCTCTCCAGCCTGATCGGCTTCGTTTGCTACATCAAGGTCATCAGGATGTCATTCGCATCAAGCAGGTGTTGTGACGTCATTGCGCTTGCCATGGTCTGGATGTACAAATTGAACAGCTGACTGCTCAACAACAAGCTTGCGCTGAACATCAGTCAGACCCCAGTCAGCAATTGTTTAAATGATTGAAACTCAAGCACCTTGGCAACTTTTGCACTTGGATTTCATGGGTCCTTACTGGGATACACATTGGCTCATCATCGTTCATGCTTCCTGCAAATTTCCCTTTGTGGTTCTTATGCACTCTACTATGACTAGTTCCACAATCCAAACCTTCTCTTCGATGTTTACCTTCAGTGATTGTGGCTGACAATGTACCTCAGTTTGTTGTTGCTAAGGTTGAACAGTTTTGCACTGCTTCTGGCCTCACTCGCATCAGTGGTGCACCGTTCCACCTGCTGTCCAATGGCGAAGCATTTAAGCAACAGATGGACAATTTTCTTGCCTCCAACATATGGGATAAAGGCTCTGTTGCTATTTTTGTCTCCCTACTGCTCCCAGCCACCGTCGCTGGTGGAGTTGTTACACGGACAGCGCCACCACACCTTGCCTCAGCTGCCACATCCATCACAGAGGGTGGCGTCCACTCCAGCCAGATGGGCAAAGTATCACACGAACGATTCAGTCTTTTACAGATTTTACAGTGGGCAGAGGCGCTGAGAGCGTAGCATGAGGTACTGGACAATCTATGTTTCTCATACAAGGACCTAGAGGATTGCTGCGACACCATCAGAATCAAATTCGTCCATGTGAACTGCATGATCCTGCCACAAGCCTGTGCCTTCCTATACAAAGCAGCCTTCATTGCATCCATGTCGCACCATCTGCGAGCTCTTGGCGCCTGTCCTGAAGCTGATGGATGTCGATGCCCTTTCATGTTCTTCGCCATCTCGACAGTCACCATCATTGGTGTATGGGACCCTCTTACCAGTGGCTGTCCGACATGCTACATGAGTGTGCATGCCCTTTCCCTGCTTTTTTGGCTGATGTTCCTGGGCAGGCTCAGGGCATATGATGGGATGTGGATACGAGCTTGGCATGGGCTTCAGTTTCGGCTCTTGTCCCCTCATTCCCACCTGCACCTAGGCCTCATTCCTTGTTATGGGAAGACAATGAGGAGACTTGGCGGGGGGGGGGGGGGGGGGGGGAGGATGTGGTGTTAAATATCGATACCACCCCACACACTTAAAAACTGACAATGAAATTTGCAGGTTTCTATCTGACATTGATAGTGATTGTGTGGGATCTGGTGTACACAATAGTGCACTCCAATACAGCCACACCTCCAGTTGCTCCATACCACAAGGGCCCTCCTTCTCTTCTTCTTTCTTGGCTCTACATCTCATGATGAGCCTTGGCCTCTTCTACAATTTCCTTCCATCTCTCTCGGTCCTTTGCCAATACTCTCCAGTTTCTATAGCCCATCTTCCTAAGATCTTCGACTACTCCATCTTCCCATCTGGCTCTTGGTCGACCACGTCTTCTCTGCCCTCCTGGCTTTCTTTGTAATGTTCTTTTTGGTACTTATGTATCATTCATGCGAGCCACATGTCCTGCCCACCTCAGTCTGGATGATTTCACTATCCTTCTTATGGGTTGGTCTTTGTATATGGTATACAACTCATGGTTGTATCTTCTCCTCCATCTTCCTCTTTCACATATTGGGCTGATAATTCGTCTAAATACCTTTCTTTCAAATGTATCCAGTGTTTCAATATCTTTAGCTGTTAATGTCCAGGCTTCAGAGGCATATATAAGCACTGGTCATATAAGTGATTTATACGTAGTTAATTTCGTGGTACGAGTCAGGAGCGTTGAGGATAGAAGTCTTGTTAGGGCAAAACAGGCTCTGCTGGCCAGTATTAATCTCTGCTTAATTTCAAAGGAGGTATCATTTAGATGTGTAACTGTCGAGCCCAGATACTTGAAATGTTCAACCCTCTCAAATGTATAATTGCCCGTTGTTATTACATTTGGCATATTTTCTCTATGTGCTTTTCCAGCTGCCATATATTTTGCTTTTTGTTCATTAATAATTAACCTCATGTTCCTACAGGCCTGTTCAAGAGCTGTAAATGTCTCTTCCGTTGATTTTTAGGTTCTTGCTATTATATCCATGTCATCTGCATAGGCCAGTATCTGCACCGATTTATAGAAGATCATTCCTCTGTTCAGAAGATTTGGGTTTCTCATCACCTTCTCCAGGGCGGCGTTAAAGAGAAGGCATGCCAATGCATCTCCTTGTCGCACTCCATTTTTAATACTCAATGTGTTGGACATCATTCCCCCTATTCTTACACTACCTTGTGTTTCGCTCATTGTCATTCTCACCAGCCTTATCAACTTTCTAGAGATTCCCAGTTCATCTAGAGCTTCACATAACTGCTCTCTATTTATGCTATCATAAGCTGCTTTCAAATCTATAAAGAGGTGATGCGTGCCAACTCTGTATTCGTTTGTTTTTTCCAGGATTTGTCTTAAGGTGAATATTTGATCTATGGTTGACTTCCCAGGAAGGAATCTGCATTGGTATGACCCCGTCTCCGTCTGTATGATTGGGAGTATTCTGTCGAATAGTATATTAGAGAGTATTTTATATCCCAAATTAAGTAGTGTGATCCCTCTGTAATCGCCACACTCCATCTTATCTCCTTTCTTATATATGGGACATATGATACCCTCTTTCCATTGTTGGGGCATTTTCTCATCTTCCCATATTCTTGTGACCATTTTCAGAAGGCTTTATTCCAGCTCTCTGCCTCCTTGCTTAAACAGTTCTGCTGGAATACCATCTGTCCCTGCCGCCTTGTTGTTTTTCAATTTCTTCATGGCAGTTTTCAAACGTCTATATTTGGTGGGGTAGTGTTGTTGTCTGGGTCCTCTTCCCCATTCGTGTCTGTTGGGTTCTCTGGTGTAGTTATTCTAGGGTTGAGGAGACTATCAAAATACCTGCGCCATCTTTCGCATATTCCCTTCCCTTCACTTGTTATATTCCCTGTCTCATCTTTTATTAAGCTTGTTTTGCTACCAAAAGGCTTCCGTGCCACATTCACCTCTCTATATAATTTTCTTATTTCATTTTTGCTTCTCATGAGCTCCATTTCTTTGACACTTGCTTTCATCCATTCTCTCTTTTTTTTTTTTGGTAAGTCCTCTTTTCAATCCTCAGTTTTTCTTTGTGTTCTTCTGCTATCCTCCTCATACAGTGTGATCGCAGTGTCCTTCTATATGCTTTGTTCTTTTCTTCAGTTACTATTTCACATTCAGTATCAAACCATGATGGTCTTACTTGTGTTGTCCCAATTCCAAGTATCTCTCTTGCCGATGTCTCCACTGTCGTTTTTATCGTTTCCCACTGATCTTCAATATTGTTATATTCTCCAGCGTTTTCCAGCAACCGAGTTATCTTCTCCTGATACTGTTCCCTTACTTCCACTGATTCAAAATTTGTTACATTATATTTCTGTGTCCTGGGTCGGTCTCCTTTCACTGCGTTAGATATCCTTGCCCTCACCAATGCCCATACCAGAAAATGATCTGTATCTAAGTTTGGGCCTCTGAGACTCCTCACGTCCAATAGGTTCAATTTGTGTCTCACATCTGCCAACACATGGTCGATCTGGTTTACTGTGTTTCCATCCAGTGAGTTCCATCTTCCCTTATGAATTTCTTTATGTGGGAACAGTGTTGATCCTATTACCATATTTCTAGATGCTGCAAACAGTATAAGCCTCGTTCCGTTACCATTACTTGTTGCGTGTTTGCTGTGGGGGGGCCAATTATCGCTCTATAAATCTGTTCTTTCCCCACCTGAGCGTTTAGGTCTCCGGCCATTATTTTAATATCATGCCCTGGGCACTCATCATATACTCTTTCCAAAGATTCATAGAATACTTCTTTCTCTTCTTCTTCGGATTCTTCTGTTGGTGCATGGGAATTAATTATGGAGTAGGTAAAGAATTTCCCCTTTATCCTGAGTGTTGATAATCTTGGAGTAATGGGTGTAAACCCTATTACCAAATCCTTTAATTGATGATGTACAACAAATCCTGTCCCCAGCTGGTGATTTCTTTCACTGCAACTATAGAATATATTCGCCTCTTTCTTTTCTAAAACTCCACACCCTGTCCATCTAATTTCTTGTAGTGCTATTATACTTTGCTTCAGACTCATTATTTGATCCAGCATTACTTTCAGTGGTCTTGGTCGATGTAGGGATCTCACATTCCAATATATACATATATATTAATATAATAGAGGGAAACATTCCACGTGGGAAAAATATATCTAAAAACAAAGATGATGAGACATACCAAACAAAAGTGCTGGCAGGTCGATAGACACACAAACAAACACAAACATACACACAAAATTCAAGCTTTCGCAACAAAGAGTTGCTTCGTCAGGAAAGAGGGCAGGAGAGGGCAAGACGAAAGGATGTGGGTTTTAAGGGAGAGGGTAAGGAGTCATTCCAATCCCGGGAGCGGAAAGACTTACCTTGGGGGAAAAAAGGACAGGTATACACTCGCACACACACACATATCCATCCGCACATACACAGACACAAGCAGACATTTTCTTGCTTGTGTCTGTGTATGTGCGGATGGATATGTGTGTGTGTGCGAGTGTATACCTGTCCTTTTTTCCCCCTAAGGTAAGTCTTTCCGCTCCCGGGATTGGAATGACTCCTTACCCTCTCCATTAAAACCCACATCCTTTCGTCTTGCCCTCTCCTGCCCTCTTTCCTGACGAAGCAACTGTTTGTTGCGGAAGCTTGAATTTTGTGTGTATGTTTGTGTTTGTTTGTGTGTCTATCGACCTGCCAGCGCTTTTGTTTGGTAAGTCTCATCATCTTTGTTTATATATATATATATATATATATATATATATATATATATATATATATATATATATATATATATATATATGAGCTATGCCTTATATTTCTCCTCTTCCTAATTTTCCCTCCTTCATTTACTTGTATTCCATCCTCTTTGTCCTTTTCCATACCAGGTTTGTTTTCCTTCATCCGTTCGACTTTACTTTGTAGAAGTTTCGCA
This sequence comes from Schistocerca cancellata, assembly GCF_023864275.1. Classification (NCBI taxonomy): domain Eukaryota; kingdom Metazoa; phylum Arthropoda; class Insecta; order Orthoptera; family Acrididae; genus Schistocerca; species Schistocerca cancellata. The sequence goes on from NC_064633.1 coordinate 422,128,298, forward strand.
ACAGTTGTTTTTTACAGAGCGGGCTGTCAACCCTGCGTCCAACCCCTACCAGGGGACGGGTGATTTTTAATCAGGATTTTCTTCCCTTAACCTTTGGAGACCCAGCTCCCAACTGCAAAGCAGCAGTTATTGTTTTGCTAGTTTTGGTCTGCCCTGGGTATTTTATTTTCCCAGTGTCCACCATATCTGGTGAACATTCCCCAATCTGTCACCTGGGGAGGCGCCCGATGGGAGACTAGCAACTCCACAAGGGACAAGGGCCCTCCATCTCTGTGATATAATATGGCTGATGGCAGCCACTAACCTACTTGCACTTGGAGCTTCTGCACTACAACGGCTTCGTTCATGATTAGTGTAGTGAGCCTCAACCTAGGTGCTGTTGTATGATCTGGACTCTAATTCTTGCTGTGTTATTTGTAATGAGTCTTCGTATACTGGGAGAAATATAAGTTAAGCAAGTCTACTGTTTGTTGTGTTAACTTGTTTGCTAATCGTTCCTGTTCCTGTCTTGCTTGAAATTCGATCACTCAGTGAACTGTAAAATAAATTTAATACTGTACTTTTTACACCTTACGCTGGTATAAGTCAAATACAGTAACACTAAATACTTAAACAACTCAATAATATCGTTTTCATGTGCCCTGCAAGAAGCTGAAGTAATCCATCTGAACTATGATAACCAAAATATTGTTGCTCACAAGCCAAGCTGGTCTGGACATATTCTAATCCTAATAAAAGATTGAGTTTGGCAACTTATGATCTATGTGTAGTTACACTTACGCTGCTTGTTTTGGCCATTTTCACTCTGTCATGTCATACGATGAAATTTTTTGGAGCACTCAACCTTTAGGCAAAGAAATCTTTGTTGCATAAAGAAGAGCAGTTAGAATTGTGAGCAGTGTTCATCCAAGATATTCTTGCAGAAATACTTTTTTCTTTTAAGATTTTTGTCCTCAATAACCATTCCCTTTCTACATTTAATTGTGCATAACTTGATCACAATACGAGATCTAAAGATGATTTACATAGGGATCTAAAAATCTAAGTCTAAGGTGTCATTATTCTACCACAAAAATTTTATTTATTTATTTATTTATGCATTTATTTTACCTGGCAAGATTAGGGCCTTCAGGCCCTCTCTTACACCTAACCAGGCATACTCAGATTCAACAAATTTCAGTTTCTACAGAACATTAAGGACATATAACATGTTATACAGTATAACAAAAATTTTCATCTCTCTACCATCACATATCAAAGTTCACACAAATAACTTGCCTACCTTGAAGTATAAATTAAGAACATACCATATGGGAAAGTGCTTCGACTGTCTTAATCAGTATCTGCAGATAAATAAACCATGTTTTTGTACATTAATGCTGTCATTTGTATTTTATGTTTTGAGACTTTATTTTTAATGTCTTAATCATTATTTGCCTTACTTGTTTATGATAGACAATGTGTGAATATTTTTGTCTGTATTGTACCAAAAGTTAGTTTCAGTACTTATGTCAACTTACTTGAACTATACTAGTAATTGCACCTCAGACTTTAAACTTATTTACCAGTTTATGCTACACTTTTGCTATTGTTTATATTTTGTTTATTATGATCATTAAGTCTCTATGTTTGTAAATCTGACTTGTTGCACGTCCTTGCGGATTATCTCAATATGGATTAAAGGGATTGGTAATAAGTAAATAAAATAAAATAAGTAAACAAAAGAATTCATAATCTAGAATTTCAAATTGGACCTATCTGACATAAACTGTTCAAACAAAGGAAAAGATGTAAGTATTCTTATAAATATAAGCTTCTGAAATGCGATAACTTCATTTATGAAACCTTTTATGTTAACGTACCAAAACTGAACACTACATAGTCAATTTATTATCCTCAGAAAGGAGAAAATATGGGAGCATTAACAAAGGTATCTTCCACTTTGGGTGGCTAACATTGTTATTGTTGCAAATTCATTTAAATGTTAAGCTGCCAGTAGGAGTGAAATAGCAGTATAAATGAGGAAGCACCAGATTCTATTCAAAGTAGCAGCTTTCATGCTCAGTAATTGGGGTAGCATTAAGTTGATCTAATCATAAGTAATACTGAATAGTATAGTAATTGTTTATGGTGTGAAGTATGCAGATTAAGTTTCTAAGAGTTTATTCTTCATTATTAATGTAAACATCACCTCATTCCCCATCCAGGAAATATCTTCTCCCTAATAGGTTCTACAGAACTTGTGATGAATGAATGAACTTATTTGTATTTATATTTCTTTATTAGTCCTGTAAGTAATAACGCAATACATAGTTTCTACAAACTGTATATGACAAATCAGGTTTGATATAGCAAATACAATTTATACACACTGTACTATGATTTCGAAAACTGTATTTGATGATTTTATTTGATTTTTTACTTGGTCCTGTAGACTACTTATTGTATAAAGGGTGTTCTAGTAATATAGGACAAGTCAAGTGAAATAATATAAAATTATTGATCATACAAATCCTTATTTCTATGAATGATTGGTTGCAGACAATATTTGATTCGAGCCATGTAAGAGTTTGTCTTTGATGCCATAGTGTGGAAGCTTTTTTTAGCAATGTGTTATGATCTACACAGTCGTAGGATTTAGCAAGGTCACGAAAGATCCCTGTTGCATACCTTCTGAGATTTAATTCACTTGTAGTCTCATCTGTTAGCCTACATATAGCTCTCTCTGTGGAGAATCCCTTACAAAAGCCAAACTGTGTAGGTGCCATTTTGTGTCATATGGCCATAAATCCTATGATACACCACTCTCTCAATCACCTTTGAGAGCTCTGGCAGCAAAGAGATGGGCCCATAATCTGATAATACATTCCTTGCCCAACTTTTGTGGATGAGCATCATTATTGCATGTTTCAATCTGTCCGGGAATGTCCCAGTGGTCATTGGCATGTTCCATCAAGATCATAATATGTGACTGATTAAGTCTGCACATTTTTAAAAAAATCCTATTTGACAGTTCATCGTATCCAGAATATCCAGAGCTTTTAACAAATTTTATGATTTTTTTCTATTTCTTTAGGAGTCGTGCTTTGAAATTAAGTGTTTGGTGTGATTTGCATGTTATTTAGTAGCTCTATACCTTCTGTGGGAAACTATTTATTACGGTTCCCTGTTCTTTCAGCTATCAGCTACAGTGAGACAGAAGTTATTAAAATCAGAGGTTGCAAGTTTTTGATTATTATTTTCTTAACCACTACCAGTGGACTGTGGAGTACCTACTTGTTTAGATATTATGTTCCTATTTGTCTTACTTTTTATGATGTTCAGTATTGATTTTACTTTATTGTTTGACTTGATAATTTTTCTGCAGAATGCATTTGTTTGGCCTTCCTGATTAAACAAGTTAGAATTGTACAGTATTTTTTGTAATGTAGTTTAACTGCCAGGTTTGTAATAGCCGTTTGTTCTATATACAAGTCTCACTTCTTAGCACATGATATTTTTATGCCAGTTGTCATCCTCTCTCTCCTTCCACAACAGGCTGATTTAATATTAATCTGTCTTTGGGGAAAGCAGGTTTCAAAACGTTTGAGAAATAAGTCAAGGAATGAATTAAATTTCTCATTCATTATACCTGCCTGGTACGCTTCATCCCATTATCGAGAAACAGATTATCAATCGATGTCTTGCTCTACCCATATACTCTTTTGGGAATGAGACCATCAGGAGTATATTGAAAATTGACAACAATGATTCCAGTTGTTTATGACTGTTACTATTTGAAAGAAAATTACTGCTAAAATCGCCACATACTATAATCTGGCTGTTATTCCTATAAAGTTTTATAAGAACTAACTCTAGCTGCGAGAGGAACTTTTTAATGTTTCCTACAGGTACCCTGTAAGTTGTAGATATTATGATGAACTGAGTTTCAAGTTCTAAGTTGACAGCACAACATTCAAATTGTTGTTCAACACAGTACTGAGGTACATCAAAACATGTTGCATAGTGATAACATATTTATTAAAAGAATAAGATGATTACAGTTTCACTTTGAACTTAAGTAAATTTGATATCTGTGTCCAATAGGATGATATGTCAGTTTACAGCGTAATGCCATCATGATAGACCCCTCCTCCACAAGTGTCTGTACTTAAAATATTGAGATGCAGGTTATGAGTCTGTGCAATATCGTAGAAGTGAATATCACAGTTATACCTGAAGATATTTTCTTCTTTTAATTTCTTCCTTAGTGCTTCATAGATGTATATACAAGGACAGAACAGAATATTGGGACTTACAAATACTGGTCTACAGGAGCCTCTGTATTTAACATGTTTTATTATTTCAACATTATTTATCTGTATCTAAATCTTTCTCTGCTAGTTACAGAGTTCCCACAAAAGACAATTCCGTGCACCTGTATGACAGTATACTGCCTTGGTACCCAGTGGCCACAGATGGATGGCTTGTATTTTCTGGGAGGATTCTTACAGCATGTATGATTGTATTTAACCTATTGTTTACAATATTGAAGTGTTCCTGAATACACACACTTAAAATTTTTGTCTCCCTCATTAATGAGAAAGTTTTTCCCCCAATGTTAAAATCGGTGTTGCAGGGTGGAGTTGCTGTGCAGTATGAAAGTTAACTGTCACTGTTTTTTCAGAATTTATTATTAGCCTTTTAGTTCTGAAAAATTGTCAACGTTTGTATTGAATTTAAACTGATTCATGAAAGATATCTTCATTGCACAGTTTAATTAGGACATTTGTTTTGCCTGCGAAAAGTACAATGGTTCGATTAGTTACTTCTTCTGATAGATTGTTAACACAAAGAATGAGCGTAAGATCTGACTATTGCGGAACTCCACGTGCATTGTTTTTTTTTATTTAATTTTATATGGTTTTTGCAAAGGTACGTTTATATATAAAGCAGCAATTTTGTGTGTTTTCGTATCTTCGTGTTTTATTTGAATGTTCTGCTGGGTATTTAACAATCTAGTCTACAGAAAACGTTAGAAAAAATGTTATATAAAATTTATTACTAGGGTTAACTGAAGTAGTGGAAATATACATTAACTTTCGCTTTTGTAAAGGGCTAAAAATATTTATGGTCTTCACCTAATAATCGATGTTTCGTCAAGTGTGATATCTTTTGGAGCTTCTTCCTGAGGCTGTGTTTATATGTTTGACAGCTCGTAGTACTTGTTATTGGTTTTCTCAACAAGTTATGGTGTAAATATTCAAATACGTAAATATTGCTTTCGTGTATCATGGATGATAATTCCCTTTTTAAACTAGAGAGCGGATCCATCGACGAGGCGTCTACAGTTGTGAAAGACTTCGCGGAGAAGGTAACTTCCGCTAATTTGTTGCTTGTTTCAGGGAATGTGTTAGTTGCATCGTTACCTGTCACATTTTATATATATCTCGGACGGTTGTACCCCAGGAGAATATGTCTTTTTCTAAATCAGTTGCCGATACGAATTATAATATTTAGTTTCGTTTGCGGTTAAGCTTGTGGAAAATAATTGCTCAACTTTAGTATCATTAGATAAGGAATTGTAGTTTATGGAGTTCTGTTTGTACCCTAGGAGTGCAGTAAAGTCCCTACGTATCTCCAGAAATCCAGCTTTTAGGATCCTTTGAGTCTATGTAGTTATAGCTTCGGGCTACGACTTGAAATCAGGGCCTAGTGGAAACAATTTGTAATTTGTTCCGTGATAGTTCCGATCAGATTGTCACCAGTTGATCCAGTCGTGTAGCCAAGGTTGTTTCTGAGTTTACCAGTTAATCTACAATCCCCTGTCTGAGTTACGAGCACTGTGCAAATTAAGTCGCGTAATTGTGGTGCCACTTTTAGGTATGGCGACCTCCCTCATTTTTCTGTCGGGTTGTCTCCCTTAAGGAAGCCGCCTTCACAATGCCCCTAGAGCCCTCCTTACCCTGTGTGGTGGATTCTTTGTCTGGCTCTTCAGTCGAGACCACTCCGGCTGGGGTAACCCTGCCAGTATCTACGCCATCACTGGCACAGCACTCAACTAAATGGAACACTTCAAACCCTTCCAGTAAGGCAGTGTCCCTTGGGAGGAGGAATCAAAAAATTCAAAAATATCATGAAGATTGGAGACAACACCTTGTGAGAATGTCAGGTCACAAAATTCTGCAGAAGATCCTAAACTACAAGCTCAATGGGAAAAGAGATATTGGAAGACCTCAAAAAAGATGGGAATGATTTTGTTTGTGAGTGAGTTCGGAACAGGCAACAACCTAATCCTTGAAAGGAAGATGATGACGATGACTATTCACATAACAAGGACCTGATAATCGACAGAAGGTTTGTTAATAAACTGGAAGCATTGATGAAAAACCCAAAGTCTACTAATTTATGATATACTTTTGTCTCAGTGTAACTGTTATTCAGAAGCGAAATGAGATAGAACAGGGAAGATAGTAATTTTTACAAAATGGTGACCTCTCAGAATATTGATGAAAAACTGTAACAGTTTAACAAAACAATTGTTGTACATTTGGCAGACAAAAAACATATCTACAGATACAAAAAACCAAATCCACAGCAAATGAGAACGCTCATAGAAACAAGAAAAATATGTTTTATGTTAATATTTTTGTGGCAACTATTCATTACAAACATGACCTTATAGATATTGTTTATGAACCAGAAAATAATTACAGAAAGTAGGAAATTTAAAAATTTGGAGCTGTTGCAAACATGATACATTCTTTGAAACAAGTCTTTCAGTCAGGGGTTATTGTACAAGGCATCATCATTGCAGAAATAACTGTAGTATTATGGATGGCTGAGAAGGAATATTATGAAAACAATGCACCAACATCACTAACAATAACAGCAGGTATTTGATCTTTGAGTACAAATACATAAATTCAGGAACATTGGCTGCAACTGCAAGACAAACGAGAGAGCACTACCCGAGGCAACACAAGATACTGTGGATAAAGACTGAGATGAACCTCATAGACCAAGAGTTTTCTTAGTTCCTAGAAGAAAAAGAGCTTTCACTGAAGTTGACGATACCACTCGTCTGCTGCTTTGACCCATGTTTAAACGGGTATTGTTGTGTGACGTCATGGTGGCACGGCACTTGAAATGGGGCATTCTTGCAAAGGGCATGGTGGTGTATGTGATGGCACTGTCTAGTGTTGGATGCTTATGTTTTTAAATTGTTTATGAGTGGTGTTGGTGATTCGTTGGACTTCTTGAGTGCTTTTTGTGAGAACAATACTGAAAGAGTTTGTGATGGTTTGTTAATGAGTTGTTTTGATGTTGGCAGTTTTGGGCAGCTTTTGGGTTTGGAATTACAATTCGGTGTGTTGTTTATTTGTGGGAATTTAATTTTATGTTTCATTTTTTGTTTGTTATAGATATGACTGCAAAGTTCATGAGCAGATCCCTGCTAGCTACAATGGGGGACAACAGGTTGATCATAATTATATTCCTACAGTTATTTAGTTTAAGTGCCGAATATGTTTAGTGTTACGAGACTCGTGCTGTAATCAACAGAATTTGCTCAGGTTGTGCAATATTATGGAGTCTGCAAATACCAAATATTAGCAGTGACTGATATGCCAAACATACTCACTTCAGCACAACATGCCATCACAGAAAGTAATTTTTTTTTTTTTTTTTTAATTCAGCAGTGTGTACATAAGTGATAGATTTCATTGGTCCAGTATGTGAGGGTCATAGAATTTTGCTGTATGTATACTGCAAGATGTAGGGTGGTATTACAAGGTATGAGAGGTTAACACATCATGCACAACATTGAAAAAGTTGTGGGAGAAATTGAAAATCAACATTTTGTGTCTGGAAGGGCCATTCATGAAAGCTGACACAATTTTTCTGAAATGCCGCGCATTCGTTGGTTCATCACACAGGGTCAAAAATGAATGACTTCAAATGTTATATTCAGCATAAATTTACTGCAATAATATAGTGAACACATGACCCATGTAAAAGGTTCTAGCCACCCAAGGAGGCGGCAGTACTATAACAAGATATTTTCATCTTGGCTGTGTCATATGTGGTACATGGAGAAGTTTAAATATCTTATTTGCCTTGGGGAAAGGAAACTTCTAATTTATGCTATGAATTTGAACACAAAGCCCCACTATTTCACAGAGTAGTATAGAGCGAAAAGAGGATGCTACTGCAGGAAATCATAATGGAGCTTAACATGGATGTTGTCAATAAAGATGGAAATCTCCCATTGTAGGAAGCAGAGCTGGTGCAAAATCCAACATAGACTCCACAGTAGCTATCAAATGTGTGGCCAGAAGGGTTAGTAGCTGAACTTTCACAGAAATTATTCTGTGGAAGAGAAAAAAGGTAAAGCAGTTATCAATCCAAAGACTGTTTTGAACACCACAGTGCTTTACTGGGTATGATCCTATTGGAAGTGGTAAGTTTTTGGCTTACTCCAACCTTTGAACAGACTTACTCAGCCATTTATAGGGGAACATACAACTGAATATGAATTTCGAACCGTGGTGCAACTCAACATTTTTCACATCAGCAAATGTTGCCAGAAATGAAAGAAGTGATAAACAATAGATAAACACCCTGGGGATATCATGAACCTGAAACCTTTGGATTTGTGATTTGGCATATTCCCACCAAGCAAATTACAGCTGGCAAAATGCAGTATAACATGCAGAAAGACCTTGAGAACAAAATGAGAAATCACTTTTTCTGTTTGTAGTCTGTAGATATTAGTGACGTTAAAGGTACAAAACAGAAGAGCTAGTAAGTGCAGTACAATATAGCAAGCAAAGCTGGAAATCGGACCTACTCAATCAAGAAGACAAATTCCATCGAACAAAGGCTACCAAAGATCAAGGAAATAAGTCAGAGAGTAAGGAGATTGAACCAGAAACAGTTACATGCTGGATGACACTGCTCAGAGACTTGAATGGTACAAGAACCAAGGGCAGCAGTTTCAAGAAATCTTGTGACAAGTTGGAATGAGTAGCAGGAAGCAATTTGTGACACAGAATCAGTGTCTTGATTGTTGAGGCACATGATCAGAATTGTGTGTCAGGATGTAAAATCACCATCTATGCTATCAATATTAAATGGTGAAGGTGGATGTATGACTGAGAATTAGCAACAATCAACTCAGTTTTCAATGAGTAGGCCTATTTTGATCTCAGGTGATACTGAAGCAGCTGATATCACCAAACATAGTAAACTTCATAAAAATGGAGAGAAATGTGAATAAGCCATTGAGTGGATTGTCCTTTTATAGAGTAGGAGGTCAAGGAAGAAATATTGAAACTAAAAAGAAGTCAGTCCTTGGGTCCTGATGACATTCCCGGCCAAGTTATGCAGACTCTTCATCTGCTAATTGGTCCACACTTTTGCCAGCTGAGCAATGCAAGTTTCCTACAGTGCAGAATGCCAACAGTATGGGACTAAGATCCTCTACCTTCTAGGTCCTTTAGGCCAATCTACCTATTAGGCGCTTTAGGAAAATTACTTAAAAAATTGCTGTCCACCAGACTGCTGTATTGAAACAGTCATCAGAGTGACTTCAAAAGGGGAAGTCAACAAAGGATGCTGTAAAAGAGGCAATAATTTTAGCAAGAAACGCTTCACAGAAATACGCAGTGGCCAGATATGGCTGGGTTTGTTTTGACCACCTTTGTGACGAGAAAAGGAAGGAAGATCAGTGTTTAACATCCCATCAACATTGAGGTCATTAGAGATGGAGCACAAGCTTGAAATGTTTCAAGGATGGGGAACGAAATCAGCCGTGACCTTTCAAAGCACCCATTATGGCATTTGCGTGGAGCAATTTAGGAAATTGTGGATAACCCAAATCGGATGGCCAGGTGCAGATTTGTCTTATCATTCTCCCAAATGCGAGTCCAGTGTGCTAACCACTGCACCATGCCACTTGGTCTCTGTGACGAGAGCTTTTTGATTGTGTAAGTGATTTAGATTCTTCTACAGCTCTACACAGCTGTCTGAAGGACTATTGTCAGGATGCAGAGGTAAGACTTGCACCTCCAGATCAACACTTGTATGAAAAAATTTCCATAGGCTGCCCATAAGGATCCATTTGTGGACCTGTGTTCTGGGATATGTGCTGATTACATTCCTAGGATAGCTGCAAGAAAATCATTGAGTCATAGGTCTGGTGGTTTGTGCTGATGGTGTAATGATTCTTGAGAAGGGTACCTTGAGAACCGATTTGGAAACTAGATGTCGTGCAATACTTAAAAAGGTATACAGTGATACTATGGACTAATATTATCAGTCCTTCATACTTCAGGGTGTGTCCTGTCAACCAAACCCTTCTTTTAATCAAGTTGTGCCACAAATTTCTTTTTTCTCCAGTTTGATTTAGTAGCACCTCATTAGTTATGCCACGTACCCAGCTAATTTTAGAGTGAACCTGCTTACTGTATTCAAGCCTTGGTCTCCCTCTACCATTTTTATCTCTCACACTTCATACCAGTACCAAATTAATGAGTCCTTGATACCTCAGGGTGTGCCCTGTCAACCAAACCCTTCTTTTAATCAAGTCATGCCACAGATTTCTTTTTTCTCCAATTTGATTTAGTAACACCTCATTAGTCATTCCATCTACCCATCTAATTTTCAACTTTTATTCTGTAGCATTACATTTCAAAAAATCCTGTCTACAATGCTTAATGACCATGCAAAGGTACACTCTAGATAAATACCACCAGGAAAGAATTCCTAACACGAAATGTATTTTTGTAAATTTCTCATTTTCAGGAGTGCTTTTCTTTTTATTGCCAGTCTGCATTTTATACGCCCTCTACTTCGGTCATCACAAGTTATTCTGTTACTCAAAAAAGCAGAACTCATCTACTTCTTTTAGTGTCTCATTTCCTAATATGTTTGTGTTGGCATTGTCTAATTCAATTTGACTGCCTTCCAGTACCCATCCTTTACTTTCATTGATGTTCATTTTATAACCTCTTTTTAAGTCATTATGCATTCCATTCAACTGCACTTCCAAGTCCTTTGATGTCTTTTGACACTGTGAATCTATGGACGTTTGCCATACCCACAGTATCATATTTCCTGTTATATCTCCCATGGCATCAATAAACATCACAAGTCTTTATTTCTTATCCCTGAACATTAATCCCCTTTCCAAAAAAAAAATTCACATTAGTTTCCTGTACTGCCTGCTCATTGTAATATCGGGGATATGCCACAACCCTGTCTCACTCCCTTTTCAACTACTGCTTGTCAATCATGCCCTTCAACTCTTACAACTGCAGTCTGGTTTCTGTACTAGTTGTAGATAGCTTTTCACTTCCTATATTTTAGCCCTGCTACCTTTGGAATTTTGAAGAGTGTATTCCAGTCAAAATTACCAAAGGCTGTCTCTGAATCTAGAAATGCTGCAGACAAAAATTTGTCCTCCTTCAATCTGTCTTCTAAGATAAGTTTTAGGATCATATGTTTGTAAATTTTTTCAGAACCCAAACTGATCTTCCCCAAGGTCAGCTTCTACCAGTGTTACCATTCTTTTGTAAATAATCTGGGAGTATTTTGCAACCATGACTTTTTAAACTAAATGACTCAGTAATATTCTTACCTGTCAGCACCTACTTTTTATGGAGCTACATACCTCCTGAAATGTGCAGGTATTTTGTCTACATATTTTGCACACCGTGTGGAATAGTTCTGTTATGGCTGGTTCACCAAAAATGCCCTGCCACTCTGGCGTTGGTCGGGTCGATAGGGAGCAACTGATCGCTGTGTCATCGTTTGCCATCTGGCATCATGTGGATGTGTTCTGGAAGGATATAGGGTCAGCACACCACCCTCCTGGCTGTTGTCAGTTTTGCAGACCTGGAAGCCACTACTTATCATTCCAGTAGCTCCTCAGTTGGCAATATTTGGCTGAATGGTCCCCGTTCTAGTTCTTCAATGATGGAAAAAAATACTGTTAGTACCATGAATTGAAATCTGTCTTCTGTATTGCATCCTCCATACTGGCTGTTTCTCCCAACGACCTCAATACTTCTAAGGGAATTTTGGCTACTCCAGGGGACTTGCTTTGAAACAGGTATTTTAGTGCTCAGTCAAATTATTCTCACAGTATCAGGTCTTCCATCTCATCTTCCTCTACTTCCTCATTCCTTTCCACAACATTAGTCTTCAAGTTCATTTCCCTTACTCACTCCTTCTGTGTATGCCTTTCCCTTCTTTGCTTACCACCTGAGCTCTTGATATTCACAGAGCTGCTTCTCTTTTCATCTAAGATTGCTAATTTTCCTACATGTCTATTTTTCACCTAATCATGCATGCTTGTATCACCTTGCATTTTTCAGCTGTCCGTTCTTGCTTTGCAGTTTGCTCTTCCTGTCAGTCTCATTCGTAGAAGCCTGTATTCCCTTTTGCATGCTGCATTATCTCCTTTCATCGATGTCGTTATACATAATAATAACAACAGAAATAATAATTGTGAAGCTAGACATATGTAAATATAGAAGCAGTAATATAGATAGTGACATTGGTAGTATTAGTAGTTCTGTGGTAATAGTAATTTTTGTTGTATTTGTAATTGTAGTGTTGTTATTATTTAACTTAAAGTGAGTGTAGAAGCGTACACTGGGGTTACAAAACACTAGAGCTTCTTCTGGCTGGTGTAGTGCAGCAACTTGATATGGCATAGACTCAACTAGTCGTTGGAAGTTCCCTGCAGCTGCAGATTAGACTAATTACTGCATGCACAGAGGCATTCAAGCAGTCATTCTTCTCATGCTCTATATGTGAATGGAACAGGAATAAAACCTAATAATTGGTACAATGGGATGTACCCTCTGCCATGCATCTCATGGTGGCTTGCAGAGTATGGATGTAGATATTGAGTCATGCTGCCTCTATAGCTGTCAATAATTGTGAAAGTGTTGCTGGTGTAGAATTTTTGCACAAACTGACCTCTAGATTATGTCCTGTAAGTGTTCGATGGGACTCATGTTGGGTGTTGGATGGTACTCATGTTGGGCAATCTTGGTGGCTAGACCATTCGCCCTAATTGTCCAGGGTGTTCTTCAAACCAGTCGCGAATAGTTATGGCCCAGTAACATGGTGCATTGACATCCATAAAAATTCCATCATTGTTTGGGGACGTGAAGTCCGTGAATGGCTGGAAATGGTCTCAAAGTAGCTGAACATAACCATTTCCAGTCAGTGTTCCATGAAAACAGCTCACACCATTATGGAGCCACCATCAGCGTGTACAGTGCCTTGTTGATAACTTGGGTCTATGGCTTCATGGGGTCTACACCACACTTGAACCCTACCAACAGCTCTTACCAACTGAAAACAGGACTCATCTGACCAGGTCACGGTTTTCCAGCCATCTGTGGTCCAACTGATATGGTCATGAGCCCAGGAGAGGTGCTGCTGGCAATGTCATGCTGTTAGCAAGGACACTTACATCGGTGGTCTACTGCCATTGCCCATTAATGCCAAATAATGCTGTACTGTCATAATGGATACTTTCGTTGTACATCCCACACTGATTTCTGCTGTTATTTCACCAATGTTGCTTGTTTGTTAGCACTGACAACTCTATGCAAAACCTGCTGCTCTCAGTCATTAATTGAAGGCCATTGGCCACTGTGATGTCCGTGGTGAGAGGTAATGCATGAAATTTGGTATTCTCAGCACACTCTTGACACTATGGATCTTGGAATATTGAATTTCCTGATTATTCCCAAAATGGAATGCCCTATGCATTTATCTCCAACTACCATTCTGCATTCAAAGTCTGTTAATTCCATCAAATGGCCATAATTGCATTGGAAATCTTTTCATGTGAATCACCTGAGTACAAATGACAGCTGCACCAATGGACTACCCTTCTATACCTTGTGTGTGTGATACTACAACCATCTGTACATGTTCATATTGCTATCCAATGACTTTTGTCAACTTGGTGTAATTGTAGACAGAAAATATGTTCTAATGTAGAATATTAGATAATGCAATGTAAAATAAATAAATGAAAGTATTCTGAGAAATGAAAGTATTCCAATGCCAACTGTAAATGAGTGTGAATTTTGGATTAGCTGCAATACTGTTAAAAATTTAAGGAGTTTAATGTTGGTAAAGGAAAAATACAGATCTCTTGCCATTTGAGATTGCAATTCTCTTGGTGATCTAAAAGCTTTGTTGAGCAAAGTAGGTATAGTACTCTCTTCCATACTAGTGAGAGATAATGTCAAAATAAATATATTGTCAGTTAGTTTCTATGTAAAGATCTTGTGTGATCTCAGTTGTGCTAGAATAAAACTTCTCTATTAAATGTAAGAACCAATAAAAGTGTAACATCAAGTGCTCTTCAGAGCAGGCCAGAATTGCAAGTCATAACAATCTTAGTTGGCAACACATCATCAAGCAAAACTAGAGTCTCTTCAACTTGGATTTTTATCAGAAGTTGCTTGAGAGTGGTGGACAGGTAAACAAAAGGCATGGTAATAAAGAGTGTTGGAATTAAATTGTGCTTTATTGTATGTGCCAGTAATTTTGGCCTCTACAGTACAATAACTGATATTCGGGATTTAACCCTCGAGCGGGTGTGCCTGTGTGTAAAGCGTGCCAGCCACAATTAACATTGACTCATACAGTTTCAATGCTGTTCTGAAATTGCGAGCCCCTAGTTATTCGTTCACTATTGCTTCAGCTAACACTGTGATAAGTTGTGGTGTCACACTTCCAAGAGAGTTGCAGTAATATAAAATAAACAGCGAGCTAGGTGAGAAAAAATGTACAATCCATGTGTGAAAGTGACCCAGATTCTGAGCTAGCAGCACTAACCCAATATGAAGCAGTTGTCTTCAAGGTAATTAACACTCGAATAAGTATATAGGTGGTATCTGAAGCAACTGTGCTGTTTGGTGCTTTGAGTGAGTCATTGCTGTGAGGTAACACTTCTACAAGGCAATATACTGATATAATGAAAGTTTATTTTATTATTGTTTAATTAAACACTGACTTAGCTTATATAATGTAAGTTTATTTTATTGTTGTTCAATTAAACTAAGGTGAAACTGTTTTATTGCTCATACATTTTATCTTGGTAACATAATAGACAGCTATTCTTGACATATGTACAAAGTACACCACCTGCCTGCTTGTGTTATAAAACGGTGCAATTGCTTGAGGGTTAATGAAGAAACAGAGATAATATTTTGCCCTGACAAGTTGTAAGGAAAATAATGCTGTTGATTTTTAGGATAAACTTTGTGCCTTGTGTTCTAAGAATTTCATGATACAATAGGTGTAGACTCAATGAATTACTGAGAATCCAGGGTTATGTTCCGTTCTTTAACATCACAGTTGTAAGTAATATGAAATGCTTCTAGCTACAGTGTAATGTTTATGTATATTTTGCAGCACAGTCAAACATATAGTTTCCATGAAAATGATAAGGAGACTCTTGAAAGACTGTGGGCAGCTTTATTTCGAAGACTAGAAAACGAAAACAGTGAAGCTTGCCATAAATATTGTCTTATTTGCATTAGACTTCTGAGGTAAGTTGTCACTCATCATTAATTTTTCTTAGTAAATTAAAAGAAAATTAATGCTGTATAAGAAATCCTGTTCGCCCCTTCCTCACGAAATGAAATCATTGAGTATTTTAAGTTGTGAGTGGATTGCACTTTCACTCACTAAAACAAGAATATTCCTGATGCTACATAGGCATTCTGAAAACACTTAAATGGTAGAAATACATATTTTTTATCACAAGTGTTCTGTCACTTTGTTGTTTGAATGTTAAGATTGCTAATAATTAATAAGAAAATAGGATGGCAGATAAGCTACTATAAAAACCATACTATCATAACAAAGGTAACCACAAAGCCAACTCCCACCCCAATAGTGCCAGTTTGTATGCTCTCTAGCTCCACAGATGATGAAGAAATTTTTAAAAAAATATGTGATGAGGTGAAATAAATTATTCAGATAATTAGAGAGATGAATATTTAATTGTGTTGGGAAACTGGAAATCAGTAGCATAAAAAGGAAGAGAAGGAACTGTAAGAAAAGAACATGGACTGGGAAAAAGGAATGAAAGGGTAGAATTTTCCACATACCATAATTTAATCTTAGCAAACACTTGATTTAAGAATCATGAAAGAAAGTTATATTCTTTAGGAAAGCAGTCCAAGCAAAGCCCAGTTTGTGCAGTGTCAGAGTCTAACCAGTTATTAACAGAGTTCGAAGAGCATACACTTATAAAGCAAATCCATAACAAGAACAGAACCAATAGATCAACCAGTGCACACTTTCACTGCATCAGTAATGCGATAGAATTACAATTGGCCCAGGTCAGCTTATATGTAGGTTTCTGGAAGGTGTGGCCTCCTCAGAAGGCATTCTTGGTGCTGGTGAACAGCACTATCTGGATAGTACTGCCATGGCAATCAACAGTAATTTTGCAATAGCTACTCAGTTACCATAGTAACATCAAATGGGGCAGAAGTATTAGGTGATGCTTAGGCCATCGTGATCCCCACTGGGAAGATTGGGGAAATCAACTTGAAGACAGTGCTATACAATTAGAAACAGACATAAATGAAGATGAGATGGTAAGCAGGATACTGTGAGAAGAATTTGACAGAGGACTGAAAATGCTCTTGGAGTATTCTCTCAGAATTATTGAGATACTTCGAAGACTTAGCCATGACAAGACCATTCCACCTGGTTTGCAAGATATGTGAGATAGTCAAAATACCCTCAGCCTAGAAGACTGTAATAAAACCAGTTCCTTAAAAAATTGTTGGCAGGTATGAATGTTACCAAACTATAATTTCAGTAAGTCATGGTTTCAAAATACTGTCATGAATTATTTACAGAAGAGAGGAAAAACTGGTAAAAGCCGACCTCAGGAAAAATCTGATGAATTCCGGAGCAATGTAGGAACATGTGAGGCCATACTGAACCTGCGACTTACCTTAGAACATAGGTTAAAGAAAGGCAAACATAGATTTGTAGCCAGAATTGTGTTGGAATTTGGTTTCAGCTGACTGACCTCATAGTAAAGTTCAAGTGTATCCAATGATGAAGTCAACTTTTTTTCTTCAGACCATCCCCTTGAGCAGCCACTGCTGTATCGTCAACATAAGTGAAATGTGTGGAGTGTTCTGCTGCAGTGGGCTGGTAATTGGTGCAAACATTAAAAGCCATAGAAATGAGCATACTGCTTTGAGGTAGGCCATTCTTTTGTGTGCTCTTATCCTGGAGAAAGACCTTAACTCTTCTATTCTAGTCTAATGAAATGAGATGGTACTGCGAGAATTATATTAGGAAGTGAGGAACTAAAAAATAGAGATGATTTTTGCTGTTTGGGCCATAAAATAACTGATAATGGCTAAACTAGAGAGGATGTAATGTAGATTGGCACTTGCAAGAAAAGCATTTCTGAAAAAGAGGAATTTGTTTGCATCTAAAATGAAGTTAAGGTTTAAGAAGTATTTTCTGAAGTTATTTGTCTTGAGTATAGCCTTATATTGAAGTGAAACAAGGACAATAAATGGTTCAGGTGAGAAGAGAATAAAAGCTTTTGAAATGTGGTGCTACAGAAGAATGCTGAAGATTTTATATTAACCAATGGAAAATCCAGGTTGGAATGTTACAATATTATGAAAAGGAAAATTGCCACTCGCCATACAGCGGATGAGTTGCAGATAGACACAACAAAAATACAGTCACAAATAAGCTTTCAGCCAGCTAGGTCTTCATCAAAAACAAACACACACACACAGTCTGTGGCAATGGAAGCCACTCTCAGTGTCTGTTGTCTATGTTTGACGAAGGTCTAGCTGGCCAAAAGCTTATTTGTAACAGTCTTTTTATTGTGCCTATCTGTGACACAGTGTCTCCACTATATGGTGAGTGGCAACTTTCCTTTTCATAATACTGAAGATTTTATATTGATAGACAAAATGACTAATAAAGAGGTACTGAATCGGCTGGAGGCAAAAAGAAATTTGTGGCACAACCTGAATAAAAGAGGGGATCAGTTGATAGGACACGTCCTGATGCATCAAAGTATTGTCAATTTTGTAATGAAAAGATGTGTGTGGTTTCTGATTGACTTTAATAACTCACATACTAAATATTATTGCGACTATGATAATACGTGCTGACTTGATACCAGACATGAGACATGAAAATTTGTAATGGGTGAGAATGGAATGATTTTAAAACTTAATGTTTATTTTGTAAATAAAACACCAGTATACCCAAATCGTGTTTATACGCTGTAAAAAAATGTGTGTATATACTTGTAGAAACATTATTCCTTAAATTTTCTTATTGAAGTTTGCTTTCTGCAGTCAGGATAATCTTTTGGTGTTCTTGCATGTAATGTAACGAAAATTGCTTTTGTGTGTTTAAACTGTGAAAGTCTTGCATCAGCTTGATCCCTCTTTCAGCTGTGTTGTCCACTGCCCTCAGCTTTTAAACTTTCTTTGTTGCTTCTTGTAAAGAAGCATTATTTGACCATGGGAGACATTCATGGAAAAAAACTGTCATCAATTTTAAGACAATTGGACACCATCTAGCTGCTGAGTGAAATGAAGTCATAGATGTTTTTCTCTGTAATTAAAAAAGAGAAAGTGAGTTACCAATTTCTCTGTAATTAAAAAAGAGAAAGTGAGTTACCAAAACTGTGGTGTAAACAGAAAACTAAAGAAACAACTTCTGTATGTACTTATTTAACTTACCACACAGTGAGCTGAAAAGTTCTTCCTTTTACTGTAGTTTCTAGATCCATATCATTGTAAGACAGTGACAAGACAGAAACTTGAGCAGTCAAATACATAAATGCTGCCTTATCCTCTGTAAAGCTGCTGTGGGGATGCCTTTATTAATTTTTGGATAAGCTTTCGGCGACTGTGGAATGTGGAATGTCAGGTCTTAAATGGCTACACAGGATAATTGAATTGGCCTGGGAGTTGGGACAGGTCCCATCAGACTGGACAAAAGCAGTAATCACACCAATCTTTAAACATGGAAACAGAAAAGATTGTAACAACTACAGAGGTATCTCTTTAATCAGCGTTGTGGGTAAAATCTTCTCAGGTATTGTTGAAAGGAAAGTGCGAGTATTAGTTGAGGACCAATTGGATGAAAATCAGTGTGGGTTTAGGCCTCTTAGAGGTTGTCAGGACCATATCTTTAGCTTATGGCAAATAATGGAGAAGTGTTATGAGTGGAACAGGGAATTGTATCTATGCTTTATAGATCTAGAAAAGGCATATGACCGGGTTCCTAGGAGGAAGTTATTGTCTGTTCTACGAGATTATGGAATAGGAGGCAAACTTTTGCAAGCAATTAAAGGTCTTTACATGGATAGTCTGGCAGCAGTTAGAGTTGACGGTAAATTGAGTTCATGGTTCAGAGTAGTTTCAGGGGTAAGACAAGGCTGCAACCTGTCTCCATTGTTGTTCATATTATTTATGGATCATATGTTGAAAACAATAGACTGGCTGGGTGAGATTAAGATATGTGAACACAAAATAAGCAGTCTTGCATGTGCGGATGACTTAGTTGTGATGGCAGATTCGATTGAAAGTTTGCAAAGTAATATTTCAGAACTAGATCAGAAATGTAAGGACTGTGGTATGAAAATTAGCATCTCCAAAACGAAAGTAATGTCAGTGGGAAAGAAATATAAATGGATTGAGTGCCAAATAGGAGGAACAAAGTTAGAATAGGTGGACGGTTTCAAGTACTTAGGATGCATATTCTCACAGGATGGCAACATAGTGGAAGAACTGGAAGCGAGGTGTAGCAAAGCTAATGCAGTGAGCACTCAGCTACGATCTACTCTCTTCTGCAAGAAGGAAGTCAGTACCAAGACTAAGTTATCTGTGCACCGTTCAATCTTTCGACCAATTTTGTTGTATGGGAGCGAAAGCTGGGTGGATTCAGGTTACCTTATCAACAAGGTTGAGGTTACGGATATGAAAGTAGCTAGGATGATTGCAGGTACTAGTAGATGGGAACAATGGCAGGAGGATGTCCACAATGAGGAAATCAAAGAAAAACTGGGAATGAACTCTATAGATGTAGCAGTCAGGGCGAACAGGCTTAGATGGTGGGGTCATGTTACATGCATGGGAGAAGCAAGATTACCCAAGAGACTCATGGGTTCAGCAGTATAGGGTAGAAGGAGTCGGGGCAGACCAAGGAGAAGGTACCTGGATTCGGTTAAGAATGATTTTGAAGTAATAGGTTTAACATCAGAAGAGGCACCAATGTTAGCACTGAATAGGGGATCATGGAGGAATTTTATAAGGGGGGGGCTATGCTCCAGACTGAACGCTGAAAGGCATAACCAGTCTTAAATGATGATGATGATGATGATGTTGCCTTCATCGACTTAAAAAGTACAAATCATGGTAGGGTGCTTTTACTGCCAAATTACATTGGAGTTTTGGCTTGTCATAGGATGTCACAGTGAATAGGCAAAACATCTGACAGTCCTTCCTTATCCTTGCTCGTAATTGTAAAGAGAGAACAAAGCAATGATATTTTTAGGAAATAAATAGCTCTTGCCATCCATTGTGCTTGGTGCGTGGCACCTGGATGTTTATCTCCATCTAAAAATGTCACAGAAAGCTGTACTAAATCTCGATAGTTGTCTCTGACTACTTTTTGGTCAGTTCAGTTCGGCAAAATTCAAGCAGATTGCCAATTTCGGAAAGAGTCAGGTGGAATACAAGCTTGTATTTTATCTGCATTGGTACTTTTCCAGTTATCTTGGAACTTTTTGAACAATGGAAGATCTGGATTTGTTGTCACTTGACTGATTTTTACTTTGAACATGTGTTTTAAGACCATTTCTTGTAAGTGGTGGCAGCAAGCAAAAATTAGCAGATTTCCATTAAGCTTTTGTCCAAGAAGCACACAGGCACCATTGATATGACCTATATTAGAAGCCGTAATATCACAGCAAAGAAATTACACTTATGTTAGAGATACCAGTCTACAATCGTGTCCTAAATGGCTTTTACCTGTCCGCATCCTGAAGAGTCCTACAACCTTGGCACAGCGATATGTTGCCCATTATTTTCATATGAAATAACTGTCAGATGATGTTCTTGTGTTGATTTCCAATCATGTCAAGCAGGCAACAGTATGCTGACCCGGCCAACAATCACATCGGGTATCTCATTTTGAAAATTAGTTTTATAGCTTCTGCATACTCTTTCCATTTTTCCGTATGAATTCTTCAAATTGAGGACTTACTTACAGGTTATCCATCAGTATTATATCCAAGTGTCTCGATGGTATCTTCAAGAATAAACACTGAATCTTACATACTTACCTGACATCTATAAGGGGCATTCAAATGAAACCCAGTCGTTAGTGTAAAGTAATGATAACAATTTCATTAACTCAAAAATGTAGTTATACGTGGTACACATACTCAAAAATAGTCGCCAAAACTGTTGGCACATTTATACCATTGTGACACTAGCAAGATTCCATCCTTGAAGAAACTAGTAGGTAGCTGTCGGATACAGGCCTGGACCCACTCACACACTCCGTCATCCATTGTGAATCGATGTCCACGAATAACTTGTTTTAGAGGTCCAAACACATGAAAGTCACATGGTGAAATGTCGGGACTGCACGGTGGATGTTCCAGCATTTCTCACCAAAATTGCTACAGTGTCATCTTCACTGCATTGGTCGTGTGTGGGCAGGCATTATAATGCAGGAGGATAACGCCATTGGACAACATGCTTCGGCATTTTGACTTGATGGCTCTTATAAGGTTCTGTAAAGTGGCTTGATAACGCTGGGCATTGATGGTGGTTCCCCGTTCCAGGAAGTCGACAAGTAATGAGCCCTTGTGGTCAAAACAGTATATCACGACCTTACTAGAACTGCTGTGCACAGCCATTGATTTCTTCAGAGGTGATGAAGCCACATGTTTCCACTGCTTGCTCTGACACTTGCTTTCTGGTTCAAAATGGTGTCACCATGTTTCGTCAGCTGTGAAAATATGTGACAGAAAGCCGTATTCCTCCTCATGATAACATTGCAGATGACTCAAAGACAGCACCATTCAAGTATTGCTCTGTTCAGCAGTCAGTTGGTGGGGAATCCACTGCACACAGATTTTTTGAAATTTCTAGTGTTGATGCATTATGGTGTGGGCGGTGCTCACAGTAATATCCAGTAACCGATGCAGCTCATCCACGGTGATTCTGCGGTTGTCCAAGACTAAAGCAATCACTTCCACAACCATTTCTGGTGTGATGACACAATGAGCCTGTCCAGGATAAGCATCGTCTTCCAGTGACTTGCGCCCCTCAAGGAATCGTTTGCGCCATTCCACAATACTTGAATGACTCGGTCTGTACTCACTGAACACAGCCTTTATCCTTTGATACATTTCACGGCCTCCAACTCCCTCCGCCGCCAAAAATCGAATCGCTCTCCGTTGTTCCTGCTAACTCACCTGCATGTTCAGTAGTGGGCGATACCATGTGTGACCACATTCTCTTCAGCGTGAAACCTCACTGGCGCAACCCAATATCAAACGGTGTGTGCACATCAATCTCTCTACCAATAGAAGGCACCACCATACCTGCAGTTACGTGGTGCCACCTTATGTGTAAAGCAAAGGTTGGCACACTGACCAAGTTTGATTTGAATGGATCTCATATCTAGCACTATTACTGATTTTGATGTAGAAAAATTTTTCTGCATAGTTATTTTTGCTGGTTCCAGTGTGTATGTTTTTGATCACAGTTGGGAAATGTTCATATAAATGCATGTCATTTTTATTAGAATCAGAAGATGAGTCATTTTTCAATGGTTCATAAAATGACATCGAAGGAGTTGGTATGGAAAAGCATTTAGCACATCACTTCTCTCCCTCAGTAGTTCTGAGACATGACCTTTCCTCTTTATTAGCCACTTTTTGTCCAACCCAGCTAAATGACCAGGCTGACCTGACACTCTTTCACTGTAAGAAGATTCTGTCTTCATTTATTTTCATTAACTGAATTGCATTGGCATGTGTAATGTCAAGCAAATAATCTAACTTGTTTCACAAAATTAGGCAAAGACTTGATAGGTATACTGGCCTGCTCCTAAAAGATAATACATGTGCAAATAGTGATATTTGCACTTTTGCTGACAGTTAAATTCACTTCACTACACTCTTAAACTGGCACACTTGTCTTTGTTGCTGGTCACTTGACTGCAACTGGTCTAATGGAGTAGTTACAACATAGCAGTTTTGTTAGTAAGAATCATTTGGGTTTTATTTGATGTTGTGGAACATGTGTGGATTTTCAAGAAGTAGTTTTTCTGTTAGCTCTGCAGATATGTAATGAAAACTCTTTACTGTGAGTCCTCTACTGGACCAATGAAGTCAGCAATCTGTCGGCAAATCGTGTAAAATTCATGAAAAACAGAAGAGTACCGAGATGAAAGATGAAGGATATATGAGATAACTGAGTAGAGAACATGGAAAATTTTCTTGAGAATTGTAAAATCAAGAAGGTAATGGGAAGTATTATAATGAGTGCTGTGATGGGAAAACTTAATATCATAGCCAGCTATAATGATACACTTTAGCATGTCAAAGTTATTCGTAGACATGTTACTTACACAACTTTTTCTCCATAATTAAATTAACACTTACATAATACTGCAAATAATTACTACCACATTATGAGAGTTTGCTGAACTTCATATTCTATTTCATCTACACCTATGTGACTACTTTGGAATCCACACTTGGCACAGGATGCTTGACAGATGGTTCATAGAAACACTTTCAGACTATTTCTCGACTGTTCCACTCTCAAATAGCATTGGGAAAAATGAACGTCTAAATATTTCTGAGTGAGCTCTAATTTATCTTATTTTATCATGATGGTTTATTTTTCCTGTGTAGAAGGGAAACAAGAAGATATTTTCACATTCAGAGAAGGAAGTTTGTGATTAAAATTCTGTGAAAAGATTTCACCGCAGCAAAAGGTGCTTTGTCCATGACCCCCTGCCACCCCAGCACGCTTTCCAATGCACTCCATCAGGCTTAGCTGGTAAGGATCCCATACCATTCAGCAATACTCAGAAGTGAACAGACATGTGTAATGTAGGCAAGCTCCTCCCTATATTTGTTGCATCTTCCTAAATGTTCTGCCAATAAAATGCAGTCGTTCCCCACAACATTATCTATGTGATGGTTCCAATTTAGGTTTGTAATTGTAATCCCTACATTTGTAATTGAACTGAGAACATTTAAATTTGTATTGTTTACCATAGAAAATTTATTGGAATTTTTCTAGTACTCATGCAGAGGACCTCACACTTTTTATTGTTCAGAGTCAACTGTCACTTTTACACACATACAGGACACAATACAGGATTGCACCACACCAGTAACAAATACAAAATGAAGCATGAACAGGAAAGAAAGAAATACTGTAAGAGCCAGCTGAAGATAGGATTGTAAGAAGTTTGAAACTGGTAATGGTTTGAGTTAAATAAACTTTTTTGGACCATACTTGTGGCTGGTTGTTGCTTAAATTATAAACCTTATAAATGCATATATCTTGTTTTAATTCACTTCATAATTCGTACTTGTCTTCTTACGAGTTTACTGGAAGTACACTGTTCTGACTAGGAGCATGAGGAAACACATAGCTGTGAAGTGAAAGTAGTACATTTTTCAATAACTGAGGGTCTGGAGGCCTGTGCTTGCCCTTGCAGAGATGCTGTCCATGCCAGGTGTTGCCAGTGTAGTGCTGCGCCTGCATTGCGAACCTGATGACAGTAGTTTGGTGACCCCTGCTGGCTGCCTCTAGTAGTTGCGGGCGTGCCAATTGAATGTTAGCGTGCACTATGCTTGCCATAGTGGCCCAGCTTATGTCTGCTGTGGGTGGTAGGTGTAGTATACAGTGAGTTACTACATAAATGACAGCATCACCTGCAAACAGTCTTAAGATTTTCTTCTGAATCATTTATGTAGATTAAGAACAGCAGAGAGCCTGTAACACCTCCTTGGGGATCCCAGATAACATTTGTGTTTCACTCGATGACTACCCATCAGTTAGCGTGAACTGTGACCTTTCTGACAGGAAATCATGAATCCAGTCGCACAACTGAGACACTAATCGATAGGTGTGTAATTTGATTACTCCACCTACCCTACATACTATTTCTTTACTTTTTTCTGCTGCCGTACAAGTGCACGTTCATGCTGTTAAGATAGAGGTGGTATGTGGCTGAGTGAGGGTAGACAGAAAGTAGTTGTAGGTCTAATTGTATTTGTACCAGTTATGAGACACATGATGTGGTTGAGCTTAGTGTCTGCAATCTTGTATGAGTACTACTCATCCAAGCTGGGGAGCAATACTCTGCAACAGTGTGAACCAATCCAAGAGCCGAAAAATGGACTGTCGATGCTGAGGATCCCCATAATGTTCCACAAAGTTTCTGGAGAATGTTACTTTGAGTTTTGATTTTGGCAACTGTTCTTGACTGATGTTGTTTGTTAACTGAGTATTCTATAAAGCGTGACCCCTCGATATTTTCGGGTTTCTGTTTTGTCTGAGTAGTCTTCCTGCTAAGTAGATCATCAGTTCTTTGTGGGTCAGCTTGTTGTTTGTGTAAAACTTCGAGGCTTTTATCTTAGGAACACTTGGCTGCAATCTTCATTTGCGGAAATATTCAACAGTACTGATAAATCATTGGTCAATATAGAATCAGTAACTTCAAGAACTCTATATCTCATTGCGAATGCCTAGTTGTCAGCATATCCAAACTTTTGTGTTTTAGTTTCAGGCCTATCTGACGTATAAAAATTGACCTGGAGAGGGTCCAGAGCAGATCCTTGTGTTGGCCCACTGTTTGGCTTAATCTGTGAACTCTTCTTGTTGCCCATTAGTACCTGGAAACATCAGTTTCTGAGCATTTTATTCAGATTGCCAATTTTTAGGCTTGGGGTGATTTGTAGAAGTTTCAATACCACCCCTTGCTGACAGACAGTTTCATATGCAGCTGTCAAATCAATGGATACAACCATTGACATCTTGATTCTGGAAACCAGGTCCTATGAAGGTTGTGAGGTAGGGGACTAGATCTCTGCAACTGCAGTTTGATCTGCATCCTATCTGTTCACCTGGTATATTTAAAAGATCTAGTGATGCATTATATTGTACATCATTCTCTCCAGGTGATTATGTAGCACACTAACTAAGGCTACAAGTTGATAACCTTCTGATTTGTCCTTTGGTTTACCTGGTTTCAGTAAGACTGTGACTTTTGTTCATTTCATTTATATGGATCCTATGTTGCCTGTTTGCAGAATTTTTGTGCAGAACTCAGGTAGCTACTTTTTCACATACTTGGCAAAGTGCAAAGGGAATTGTGTGAATGCCATCAAAGCCGAAGGCTTTTGCTGCTTTTATTTCTTTTATGGCACTCGTTGCTTCTTCAGTACTCAATGGGAGAGAATACACTGTTTCAGCTTTGCAATCTGTATGAGTGAGTTACTTCCAGTCACTAGGTACAGACCTTTTGTTGTGCGAACATTTGTATATGACTGCTAAAAATGAAGCTTTTTCATCATTGCAGCACTGGGGTTAGCATCTGTCTGTTTATTTGGTATACAAACTATTCATCAATTTATTAATTTACTGCTACCAATCCACCTGAGGGCGAGTACACAGTCTTAAAATGGTATGATGGCTTGCTCACATACATAGGGGTTCAGTTGTACACTGTTCCATTGCGTACTACAAAAACATCTATAGTTATCTGGGAGAGGCCCTAAGAAAATAGTCAGTGAATGATATATAAAATACATGAATAAATATAAGAGAAACAAAGTTCATGATCCCTCAGGATAATAATGTAGGTTTACCACACTATTAGATTCCACTAACAGTTTATTCATAGACACCACAAATTTACTTTGAATGGTGCCCATACATGGGATGATATTATACACATTCGAGTAAATAAAGTGAGAAATATCTGTGTAGGCAGAGAAAGCAGAGCATTCATAGGCAATTGCGATCATTAACCAGAGCTATCAAGCAGTGGACTAAATCAAATAGACTGCATAAATACCTAATGCTCAACAGATTTAACCAAGTCTCTATGCAGTATTCAGTTCGGGCACTATTAGCTTTATTAGCATTCGCTGTTTAAATAACAAATTATTATACTGAGAAATGGCCAAATAGGCGCACTTTGCAATATTCCTATCTCCAAACTCACTTGAACATGTTGGCACTCTGACTGCGCATCTCATATTAACAACCGTACCCATCCAGCTACAAACATCAGTAGATCTTTTGTCTATCTCTGTTGCTCCGTCTTCAACTCTGTCATGTGATTACTGATGGAGTCGTTTCAGCTCTTACATTCTTGACCACCATTCATATATATTTTCAGTTATTTTACATGTTCTGTTTTTAAACAAACAAGACATGTCTTTACAATTAATCTACATTCCATATTTATACAGAGTGTAACCATGTATGGAAGTAAAACATGGACAATAAACAGTTTAGACAAGAAGGGAATAGAAGCTTTTGAATGTAGAAGACTGCTGTACATTAGATAGGTAGATCACATAACTAATGAGGAGTTACTGAATAGAATTGGGGAGAAAAGAAATTTGTGGCACAATATGACTAAAAGAAGGGATTAGTTGATAGGACACATTCTGAGACATCAAAGGATCCCCAGTTTAGTGCTGGAGGGAAGTGTGAGGGGTAAAAATCTTAGAGGGAGACCAAGAGATGACTACAGTAATCAAATTCAGATGATGGCAGGTTGCAGTAATTATTCGGAGGTGAAGAGGCTTGTACAGGATTGAGTAGCATGGAGAGCTGCATCAGACAATCTTCAGACTGAAGACCACAACAACAACATTTGCACAAGCTAATTTTATACATAATTGAAATCACAGTTTCTGGATAAGTATTTTATACTACAAATTGGAACTGCAAGAGCCTAGTCAAGTTCACGCCTTTATTCTTCATGCTCCTGCAGTACTGTACTGTTCTAATCAATTGGCCATCTTAAAACATTATATTTCTAAATTTCTGCATTAAATGCATGTGAACAAATTGAAGTAGTAATGTGAATTACTCATGCTACTGCTAATCATTAGTATAAATGTGAAGAACTCAGTTGCTTTGGCACTCTGACAAACCTTATTCAAAAATTTATTTAATTTGTTCTATATTATAGCAAATGTACTCATTTTATAGCTGACTTGAAGTGCTATCAGACTGTGTCGAACATAATTGAAGCATATTTCTAGCTTTTGTTACTTCTGTTATAAATAATTTCACATTTAATTGTTAATAACTGTGTCACTATTTATTGTACAAACATGATGATAATTTTATTGAAGAAATGCTTTTATTGCAATTTCAATGCTGTTATTAGGTATTCTGTTACTGGTATGGAATTGTTGCAGTATTTTTGGTGAATATATGTTTTAGTTTTACATATGGTCAGAGTCTGACGATGCTGCTCGGCTTCTGCAGTCATGTGGTGGCTTGGTTTCGCTCCTTTTCACCATGGGGTAATCCTTTTATTGCCTTGTCACATAATTAACCTCCGCATTTGGCCTCTTCGGATTGAATGAAAGCTCTTGCTTATAGATCTGGCTTGGCCACTATATGATAACTTGCCAGCCACATATTGCTCAGTTAAACCTTCCATTCTTTCACCAACATTTGTATAAAACCTACTGCTGTAATGCCATGTCAGCATACTCTGAAAGAAACTTAACTGGTATACGATCTGGACCAAAAGACTTGCCTTTATTGCATAATTTATATTGCTTCACTGCATGTAGGGTACATACTTCTAAATTTCTTGTGTTGGCAGCTTTTCTTCATTCAAATTCTGTAATATTTAGTGCATTATCTTTAGCGAGGGAATTTCAGAAAATCGAGTTTACTAAGTCCACTTTAGTGGCGTTGTCACCCATAATATTAATATTGCTATTGCACATTTCAGGTACAGATTGTGTCTTGCCTGTGATATATTTTACATGTGACCGGAGTCTCTTTGGATTTTCTGTGAATTTAAAGGCAGAGTATCATTGTGGAAACTAGTAAAATCATCTTACATTGAATTCTGCATTAAAGTTTTTGGCATCTGTAAACCATCACTAATCACAGAGATTTTATATTCTTTTAAATGTGGCGTGCTATTTATCATTGTTTTGTACCCTTGGTGAATACTGGCTTAATGTAGCACTTTCCTTGTGAACTGTTTTTCTTGTTGGTTTAAGGTTTTATGTAGCTGCTGGTTTGTTCCTTATAGTTGAAGCTGAGTCAGAACACTTCATGAGATCTGTCACCCAACATAATATCTTATGTATTTTCCTTTTTATTTTATTTTTCAGCTGCCATAGTTGATTCTGTTGAAGTAGAGGTCCTGCTAATGAGTGCCTCTGAAATCCCATGTGTAGTCAAGCTTCTTTGCTCTGCAATTGTTATTGGATCAAAAGAGGGTAACTTCTATTCACATCGCAAAAAAGCACGTCCACTACTTTCCTTTTACAAACATATACTTCCTTGAATGGATGTATAGATCACTAGGGTGACAAGTGGGTGTACAAATCATTAGAGTGACATGTGAACTAGAATAGAACACAACTTTTCATTCGACATATGCCTCGAAGACTCAACATGACATCCAAGATAACAATATATTTTATTTGTTACAAAATCATCTTGTCATTTGTTTTCGTTCTTGGAGAATGTGGTTGCTCCATGATGGTCAAGCCACCACCAAGCCATGATGCCAGAACATGAAAGACCCCAACCACAGCATTTGAAGCCATTTACTTGTCATCATACCTTCCCATTTTCCCATATTCCATACATCTCATAATTTCTGCACGTACGGAAACAAACACCCATGCACAGTATATGTCCTGCAATGTACTACCTGCTTAGTATTTTTCTGTCAAATTCACAACCTGTATGATGCTAGAAATTGTCCTGTAATGAGCCATCTTTCTGTATAGCAAGAGAGCACTCTAAGATATATGTGTATCGTGATCCAACTTAAATAAACTTCATCAAATTACTTATGGTTTTTATATTTGTTGATTTTTTAAAATTTATTTAACAATGTTTCGTATACAAGGCAATATACTCGAGACTTTCCTGTTCAATTCTTGTATATGTACATAGTTAGTTACCTTTCACTCTTTCTCACATTATTATTACCAGAGGAGTTGCTTGTTGGGAATATTCCTACCATTCAGACTCAGAGGCAAATCTCAGTATAGGTTGTAGTCAACAAGCATTCAACATTCCTACTCCAATCATTTTTGTCTCTTCTGTCAGGTAAATTTATTTGATTATAGAAATAGTTTGGGGAAAACTTTCATATCATGACCACTAGTCTTTATACAGCTTCATACTTCTGTATTCACTGCACTTACACTCCTTCTAAGGGCAGTCACTGTGACAACCTCTATATCGTTATAGATGTGAGTGTTCCCTCATTTCCCTAAAATAAGTATGATGTAGGTCAGTCTCTTAATGGGTTCACTTGACCGAGTTATTGACCATCCTATAGGTCTGTCTAACCTTACCTCTCTCCTCCCTACATTTAATGGTACAGATCATCCCTCCCATGGATTCGCCCGACCAAAGTATAGGCCATTCCTCCTACAGATCCACCTGCCCTTTTCTTCTCCTTCACCTCATCCACTATTTGGGTGTGCCTCTACTTCTTCAATGAACACAGATACTAGCCCCCTTCCACTGTCTTTTCTCACTCTATACAATAAGTTTCTATTATAATTGCTTTCTGTTGACGTTACCTGATTGCTCTCTATCTAAATAGCTTAACTCCTCTATTCTAACATCATCTTTTATTTTCTTTTTTTCACACTCGTTTATAACACATATAACATCACTACATACACATACTTCTCATGCGTTTGTATACCGCAGCTCATGGTCTAGTGGCTAGCGTTGCTGCCTCTGGATCATGCGGTCCCGGGTTTGGGATTTTCTCTGCCTGGGGTCTGGGTGTTTGTGTTGTCATCACCACCACCACCACCACCACCACCACCACCACCACCACCATTTGTGACAGTGGCTAGATTGGATTGTGTACAAAAAATTGGGCTGTGTAAAAATTGGGGCTTTGCACGGAGGCTGATGACCGCCAGTTGAGTGCCCCACAAACCACTCGTCATCATCATGATGCTTTTGTATCTTGTTTCTACTTACTGATGCATATAGCTTATCCTTTACTTTCTTATAATTACTAGATTTAGACAATACAAAAGATTCCATTCCAGATATTTCTTGTGAATATACTAGGATAATGGTAGCACTTCGTCTCATGTTATTAAAATTTATACCTCAAGGACCTAGTCCTTGTTGAATACTAGTTATCAAACCTTCTCATTCTCTTGTTAAGTCATAAGATCTTGCTTCTTATTCAGCTACACATTTTAACTTATCATCAGTTTGTCTTGCCGTCCATCTCCTACCTGGACTCTTCTCCCCTACAACATGTGGCGTGACTAACATGTGTCTCTTACTTAACCCTAAAAAAAAATCCCGTAAGTCTATTGTTGTTGTTATACTTGAAATACCCGTCAGTGCAATCCTACTGTTGTAGGTTACAAATTCTACTATACCCCATAGATGGATTCCCTTACCACCCACCACCCCAGCGACCCCATCTGCTAAGATACCTCACCGTGGTACCAGAGGGAGAAGTTGTATGGTATTCCTTTCAGAACGGACTTGCCATGGCTTCACCATCACAGACACCCCAAAAATTGACCCTAACAAACACCTATGAAATGCAATAAAATA
Source organism: Schistocerca cancellata (assembly GCF_023864275.1). Taxonomy (NCBI): domain Eukaryota; kingdom Metazoa; phylum Arthropoda; class Insecta; order Orthoptera; family Acrididae; genus Schistocerca; species Schistocerca cancellata. The sequence goes on from NC_064633.1 coordinate 422,160,196, forward strand.
AGCAAGTATATTGACATAAATCATCATCAATTGTCAGTATAAGTTCTGTGATCAGTGTGTTTGTCAATCAATACTAAATAGAGGTGATATCACCACCCATGACTAACTTCCATAAAAAAAATATTCAAAGACAAACCCAACCATTTTATTCTTCTTTCTTTATGTTTAAAAAATGTACAAAACCAATAACTTCATATTCTAAATTCCAGAATATTTAGCTTACTATATTCATAGATTTTGCAAAGACCTTGTGAGTTAAAGCATTTCTCTGCAAATGTCATATTGCTATAACTTGTTTCAGTTTCTATCATTTTGTGTACTACATGTACAACATACGTCTTCAGAATTTTCCTTGAAATATTAATTTATAGCTAAGTTTATTAACTAAGCACATGGCTACCTTCATAAACGTACTGATGCAGTTTTTGTTGAATAAATACTAGATGCTACATGCAGAGGTCTTGGACTAATTCCCCCCCTCCCCTCCTTTCCAGAACATTCTTCATTTTCCGTAACTATTGTAGGATAATATGTTGCAATCAGTGTTTCTCTTTGATTTCCCTGTTTTCCATTGTTCTCACTACTAGCTACTACTTTAGGCACGAATATGTGTGAAGGGATGTTGCTGTTCTGACACTCTTTATTGTGTTAGGGTTAGAAAATGTTTTGCCCACTTATAGGTGTATTTCAAGTTTTGTTTTCCTTCCGTATTTGGCAAAGATTAGAATTTGTTTCTTAATGAATTTGTTTCGGAATCTTTATTATTCATGCTATTACCTCCCATGTTATCCTCTGGTGTATGTTCATTCCTTTCTTTGTTCAGTGTATCTAATTCCTCAACAAAAGTTAGTGCATCATTAACTGTTGTCCAGACTCTATACCGAACTTTGTTTTGTGCATGATATGGTAACCTTTGTACCAATATTTTGACTAAATGGGGCTCCTATATTGGCTTATCTAAATATTAAGAATGAGTTGGGTGCCGTTCTACATACGTTTTAAAACTTTCCCAAGAGTTGTTATAATATTTTGGGTGTAATAACTCTAATGTAAATTTCTCTTGTATGCTGGTAGACCAAGATTTTCTCTGAAATTTTTCTTTAAAATCCTCTCAAGCTGAAAAATCCTCAGTTTAGCAATACGCAATTCTGCCTCATCACCTATCAAATAACTCTAGACAAAATCTATCTTTTTGCTATCCTCCCAGATTTTTGGTAAGTATCTAGAAAATACTCTCAAAAATAGGTTTGGGTGAACTTCTCCATCAGATTTGAATTTTGTAAGTTGCTTTGATAAATTCATATTACTTCCCAATTGTAACCCCTCTAATAAACTACTCGATACCCCACTGTTATTTACCCCTGCCTTCTTATGGATTTCCTGCTTAGTACTCTCGATAGCTTCCCATAATCTTGTTAATTCTTTTTTGTTTTCTTCAGCTCCTTGCTTAAAAAGAGTGTTAGCATTAAACAATTCTACTTTCTCTTGTATGGCAGAATTTACAACTTCATGTAATTGTTCCACCAAATTAGGCAGTGTTTCAGGTGCGTTAGCTATTTCTGTAAATTTTTTGCATTGTTCGAAAACAGTTACATGCTCTTTCACCTCTGAGATTTGCTCTTTAACCTGGTTGAAATCTCTAATAGCAAATAGACCTACTTTGTTAATTTTGCCCTCTAATTCTTTTAATTGGTCTTTTACTTTCTTGCAAACTAAATCACATTGGTTACTGATCTCATTCTTCAACTCCTGAGGCAATTGGGTCAAAGTATTTGCAATTTTAATTAATTTAGCTTCCATTTCCTGTTTGAATTGTGCTGTTCTCCCTAATTTTAGTTCTTCTTTCGTATTTTATGCCTTGACGGAGGTTCGTTGCTTTTAGACTCTGCTTTGTCATCAGGAATTATCTGACAAAGTAGATTCTAGTGTTAAGGAATTATCTTAGTGTTAGAGAGTTTATTTGTTGAATCTACTTTTTCAGATAATTTCATAAAATTACAATTCGTTTCATGAGACAGTTGTTGTAATAAACCTTTAAACAGTCCTGGAGCTTCTGCGGGCGTTTTTCAAGTAATGACGGGTGTACAGTGTGAATATTCTTTATTATGTCCCTCTGTTACGCTAATAAATGGTTACTGCACAGTTTTTTTTTTTTATGTGATAACAGTGAAGCACTGTTACTGTCTAGGCTAAAAAAGTTTTCAAAGTGTATTTCTGCATTTTCTGAACACCTCAACCTTTTTGATGAACTGCACTCTCTCACCGTTAGCAGACTTAACTGCGTGTATGTGGCAATGTACTGCAATCATTTGCACCAGCCAGCACAGCAGACGTCTTGAACACGATGATAGATGGACTGCACTTTGTCATACAACAGCACACCTGCAGTGTTGCTCAGCTCTTACTGCATCCCTGCTGATGTCAGGATTTCAAATCTTCTTCTCCGAACCCGCCGAAAATTTCTTCTCCTCCAAACCTGCTAAGAAATTACTCCATCATAGTTAAAACATTATTTTATTAATGTGTCAATGTTGTTTACTTGACATCTATATTTAAGTGAAGTTGCTGTAATACTTGCGCCGCAGTTGTATAAGTATACTTTGTCTTCTGGTTTTGTGAATTGTTCAGATCTCAGCAATATTGTAATTTATCACTCGCTGAATTTCAAAATTTTGTACATTTATAGTTTTTCATTTTCTTCGTTTTACTCCAATGCTCTGTTGCCCATACACTGGGAGCCACTTCTTGGTGGTTTAGGGTTTCACGTAGCTGCTGGCTTATTACTGTTTGCTAATGATGCTGTAGTGTACAGTAAGGTGTTGAAGTTGAGAGTGACTGTAGGAAGATACAAGATGACTCGGACAAAATTTCTAGTTGGTGTGTTAAATGGCAGCTAACTCTAAATGTGGATAAATGTAAGTTATTGTGGGTGAGTAGGAAGATCAAACCTGTAATGTTTGGTTACAGTAATACTTGCATCGTGATTGATACAGTCAAGTCGTTTAAATATCTGGACATAATGTTGCAAGGCGAAGTGAAATGGAATGAGCATGTGAGAACTGTGGTAGGAAAGGCGAATGGTCTTCTTCGGTTTATTGCAAGAAGTTTTGGAAAGAGTGGTTCAGCCATAAAATAGACTGCATATAGGATGCTGGTGCGACCTATTCTTAAGTATTGCTCATGTTTGGGATCCATACCGGGTCAGATTGAAGGAGGAAATCAAAGCAATTCAGAATCAGGCTGCTTGATTTGTTACTGGTAGCTTCAAACACCACCCTCGTGTTATGTAGATGCTTCGGGAACTCAGATGGGGACCCTGGAGAGAAAGTGATGCATTTTTGAGAAACACTATAGCAAAAATTTAGAGAATGGGCATTTGAAGCTGGCTGCCAAATGGTTCCCAACATACATGGTGCATAAGGACCATGAAGATAAGATTCAAGAAGTTAGAGGTCATACAGAGGCATATAGGTAGTCGTTTTTCCCTCACTGGAACAGGAAAGGAGAAGACTAGTAGTGCTACAGGGCACCCTCTTTCATGCACCATACAGTGGCTTGCGGAGTATCTATATAGATGTAGATGTAAACCCTTAAAAGAAAATCGGGCCAGTTGGAAGGCTGCAAAGCGGCAGCCTTGCTATCCAGCTATACTTCCACAGTCGTCGTAAAGTGACCAGGTGAATTTTCCAAATTACTACTAGTACCCAGAATAGCCTCGTATCAAGTCAGATATACTGATGATGATCTGGTGGTGAGAAAGGTTAGTAATGAATGGATTGCTTGTACAATTAAGGTAGCAACATGGAATGTCAAGAGTATTGGCATACAAAGAAGGGGAATTGGCAGAAATTTTAAAGAAGGCCAAGGCAGACATAGCTTCCCTAACAGAAACAAAGAACAAGCAACAACGTAGTAAGTATGTAGGAAAGTATTTGGTGATGTACAGTAGAATGCAAAAAAGGAGAGAACAAGCAAAAGGGTTCCCACTTACATACAGAAAAGATGGGAAAAGAGAATTATAGGGTGTAGTTATATAAATCAAAGTATTATAGTTTTAACTGTCAAATAGGAGAGACAAAACTTGACTATCATTACAGTTTATGCACCTGAAGAAGGGGGCGGGGGGTGTCTATAGATTTCAATGACAAACTGCAATCAGTTTTGGATAAGTGTAGTATTGACAGGAGATTTAAACACAAGGGTAGAGAATAAATTTATCCGAAAGATTGTAGATACAATGGAAGAAGATAACATACATAACTATGGAAGATTTCTGAGAGATTTTGTTTCTTTTAACAGACTAAAAATACCCAGTACTTTCTTGTGCAAAACAGATGTCTTAAAATACACATGGTCAGCTCAAGGAAGCAAGGCCCGTATTGACTGCACTATCATTAACTAAAAATTAGAGTAGTAAGAGACTAAAGAGTGGACAGGGATATGACATAGGTGCTGAACATTTCTAGATGATACTTTCACTAAATACATACCCCAAATGGAGAAAGAACAATATGTTGATAGAAGAGAAGATGAAGGAAGAAATCTATAAAATATCTGTATTACTGAGCAGCTATTCTGGAAGCTGGTAATAGTTTCAGGTTGCATCTCTAATAGCTTCCAGGATAAAAAACAAAATATTTTCAGCAAATTTGAAAATTTAAAATGCTGTCATAGTCTACTCTTTACAAGGTATAAGCTTATGTTAAAAGCTCAATACAAGAAAACAAATACAGTAGAGTCTCGATATTTCAAGTCTCAGAGTTATGAGTTTCCTATAATTTTGAGCTTCAGAGGGGGGTTGGGGTTGGGGGGGGGGGGGGGGAGATAGGAAGTGTAAATTCTTGATCTGTTTCCCTCACTTGCTCATAGCACAACACCTGTTGAACCACACACTTTGTTGTGCCTATGTCAATGGCCTCATGGCCCCCATGCCAGTTTTTGAAAGTAGCATTTTAGGTTTGTCATTGTTGGCATAGCACAGTGTCAATGTTGTTTCATTTTCTTTTTTGACTATTTTTGTTTGTACATCTTCTAAAAAGAAGTGCTGTAACAAGGAAAAGGAAATATGTGCCTTTGAATATTAAGTTATAAGTATAGAAATTACTTGACAAAGGAGAAACAATAAAAGTACTTGCTCTCAAATGTGGTGTCAGCGAAATTACTGTTGATGATTGGTGAAGAAACTGACTTAAACTGCAGCAATTTTCTTCAAAGAAATGCTCTGAAAAATCTCGTAACCAGAAAACTATAAAGAAGTCAGAGTTTGAAAAAAACAAGTAAGGCATTGTTCACATAGTTTCTGCAACAAAGACAGAAAGGGGCTCCGATTTCTGGCTCAGTCTTGCAGGAGAAAGAATTGTTTCTTTTAGAAACCAGGTGTAAGAGGGAGACGACAATTTGGGTCAGGATATTTTGAAAGACCTGAAGAACAAGTATTGTCGGCAATTGCTACAGTCAGCCTTGCATTTGGAATACAATGAAAAGATTGTAGGAGCTTTGATGAAAGTGACTGTGAAGGACATTCTGTACTGAATCAGCAAGTCTTGGAGTGAGATAGTCAGATACAATTTCCAAGTCATGGTGAAAAATTCAAGAGGAAGTAGACCTAATACTGAAACTGAATATTCTGGCAGTGAGGATATTATTCCTTGTCTAATATAATCGGAAGGTTGCCAGGCTGTGAAGAGGTGGAAAATGTGGAAATAACTGAATTGTTAAATTCCGATTTACAATTGGGAGTTACAGGCTTTTCAACAATTACATGGTTAACACCCCAATGCAGTGTCAGAGTGATGAGGCAGAAACTGCACCGATTATGAGTCACACCAATAGCTATGCTGCACGAGGTTGCCATGCTCTGCGTGGAACATCAACCTGAGGGGACGCCAACCAACAGCCTTTACCTCAGACAGTGGTGTGATATTGTCTTGCGGAAACTTTGCAACTTCATTAAACAAAAGACTCTTCACAATTACTTCATGAAGTAAAGTATTACTACTAGACTTTAGTTAAAACATAATTCTGTGCCTATGCAAACATTTTATACTAATAAATTTCATGTTTTGATGACTCTATTTTTTCCAACATAGTTTTATTTCTTTTTCCCACATAAATTTCAATAGTCTTGAGTTTTCAATAGTTCAGGATGGTCCTCGTCCCATTCATCCCACAGAGGTTGCAGTCAGTATCCACATATACCACTGAAAAATTATATCATTGTATGTCACACAGTTCAGGAGATATGACACCATAGACATTGAGGTGCTTGGAAAATTTGCTTTTGCTTAAAATGAATTGCAAATTACCCAGACTATATTCATCCATTGTCTCATAATGAAAGCGCTTGGTGCCTTCCAACAAACTTTAAGCATAATTTCAAAACTTTTCTAAAATTTTTCTCACTTGGATGCTTAATGTCAAATATTTAACACATTAATTCATCTTTAAAATAATTAGGTGTTTGAAGCTTATTTGTACATGAGAGTTCATTTCTTTAAGTAATTGGAGGTTTATCGGTGTCCATGAAATGAACATAGTGTTTGAGGTATAAACCAGAGTGGTTTAATCAAGAACTAGACCAGAAAGAAGAAGTGGAAAAAATAGGGGAGGACTGGCAAAATACAGCGACCACAGTTAAGAAAGCAGCTGAAGAAGCTTTAGGAAAAAAGCAAAAGATAAGGAGGAGGAAAGGATTAAAAATTAGGACACTAAAATCAGATAATGAAAAAACAAGATGCTTATCTTAAGTATTTCACTGAACCAACAGAGGAGAATCATCAGATTTACAAATGAGAGAGAAATGCAGCAAATCGAGGATTTGTGGGATATGTATATAACTGTAATAGATGATAGTGATATTCATGGAAGGGAAGTGATAACTTATAAAACAATAAAAATGCTCAATCAAACAGAAACCGAAGTTGCGCTCAAATAAAAACATCCAACAAGCAAACTGGATAGAACATTACAAGGACTTGTGGTACGAAGAAACATATTCCTCAGAGAATAAAGAGAGTGAAATTGAAATAGGATGTGTAGGTAATTCTTGTGTGAATGAACTAAAGGAAACCCCTGAAGTCCATGAAGAATTGAAAAGCTACTGGTGTGGATGACATAATGTTAAACTGCTAATATCGAGGCACCCTACTACAAAGAGACTGCTACATTTATTTAATATATGCTGCAGAAATGGAGTTATTCCAGAAATATGATCACAGGCAAACGTAATATTACTGTTTAAAAAAGGAGACTGCAATAACTGTGAGAACTATGGTGGAATCAGCTTAGAACTATGGTGGAATCAGCTTACTGGACACTGCAAGAATAATGAATAGGAGGTTAAAGGTTATAGCTGAGAGTTTATTAGACAAAGAAAAAACGAGATTTTGGATAGGTAGGTCAACAACAGGTGTAGTATTTATAATTAAATAAATAATTGAAAAAGAGAGGAGTATAATTGAGAAACCCCATTTAGTATTCATTGGTTTTTCTAAGGCATTCGATAATATAGATAGGAAGAAACTGTGAAGAATGATGAGGAAAAGATAATCTCCACAACAACTAATGAACATCTTAAAAAGTCTGCTCAAACACACAAATGTAATTTTAGATATAAAAGTCATCTAACACAGCCTTTAGCCAACAAGAAAGGAGTTAGACCAACATGGGGGCAGCATATCAACCACACGTTTTAACATTTATTTAGACGGCTCATGCCAAAAACGGCAGGATATTTTTGATGGGGAAATTAAGGTTAACAGAAGTTCCCACTTGAATTGCCTTTTAAATGCAGACAATACCATATTGCTGGCAGAGAATGAAGCTGACCTACAAAGGGGAATAAATTTATTAGATAATATTTGTGACGAACACCATCTGATGATTTCAGAAAAGGGGTCAAAATCAATGGCTTATAAAGGAAAACATTCTGTATGGACAAAAATTGTTAATAACAATAGAAGAGTAGAATGGGTCAAACATTATAACTATTTCAGTTGTGGTGTTGCCTATGAGTATGATGGTGACAGAGAAGAAATTAATGAAGTTTGGAAATATATGTGGAACAATAAACAGATGCCTAAGAAAAAGATTGAAATTTTGTAAGACAGTGGCAGTTCCAGTGCTTCTTTATGGAAGCGAATCATTGTTTATAAGTAAACATGAAGAAAGTTGCATACAAGTTACAGAGGTGAAAGTTGCATACAAGTAACAGAGGTGAGATTTCTAAGAGCAGTAAAGGGACACACAAGAACTGATAGATTCTGAAATTCCAAAATTGGGAAATAACAGAATATATTTAATATCTTCAATAAAATACAGTAAAATAGAAACTGGAATGAACATCACTAAAGAGTGAGAAGATTTAAGCCAGTTGCTAGAAGAAGTCAAGGAAGACCAAGGAATGGATGGTTACCATAACAGGCAAAACATAATAGGCCTAATGCTTGAAGTGAAGAAGATGGTCAGATGATTTAAATAGCTATATTTTGTATATATTATTGGTGATTTTGGATGTTCATTAAGTCTCATTACCACAACTTTGTGGTCAGTAATTGCTGTATCCATCATGACATACTCCATGTGCTAAGGATTGTTTGTGGCTAAGAGGTTTAGTGTGTTATCACAATCATGTACAATCTTCTTGGACTCCTGAAATAACTGCTCAAAACAATTTTCAGAGAAAACATTTACACCAATATTGGATGATGTTTTATGCCTAACACAGATTGCAAATATACTTTCACCGACATACTGAGCGTAGACTGAAGTCACCACCAACTATAATTATGTAAGGTACATAGGCAAAATTAAACTCAAATTTTCCTTGAACTCTGCATTAATTATATCATCTGAGTTGTGGGGTTCGTTAAAGGAACCATACTAACTCACAGGAATTACCTACTTCAACTTCACTGCAAGATAAACTAGTTCTAACAGTAACAAACATGCTACCACCAATTGAATATATTCTACCCTTTCTGAACAGCATTAAGTCTTGGCAAAAACTTTGGCTGAACTTATCTCCAGCTGAAGCCAGGTTTCAGTTTCTATAACAATTTCGGATCAGTGATTGCTATGAGGTTGGGAGCTCTGGTTCTTTCCTGACACAGCTATGACAATTTATAAATGTAATACCAATGTTTCCTGGGTCTTCCCTCATCCTGTGTTTCACCTGCACTCTATGGGACTGAACCACTGTTTTTATTTCTCTGAGACCTTCAAACCTGAAAAACACGGCAAGTATGATTAGGACTTATGCACTGAGGGTTCTTCGCAATCTTCATTATCTATATAGATATGAGGGTTGTCTGGAAAGTTCTCGGCTTCACCTAGAAATCGCAGCAGTACTCACGTGATTTTTCCCCACTCACATTGGTACACATTTTAATAGGCACTACATAAAATTGTGCCCAAGTTTAAATGTGGCTGTCAAAGCATCCAAGATGTTTCATGTGAAGCACGTTCAGAAAGTGGAAGAACACTTTAATCTTGACAAAGTGCATGGTATTATTTTGGAAGGTCAGCGTATAAAGATACGTGAAATTGCTAATGCTGTACGGATATCAAAGGAGTGTGTTGGTCACATCTTGCACCACAAATTGAACATGAGAAAGCTTTGCACAAAATGGGTGCCACATGTGCTCACTGTGGATCACAAACACATTAACATAGCACTTTCCAAAAAGTGCATGGTGTGTGTTTTAGAAAAATAGAAGTGGCTTTTTGTGTCAATATGTGACAGTGGATGAAACATGGATTCACCTCAACACACCTGATTCCAAACAGCAGTCTGTGCAATGACCAGAAGTTGATTCTTCAGCTTGTAAGAAGGCAAGGATGGTGCCATCAGTGGGAAAGATATTGGCATCGGTGTTTTGGGATGCGAAAGGAATTTTGTTGATTGACTGTCTTGAAGAAGGTAAAGCCATGACTGTAAAATACTGTGCTCAGTTTCTAATGAAACTGGATGCAAACATTTGTGAAAATAGATATGGCTTGAAGAAGGAAAAAAATCATCTTCTATCAGGAGAATGCACCAGCCCACAAAAATGTCTTGGCAGTGGGAAAATTGAGGGTCTTGTATTATGAAGTGCTGAAACGTCCACCATATTCCCCAGATCTGACTGCCTGACTTTCATCTATTCTCAAAATCAAAGGAATGCCTCTTTGGCCAGCATTTTTTGTCAGTCAAGAAGCCATTACGGCTGCAGATGGGTACTTTGCAGCACTTCCAGAGAAACCCTACAGAGAGGGGATAATGGCATTGGAACACAACTGGGCGAAGTGTACTGATATCAGTGGAGATTATATTGAAAAATAAAACTTCTTTGAAAGCATAAAATACCATTTTCACTATCAGGCCGAGAACTTTTCAGACTGCCCTTGTAGTTTGTACATCAAAGAATCAGAGACTCTTGACAGTTTTTGCCTGTGATCCATATTGATACCGACAAGATGTCATTCCCAGCAATCCCAAGGCCGCATCAAAATCTCTACAGTAGTTCCTGAGACTAGCCTGGACATATAAAAAGAAGTGAGCAGGAGACTTCAGTTTATTTATGTAGAGAGAGAAGATGTAATAAAATATTTTTTGCATTTTGTGTTTTGCATTCAGTAATATTTTTCTGTCGCTTTTGATGGATAATAAATGTAGTGTAAGTTCTAACAGCAAAATGGTACTTGTTATGCAATGCAATTACGATTTAATAATTTTTGAATTTTTCCCATTACTTGTACTGTGAAGCCTTGCTTCTTGCCGAAATTCAATAGGAAGTACCTCGTAGGTTTCAGTGAATGAACTTCTGATTATTGAAATATGTGACATAAATGGCTGTATCTTTTGAATGCATTGACTTAGAACATTAAATTTTTAGACCACCAAGGAACCATAGAACTTAGTGCATGACATAAATTTCAACTTGATGCCTATAACTGTTCCTGAGAGAAAACGGTGTTAACAGTTGGACAGACAGGTGGAAAACGAAGCGTTCCTGTAAGGATTCCATTTTTACTGATTGAGGTACGGAACCCTAAAAACCAGCTGGTCCACTCCACACAGACCCCACTACCTGTGTAGCTGCCTCCTCTGTGTAATAGGCCTCTGCTCTGTTGAGAAAATCACAACCCCTTTCCACCTTATGGTACAAACAAAGGAATCTGAAGCCGACATTGTTGCAGAAGTGTTTTAGCCTCTGATTCAGACCCACCACTAAGGTCTGTACCAATGGACTGCTGTCAGTCCTCCCAAAGATGTTACACATGGTGAGCTCTGCCTTTATCATGCAAGAAAGACTGGCTGTTTTTACCTCTTCAGATAGCTGCTTAAATCAGAATCTCTTCTGATCCAAAGTGACATACAACATTTCTATCAACTTGAGCCGCCAGCTACCAGCTGCAGTTGGCCACACCCTATACTCTTCATGGCTTTCAGAAGGACCTGGAATGACTTCTCCCAGAATAAACACAGGTTGTACACTGGATTTTTCCCCTCTTTGGTATCCCTATTCATAAGGGGCTCCACCATGTGCATAGTATTGGAGTTCCCAACTACCAATAATCCCAAATCTGTGAAAGCTTGGACTTTGCATGCTAAGAGGTTTCCCCTGAAACACTGCAGGCAATTGCAGCCAGCTCAGGATCTCTTTATCAGCCACAGTTAGTATGTGAAACCTGTTTGTCAAACAAACTTGGAAGACTTTTCGGGTGGCCCCATAGAAAAACTTTCACACTCTGTCTCACTTTGAAACGACCTCCCAGTCACCACAGGCGAGGGGTCAACTTCATTGCAAGCAGTAACCGATTCACAGTAGCGGACCAGTTGGGAGTCACAAGGGGCTTGCTGGATGCCCCTTGGATCCACAAGTCTAGCCCTCACACAGATAGCCAATGGCAATGGCCTCAAGCTGTGTGACCGAAGCCAACACCTCCTGAAGCTGTGAGCAAAGGGTCTCCAACTCAGGTCACATCTGAACATAGTGTTCACAGTCCTTATTCATATTAAAGATAGTGAATCTACACTACACAAACACTTGAGAAATTTAAGATTAAACTACAGAAGAACACAGACACAACTAAATCAGCTAAATAAGTAACTGGTTTCCACTTAGAAACTCATAATATAATGTGCAAATGAGTGATATATTCTCCTGGCAATTCAAGAATGGAGGCTGGTTCCTCACTGAGCTATGTACAACAGTCACTGGCTGTTCAAAAAAAATGAAAGTAGTGCATCAGATGGCATGAGTCTGTCACACAGTTACTAAAATGTGAGACTGTGTCTCGTAAATACATGAACTTGCAAAGAGTTTATGAATTGCATGCTAACCAAATGTTTCATTAATGATCTGAAAAAGTAGAAATCACTGGATGCCAGTTCCAGACTGAAGAATGGTCTGGAAAGACCAACCCACACCAACAATTCAATTTTGCTAATGGCTAAATGTGGTCAGATACTATTCTGTACCAATATCATTCCTCTCTGTTGACGGACTGTAGCAGAAATATTCATTTGTGATCCAAAAAGATGAGAAAATTGTTTTTCTATTTCATCAATGCTCCCCTCGTTCACAGTTTTCCTAAATCACTGTAAGCAAATGTAAGAATGGGTCTTTAAAAGGACATTGATGATTTCCCTCACCCCCCCCCCCCCAATCCCAATACAAAAAAGTGCTCCCCCTGGCTGGAAAAGAGTTTCAGAAACTCTACAGCCTTGCTATGATGAGGAATGGATGAGTATGAAGTCCCTGAACAGACTGGGATCTGGAGCTAGCAGATCAAAGGTTAATTTGGCAAGATGGGGCTGCACTGACCAAGATGATATTCAGTGCAACTGTGGAGAAGACCAGGCTGTTCATCATGTGTTTCAGTGCCGACTGTATCCAGCCTCTTGCACAGAACAACAACTTCATCAAGGAGCAGAAAATGTATTGGAAGTGGCCAAGTTTTGGACAGAAGTAATATAGTCATAACTTTTTATATAATATGTATGTTTCTGATAAAGTAATAAATAAATAAACAAACAAACAAATCAACAAAACATTAATTTTAGTGAAGGTGTTACAACATGCAGTGTCCAGAAGCACATTGCAGCACCAAAACTGTAGGAGAATTGGGATAGTTGAAGATTATCAACTATGTTCAACCTCATCATGAAATGAGTAACTGAGAGTTGGAAGAAACAGTTTTTTTCATTCTAACCTTTGAGAGCCCAGCAAAGGTGGCACAAACATCTAAAGGAAAACCTCAGTCTCATGGTATGTTATATGCTGATGGAGTGAATGGCTGTTAAATTGAAACAGTCATTAGCAGGCAATTTCTGGGGAGCTTAGGGCATGTAAGGCTTAACTATCCTCAGTTTACCAAAACAGAGGATAGTTAAGCCTTACACAACTTAGGTGCCCTAAGCTCCCCAGAAATTGCCTGCTAATGACTGTTTCACTTTCACAGCCATTCACTCCATCAGCATATAACATACCATGAGATTGAGGTTTTCCTTTAGATGTTTGTGCCACTTTTGCTGGGCTCTCAAAGGTTAGAATGAGAAAAACTGTTTCTTTCAACTCTCAGTTACTCATTTCATGATGAGCAGGCCCACCAGGGCATTCATCTCCCTAACATCTCGTAGGGCCAGAGTGATCCATGACTCTCAAAATCCAAAGCTTCCAGTGGTTTGGGTGAACCACTGGTTGACACTGTGGCCAAACTGTTACAGTTTCTAATTTCTGTACCACAAAGCATTAGACTGCATAACTGTACCTCTAAACTGAAACCACTTTAAAATGGTGGGCTACTCATTTAAATCACAACACAAGTAGAAGACCAGAAACTCTTGGCACAAGGAAAGCCTTTTTGCATATGTCTCAGACTCTTATCGTCCTTTGCTAAAAGAATACAAACTCCCCCAAAAAGAGGACTAGCGGTGGTGTAACAGTTTTTGTTAATGAAACATCTAACACCTCTCCTCTCCATATCAGCACAAGCTTACAAGTAGTTGCATTTAATAATGATGTAGCCCAAAGGATAATCTGCTGCTCCCTAATGACCCTGTAGGCATTGAGACTGCCACAGAACTGTGGTGCATTTCCCCAACCATTAGTGATTTGTGAGGACTTGGATATTATGCAGCTGTGCTAATATCTATTGCAGGGATAGAGTTTTAAAAAGCCATGTGTCGTTAGAACCTCTATGACTTCTGAACACAAGGCCCAATACACATTTCAGCATTGCTACTGGTGTTCACTATCCACAGTAAATCTCTGTTCTCTTTCCAGCCCTCTCACCCATTATTTACAAGGGAACCTCCCCATCGCACCCCCCTCAGATTTAGTTATAAGTTGGCACAGTGGATAGGCCTTGAAAAACTGAACACAGATCAATCGAGAAAACCGGAAGAAGTTGTGTGGAACTATGAAAAAAAATTAGTAAAATATACAAACTGAGTAGTCCATGCGAATATAGGCAACATCAAGGACAATGGGAGATAAGGAGCGCCGTGGTCCCGTGGTTAGCGAGTGTAGCTATGGAACGAGAGGTCCTAGGTTCAAGTCTTCCCTCGAGTGAAAAGTTTAATTTTTTATTTTCAGTTTATGTGACAAACTGTTATGTTTTCATCACTTTTTTGGGAGTGATTATCACATCCACAAGAAAACCTAAATCGGGCACCGTAGAACAATCTTTTTACCCATTCGCTAAGTGTACAAGTTAGGTGGGTCGACAACATATTCCTGTCATGTAACGCACATGCTGTCACCAGTGTCGTATAGAATATATCAGATGTGTTTTCCTGTGGTGGAATCGGTTGACCTATGACCTTGCGATCAAATGTTTTCGGTTCCCATTGGAGAGGCACATTCTTTCGTCTACTAATCGCACGGTTTTGCGGTGTGGTCACAAAACACAGACACTAAACTTATTACAGTGAACAGAGACTTCAATGAACGAACGGACAGATCATAACTTTGCGAAAATAAAGAAAGTAAAATTTTCAGTCGAGGGAAGACTTGAACCAAGGACCTCTTGTTCTGCAGCTACTCACGCTAACCACGGGACCACGGCGATCCTGAGCTCATATACTCCTTGATGTTGCCTATCTTCTTCATGGACTACTCAGTTTGTATATTTTACTAATTTTTTTGATAGTTCCACACAACTTCTTCCTGTTTTCTCGATTGATCTGTGTTCAGTTTTTCAAGGCCTATCCACTGTGCCAACTTATAACTAAATCTGAGGGGGGTGCGATGGGGAGGTTCCCTTGTTAGTAGGAAGTGGTCAGCCCTCGACACTCTATGGCCTATTTCACTACCTGGATAACAGAATGAACAGTATATGAAAGAAAGCTAACAAAGTGATTGCTCAGCAAGGTCAACTGGTTGCTATACAGCTGTATAACTGTGGCACCTTGTTACCTGATGTAATGAAGCATCCTGCTTATCAATAAGGGCCAAGTATGCCATGCCAAGCTTCAAATGTTGACCAGTTGCAGAGAACATAGCAGTTTTACAAGCTGCAAGGACAAAGGCCCAATGAACGATTAACAATAAAAGTGTGTGGTTAGTATTACTAGACAAAATCAGTCAGTTCTTGAACTCTACAAAAATATAGGAAGCTATCAAAGGATTTCTGGTGAAAACTTTCAACAACCTATACTTCAACTATACTGAATGAAGGGGCCCATCCAAGCATTACTCAGAAAGCAGCCAAGGTTATTGCCACTATATGCTCTGATCCATCATCACACCACTGTCATGAGAGTGCCAAATTTAACTTTGGTTCCATCAGTTCTGAATCCAGTATTGGACCCTTTTCCTTGTAGGTGATGGATTCAGCTTCATATGAAACTTGTGATTCTGTGCACAGTCAATACCAAAACAAGTACAACATACTTCACAACCTCGGCAACAAACCAAAGGACATCCTTCTATACCTTTTTAATACAATTGGGCAAGCAGGACAATTTCCCAACTTTTCGAGGGAAGAAGTTTCAGTCTCCCATCCCTGATATAGGAGAGGACAGTGCCTCCGTAGTTACAAAAGTGTTGCCTCAATGAGCAGTGTAGGAACGAGCTTGGAGCAAATGGTCAGCTGTCTCACCTGGCCTGTATAGAAAGCTTCTTAACCACGCCTGATGTGGGTTCACAAGGCATTGATTAGCATAGGCAACCTAACCACTGTGGTGTCAGTTATACAACAGGCTTCCATTTTTCTTTTCTTTTCTTTCGGGTAATCAATCTTCCGATTGTTGCTTGCGGCTTGCAATAGTTTCACTTCCAGTGACAGCCTCTCCATCTCAGAATAACATTTATATCCTATGAAGACAGTATTTAATTGACAGTTTTTTCATCTACAGGTAAGGCAAATTATACTACTATACAATGGGCTTGCACAGCTCCATTAATAAGGCTCCCATTGCTGTTTAATATTTGTACTGTCTTTCCAACTCCAACAGTTTTTAGGGACTCATTTAGGGAAGTTTTGTCATACAGATTTGATTAGGTGAGTTTTGCGGATGGTAGGTCCACTCATAGTGCCATATTTGACAGCACCGCTAAACGAGGCATTGTAAATACGTAGGATTCTGGTGATATGGAAAACTACTACAGCAATATTGATTAAAAAGGGAAATGATAAAGAACCAGCATCAACAAAAAGCTGTAGACCTATTTGCTTATTAATTGTCTTGGCCAAAGTTTAGGAGTATCTGCTTTGTGCCTGGTTACAGGCACACATGGACCTCTTGGGTCTAAACCAGTGTCATTATGAATTCAGAAAAGGAAAGTGTGTAGATGATGCAGTTAACAGAGATCTACATATTGTAAAATATTTGACAGCAAAATATGCAGTTGTGCTCGTGATTGACATCGCAGGTGCATTTGATAATCTCTAGGCTACGATATTTGCACGCCTCTGAGATCTTGTTGCCCCCAAATCCCTGTATAGGAACTTTGTAGATTATTGTAGCAAAGTATAAGATAATTGAAAAGGTTACCAAGGGCTGCCTTCAAGGCTCCATCAGTGATACATTGTTCTGGGATCTTAGCATTGAAACCCTGTTACATCTGTTAGATGGGGTAGCTACTATTGAAGCTGTTGTTGCATACACAGTTAATACCCTAGTAGTTGATTTTGCAGACTCCAGGGCGAGACTTGAGGAAAAGATGAATGATATGCTAGCTCAGATGCAGCATTGGTGCAAGGACAACAAACTGACTGTAGCTGTTTATAAAACACCTTAGATACTTTTAAAGGGAAGACCTTCTCTTTCCAAAGACTTGATGGAATCCCTGTAAAACACAGCACCAGCACTATTTGTAGATATTTAGGCATTCTTCTAGATGAGAAAAAACTTCCTAGAACATGTAAAATCTGTTCCTCAGAAAGCAGCTAAAATTATGCACAAGGTTGCCCTTGGTGGGACTGCTGACTACAAATTACTATTGCATGTTGAGTGGTCGTATCGTGAAGCTATCTTCAGTGCTATCTTCAGTGGGCTTTGCTGCCAGTGTCTGGGTGCGTTACCTTCAGCTAGGCAGATACAAAACAATACTGTGACAAATTCAGCAGAGCGTACTTCTGAGGCACAGCGGTGCCTTTCGCAGTTACACCTGTTGAGGGATTACTGGTGTGGGGTATGTTTGATAGACATTGTGGTACGTTACATGGCAGCACTGTATTGGTTGGGGCATGGACAATATGATCATGTGTATGAGTTCACAGGAACTCATATTACTGATAAAAGACATTTACGAGCCTGGAAGTAAGATAAACGTTAGTCTGACTGGGACACTAGATGCACTGCAAGGCGGGTTTACGATGTATACCAAGTATCAGGAATAGGCTCAAACCGCGCAGCATCACCCCTACTCAAGGTATGTTGGGCCTATTAACAGTTCATGGTCCATATCCCAAACATTTGCATTGAGTGGGATGTAGTAATTCTCCAATATGTGAATGTGGAGAGGAAAGCTCTGCTGATCATATTGTTTTCAGTTGTCCCTTTTTTTTAAGGTGGAGAGAGACTGCAGACATTTTGACTGCAATCTGCAAACAGTTGAGTGACCAAAACTTGTGGACTAGAGCAGATGGATGCTGTGAATGTTCAAATAATGTCAACAGACCACAAGAAGAATTTCCTCCTTTATGGATAATGATAGACACATATAAATTAGACTAAGAGGAACTTTGATATATATATATTTTAAAAAAAAGAAAAAAACCAACCAGGAAGAAAGAATGCTATTGCCATCCACTCAGATATGCAGATATAGACTTGAGGATTGCGAGGCATGCACATACCAACATGGGCAGTGTAGAATAGTGTAGCAGCAATAGTTTTAGAAGTAGATATAGTTGTAGTTAATTGTCGAACCTCAAGTTGTTCTGAGGCTGCTTGTAACACATCTAGTAATATAAGCTGGAAATTATTCACTTGGAACTTTAGTTAATTTATTTTATTTTATGTTTTTTAATTGATTTTTATTTTAATTTTCTGTTTTATTTCTACATTAATATTACAAATAGTTGCTCTTTAACATAATTTATCAAAATATAAAAAATTAATCATTGTACGTCCCCATGATTATCATATATGTACAACTGTTTAGAGTTTGCAGATAACAGGTCAAAAATTTGTGACAGTAAATTGAAATTGAATTGTCTCCAACAAGGAAGTGTTTTAACTGTAATCCTCTTGCTCTTTCCTATAAATAATTAATGTCCACGGTATGGACTCAAGTCCAGTGCTGCTTATTATTGGATGATTTTTCAGTTGTTTAGTTCCTCTTGCATTCCTGCTGCAGCAGCAGCAGCAGAGCAGCAGCAGCATACCAGTTACAGTTAACTACATGGAGGTCAGAAAATGAGATGTAGATGCCTGTTTAAATTTTTCTGCTGCGAAGAGTGTGTGTGTGTGTGTGTGTGTGTGTGTGTGTGTGTGAGAGAGAGAGAGAGAGAGAGAGAGAGAGAGAGAGAGGTGCTTTTAATGTACCTGTTCTACAAATGAAAACACCACACTGAAGTATAAGAATTTGGTGAAATCTCTGGGCCACTTGATGGTTATTTCTAAATTCTCATGGATGCCACTCTTAAGGAACCTAAAGACAAGGTCTCTGTAGAAAAACCTTAAAGCACCTTATCCACAGGATTAATGGAACAGATTGTGTCAGCTGCAGGTTTGTAAAGTTCTCTTGAGATCCCAGATAGATTACAGGTGTTACAGGTGCACAGTAAGACCTGCTAATCTTAAGATAATTGATGCTACCAACCATGAGGGGAACAGACTGTTCACTAGTTCAGGTCATACCTAGACTCTGCACTGAAGCCAGGAACCTTCTACAAATCGTCCTCTGGCAGCTCTTCAATATGTTTGAGGCATATTGGTTCATCCCTTTTACAGAATTCTTAGCATATCAAACTGTTGCTCACCATGCAATGGAACCAATTTTCATGAATGAGCAACAAGTTCAATTGTATGTGTGTGAAGCATGAGGTATTGGATTTTGGTGTTGGGCATGTGGCAGTTGGAAACCAGGTTTGCAACGAGTTACCTCCCTGATTACTGACGAGGCCCAGAATAATTTTTGATTTATTGCCAATATTAGAAAAAGGATAGATTGCTACTCACCATGTAGTGTAGACTTTGAGCCACAGAGAGGCACAACAAAAAGTCTGCTAAACATTCCCACAGTGCCAGCCACTAATCCTGTCCAGTATCCTCGTCCATTCCTACTCCACCTCTGCTCCCAACCCACAACCCATTTCCTCATGGCTAATATCCTTGTAATAGACCTAGATGCAATACCTACTTGATACATCCTCCTATACATCCCCCTAACATCACATACACCAGTCTGGTCACAAGTATCACCTATCTCATCAAAGGTAGTGTTACCTGTGAAAGCAGTCATGTGATCTACAAGCTAAGCTGCAACCACTGTGCTACGTTCTAATTGGACGTGATAACCAACAAGCTGTTTGTCAGCATGAATGGACACTGACAAACTGTGGCCAAGAAACAGCTGGACCACCAGTTTCTGAGCAAGCTGTGTAACGCAATGTTCTTCACTTCTGTGATTGCTTCACGGTGTGTACCGTCTGGATCCTTCCTACCAACATGCATCTTTTTTGAACTGCACAGGTTGGAACACTCTCTGCAATATATGCTGTGTTCCTGTAGCCCCCTGACCTCAACATTCATTAGTCGCTGTCCTTCACACGTCTGACCCCTTCCCTGTTCCCACACCAGCACTACACAGTCTTCTATTCCACCAATGCACCCACAGTCTTTTTATATCTACATCTATGTAAATACCCCACAATCCACCTTATGGTGTGTGAAGGAGGGTACCACAGACCACTACTAGTAATTTCCTTTCCTTTTCCACTATCAGATAAAACTAGGAAAAAATGACTGTCTGTATGCCTCCATATGAGCCCTAATTTCTCGATCTTATCTTCGTGGTCCTTACGCACAATGTATAACAGAATTGTTCTTCAGTCAGCTGCAAATGCAGGTTCTCTGAATTTTCTTAATAGTGTTCCTCAAAAAGAATTTCACCTTCCCTTCAGGGATTCCCATTTGAGTTCCTGAAGCATCTCTGCAACATAAGGGTTTTGATCGAACCTACCAGTAACAATTCTAGCACCGCACCTCTGAATTGTTTTGATGTCTCTCTTTAATCCAATCTGGTATGGATCCCAAACACTCGCAAGAATAGGTCGTACTAGCATCCTACATGCAGTCTCCTTTACACATGAACCACACTTTCTTAGAATTTTTCCAATAAACCGAAGTCGACCATACGCTTTTCCTACCACAGTCCTCACATTTTGCTTTGCAATGTTATGCCCAGATATGTAAATGAATTGAGTGTGTCAAGCAGGACACTACTAATGCTGTATGCGAAAAGTATGGGCTTGTTTTTCCTATTCATCCTTCATTAACTTAAATTTTTCTACATTTAGGGTTAGCTGCCATACCTCACATCTCCTTTTCCACTCACCCCCCCCCCCCCCCCCTCTGTCCCCTCCCAAACCTCTGTCTAACCTCCTGTCTGCACATAGTTACCCCAAACTCTCCCCACTAAGTTCCTGTTTGCTTGCACAAGCAGCACTTCACCGTCCCCCACCCCTACCCTGCTATCTTTATCCTCCCCAGTCCAGTCTCCTCTTTATCCCCACCAACCAGATTGTTTCTCCCATGATGCACTGTTGCTCACAGTCTGGCCTCAGCAGCCAGAGATAAGAGTGACACTCTCTGTCCCATTAATCCTGTGGCTAAGGTGCTTTAAGGTTTTCCTACAGAGACCTTGCCTTTAGGTTCCTTAAGAGTGGCATCCATGACAATTTAGAAACAACTGTCAAGTGGCCCAGAGATTTCACCAAATTCGTATACTTCAGTGTGATGCTTTCATTGAGACACAGAAGTGTGTACACTCCTACACATATTTTTTATTCAGTGTGTCATGAAATTTTAAATGAGCACCACAACTTTATTGTTATAGTTAAAAGATATACATAAGCAGGGATCTCACTTGGTTGTTCTGTGGTTTCCCTGTTATAATTTAGTAGTGCAATGTGCCATCCACCCTGCATATTACCATTTCACTATTAAGGTACAATCATGCATAAATGGGAAGAAGAATAACTGGAGGTGACTGATAATAAGCTACAGTTAGTAAAAGCAACAGTTTGGTTATGGTAAGAGGTTCTTCTCGCGCAAAGGATGCATTTTGGTGACACCCGGCTTTCTGCTTCAGCAAGTGGAGCTTGTGATGTACAGATTACAGTGTACCAGATGTTAATTGGCTGTTTTATGTTCTGACGAAGGGGCAAGGCTAGTTTATCTGCAGATTTTCCTTCTAGTTCAGTTGCCAATGGGACAAATGTACAGATTTAAAGATTCTGTGAAACATTTATTTTACATATGTTTTAACATACGGTGGACACCACAGTCACGATGGTTTGAAAAACTGTGGATGCACTTGTCAAATCGTCACAAATAGTAGCATTCCTACTATAATTTCTAAACCACATCTGTGGCACCTTGTACTAGGTAAACACCCGAAAATGGCTTTTTAATCTGAAACTACTTGTGTAATTAAGAAGATCTTAATAAATATAAAGCCTTAGAAGGGAAATTTCACATTCATTCACTAAAGTTAGTCTTTTAGAGTTTGACTGATAGTGTGGATGTAATGGTGCACATATGTGAGAATGAGAGAGTGTAGTTGTAATTGAGATTATTTATATCCTTTTATAAAGTTTTATCCTTTGTTTCCCCCAATTGTTTAGAGCAAGAGCACTGATATCACCATAACTGAGCATCCTTAAATGAGAAACACACTGACACACACAAAATGGAACTTGACGTACCGTATTTACTCGAATCTAAGCCGCACTTCTATTCCGGTTTTTGTAATCCAAAAAACCGCCTGCGGCTTAGAATCGAGTGCAAAGTAAGCGAAAGTTCTGAAAAATGCTGGTAGGTGCCGCCACAACTAACTTCTGCCGTCGAATATATGTAGCGCTACACAGGCATGCTTTGCAGGCACAAGGATAATATACTGACGGCAAAACCTCTGCGTCAGTAAATAAATTAAAAAAAAGGTGGAAGATGAGCTTTTTTCGACCACTGCATTTTCATACATTATCCAACGAAGTAAATACAAATTCCATATTGTTAATCTTCGAATGTAGACGCATTTCAATGTACTACAAAAATCCGACTGGCAAGATTGTTTGGGATGTTTGTCAATATGGCCAACTCTACGTTCTGAATTTTTTTCCTACCTTTGAGAAGAGATGGTTGCTAATATGAAGTTTTATGAATTGTGAATCACATGCAGTATTCTCTTCCCTATAATAGGAATATAAACATTTTGCCATGTATTCTTTCGTGTTTGCTGCTACCTCATTTAAATCCTGTCTGCCTAATAAACTACGAAAACTAGAGTGAGACAACAGCAAACACAGAAGAATATACAATCATGTCATGTTTATATTCGTATTATTCTTATGCCTAATAGTGATACAGTCAGAAATGAAGCACGGCAATTGACTAGACTTTTAAATCTAGGATGACTCTTATTTCTGTGCAGAATGTAATGTACTAAAGAGGCGCCTGCAAAGATTTTCAAACGGAGAAAAATTTTTGCTAAACTCTCATTCAGAACATCATCTATCATACGCATTCTATTATTTGGTTCTTGTTGATCATTATCAAAGAAAGCAGCAGTGTAAGTAACAACAAATAGCAGTCTCTTGTGATTGTTTCGCTAATGAGACGATTCCTCTCTTTTTTTTTAATTGTAAGCGGCGGTAGCGTGCACAAAAGCAAGCCATGCCGCGAGCGGCGACAGGCTGTAAACACTCATTATCATAATGCGACAAACAATGCATGACACAGTACAGTAATGCATTTTCAGCTTAGAGTGACGTAAACACCTATAACAAAGAGAACGGCACTTATCAGATCAAAGAAAAATAAGCAATCAATTCAAACCAGACGAAGCACGTGAAAAAGGAAGAGTACCCGTATAAATACGGACGGAGCGCCTGACGCATAGCAATGGCTACCTGGTAAAGCTTAACTGCTAAGCTTATGACTCTAACCAAACTACTGTAGCTGTATTCATTCGACCTAAATTGTGTCTCATAGTACAGTGGACCAACTTTGTTTCGATTTGGAGGTGCGGCCTAAAACTTTACTCTCCCCTTGAATTTCGAGTCTCAAATTTCAGATGCGGCTTATATTCGGGAAAAAATTTTTTCCTTGATTTCGAGTCTCATTTTCCTTAGATTCGAGTGCGGCTTAGATTCGAGTAGGTTCCATAGAACCAGCAAGTCCTGAGCTATTTTACTCTAATCTCTTGGACTCACCACCAAGATAGAAAGATAAAAATAAACTTTACCTCTAAAATAGTCCCCTTTATTCAGTAGAATAAGAGTGGTTTAATGGCTATGTTGAACAATTGAAGCTTCTTGCACAGGGATATGTTATGTTTGTATCTTCTAGGAATTTATGTCAAATATACTGTCACAGCTATGCTAAAGGGTTTGCAAAATGTACAACCAGTGACCTTGTTGGTGACAGGGCTCAAGCTGGAATGGCTGTGTTTGGCAGTGACACAATCTCATTAATCATTGATTTGCAAGCAATTGCCATCAAAATGTGTATGTCACTGTACGACTCTAAGACATGGAGGCCTCAGAGAGGACACTGGGTATAGCTCGGAATTGTAACAAAGTTGTCGGCATTGATTTCTCCTTGTTGCTTGCTTGCTTTTGTGGATACTGCTCAGTGGAATGTTGGTAATGGTTATTCCTGTGTTCATCGTTTCCTAACATGAAATTATCTTTCTGAAAAGTTACTGCCTGGAGGGAGGCTCCCAGGTGAATGCTCTTCGGTAAAATGAAACATTTTCCAATCCTTCATCTGTGTTTTTAACACCAAAACAACACCCAGGACAGGGTGGGTGTAATACACCTATACAAGGATTTGTCTCACTGGTTGAATTGTGCAATATCCAAATTTGTGGAGTGTTTGGATGTGACATTGGTTTATTGTTGAACTTCATGGAAGCATGGAGGCACGCATACTCATCATCAGGGTTCCAAGTGACTACGTCTGACCGCAAGGGAGGATTGCCATACTGTGCACCAAGTACATCATATAACCGAATCACACCTGTGCCTGCCATTCAAGAAAATGTGATGGACTCTGTGCAACATTCTGTGCCATCTCATGTGATTTGTTCAGACTAACAGCAGCCGGTCTAGGGAATTAACATTACCATTAACACCACAACAAAACATCTCCATTTGAAATGGTGTCATGGCCAGGAAGTGAGAACCATTGATGTATGCGGTCGCATTGTCTTCTGCAATGAATTGC
This sequence comes from Schistocerca cancellata, assembly GCF_023864275.1. Taxonomy (NCBI): domain Eukaryota; kingdom Metazoa; phylum Arthropoda; class Insecta; order Orthoptera; family Acrididae; genus Schistocerca; species Schistocerca cancellata. Next base: position 422,185,085 of record NC_064633.1, read on the forward strand.
AGTTCTGCATTTCCACGAATGACCATTGTTACTGAGTACGGCAGTGACGTGGGGAGAGTCCCCATTTTCCAGTGTTTTGGAGGGGCGCAGTGGTGTGACTCCTGATGTCATGATGTGGGAAACCATCATGTATGACTTCAGGCCACGGCTGGTAGCAATTGAGGGAACTCTGAAGGCACAATGGTACATCACTGACATCCTGAGTTGTCATGTGTTACTCCTTACACAACATTATCATAGTGGCATTTTTCAACAGACTATGCTCAACCACACATGGCACATGTCTATGATGTTGATATAGTCCCATATCCAGTAAGATCCTCTGATCTCTTCCTGATGCAGGGTGGAGCACAGTAAATTGCTGATTTGGGAATTAAATAAAAAAAATAAAGAACACTTAGAAACTTACATTTTTATTTTTCTCATATTGGACAGTAATGGAAGTTTCTAACTGCATGGTTTAAACAGTATATCTGGCAAATGTCTTCCTTCACAATCTACACATTGCCACAGTTGTTTACTGACATTCTCATGCACTCTTTCAAGCATGTCTTGCAATTTCAGCCTCAGTATAGTTCTGTAGGTCTTCCAGAACGTTGGGATGGTTGCAATACATCTTTGACTTCAGGTAACCCCAAAGAAAAAAAATCGCATGGGGCTACGTCTGGTGATCCTGGTGATCATGCGAGCCAGTTGAGATACCCCAGGAAATGTTTGCCTCAAAAAATTCTTGTTAATGCCCGCTGTGTTTGCAGTGGCACCATCTTGTTGAAACCAGTTATCCTGTTATTGCACTGCCTCAAAAGCTGTCTGGAAAAACTCTTGCTGCGTAGTTAAGTAACGATCCAAATTCACAGTTATAGCTTGATGATTTTCCTGGAAAAAGTCGGATTTGTGTCGCTCCAGTACCTCATATTCTGTTTGTTTTCACACCCATTGAGGTGAAAATGTGCCTCATCAGGAAAGAACACATTTGTGTCACGTGGTATGGTTGCAAGCATGTCTTTGCAAGATGTTATTTGTGTTACATAATCCTGTACTGATAATTGCTAGACCATGCTCATTTTATATGGGTGAAAATTGAGTTTATTATGAAGAATCTGGTGGATAGAACATCGTGAAATGCCAAGAGCAAGTGCGTGTTTCCGAACTGAGCATTTTGGAGATTGCAGTACTGCTGCTCAAACTCATTCAACATTTTGCGGTGTTGTAACACTTCTCTCAGGTCCTCTTCATACAGATGCATTTACACAATTTAAAACTGATTGTCATCCAGAAGCACTGCAATGATTGAATGAGGATTCGAGAAATACACTTCAACACAAAATGAGCACTCCTCACATGTCCACTGCATTATTGCAACTGAACAGCAATTGAATACAAACCTCCCGCCGGTCACTATAAATCACACCCAATCTCCCCTCTATTCGAGCAACAGTGCCGCCACAATGTGAATTCTAATAAAGCAGTTTACCACATTCCACCCTGTAGAATATGTGCATGTCCAGCTCAGACATCAACTCACACCCATTACCATTATCCATGATATCAAGGACCAGTTACAATAGTAGTTATGGGCCACCTTGCCTCAGGAGCAGATACAGTGGCTTTGTGACACATACCAACCTAATTTGTCCAGAGGACAGAGGGGCTGCGGCATGATACTGATACTACCCATACTGAAAAGTAATGATAAATTTTTCTTGATATTTTAATCACTGAAATAATGTCAAATACCCTCTCAATCTGTGGATGAATTCTTTGTGTGTGCTTGTGCTTATACAAACACTATTTAACTGCTGCAGTTGGATGTGACCTTGACTGGACTGATAAGCTACTACCTGATAACAGTTTCTGTGGTTCCATGCATTTAAGTAAATATACTTATTTTCTCTTTTATGATTTTTTTTCTTTCCTGTCATCAAAGTGCAGTACATTGTGTAGTGTGTGCACATGTTCAGATAATTCTCATTCAGTATTACTTGCAACTATCTGGAATTTGACCAGTGAAATATTTTTTGACATAAATGGTTTTAACATTATCACAAATCATACTATTTCACATTTTCACTTTATTAATGGTATAAGAGAATTGCAGTTTTGGGTGGTCACAATGGCAAATGAATAAATACATATGGTGGGAATAATTCATACTCACTCATAATCTGATGATTTATGGTTTTGCACTTAAATCTGTGGTTATAGCTAATTCTCTTTATAATTGGCATTAGCAATGTATTTAGTTTTTCAGTTAATTTGTATAAAAGGGAAAATAACAAGCAGAAATTTATTGAATTTGCAATAAGTCTCATGGTCTGGCCATAACTTACTTTCAGCCGAGAGACTCATACTTTCCACTTCACAGAAAGTGAATTCTCCATTACCCTTTCCCTATCCAACCTTCATAACCTGATTTTTCCCTCTCTTCTCCTGTCCCAAAGCAAGACCCAGCAGTTCAGAAAGTTAAGGGTACTATGTTTCTTTTTATGTGTGTGTATCAGCAGTGCTGAGAGTTGTCCCTGTTCAATGTAAAAGAATTAATCTTTCTTTTTAGCTATTAAGAAAGAGAACTCATTCTTCCCTTATCCTAGAATTACTAACCTCTTTTTATGTACACTTTTTCAGCCGTGATAAAGTGGGATTATGTGATCATGTGACAGAGAAACGAGTCGAGACTTTATTGAAATTAGCAGGACTTGTGCCACAAGAAGAAGCTTTGTCAAAAGCAAGCCAGAAGTCAGCTGACCGTGATGGTTTGTTGTTTTCATTTTATCTCCATAACTATTTGAGGATGAGAAACAGTTTCCATATCAGTTCTGTTTGTGCTCCTTGCATTTTTTAAATTATGCATAAAAGTTACAGATTTTGCATAGACTCTTCCTTGAGTTTTTTGTGTACTGTAAAAGACTGGTAATACATATGTGTCACAAATTTTACAATATGTGTGTCACTCATAAGATAGCCAGGACTGCAGGGACAAAATAATATGTGGTGCATATCTGTTGACTTTGTGGCCACAGTAAACATACCAAGAGGGCATAAACTGCATGATGTTAGCCTTTCACTATATGTGTTGTGATCAAGATAAAATTCTAGGATTTGTTGAGCAAACTGTTAAGAATATTCTTCATGTTCATGTGGGACATATTTTCCTGATGATCATACCAAATTTCAGGGATAACAATAAAGAAGCACAAAAGTAACAAAATAAGGTAAGTAACATTGACATGCTGGTGCCACAGTGAAAAGTTTATGAACTTACATAGTTGCTGAAAGTCAGTTCAAAATGTGGTTTATCAAGGCTATGAATTTCAAAATTTTTAGTTGTGGTTTCTGCCCAGTGGTTTATGACAACATGAAGAATGCAAATAAACATCACTCACAACTACTATTGAATCTCTCAACCTGCATGTCTTAGTAATTGTACAAACCATTTTCATGGGGAAATGTGCTCAGCCTGCAATTACAGTTTTGAACAAATAAATAAGTGACTTTTGTTTTATTCTTTATTTCTGTTCAAACAAATTATTTTCAATAATTTATGGCTGGCTTGAACTTACAATTAACTCTGAAAAGAGCCTCTTGAGTGCAGGTTGCGTCCATCAGGCAGACTAAGTGTTGCACTTCATCATAATTGCAGAGAATGTCCGATTCCACCAGGAGAAGATCTCGGTTGTGCCTATTGGTCTTGCAGCACAGCACTTTAACCCGCATACTGTTCAGTGTCTCTCACAGGTAGGATAGCACACAACCAACAGCAGGCCCTTCTTTTGAAACAATTTCTACTTCTGTCCACAATCTCTCCACTGTTTCTGGTGGGCACCCACTAACACATGAGTTCTTTGCAGAAACTTTTTCTGAACCTTAAGCACTTTCTAGGTGAATGTATTCCAAGCATTGGGTGATGGGGTTTGGCTTCCATATTAACCCTCCCTCTTTCCATCACCACATGTCAGATGACCTCACTGTTCTAACAAACAATAGAGGAGAAGCCAAACTTGTTCTGGAGAAGCTTACAAAATCTCTCAGAAAACTGGTCTGCAAATCTCCAAGAAAACTCAGTGTATGGAAAGGAAGCATGCTATTATCTCCCCATTATAATCCAGTACAGGCAAGAATCACAAGTTACCCACTATAAATATCTAGGAGAGATCACCCAACCACCAGATTTGAACACAACTGCCAATCAAGAAAGAATTTCAAAACTACAAAAAGCATGTAAGCTCATGTGCAGTCAGTGCAATAAAAAATATATTTGCCAATGCAGAACTTAAGGCATTGCAACACAATAGTTCCACCAGAAGTAGTCCGTGCTTTAAAAATTCATGAGAGTCGTGCTCAAACAGAAATAATAGAGATTGAAAATCAGGAAAGGAAAATTCTAAAGAAAATATTCTGACCAGTTTTTTGTGAAGGAATTTGCATAAAGAGGCTGTTGAGGGAGAGATCTACAAATAGATAGAAATAACAACAGACAGCTTTAGAAGAAGGAGGATGAAACTGTGTGGGCATCTCCACTGGATGCGCAAGAACAGGTTCACTGGACAAATCTTCGAGGTAGCAAACAGTAGCCATAATTAAACAAAATGGATCTCAGAAGTAGAATAAAATATTACGAAGTGGGAATTGCAAGAGATTACATAAGCAATCGACAACTGTTCAGAAACATAAAAAACATACACTTACACAAATACAATGGGAAAGAGAACAGGAAATAAATGATCAGAAGAACATGAAAGAGAACACACTGAGTGCATGGATAGAATTTGGAAAAACAAGTGATTAAGAAAAAATTGTGACTACTCACGTTCAGATGCTTTCTTAAAAGTAATACTAAACAAAATATATGAGTGGATGCAGTGCCGACATGTGGGTAAGACTGGTGCTGCATGCTGGAGTGGCATACTCGGCAGCAGAAACACACAGTACCACAGAAGACATTCAGAACAGTCATGGATCAGCACCCTGTGTCCTGCCCATTAGGAATGTAATGATATTGTTTCTTGGCACAAGCCTTAGCTTTGATGTTGTTTCAGAGCTGCTTGATTGTCAGAGTGCAATCCAGTCAAGTCTTGGTATTTGGGATGTGTACAATGCCACAGTCATTTTTATCACCATGACAAATAAATTTTTTGCCCCATCTATTTGTGTTAATATAGAAAGTGCAGAACTGTGTCATGCTGGCATTTGGCTTTAGAAGGTTATCCTCATAATACAGACTGGATTTATCCAGAGTCTCTGTCAGTTTCTTCCTATGTCTATGGAGCTAAAGCCATGAACTGCCATTGTTGTATTGTCAGCATGTTTGAATTGCTGATGGGTGAAACTTAATTACAGAAGACAGCAAATGATGCAACAACAGAAGAAAAATTATTGCTACAGGTAAACATACTGTCAGTGAAGAGAGACAACTACTGGTCTGGTGAACTAGTCATTTTTATAGAAAAGAAAAAGAATTATCAAGATCTTCACCTTGGGTGTGCTCTCATGTGGCTGGGAAAGCTGAACACTGATGAAGACCAACTGGAAATAATTAGAAGTGATAGAAATGTGGCATTAGAGAAAGCTATCGGGGTTCATTTAGCCAGAAAGAAAAACTAATGAAGATGTTCTTGAGTCGCAGAGAAACCTGAAAACAAAAGGGAAACAGAATTTTTTGGATATTTATTGAGACACAATAAGTTTTTAACCGATATATAAGAAGGAAAGCTTTTAGAAAGAAATCTGAGAGGAGAAAGAAAATAATCAGAGATCTGTTGTAAGTACCAGTATGTAAGAATAGTCAAGAAATAAAGAGGACAGCACAAAATAGGGGAAAATGATTGCAGTGTCAGGACATAGCCTTTTGCCCTATGATGACGATGAGAGGCTGAGGTGGAATTCCCTTCACAATATGACAACAAGGATATCAAGGTGGTGGTGGTACCTCTTTAGACCTTAGAGCTTTATCAGTAGCTTCATATGATTGATAATGTCACATGTAGCTGTCTGATGAGTGAAGGCCACTTTATAATATTTCATCCATGTTCATCTCCCTTGTATAGTGTGAGATTTAGGTTCTACCCATGATGTCTGAGGTCAGAATCCTCTTAGTGCTGGATTAATTTCTGTTCAAACATGTTTTATATTCAGTTGTATGTCAGTCATTCTAGGACCTTAAACATGTATCAGATCTGTGACAGGGGTCAAAAACTTTTGGGTATTGTTGTTCCTTCCGTGTTTTCAATGAGGCAATAATTCAGGCCCTCCTCCCTGTCTTCAAGATCTGCAAATTGGTAACACAGATGGTCTTGTGTCCACGAGCCACTGTTGTTGGTTCAAAGTTCTGAGTTTGTTTTATCTTCAAGTCTTCAGCACCAGGTGATGTGTTGTACTTAATCTTAGCTCAGTCATGATGAATGTATTTATGGGCATTTTGGTTTTGCTTCCCAGACTCTGAAATATGCGATTTCGAGTCATCTTGTCATTGGTTGTGCCATTAAGCTGCAGTTGACTTGTAAGTCTGCAGTAACTTATGTTACATTGTTATAAGGATATGTTGAATCTTCTTGAAATTCACTTGGTGATGTCAGGGAAGTTGTTATATTCTTGAAGCTTCAGTCTTAACTTCACTATCTCTATATTTAGATAGTCACTGGCAGTTTTCCTGTTGCTGTTTCTGAAACTGAAACTTCTTGTGAACAGTATCTGCTCTGGCTTGACAAAAGTGCTTACAATAAACATGCTGGCTCTGTGCTATGCGTGAGGGATTGGCGTGCCTATGTGCTTCTCACATTGGACTACTATTGCAGAAGGGAGGTACTTATTTTTGGGGTTGTAACCTCTTCTTCACCTGTCACTATTGGAGGGTAGCAGTTTACTATTATAAACTAAATGGAAGTTGTATGACTCTTCTAAGCCGTGAGTGCAATTTTTTGGTCATCGGTCTCCTGGAAGCCCATACCACACGGCAGCATTTAAAATCTCCCAGCACAGAATTGTCATTGTTTCTGACTTTAGCTGGTGCCTGGAAGATGTCACCTTTTTCTGGTGGCTTGCACATGGAGGTGATGCTGTACTGTGGAGCCCAAAACTACACTAAAGTTAATGTTGATATTCTTAGTTAGATTGTTTAGCCATAGTGTCTGCCAAAGAACTACAAAAATAGATTCTAAAGTCATATTTCAGAATCGATATGATGAATTGAAATTTTTTTGGATGCCCACAAAGTGAGTTGGTTTAATACCACATGTAAAGGTCAAGAATTTCAAATTTAATTTTCCTTTTTGTGCACACAAGGTGAAATTCTGGGAATTGATGATAAAATGAGTGAAGACAACACAAGTGGAAGTTAACAAAATGACCCACACACAGAAGAACTGCAGTGTCTGGAGGAAAAGGAATTTTGGATTATGAGATGTATGTGTTGTTCATGTAGTGTTTATCTCAGTCCCCAGCACAGTGTTTTAATTCTACAAATTCTCTGCTTCAGAAGGGCTTCGATCCTTAAGGCTGTGAAAATCAGCTATTCTTAATAACCATTTGCTCAGTGCATTTTGTATAGAAATTAGTTTCATGCAATTAAACAGATTCTTTTATTCTGTGCAAGACTACCTTCATTTATTATACAGCTGCAAGAGAATTTAAAAATCCTAATCCAAAATCAGTTGCAAATACAAAATGTAACCCAATTAGGTGAATAAGACCTTTTCCAAATTAATTTGTGATTAGTTACAGATACTTCTCTCTCTCTCTCTCTCTCTCTCTCTCTCTCTCTCTCTCTCTCTCTCTCTCTCTCCATTTGCCTAATGGTGAATGGCCTAACCTCAAAATATCTGCTTTCAAAATTTGGATCAATGTAAGCAAAAGCACAAACTGCAGCTAAGATGTCATTCATGAGTGGTGTTGTTGCAACCTGTCTAATGTAGTGTTAGGTAGTAAACAGACAATGGACTTATTTGTATACTGGGAGATACCATGAATTGCAATAAGCAATTCATGGTAAAATAGGCATGGTGAAATAGGCATAGGTACAAGAGAATTGGTGAAATGATAAGTGCTGGTAATATATGAATTAAACTTTTGTACAATAAATAAAAAAAGCATCTATAAATGCCATCATTGATATGCTTTCTGATCTCTGGAAGAGGATAGACAGCTAGTGCATTTGGTGTACATGAAGTAGGAAGTCACCATGGTTAAATTTGGGTTTTAGTATAATGATCACTCTTTGGTTGTGTGGCTGAATCCTTTTTTTTTTTTTTTTTTTTTTTGAGTGTATATAGTTCATAGGCAAAAGTGAATACTTCAGATAGTCCAGGTATTTCAGTAGGGTAGAGGACTCTTAAAAATGAATTTGAGTATTATTGCCTGTGAACATAGGTGCTACTAATGGTTCTGCATAATCGAAGGTCTTGCAGACAAAAATTATTGAAGGGGAGAGGGGGTGATGAAGTTAGCCTGATTGATTTTCTACATTTGAATGGCAGCAGAGAGGAACTGCAGTGACACAAGAAGATGGCCACCATTGTTTAGCCAAGGATAAAGTTTGAAAATTTTCTGACATGATGAATATATTGTTACTACAATATATTAATTGGCATATATGCTATCCCATGTGAAGAGATAGACATGGGCAGACAGTTATTCTGTTGTGGAGGGGCAGATTTGTTTTTCATCTATTTGGTAAGCATCAGATGAAAAATGTAGTTTTAGAGTAAACTGAGTTTTGAGTGGATTTTGTGCATGGGAATGTTTTGCAGCTGCAACCAAAATTAGATAATGACTCCTGTGCCCATACCTCAGGCTGCTCTTTTCTGCCATTTGCTTACTATTTTCTTCTCCTTTTTCACTATTTGCTGTCCATTTTTTCATCCATTCTTCTGTTTTTGTTGTGTACAAAACTTTATCCGTGGCATGTTGATTGTCCTCTCTGCCAATTTTGATTGTTTAAAATTTCATTTCTTACTTGTTACCAGCTTTTAATTCAAGATTGTATTGCACCCTGCTCCATTCAGTCCCACATTACAAAGTGTTCTGTGATTTTTCTTCCTTAATTCTAAAATAGTCTGTTAACACCAACTCTGCTCTTCTTTTCACTCAGTGGATGAATCTTACACTCCATAAGTCATCTTTTGTGTCAGGTTTGGTTTGTGTCCATGTCTGCAATTGCTTTGTAAGGTTTTTTATGTCTTTATTTTATTGTAAGTTGAGTCAAAGAGTATGGCAAAAGCCGAGCACACCTCTTTGTTAAGAAGCATTTATACAGTGGAAGGGCATCATTGTGATATAGAGTAACAATTTCATCTGTTATATGTGTAAGGCAGATAATTGTAATTTCATTTTAGTAATATGTAGCTGGAGTCAGCCAAGCAAATACAGCTCAACATGTATTTCATGCAACTCTCAGTGTTGACTGAAAGTGCCAATTTGTTTTCCATTAGAAAGAGAATTATTTTTAAAGAAGAATTTTACATACTCATTTTATAAGTGGTCCAATACTAGTCTATTGCAATATTCTTTGTATCGGTGTGTGGTAACAGGGACAGTAAAACAAAAAGAATAACCAGTACTCATCATGGGCCAGGGTGCTGCTTGGTAGCTCCTGAAGTGCTAGCTATACTTCATGTTTTACTGTCCCTGTTAATATATATTGATAAAACAAACATTGCGCTAGTTTAATTTGGGACCACTTTATCGAATGACCACATAAAATTCAACTTCAAAGACTGTTTCATTTGTTATGGGAAACAAACCAATGCTTTCTGTTAATGCTGGGCATCTCATGAAAGATGTGATGAGCAGTATTTGTTTGGGCTGACTCCAGCTGTACATTGCAGAAACAAAATTGCAAATATCTGCTGAAATGCCACATAAATGTCTGATGACTCCTGGGAGAGGCACCCTGTGTGTATGTGTGTGTGTGTGTGTGTGTGTGTGTGTGTGTGTGTGTGTGTGTGTCAGGAGGGATGATCAGTATTCAGGGATTTGACAAGGGTGATCATTCAAAACAAAACAGTCTAGTGAACATCGGCTCTTAAGTGCACACTTTAAGAGCTATGAGCACTCATTCATCTACACTACTACGGATCACATCTCTATAGAGTTGATATTTGGTGTTTATCTTTTTTATTTTGGCAAATATCGTTAGTAATCTGTTGAAAAAGCCTACACGCCCTTTAATAGATTACAAATTTGTTGTCAAAGGATTTCCGTTGTGCAAATCATGGAAGGATATTGCTACCAATTATTGGTTTATCCATTGCATGTTTGTTTTAAATCTTTTGTTAGTAGCTAAAAAAACTAGCATTGCCCAGATATTCATTTTGCCAATTTTCTTTAAGAAATGAAAACAAAAAACTGTGTTTGTAGTGAAGTATTGAAAAAATTTCATTTCCATTTATTTGTGAAAACACCTCTCAAAAATAATGAAACAGTCATAGAAAGAAATATGCATAATGTACAAATGTATAGCATCCAAATTAAGAAACATGATCTGAACAGTTTCTGTATGCTGGGCGCAGTTGCTTCGTGTATCTACAACACAATTTTGTAAACATCTCTATGGCAACACCTTTTCATAGCTTTATAGATGGCTGTTGTTTTCACATACAACCATTTGTGTTTTGCAGCTAAAAGCTGTGAAAACTGCTGCCAGGTGTCAAGGATTTCCTTAAGTTGACTTGAGTATAGGAGTGTCTTTGTAGTAAAGACTGAATATATTAAAACTTCATGCTTGATACGACATTTTGTTCATGTATCTCAGTGTTGATGGCACCATATCTCTCTGAACTATGTGTCATAGTATGAGATATTTGTGTAGGTACATTCAGGGACATATTTGGATACTGTCAGTGAAATATGATGTGAATAAAGTTAGTAACAAAGAAGTGATAAATTTAAATATCATGCATGATGTGACAGTATTCCATGTATCTCACTGTTAATGACTCCATACCTTCTGAACTGTGAGTAATACCATGATATACTTGTGTTCACACATTTAGCAACACATGCAGATACTGCTTGTGAAATTTATTGTGACTATGGTTAGTAGCACAGAAGTAATACATTTAAACATTGTGAAAGATGCAGTTTTTTTCTCATCTCATTGTTTATGATGTCATATCTCCTGAACTCTGCTAGGTAGTCGGTTTTTACCCCCCACAGCAATTGTTGATTGTTGTCTGACAGTAAGGGATATGTGTACCAAGTTTGGTTGAAATCTGTCCAGTGGTTTAGAAGGAGATGTGGCGCGCGCGCGCGCGCGCGCGCACACACACACACACACACACACACACACACACACACACACACACACACACTTTTATAATACATATAAATTACATTATTAACAAAAGGAAAAGCTTTTGAGCAGTATTTGTTAACCCTTTTGCAGTCAGCCGATTTGGAGTGGTGTGTGCTAAAAATGTCTTGCGTATTCATACTGTTATGCTACATTAGGCAATACTGACCCTACGACTTATGTTAGAAGAAAGATTAAGGAAAAGCAAACCTACATTTCTAGCATTTGTAGACTTAAAGAAAGCTTTTGACAATGTTGACTGGGATATTCAATCTGTATATTGAGCAAGCAGTGAAGGAAAAAAACTTATCTATAAAAGTATGTAGAATATTATGGCAATGGTTCAAATGAATTTGATTGTGACAGTCCAAATAATATTTTTTTTTTTTTTTTTATTATAAGTTTGACTTTGATTCCATATATCCAACACTGTGCTTCAATTTAAGAAGGCTAACTACAGTCCATAGAATATACACACATTTGTGAATAAAATGACATAAGGGATATGAAATTTGTGTTATTATTTAGAAAGATAATAATTATTTATTTGAAGACAACATTACAGAATTTTCATGTCTACAGTATTACATCTATTGCAAACAGTTCTTTACCTTCTTTTCCTTCCCTCAAATACACACACAGCATCTTGACTCTTTCTTCTCTGGAAGTTTTCTCAAATCCAGAGAACCACGAGGATCATCAGTTGCAAATACGGTAATAGGGAAGTGTGACATTTAGTACCAACTATACTTATTAATACTAAGTTGTTCATGAGGTGTGTAATGATGTCTAAATATATTATTAGCATGATCTACCAATGGCTGGTACCTGATACGTGGGTCATAATCAGGATGGTCTGGTGCTGGACATTTCTCACTATCCACAAGATGAAAGAATTTCATAAGATGCCTAAATCGGTGGGCAGAAAACATTTTACCAAACCATGGAAATGCCTTTGATGGTTTTGTGCTCCAGTATGAGAGTATTGTGGGCCTTTCATTGAGTCCCATATTTAGTATGCAAGCAATAAAACCTCTTACCTCGGTACTTGTCACATTCTTCCACTTATACGGTTTGGACAATGTAGCATGTTTAGTTACAAACTGTTTAGCTGAGCGATTTGTTTCAGTTACAATAAGCTGCAACAACGTTGTAGTAAAGAATAGATTGAAATATTTGTCACAGAGGATCCTGCTGGCGGCATATGTTTTGGTCCTGGCAGCTCTTGAAATGGATGTGGCAATGGCTGTAGCGTTTCAGGTGCAATCACTTCAGTGTATTGTACATCTTCCATTTCATCTTCACTTTCGTTCACAATATCATCAAGTACATCACTGTCACTTTCTGAACTGTTGCTACTTTTGCTTAAACATTCTGTATCACTAGTACATTCTAAAAGTTCACAAATTTCTTCGTAGGTAAGTCCTCTGCTGTGGCCTGGTGTAGGTCACATTCTTCACAAACAGCAGAGAAAATAAACAAACTGTAAATGCTTAACATGAATAAAAACACACAGAAACAATGATAAATATTAGAAGTGTGCAAAAACAAGAACATAGAATGCAATAACAGAATGTAAACATGTACTGCGAAACATGTCTTCAGTAAACATACGATGCAAAAGTGGAATAATAGAACGCTAATATTTCACTGAAATTATGCTCAATTGTCGACGGCTATCAACCTACACACAGCTCGAGTCAAAGAGCATCTGTAATCAGCACGCCAACACCATCTAGCACCCGATTCTGTAAGATAAACAATACGAAGCAGAGTACCAACAAATTGGCATCTTTGACAGTATTAGCGTCAGTAGGAGTGACAATAGATCATTACCTTGACATTCAAAGGGTTAATAGTTTAATTTGCACTCGTACATCTAGTAACCCTGGAAAGTAAAACTATGTCCATAGTTACAATTATTTCTCTGTGCACTTAATAAAATTTTTGCAACTGCCATAGCATTCACCAAAACTGTACTGTCCACACTGGCATAATCAGGAATGCATATTTAAAAGAGGGAGCACTTTCCCTGCATAATCTTGCTGGGAATGTGTTTTCCTGCATTTGATACACGCTGGATTAACATTTTACTGATCTACTCCTTGTTTTTGCATTTGGAAAGGGACATTGTGTACCAAAATTTGCATTAGGTGACATATTTAATTTAGTTTTCAGCAAGAGTTTTCTTTGTTTTGTGCTTGCTGTGGCAAGAAGAAAAGTCCTTATTTTATTAATTACTCTCCAAGCTTGACTAAACAGGATGATCTAGTTACCAAAATAAATTCATTGTCATAATTATGATGATTTATTTACAAAGTGTGTGTGTGTCATTTTCTTTCTCTTCATTTATTTATTCATTAATTATTTCTTTGTTTCAGTGATGCTTGAGGCATTAAAGGCTCTCTGCAATATTGTGTATAACAGTCCACAAGCTCAAGCGATTTGTGGCCAAAATCATGCTGTGGAAGCAGTGATTATACGGATGCGAACATATCCTGAAGGTGGCTGGCCTATTACTCTCAAATATTTTGACATGAAGCTTTTGTTTTTAATTACTGCTCTATGTTCATCAGTGAGACCCACTCTGCGGGGCCCTCTTCATGGGTATACATATTTAGTGGAGAGCTTGGACTTAATACTGAAAGAATCCAAAGGGAAACCTCTAACGGTAAATAATGTGAAATTTCTTAAATGTATACACTAATCTTCATTCTTCATCATAAGTGTGGCCAGCTATCTGTAAATTAATCCTTAGAGTGTTGTTTTACCTATCTTTACCACACATGCCCATTTCCAAGCCCATATTTCCCCTTCTGTGCACATTCTTTTCATTCTCTATACATCCTGATTAGCAAAAACAATGAATGTTAGTGCGAAATAAAGATTGTGGTGACAGACTGATTTGCAGCGATGTTTACCGTCGCGTCTGATTTAATGCAGCTTGGTACATTGGAAGCTCTGCTTTTTCTCAATAAATATTGTATTCTTGTTTGTTTATGGCATTCTGTAGAATAGTCATAATAGAAAAGAGCTTAACACACAAGATGCATTTCACAGAATTGAATAGCTGTTAAGGTATGCATTTTAGAGCCCATGGCCTTTTTTTCTTGTTTTGCTTCATACTATCACATTTCAAAATATGGAATAAAGAAGAGATGTTGCATCCCAGACAGGCACAACAAAAAGATCGATATACATTTGAGCTTTCAACCAAAAGGCTGTCTTCCAAAGAAGAAAACGCACACACACACACACACACACACACACACACACACACACACACACACGACCACTTTCTCAAGCCACTGAGAACGGCCTCAGTGGCCAGAGACAGTGGTCATGTGTGTGAGAGTTGTGCTTGTATGAATATGGGTGTGTGTGTCTGTCTTGATTTGAACAGTTTTGGTGGTTGCTTCACTTTCTTTTATATTTGTCAATTTGTAGTGGAAGAGTGGGCACAATGAGACACAAAATATTCAACCCCATTTTTTTTCAATGTGGGATGAAATATTATTAATCTAATTGTAACAGTTGTATATAGTGATACTGCTCCTACAGTGTAAAAAAAGCCATTAGTTAACAATAATAAGAATCCCACTGAAAAATCTGAATTAGTAAAGAAAATCTCAAATGTCCAATATTCTCTTGTTTGAGGGGTGGTGGAGTGAGAAGCAACAACAAATGTTATCAAACACTGAAATAATCAAGGTTTACATTAAAAGTTAGAAACCTTTGTTGGTGTTTTATTTTGTAATGATCCATGGTCTTAGGTAAAATCATTATAACATATGAGTTGGAAATATTGGGTACATCTGGCACATTGGGGGAAATAAATTTCCCATGACATTTTACACAAACTGTAAAACATTATTAGGAACAGATGTGGACTCTGACCATAAGTTATTGGTTATGAACTGGAAGTTAAAACTTAAAAAATTGAAAAGGTAGAAAATTAAGGAGATGAGACCTGGATAAGATAAAAGAACCAGAAGTTTTTGAGAGTTTCAGGGGGACCATTAGGCAACTTTTGACCAAAACAACGGGAAGAGAACACAATAGAAGATGAATGGTTAATAGAAATAAAATAGTGAAGGCAGCATATGACCAAGTAGGTGAAAAGGCAAGTCTTATTAGAAATCCTTGAATAACACAGGAGATATTGAATGTAATAAATACAAGGAGACATTATAAAAATGCAGTAAGTGAAGCAGTTGAAAAGGAATACAGACACACAAAAAATGAGATTGGAAGAAAGTGCAAAATGGCTAAGCAGGAATGGCTAGAAGACAAATGCAAGGCTGCAGAAGCATGTGTAACTAGAGAAGAAAGATAGATACTACCTACAGGATGATTAAAGAGACCTGAGAAAAAGAGAAGCAGCTGTATGGTTCTTAAAATCTCAGATGACAAGCAAGTGCTAGACAAACTAGGGAAAGCTGAAAGATGGAAGGAATGTGTAGAGGGGCTCTACAAGAGACATGAACTTGAAAACAGTATTATAGAAAGGGAAGAGGGAGTATACGAAGATAAGGTGAAATGTGTTACTGCGAGAACAGTTTGACAGAGTGCTGGAAGACATGAGGCAAAACAATCCCCATGCAGTAGACAACATTCCCTCAGAATTGTGAAGATCCTTGGAAGAGGCAACCATGACAAATATATCACATCTGCTGTGCAAGATGTATGAGACAGGAAGAATGTAACAATTCCCATTCCAAAGAAAGCAACTACTCATAGGTGCAAATATTACCAAACTGTTAGTTCAGTAAGTCACAGTTGCAAAATACTGTCATGAATTATTTCTGGAAGAGTGGAAGAATTGGTAGAAGTTATCATCTGGGAAGATCAGTTTGGGTTCCGGAGAAATGTAGAAACATGCAAGGCAAAACTGGTCCCACAACTTATGTTAGAAAATAGGTTTTAGAAAGGCAAACCTACATTATAATATTTGTAGACTTAGATAAAACTTGTAACAATGTTGACTGGAACATGCTCTTTGAAATTGCGAAGATGGCAGAGATAAAATACAGCGAGTTGAAGAATATATAAAGTTTATAAAGAAACCAGACAGCAGTTATAAGAGTCAAAGAACATGAAAGGCAAGCAGTAGTTGAGAAGGGAGTGAGGTATGGTTGTAACCAATCCATGAAGTTTAACAATCTGTACATTGAGGAAGTAATAAAGGAAACCAAAGAATAATTTGGAGAGGGAATGATGAAAGTTCAGGAAGATAAAAAGTAAAAACTAAACGGTTTACTGATGACATTCCAATTCTGTCAGAGACAGCAAAGGACTTGGAAGAGAAGTTGAACGAAATGGATAGTGCTTTGACAAGAGGTTATAATATGAGCATCAACAAAAGCAAAATAGGATAATGGAATGCAGTCATATTGTATCATCCAATACTGAAGGAAACAGATTAGGAAATGAGACACTAAAAGTAGTAGATGAGTTTTGCTATTCGGGCAGCAAAATAACTGATGATGACTGAAGTAGAAACATTATAAAATGCAGAAGACCGATGAGCTTAACCAAAATGCAGACTGACTGTAGAACGAAATTGTTTCTGCATTTCTGAGAAAGAGGAATTTGTTAAAGCCTGGTATAAATTTAAGTGTTAGGTAGGTTTGTGAAGATATTTGTCTTGTGTGGAAGTGAAATGTAGATGAAAAGTATTTCAGAAAAAAAGGAATAGAAGCTTCTGAAATATTATGCTGTAGAAGAAAGCTGAACTACAGATTGCAGAAATAGTGAGGAAGTACTGAACCTGAGTTGGTAAGAAAAGAAATTTATGGCACATCTTGAATAAAAGGAAGGATTGATTGATTGAATTTGGAGGTGAATGTTGGGGGTAAAAATTGTAGTGGGGGACCAAGGAATGAGTACAGTGTGCAGGTTCAGATGGATGTTGGATGTGGTAATTATTTGGAGATGACGACGAGTGCACAGGATAGACGACCGTGATAGGTTACTGTGGAGAGCTACAGCAAACTAGTCTCTGGACTGAAAACCACAACAATAACAGTAACAAGCTTCTCCTTTCACCACATTGCCATGTGATGTGTATTCCCTTGTATAATTATCATGATGGGATTGGAAGCTACTGTTGATAAGTAATAAATTATGGGACAGAATCTGTGCTCAGTAGTTATTTTTAGGAGGTAAAATGAGTTTTATTACCAATAGACACATATAAAAATCAAAGTGCTGCACTATCCAAGCTCACAGGACCAAACTTACTGAACTAATAGGATGAGAAGGATTCACCAGTGTCTGACTGACCTACCCTTCCTTTTAAACCTTCCTCAAACTATCCCTTTTCCCTCCCTAAAGAAGGATATATTAGTAATGAAAGCTTGGATAATGGTTCAGTTTTATTTACACACGTTTCTATCAACAGTACTATACATTTTGCCTCCTGAAGGTGATAACTGACCAGAAATTCTCTCCCATAATTTATTAGTTTTCTCAACTGAATGTTTGTGTGTATAAAAAGATATGCAAAAAGAAGTTACTATCAAATAAAGAGAAAAAATTTATTATCCTTTTACATGCTGTGCCATAAGTCCCTCTAATGAATTTTTCCTATACTGTGTTAATTTCTACAAAATATTTCTCTTTCATAAATTGTATTCTTATTCTTTGTAATTTTATCTCTGTTCTCCCTTTCTAATTTATGATACATAACTCAATAGTCTTTGACCTCTGTCTAATTTCTTCTGCAGTTCATATTCAGTTTCCTGCCTCACTCATTTAATCTTAAACAACTATAAACTGTTTAAAGCATGTTGTGTGTTTACAAAACATTCTTAGAACTATCCTCTACGGAGCCCATATCCCAGTTCTCCCCATTTATTAGTTCTCTAAAGAAAACTGTTTGCACACTTTGAACATATTCTGGAAGCCTGGTATCGTGTGTATTTCCAGCCATTCACACAAGAATTGCCATTCTGGTTTCTGGTTTAGCTATAGCATGTTTATTTACAGTTCAGTATTACAATAACTAACCTTAAATGAATTAAATTACAAGAACTGACATTTTTAAAACAATGAAGTCAATATAATGTTCTCTTCTATCATATTTATGCCAGTCATTTTTCATCTTTGTACAGATCTGGTGAATTATTATTTTGCATTTCTTGCAAGTCTAAGCTATTTCTGCAAGGGAAGCTGAGTTATTACTGCTGTTCTCCAAACATTTAATATTTTAGTGTTCATTTACAGAATAGCATTGCAAAAGCAGTTTATATGCTTTTATGTTTCAGGGTGAACAAGTCCAGTTTGTCTGTGAGATTTTGAAAGTGTTATTCAATCTCTCTCTTGGAGCAAATCAGACTGAAGAAGAACCGCACCACATACGTTTGGGTGCAATTTTATATCAATTGTTGCTTCTCAAATCAAGTAACCCAGCTGAATTGAATATGTAAGTTACATAACTAAAAGACAAAATTATTTAATTGGATAGATAAAAAATTTACTCACCAAGCAGCGGCAGAACACACACACACACACACACACACACACACACACACACACACACACACACAAGACAGTTGTAATTGGCAATCTTTCAGAGCCAGTGGCTCCTTCTCCAGGCAGAAGGAAGAGGGGTGAGAGGAAAGGGCTGGAGAGGTCTAGGAAAAGAAGTAGATTACGGGAAAGTCACCCAGAACTGTGGGTCAGGGGAGACTTACCATATGGGATGAGAAGGAAAGACTTCTTTCCTTCTCATCCCATATGGTAAGTCTCCCCTGGTGTTAACGTCCCTCCATGGGGTCGACCCAAGGTGTCATGATGACACCACCTGGTGGCTGCTGTGGCTGCACTGTCCTCTTGGACCCGTGAATCTGGGGGAAGAGAGACTGAAAGATCATCATGTATGTTACAGAGGTGAAGCTGATTTTGATGGCGGTGCTGCAAACCATCTGGACATGACACATGCATGCGCCAAGTCAATGGATGATCCCGCCTCACATCCACCGCCTGCTTCCGCTAAAGACCCTGTAAAAGACAATACCATGCGGTGCGAAGCGATACTTGCAGCCTCCCTTCGGCACTGGATGCTGAGGAAGGTGAAATAGTGTGCAGTGGCGATGGCCATGAAGCAATTCCACTGGCAATGGTCCACCCCATGGGTGGGAATGATATGAGGTGAGAAACTGTTGCAGTGCTTGATCCCTGGTGTGTGCGGACCAAAGTTTGGCCATCTGCTGCTTGAAAGTTCTGACAAAACTTTCAACTTTCCCGTTTTG